>NC_066882.1:12451749-13651749 GCF_022985175.1 Labeo rohita
AGCTGCAAGAACATTTTCAAAAACAATCTCTTCTTTTTTCTCGTCAATCTTTTTTATTTTTGTCACATATGTGTATGTGTGTGTGTATAATGAACATGTTTTGAGGTCTCTGAAATATTCGCTGATTAGCAATGTAAGTAAAAGTTACTTCCATACTAGTTGCAGACAACTTGTGAAAAATGTTACTTTCTGCCTGTCAGTGCAGAAAGCAACTCAGTGCTTGACAAAGTGAGTGGATATGGCTCTCATTAAAAATCAAATCTCTGTTTTACCTCCTGTTTGCTCACACAGAAACACTCAGTAAACAAAACCTGTGAGTTGAGCATAGAGCTTCAGTTATCATGGATCTTTTGTACGTTGATGGTGAGATTAAATATGAATAAGCTGCCGTATTTGTATATTTGTATTCAGCGGTGTGTGTGTGAGTGTATATGTGTGTGTGTTACAGTAGCTCCCCCTGCAGTGAGCTCTCAGGAGAGTTGCTTATTAAAGCGAGCTGTCAGTCAGCCGCTCAGGGTGCAGGAGGCCCTGATGAAGCCATCCATTATTTACTCAGCCACTCCAGTGGACAAACAATCAATTATTTCAATGGGAATTATCCATAAGCCTCTTTGAATGCGAAAAAATCTGAATGTATGTGTGCAGGAGTGGGAGAAAGGAAATAGACCTCTTCCGGTGAAACGAGGGGTGGTTTTGGCCGAAACCCTCTCGTGCACACACAAACACACTCTCGTTTTTTCCTTCTTTCAGCAATAAACAACAGCACATTGAGCGTATGGTAATGGCCGACACGCTGAGACATGGCTTGAGGTGCTTTATTATTCATATTTTGGGGCAATGAATAATCAGATCTGACTGATGAATGGTTTGAATAAATCATGAGATTGTGATTAGTTGGAATGGGACTGGGGGTGGGCACAGTGATGGGGGGCACCACGGGTGGCAGGGGTCACCTGTCTGTCACCCAGGTACACCTCCGCTCTCCGAGAGCGTACTGTATATGCGTGTTTGTTTGTTTGAGCATGCGTCACAGGTGCTCGCTTGAAAGCATTCAAAAGTGCTTTTATCTCCACTTAAGCCAAGCTGCATTGTTTTACCTGCTGTTTAAACACGCTGCCTACATTTACACTCAGCGTAGCTGAATTCGTAGGACATAATTGCCGTAATTTAACATTTTCCATTTTCTGTGTATGCAGGTTTGACATATTGGGGGTTTATTAAAACGGTCAGCCTTTTTAGACTGTCCTCACAAGCATCTCAGAGCATTTAAAGTAAGGAACCTCATCTTGAACTTAAATGAAGCACGCTAAAACTAATTATTTTGTGCATCGACTCCATTTTGCCTGACATTGTGTCACGTGTTGTGGAAAACCTCATACATCTTTTAATCTTCACAGCTACCTGACAGCATTGTAAAGTGCTTTTTACCGTCTGAGCATGAACTGATTCGCTCTTCAGAGACTCCTGAGGGACTTTTAATGCCGTGCGGACTTGATTTTCAAAATTATACTTGACGTCCATAAACAATAATGTCTGCTACTGCTGCTTTGTGCCTAGAATGTTTTTTTTATTCTTCGCAGAAGGCTCTTTATTCGTGTGCATTCATGGGTTTGTGTGCATTTGCATGTGTTTACTTTTATGTGTTTCAGTGTCCTACTGGTCAAATGGAAGCAGAGGGTCTGTGTTTGGCTCAGAGTCAGGGACAACAGCTTTAGTTCAATGATCTGATTCATGGGTGCAGTGGGGCCGATTGGAAAGAATAAGGTTTGATCTAATCTCATTTGCTTAGCTTTCCAGCTCAGTTTCTCCATTGGCAAATACCATGAAAAAAGCAGAGGACTGCACATGCTTTCAGTGCCGGCTATGGAGCTCTGGCACGAGAAATATGCAAATAGAGATTTTAGATTATGTAAATATGCAAGCATGCAAATATAGAATGAAAATGTAATCCCTATTTGGGTACAAGTCTAAAAATGTAAAACGCTTCAAATACCCATTGAGTCTAAAGCTTGTTTTTAATGCATGAAAAAGTTTTCATTTATCAAGGGCTTGTTTGTCTGGTTAGACAAAGAGCTTTGTCTTGTAGCGCCAAGCTTTTTGAGCAATGAAACTTTTCTTTTTTTTTTTTTTTTTAATCTCTGTGCAATAGTTCAGAATACATAAATGTATCATGTGTGTGAATGTGTGTGTATACATCTTTTTCCAACTATATGGAAAGCAAATATGTGACCACAAAACCAGTCTTAAGTAGCATGGGTATATTTGTAGCAATAGCCAAAATGATCGATTTTTCTATAATGCCAAAAAATCATTAGGATATTAGGTAAAGATAATTTTCCATGAAGCTATTTTAAAAATTTCCTACCATAAATATATCAAAACTTAATTTTTGATTAGTAATATGCTTCATTTGAACAACTTTAAAGGCCTTTTTTTTTTTTTGCACCCTCAGATTCCAGATTTTCAAATAGTTGTATCTCGGCCAAATATTGTCCTATCCTAACAAACCATACATCAGTGAAAACCTCATTTTAGCTTTTAGATAATGTATAAATCTCATTTTCAAAAAATTGACCCTTATGACTGGTTTTCTGGTCCAGGGTCACATATAATAACACTAAACAGAAATGCAATAATAATAGTACTAACTCTTAGAGCTGTAATCGGGCCTTAAAAGTTAGGCCCGACAGGGCCCGAGCCCGACAAGTATATTTTGATTGACAGATTTTTAAAAGCCCAAACCCGTTTACAGCCCGACATTATTCAAATGTGCGCAAGCACACAGCTCTTTTGCCTTTTGTCAAGAATGAGTCATTTATACATGTTTTAACAATTTATTAATGACTAACGTAGGCTATAGGCCACTTGGAAGTTGGAACAAAGAAATATAATAACTCCTCTCGTCGTAACATCGTAACATCTTAGCACTCTAAATAGGCGTACACTTCTCCTATAAATAGGCCAGTGCATCAATACAAAAGACTCTTTCTTAACAAATTAAATTAAGTTCTAAATTAAGATGGGTTTTTGGCAATAACGAAATTAAGATAGTTTCAGCGTGTTCCTGCGCTCACTGATGGTGCGTCCAGCAGCACTGAACACCCTTTTACTGCTGCTGCGACTGGCCGGGATGCATAGTACTGATCTGGCTAATTTTGCCAAAACGTAATCACCAGAGGCAAGCCTCCGTTTCACCTCCTCAGCATCCATTTTCGCAACTTTCTCACGCTAATCGAAACGCATCACATGACCGCTCATTTACCGCGCAGGCCGGAGTGCAAGCCCGAGCCCGGCCTGAGCCCATGTAAAATTATATAAATTAAGCCCGAGCCCGACCGAACCCGTCGGGTCCCGTCGGGTTTCATCGGGTTCAGGCAAAGATCTTTAGCTCTACTAACTCTTACGTAAATTGCTGCCATAAATTCTGCATTCAATTCAATGTGATATTTCTAAACTAATCATGGCAGCATATTGGCAAAAATGACTAACAAGGGCGGCGTGCTTCTTGAGACATCTGCACTCCCCTTTTAGTTGTCCACTTCTGAAATAACAATCAGGCTTTAAGGAGTCACGGCTTCTCTCACAAGCCTTAAGGGTCCTTCACTCTGTCTCAACCCCTCTCTCTGACCAGCTGCAGAAAAATACCCTGGAGCAAGGTTTATAGTAAAGAAGACACTTATTAGGCAAAACATGTCTGCATGTGAACATACATGCACCGTACAAAGAGAATTTCAATTTCAAGTTCACAAATTCCCCTAATGATCTGTATAATGCCAAAGTGATTTGCTGATATTGATATTTCTGGTTGGATGAGAAAGCAGCATGCGGATTACATGCTACAATATGTATGTGATAGCAACAGAAAAATAGCCTGTACTGGACATTATTTGCTGGACTCTGAAACTCTCCATATTAGCCTGAATAGAAAACTGAGACTTTGTTGCTTATTAAAGGAGACATTTAACAGATGTGTTAGAGCAGATTTAATATCTCGTCAGAGCCCAAGGCAGGTTAACAATACATATACACCCTTTGGTTATGTAAAGGGGGGGAAATTATAATCGAATTTTGTTCAGTTTAATGCCTTCCTTTTCCTTGAGGGTAAAATAAATTGAAATAATCTTACTAAAAATGATTAGCAGTGAGAACCCTTGAGACATGATAATCAAATTAAAGTTCCCCCTTTCCACTAACCTCACTATAATCTTATGGATGACACTAAATTAGAAACCTTGAGCACACTGACCAATAGCAAAAAAAAGCATGTTTTTGCTATTGAGGGATGGTTTGGTATTTATTAGGGTCGAAGGTCACTTCATGTGCTGTTTTGTGTGATATAATTGGACTATATATCACCACATGACTTAGATATGAGTCCTCTGCAAAACCTGTTTGTTTTATGTTGTGTTTCTTTAATGAACTACTGTCTTGACCTCTGAATTGAACATTAGGCCATGTAACTTTTTCATAAATATGTCATCATGAATAAGTCAACTCTTCCTCATACCTTTTCCTCATGCATCCGCAAGATTTGATTGATATGACAGTTTATGTCCTAAACGTGGTTATTTAATAGCATGTCATCAGCATAGAAACATGAGCTCAGTCTCATTATTTTGTATGTGAGGAGACAGCGATGTAGTCACGCGTGATGGATGAACCACTTGGGGACAGTAAAAGATGTCTAGTTGTATAATAAGCGGCCGTATCAGGTGAAGATGTTATGTTGACCTCTCTGTGAAATCACCACCACAATATTGGAAACAATAAGATATATGCATAATCATATCGATCGGCTGACAGATAAAATACACTCTGATATTACATGAAGGTGCAGACATTTATCATGCAAAGGTCTCGCTTAGATGTCAACCACTCATAAAATGCAGTGTTACATTTCCTGTGATATATTGACTCATAGTAACCTCAAGCCATTTCGTATATCATGTCTCAGTGTTTCCATAATAGAAATTGACTCGCATTGTGAATCACGTAGATGTACGTTTTATTTTATTTTATTTTATTTTATTTTATTTTATTTTATTTTATTTTTCATTCTGGCTGGAAAAAAATAAGATCATATGTCTGTTATATTATAGTTGACTTAAGAACACATATCAGGACCAGTGATATCAATAATCCTTTAAATTTACAATTTAAGGCTAATATGTTTAATACAATATGAACCCTTTTAGAGCTGTCCCACAATACGAGCTGAATCATCTTGCTTGATATTCTGGCTGTTTGGCTGCAGACCTTTTCAAAGACTCTTTTCCGATCTGCGAGCGCAGGCTAAATTAGAATTTAACAACCTCCCCTTCTTTTTTTAGGCTGTAAGGCATTATGCTAATTGGTCCAGTGGTTGTGACAGATGTGCTATGTTTTAATTAAAACACTTAATTCACCGATCTGCAAGGTCTCTACCCCACAGCACTCAGCTCTCACAGTTGCTTTGTTGAGGTGCGTGCGCTATGGACTTACATTTAAGAGTCAAAAAAAAACCACCACTATTTAAGCAGATCTATCCCCCTTGCTACATTTAATAGACTGAAGTAATTTTTCTTGACAATCCTGTCTCACAAATACCAGTCACGGGCAATTGTGGTTTAGTATCCATCTATCAAAGTTAGTCAAGGTGTGACACCCGGCAAATATTGGTGTAATGAATCTCCAGTCCATTAATCTGGAAAGAGCATGTCACAGTGGAGTGCGAACTGTGAGTGTTGGTGGGCAGCATGCTAGGGAGATATGTAGTGATTGTCACCTGTATGAGTCATGCTCATGGCTGATTAGAGCTGAGCGTGAGGCGCAGCGTGATGAGGAATCAGCGAGGGGGAAACTGCAGGTGGCTGACCTTTTTTCCACCATCTCCATCTGTCTTCATTTCTCCACAAATGTTCTTCTATTCTCCCACTAAATCCCAATTCTTTCACTTATTTGAACAAACAAGCACCCTCTTGGGCTCAAAAATCTGATTGTGTTTGAAGTTATCAACACTCTAGCCAATATGTACAGTTGCTTGCCTTTTCAACATCACTAAACAGAAAGAATATGTTCACAGTTTAATGTCTAATAATTACATGTTGGTTAGTGGTCAAATTGCAATTTTATTATTATTATTATTATTATTATTATTATTATTATTAAAATAAAGAGTAATAAAATAGTATTTCAGTATTATTTGTTTAATATAATATTATGTATTAATATTGTGAATTAATTTTTACTTTTATATTTTCTGCTTTGATTTAATTTTTTTCTTCTTTGGCTTTTTTCCCTTTTTTGTCATTTTTAAAAATTGTCACCTGCTTTTTATATTTTATTTTTGCTTGTTGTAAACTACATTATTTTCCCTTCTTTAATTAGATTAATATTTATAATAATGCAAACTCTGTTATGATCCTTGAATTTGATTGGCCAAGATTAATCACTTAATTAATAAATTAATACATTTATGAATGAATTAGTTAATTTAATGTATTTATTTATTTATTTGTGTATTTAAAACTGTCAGTTTGTGTATTGGTAGTGGGATTTTTTTTTTATAAGGCAGTGGCTATTTGCGCTAAATGCAAATAGTGACAGGTGCTATTTACATTTATATATATATTTATATATTTATTATTATTAGTTATTATTATTTTTTGCTTATACTCACTGAACCATTTGTACCATGTTGATGTTGTTTTTAAATTTGTTTTATGCTTGTGAAGTGCTTTGAGTTGCATTTTATGTTTGAAAAGTGCTATACAAAATAAGTAACAAATAAATTATTATTATTATTATTATTATTGTTATTATTATTTATACTATATATATTATTTATACTAAGTGCAAATAGCAATATATTCTATTTAAACTAAATGAAAATAGCAGTATTTTATTATGCCAAGTCCAAATAGTGATATATTCTATTTACATTATGTAAAAATAGTATTTTATTTGCAAAAAAAATTAGTTAGATGCTATTTATACTATATAGTGCAAGTGGCAGATAATGCACCTCAGTATTGTATAAAACAGTATGCAATAATAACTTATTGAGTGTAAATTGTATTTTTTATTAAAATTATTAAATGAATGCCACCTTGGCATTGGGACAATAAAGCCCTCCCTACACCTAACCCAACCCAAAAAAAACCCATCAGGCACTTTAGTTTACACTTTTAGATTATTTCCTTTATTTTATTGAAAATAAATGCTTTTTTGTCGGCGCCAGTAACCTTGTGGGCTGTACGCCAACATATGGCTCACATGCACTTTGGTTGTCCCAAGAACAAATCCTGCCTCATGGACCTTTGCCGATCCCAGCCCCCCTCTCTCTCCCACTTTCTTCCTGTCGTACCTCCACTGTCCTGTCAATGAAAAATGCAAAAACGGCCAAAAAAAAAAAAAGAAAATAAATGATTTTCCAATCTAATGTGATGTGAAAAGGGAGAAGAGTTTAGTAAAGGGCAGATTTGAACTTGGGTCAGTCGCGTCAAAAAGTCAGAGCTACACATTTTACCACATACACCACTGGAGCTGTCATTCAGCAGGTGTATTTTGTAATTTTGAATATCCAAACCACACTCATGTGGGTGGAGTTATTGTAAATACCCTCTGCCAACAAGACAGACACCGTTTTTTTATTATTTCTTGAAGGTTATATCATTATGTCAGTAGGTGGCGACACATAACATTCTTTATTACTGGGTTATTTGTTCCTTTTGCTTAACCGATTAATTGAGTCGTTATGTGTGAATCATTGAATCCCTCACTCAATTGTTTTATTCAGCAGCACTGATTAATTCAGGAATGAAACAAGTGATTGGGTTCTCTGTTAGAAGACTGATATATTATGCTAATGTCTACACATAAACTTGGGCTCATGTACCTCTCTCGTTCGGCAGAAATCCAAATGTGTGTGCTTTGTTGGTAAATGGAGGACACAAAGGATACACTTGCTGCATCCTTCAAAATACACTAAATGAAGTATATGAAATGAAGGCTGCCTTCCAAAGATCCTTCAAACTGAGAAGACCTTTGATGGTACTTGATGACAAGGTATCCAGCCTGACTAGGACACATCCTTGCAGTTGAGAACTACACAAATATTAGTGAGTCATTGAATCATTTATTCAGCTGATTTGTTCAAAATTCATTTAATAAACACAACTACTGTTGCTCGAACAGGCAAGGGAAGTTTGAATTATTATCAATAGCGAGCAAAAAGACACTGGCAATACTCTGTCTACAATGTAAATTACTTGATATCAACTTACCACAGGTGCTGAACAGCTATTGAGAACAGCAGCACTCTTTCTCCTGTAATGTTGCTTAATTATTGTTATTATTTTTAGCCAAAATGGTAAAATCAGTGGCTAATGGTCCAGAATGTGTGAAGAGGGGAAAGAAATACAAACTAACATTAATCAGGATGAAAAGCAGCAGGAAATAATCAATTTCGGGCCACCGACCCAAGTCCAGCAGATAGCTTGCTCACTTGTTAAATTGCCCCTTTCCCTGGCCAAAACAAATGGGTGCGCTTATGTGTTCAAAAGGAGACACATTAGATATTCTGGCCTGTGAATTTCCCCTTAAAATAGTGCACAATTTGCAAAAGTCGTTTTCTTGCAGGGATCTTAATAGCTCAATAGCACACAGAGTTAAAAGAAAAATAGTACCATTAGCTTGGCCAGTGTATTAAACTGATCGTGTATTAGCTTGCTACAGTGGCGCGGGGCGCTTTGACATATTGTTCGACAGACTTAAGAAAACAGCAATAATGCACTGCTGTTTGCTTGCTTTTTAATAAGTGCATGCCGACTTTAGAGAACACAATAAAACAGACGTGGATTATGTGACGGTGATAATTCTAGCTACCCGGCGCTAGCGTATTAACTCCATATGTCTTAGCGGGCTGCTCCTTCTCTCCCTCCTTCCCGCTTCCCATTCTCTTTTCTCCTTTCCCCCTGAGGCTCATGTCTCAAACGTGATCGTTCCCATCACTCCCTCTGTTTGCAGGCTAATTCGTAGAGTGAAATAAGATGATGAGACTTTTATGTGCTTGTGTCTGTTTGTGCATGTTTTGGTGGTTTAATACGCCTATTCCTTTTTTGCTCCTGAAGAGGCTCAATCATACATATATTATTGCTGCTGCAATAAAATGGTGTTGGAAGTGGAACAAAACGCCCTTTTAATGGAATAATTTCTGAAACATTACAACATTAAACATTTCTGCATTTGTTCAGCTTTTATTGGGTTTGAATTTGGGTGTGCAGTAGCAAAACTGTACCAAATAAAACCTATTTATAACAACATGCATAGTAAGCTTTAAAAAAATATAAGCTAATTAATTTTATTATTTATAAATTAAATTAAATTTGATATAATACTTTACCTTTTTTCCCACCTCCAGGTGGCTCCATCCAGAAACCTGCAAGTCAGCAATGTGAACCATTTCCAGCACCGTCGTGCTTGATATGCAGACATGTTTTCTAGCATGATTGGTTTATAATGTATGTGCATTTATTTCTGCATACGTCGCTGATGCATATGCCAACACATTAAAGCACTCCGGAGGAAAGGTATTGAATCTAACCTTAACCCATTAGAAAGAGAAAAATACAGCATGTCATGACAGATTACTGTCAAAGGGGCAAGCAAGACAGCACTTTTCTTTCAGTGCTAAAGACGGGCTAAATAGCAACAAGGGCAAAAATATAAGAAAATCTGTCGTCCGCTTACGCCCCAGCCCATCGGCCCTAAACAGACAGCTGTGGTTAAGCCATTTTCCAGCTCTAATCTCTTAATAAGATTATAAAATAGTGAAAATATGTTTACGCATTACTAGTCATAATTACATGTCTTGTCATATTCACAGAACTGATAAATATGCCCTGAGTCCACAATCTTACAGTACATATTAACTTGAATTTGTGCTAAATGTGCATAATGGATTGTACGGCGTGGTAAATTGAAAAAAAAAAAAAAACTACAAAGGGAGTGTGACTGCATTTTCCTAACAGCTTGTGGACAGTCCAAAGTGATACAGTATATGAAAAAATTAAAGTGTTAGTAGTTATATTCTACAGTAGCACATTACAGGCCTTAAATAGCACAATAATCCTCTGTGTTGGAGCGATAATTCACGCAAATTCCCATCTGTTTACATATACTGTATATTCCATTAATTAAGCAAGCTATAGCTTACTCTACAGTTACAGCACTTTGACTGACTGACTTGAGATATTGCTTTTGCTCTCTAGACGAAGAGCAAAGAGCGCAGCATAGAACGCACCTGTCAGAAACGCAGAAGCTAATCTCTCCCTATTTACAGCCTGGATAAATGATCCACAGACAAATGCAGTTTTCCTTTGGGCGTGATTCATGCAAAGACTGAAAACAAAGAATATGAAGAATAGTTTAAAAAAAAAACTATTGTTCACGTCTCACATCAAAGGCATTTCTGACTAAAATGGCTAGTTACGTGGATGATATCTGAATGGTAAAATGTTTATTCACCACGTCTGGGATGAAACAATGTCATTATTGACAACATTGCTGGGAAAATCGCAATGAAAATGTTTTCCATTTTTGTCAGACTGCATCGCTGGTCACCTTAGCCCTACATTTATAGACTTTCTACTAGAAGACTCGATGTTTTGTGTGAACAATGACATTATCGTATAAATGGCCTTCTTACAGAAAGGACGGCGGTCTTTTGTTACATGAAATGTGTAGAATATAAAGTGAAAGAAAAAAAGATGTGCCTTGAACCAGACTAGATAAATTTTCATAGCAACATATCGGTATGGTTTGTATAGTGGCGTTATCAAAAGAATGAAGTATGAAAAGGCTGCTCAGGGGAGTTTTAATCCTGTCCAAGCCTTGGATTGATCTATTCATCCATTTATCTCTTAGAAAACAAGTCTAGTTTTTTGATTGGACACAAGATCTAGGCATTGTTTAGGAGATGCAAAGTGATTCTTTCATCTCCAAACCTAAACTCATACAGGGAACGCTACAATATTTCATGATGGGAAGCATGTCTTGACATTGAAACAGCGGCTGTTCTGTGTTAAGCATCTTGGTACAAAGAATCTTTAAAAGACTGCAATCTCGATTCAAACACACATGCATTCTTATTTCTAAATGACAATGTCTATTGACTGTTTAACTCCGTACTGCTGACAAACATGTACAGAAATGAACAGTCATTTTGACAGCACAGTGTCTTTATTTGTATCTTACAAATATTAAAATAATCACAGAAGTACCTTGATAAAAGTTCACTGCATCTACAGTCAATTCAAAAATTATTCAGACACCAGATATATTTTTTAATATTTTTTACTAGTGGATGCAGGACGCTATAGTTCATTTACGTAAGTGAGGATAGCAAAATAGCGTAAACTGTGACATATTATACCCAAAAAATGTTCATACAGTGGACTAACAGTAAAACTAAAAAAAAAAAAAAAAATTGGGACCAAAAATTATGCAAACACTTTGACCTGACCATGTTTTGCATAAGTGTTTTTGGTTTAATTGCTAATGCAACCTTTTTACACCACAGACTGAACAAAATTAAGCATTGCTTGGTAATTAGTCAACAGAGTATTGATAGTGGTGTAAATATTGGCATACTAACAGCTGTCAGAATTTTTGGTTGATTGTAATCCATTACATACCTTTCTATAAAAGTTTTCTGACATTATCAAAATGAATTTGTTCTGACACAGTTTAACTTGGAGTTCTTGTCATATTTTCTTACCATTTTCTAAGCTATAGTAAATAAACAGTGGTTGTCTAAGAAATGCTGAAGGTCTCTGAATAAAATTTGGTTTGACTGTAAATACTGAGGTGTACAGTAGCAATCGCAATAGTGTAAATCGCCTTATGTCAACAGACCTTAGTCAGGTAGTGCCATATTTAATTTTTGACAAAAAATAAAAAAAGGCTATAGAAGAGGAATAGAAGCACGGTGTGTTTTTAAATGGATTGTACTGTTGTTCAACAACATATAATTGTTCAGCTAATGAGATGTCTTCTTACAAAAATAGTTTTGAAAATTCAGAGTTGTGATAATTACTTAATTTAGAATCTTTATACCATGTGTGTCATCCCTCACAACCATGTTTTTCATTCATGTTAAATTTAATATAAGGTTTATAGGTGGTGACAAGTGACTGTCTCGTGGGTTTTGGAATTAGTAATTCAACTGATGCATTCAAAAACACTGATTCCTGTCACTGTCAAATCTTTATGAACGAGTCACAAAATCACTTCATTTAAAATATTTGTATGCAAATTTGACACCTATCGCCTATAAATTTTGACATCGATAATGTTCAAGTGGTCTTTTCCTCTAGTGACATATGTAAAAATGTTTTCTGCTAATTTCATTACATTAAAAAATAAATAAATACAAATTTTGTCTGGAACTGTGATACATGTTGTTTTGTTTAGCAGTCTAATGTTCAGTTTCTAATCACTGAGAATCATTGAGAAGCAACTACACTCTTAAAAATAAAAGGTGATGCCATAGAAGAACCATTTCTGGTTCCACAAAGAACCACTGAGTCAAAGGTTCTTTCAAGAACCATCTCTTTTTTACCTTTTTATAATCTGAAGAACCCTCTTTCGCCACAAAGAACCTTTTGTGACACAAAAAGGTTCTGCAGATGTTAAAGGTTCTTTATGGAGCCATTTAAACAAAAAAGGTTCTTCTATGACATCGTGAGAGTGTAGAGTTTAAGAGTGTAGCATCTCAAGCATCTCGAGTCCTATTTACTCACTGTCATGATGTTCCAAACCTGTGCGATTTTTCTTCCTTCTCTTGGATCAAAGAATGCTATTCTATGCTGTTCTAAATGTTTGTGTGAAGAAAATTCTTTCAAATAAAATCCGCTGAAAATCTTCCATTTGCACTTCTGCAGATTCAGATTCGATGGTATGATTACAATACACACTACAACGAATGGCGTAATATGGAGGGAGATGCGCCCTGTTCGAATAGACGCAAATGTGAATGTAATTATCAGTAAATAACAAATGAAGCCTCCTCTTCCTGCTTCTTTTATGCTTTCTCACAAACTCGTACTTTGATTTTCCACGCGCACTCATTTCACTCTTCTGCATCTGTGGATTCCTCACTCGTGTTTCATTATTTATTGCCATTCAGGGAGATAGGTGGGTGGGAGGGTGGGTGTCTGTTGGGGGGAGCTTCGGTGTGATCATAAAACATGTCAGGATAAATACGTGAATACATTCACATTGCAAATGAGGGAGTCTGTGCTAATGTTTACTCTGCCACTGTGATTTATGACAAAGACATTCAGAGACTATCATTAGTTTAATATGAGTAAAAAGCCTTGCCTTGTGCGCTTCATATTTTGACCATCGCAACCTTCTGGTAAATAAAGCAAAGCAGCGGTGTCACTTCACTGCAGATAACATCATTCAGTATGCAGGAGGGGCCAAGTATAATCTCACTCAACTTTATAGGAGTGCTATCTCCTCCTGCATGGATATTAAGATATGAAGATGTTTTTGTCAATGAGTACAGGCACAGGGACTGTCTGCCAAGCGTCATCTTTTACTTTATTATTGTTATGTACTACCACAGCGTTTGAGATATCTGGCATAGGCCTTCGGCGTCTTATCAACTTCAGCTGTGATCAAGAGACCACATGTAGCGGTGGAAGTTTAACATGAGTAGACATGAGGAGATGAACCTGTAGACGAACACGCTCTGGGTGATGTTATATGTCTGTTATGTGTTATTTTGCTGGTTTATATTCTGGAGGGTTATGCTGGTGTGTCCTGTGGGTAAATAAAGAACCAAGAAGATCTATAATACTTGGAGAAAGCTATCTTTCAGCATATCCTTTCATCTCAGTTGAGGTCTCTGTCAGAATATCCACTATAATATGATGAAATGTTTGCTACTGATATATTGCTTCCAAAAACATTTATTTCACAATTTTTTAATGACTGTCAATAAAGAAATATGCTTTCTGCCAGCACATGCTAACTGAACTATGCTAACCAACCACTTCACAAATCAGAGTAGCTTTCTATGCAGTTAGCAGTAGAAGGCTGATGGATTACGTAGCTGACATTTTTGATAGCTGCAATTTTCTTTTTATTTTCTGTGTTATCAACATCGCAGTAACATGCCGGGATTCTGTTAACACTTGGTTTGCTTTAAGGCAATGTTAACTTTCTAAACAGCCAGATTCTTGCATAATACAAATATGCTTTTACAGTACTGTTCGAAATTTTGGGGTCAGTAACGGTTTGTGCACACCAAAAGCAAAGCAAATATTTATTGTGCTAGGTTACTCTCAGGATGTTTTTTGTATCACTCGCAGGAATAAAATTATTGTGTAATGCGCTCTGCCATTTTCTGATGCGAATTTTCCGCATTGGTTGAAAATGATCAACTTGCGCGAAAGTATTATATTTTATTCCTGTAATGGAAAAGCTGACTTTTTTATCCGCCATTACTCCAGTCTTTAGTGTCACCTGATCCTTCAGAAATCATTCTGATACCAGAATCAGAACAAGCTTTTATTTGCCAAGTGTGCACAAACACACAAGGAATTTCTTGGGGTTTCCAGGAGTGTTACATACATGCATACATATATTCATACAGTTAAATTCAAAAGTTTACATACATTTTTTTTCTGCTTTTTTTTTCAGTCTTACCAATTTAATTTAAATGTTGTTTCTGTTCTGTTCTTTCTGTATAATTAAAGTCAAAAGTTTACATACGCCTTGCAGAATCTGTTAAATATTTTACCAAAATAAGAGGGTTCATACAAAATGCATGTTATTTTTTATTCAGTACTTACCTGAATAAGGTATTTCACATAAAATATGTTTACATTAAGTCCACAAGAGAAAATAACAGTTGAACAGTTCTTAATACTGTGTTGTTACATGCATGATCCATAGCTGTCTTTTTTTATTTATTTTTTAGTTATAGTTGTTCATAAGTCCCTTGTTTGTCCTAAACAGTTAAACTGCCCCCTGTTCTTCAGAAAAATTCTTGAGGTTCCACACATTTTTTGCTTTTTTAGCATTTTTATTTATTTGGACCCTTTCCAACAATGACTGCATGATTTTGAGATCCATCTTTTCGCACTGAGGACAACTGAGGGACTCATATGCATCTATTACAGAAGGTTCAAATGCTCACTAATGCTTCATAAGGACACACAATGCATTAAAAGCTGAGGGGTAGAAGCTTTTTGGAATTTGAAGATCAGGGAAAAAATTTACTTATTTCGTCTTCTGGGAAACATGTAAGTATCTTCTGTAGCGTCTGAAGGGCAGTACTAAATGAAAAAAGTGATATTTAAGCAAAATTAAAAAAATGTACATATCTGTTCAGAAGTTTACACCCCCGGCTCTTAATGCATCATTGCATTGCATTTTCTTCAGTGTGAAAAGATGGATCTCAAAATCATACAGTCGTTGTTGGAAAGAGTTCAAATACACAAAAATGCTGAAAAAAAAACAATGTTGTATACATCTGGAACAGAAATTACAGATGTATATAAAGTGATATGCTGATTTGGTACTACTATTCATCTTCTTCTTTGTCTACTATGTTTTCAGGCTTTTGATTATTAGAAGCAGCTTTCATTTGGAATAGAAATTGATCAATTGAAATTGATGCTTTCTTGCTGAATAAAAGTATTCTTATAGTAGAATGTCAGTAGCATAATGTCATCAAGAGGTTGATGGAGAATTTACGGAAGTAGATTATCCCTACATTAAAAGACAAAGATCTAATGGCATTGTCAAAATTCTTATAGTTCTTAATTATTTGTGCAGGCTTCTAGCAGAAGGGGCGCCACCAGGGAATTTCCAGTCTAATCTAATCTAATTCTTTCCTATTTTTCTGCAGTATAGGCTCCATGTCAAGATCAAGTAAAGTGTCAAAAGTCTCATGGGATGGAAGTAACTGTGGACATGGAAGACCTGCCCTCTCCTGGCAGCCTGTTAGCAAAAATGGCATGTATAATTGACTTTTCATACAGGTTTTGTAGTCTGTCTTTATCTCAGCCCTATTAAAATTATCACACATGAAATGAAAATTTAAGGAATGAAGGGGCAATGGGAATTATGCATATTTCAGAAGAACTGACTATGAATTCATTGCATTCTTTCTACAAATGCAAATCGCTTAAGTTTTGAAAGGCTTTATATAATTGTTTCTCTGCCTTGATGACCAGGATCAAAAGAATGGAATTAATATATTAAAGTAATTAGAACATTATTAGAAACCGTTATTACAAAACAAAAATGGGTGGGCACAAATTGGCCATAATCACATTGGAGAAACTACAAAAGTTCAAAAAGAATCTAAACACTCTTATATAAAGACAGATTTATTAGCATATATTAGTTAATTAAAGAAAGTTTTAAAAACATAAAAATACTTGCTTAGAAAATGCGGATTATTTTATTTCTTTTATTTATTTATTTTTTTCAATCACAAAAAGATGGAGGGTAACATTTTGTACCTTTCAGACACACACACACACATACACACACACACAAATATAGCCACTATCTCTCATTCTCTCATGCACACATTCTGGCACAATTTTAAAAAGAGCAGAAAGAAGATGAATTCCCTCATTAAGAGTGTTTTTAATGCATGGAGAAATAATTTATTCATGAAAATTAACAAATGATTCATTCCACTCCAAAGTTCTTCCAGTCATTGAGAACAGAGATATCCTGTTATTATTCTACGCTGACTTCTCCGCTCCGCACTTACCAAGATGATGTTATTCGCACTTGACTGATTACAGGTATTTTTGATCACCTCTAAGAAGCATCATATTAGGTCGTTTTAATGACTGGTACGTGGGAGATATTATTTTTAATCATGCAAAGACAAAACTTTAAATCATTCAAACTAATTTCATTCCGTTCAGCCCAAGAAATGATAAGAAATGGAAAACAGGTCTAGATCTTCATCCTTACTTAAGTGAATTTTAGAGAGTACATTTTATGCTTAATTTAATACTAATAATTATAGTTTGTGGTGCATTAGCTGTTCCTAAGGTACTTTTTATATTTTTATTTATTAATTTTATAATTATTATTATTATTATTATTATCTTTTTTGTAAACTTATTTGTACATTATGGGTTTTGTCCTTTTAAACTTTTTTTTGTTTGTTTTTTTTTGTCTGTTTTGTCATTGTAGCAATCCATCAAATACAGATCTATTACCAAGAAAAAGATAAAATATTAACTTTTTACTCTAAGAACTTAGTTTTTTTATTTTCTAGAGTTCCACAGAACTGTCAGACGTGTTCAGGCTCTTTGTTTCAAAAAAAGACAATTGTCACAATTATTACGGGTGTTTAGTTTTGAGAAAACAGAGCAGCTTAACACAACATAATTCAAAAGCATAGGGAATGATGGGAAGTCAAACCCGCTTTCTCCTGGCTCTCACTGCAGTTAGCTGCATAACGTCTTGGAAAAACAATCTGGCAGCTCTTTCTTTTCCACTGGCAAGTTAGGGAGGATGTCACCCATGTCTTGGCTCAGGAGAATAAAACTGAAAGGACACATATTGATGCAACTCTCTCCCTTCCTTCTTTCTCACACATTCACTCTTCCACCCCGTGCCCCCTCCTCCTTCCCTCCCTCCTCTCTGCGAATATGTGTGTAGTTGCAAGCAGTGTGTGAAAGGAAGTGAGACCAAGAGAGAAAGGAAGCAAGTGATGATAATGAGCAATGGACTCACACAATAAGCAGGAGGACAGGACGAGTGCACAGGCAGAAAGATGAGGCTGGAATAGAGAGTGGACAGCTCCTTAGTAGCCTCGGCAGGGCTGGTGGAGGTGGAGTGAGTAGCGGTCGATAGTGTCAGATGAAGTATGGAGAAGGCATCCAGAAAGTTTTCTCTCTCATTCGTGCCCCGTATCCCTGCTGTGCTGGAAGGAAAACTGAGACCTCATCTTCCACCAGCCATACCCATGGCAGTGCCAGTGTCAAGCATGAGGGGCCACTTTGCTGAAAACACATCATTGGGCTGTCAAAAGGAGGCGTTTCAGATGAATAGTTCAGATAGTAAAGAAACAGCGAATGGATAATATACCCATAGGGGACAGGTCCGCTATGATTGAAAACTTTCTGCTCAAAGGAAACCAAATATTAGGTATGCACACGTTTTTGTACACCAGACAGTGTTTCTGTCAGTCGCTCCAACCTCTCTCAAGCTTGGGTTCAGTTGCTGCCGTTGCTCATTTGTCAGACGGATCAGGTTATGATATTGCTGAGCTCATGAGATTTGTAAATGAATCTTGCAAATCACATTCAAGCCCTGATTCAGCAATAGCCACAGACCGGGGCTCCTTTTTGACCTGCTGTGCCGGAGGCAGCCATAATGGTTCTCTGTATTTGTTTGTGGTGAATCTGCTCTGACAGCCTCGTTCAAAGGTTTGGTTTGATGACGTTGAAGTTTCCTGAAGAAGGGAAAACTCTTAGTAAACCTCCATCTTTCTGTGTCCTATTACTTTACTAAGGGTTATAATCCACAAGTGCAAAAATGCATTCTGGAAAATCAAGTGTCCTTCCAACATTTTATTAAAGGGGACATTGGATGCAAAATTCACCTTTACCTGGTGTTTGTATATAAATGTCTTAGCGGTGTGTGGACACAACCACATTACCAAAAAAAAAAAAAAAAAAAAAAAAAAAATCGTTCCCTTTTTTATTTTAATCCCCAAAAACCTAAACACCTAAACAATCTCAGTGATAATGCCATTTTGATTTTCTGAGCATGACATCATACTGCTTAGGCTCCACCCACTACCACTGATGGACTGTCCCATATTAGCATATTTCCGCCCTCAGCCTTCGCGCTCAAGCAGCTGTAGCAACAATGTCTCGTAGGCAATGCAGGTGGGTCATTCTATAATTGTGGGTACATCTCATGTGCGTGAAGTATATTTTTAATATATTTTCATCAGTATAAAGCCCCGATGCTTAATTTTCTAGTACACAATTATATGTTTCCCAGTCACACTACTTGAAAAACCCATATGTGACCCTGGACCACAAAACCTTAAGTCGCTGGGGTATATTTGTAGCAAAAGCCAAAAATACATTGTATGGGTCAAAATTATTGATTTTTCTTTTATGCCAAAAATCATTAGGAAATTAAGTAAAGATCATGTTCCATGGAGATATTTTGTAAAATTCCTAATGTAAATATATGAAAACATCATTTTTGATTAGTAATATACATTGTTAAGAACTTTATTTGGACAATGTTAAAGGCAATTTTCTCAATATTTTGATTTTTTTGCACCTTCAGGTTCCAGGTATTCAAATAGTTGTATCTCAACCAAATATTGTCCTATCCTAACAAACTATACATCAATGGAAAGTCTATTTATTCAACTTTCAGATGGTGTATAAATCTCAATTTTGAGAAATTGACCCTTATGACTGGTTTTGTGATCCAGGGTCACATATCTTTTGTTCAAAAATTATGTTCATATCTAGTATCTCATAGTATCATATCTCATATTTAGTGCCAGTTTATCAGGAAGGGATGATTTTGTCCTGTTTGACTCGTTGGATGGAAACAGTGCTTATTCGCAAATCTATCTATCTATCTATCTATCTATCTATCTATCTATCTGTCTATCTATCTATCTATCTATCTATCTATCTATCTATCTATCTGTCTGTCTGTCTGTCTGTCTATCTGTCTATCTGTCTATCTATCATCTTTAAACTTAAAAAAAAAGAGTTTTTTTTAATTTTCACAATTCTGACAAACATAGTTTCTTGTTAAAAATGTTATATTCATTTATTTAATTTCTGTTCATTTTAATTCTGCTTCCTTACATTAAATTCAAATTCCAATTGTGCATCCTAGCTGCTACCCTATTTCAATTCAAATTCTGGAATTTAATAAGAATTTAAAAGCAGTACTAAGAGGTGCACAAACCTAGTCTATAAGAGCTTATTACTGATTGGTTGATTTCTCTTTTTTTTTTTTTTTAAGTTATACGTGGGGTATGACCTACCATGAGCAGTGGAGAAGGAAAAAAATGCAATTAGGCTGTTAAGGGACGTTGTGATAAAAGAGACAGATGAGGGTGTCCAGGTAAGGAGCATGGTCTACAGTTCTGTTGGGACGCCCATGTCTGTTAATTAGCGCTCACCAGATGGAAGTGAAAACATTCCACTTGGGAAGATCTCCACAGAGAGTAGATTGTGTTTAATACATTATTTATTTGCAGACTCAGTGGTATCACCAACTCCCAAATGACAGCAAGCCACATGGGGCAAGGACAGGAATCCCATCCAAAGCGAAAACGTGTGTTCTCGCAGACAAATGTTTCTGAATCTGTAGAGGTAGCATACACATCACTTTCTGATTTCTTCTGAGCAGGGTTCTCCAGAGTGGCAGGTGGGTATTGGAGCTGCCTCACACTTTTGGAGGATGTTCTCTGAGGAGAATAGTTTGCTCGAGCTTCCTTGCAAGCAGCCATCTGTTAGAGTTCTTATCTTTCCTTCATTCTAAGTCTGGAGAGACAGGACGCCACACCCTGGCCCCTTTATTTACAGAAACCTCAGCCACAACAGCTGCTTATTTGCTTCTGTCCTCATATAGCTTTTCAACTAGAGGCCAAGAAAACATTGCACATCTCCCAAGAATACCTATCGCTTTCTATAATCACCATCTTAATGTCCCAGAGGCTGTTCTTCAGTCTGTTTTGCCTGTCCTGACCGTAATACCACTTTCAAAGAGTAATGCGACTGAAATTATGCACAATTTCTTTAAAGTGAGCAAGCTTTCATGCTCTGCCTCTTGTGTCTTATTGAAGTAAAGAGAACACAGAAAGAGAGACGTTCGAAGTAATACATTAAGACAAAGAGTCATTTGAAGTCGTGGGTGTCACAGCGAATCGTGCCCACGTTGCTGTTTCAGTAGTCTAGGTGAAAGCATTTGCATGAGAGGAAGAGTGCCTTATTGTGGGATTTATCGCAATAGTCATGTTTGCGAGGCAGAATTGCAGCATGAGAGGCGACATCTCTTCTATTACAGGAGATAATGGCTGGCCTAATCAGTGTACTCACCACAGTGGGTTGATAAGATTTGATTAACGGACATGTACTGATTACAAAATGAAAGAGGAACAACAGGACTGGAAGACCGGATGATACGCCATCATCTTACAGAAATCCGAGCCTGTGGTCTGACATAAAGTGGCCCGTAGTTTTGCGTCACTTCGAAAAAGCAGGCATAATCACCGATGGCCGTTTTGTCAGAACACGTCGCCCGACTATCACTGTGTAATTATTATTTTGCATAATTGCCTGAGCAGCCAGGTTCTCCTCTCATTCTCAGGAGTTTAATTGCCTTAATTGACAGACAAAGAGAGGTTTGAGACGCTCGGGCATGCGTTACAGAGAATAACAGTCGCGTTGGCTGTGAACCCTATTTATGACCTCATCAGCTCTACTCTCCGCACGGTCCGCACCCCGCTTAATTACCAAGCAACCAGCCGGAAAAGAGGAGGAGGAGAAAGCGAGGAAGTAAGGGAGGGAGAGAAGAGCGTCTTCAGTAGAGAGCCTTTGGTCCCCTGGGTCTTCCAGCACCATATGTTTTCACTTAGTCAATCATGTAGACACTTCTTCCAATCTGCTTCAGAAGACCTGAGCCTGGCACACTCGCCTCATCACTTTGCTTCTGCTTTTCAGCTGGCCTCTTCATAAACAAGGTCTTGTTTTCCCAAATGCCTCAACACACACTGATTAAGGTGAGGAGGGGGTTCTGATTAGTTAAAGGGACAGTTCACACAAAAATGAAAATTCTGTCATCATTTGCTCACACTTAGGTTGTTCCAAACCTGTATGATTTTCTTTCTTTCTTGTGAAAAGAAGATGCAAGTGGGGTTCAGTGTTGTTTCTTTTTTTGGTGAACTATACCTGTAACACAGCAGTTTGTGGTGATTTTAGCAATTGATGAGACTTTCTGAAATCTTGCATTTCTCATTCACTCACTTTGTAGATGTTCCAAGGAGGTACTAAAGTTAGTACAAGATAAATTATTCAGATACAGCCGAATGACCTAAGGCAATAACTAAGGAAAAACAAATACATGAGAGGGTAAAGAAAGAAATATCCATATTATTTGCATATGTTTGGTCCATTGCGCTAAAGAGAAACATTGTCCTGCACAAATACAGCATTTGCTGTACAAATATTTTCAATTTTAGGTTTAGTCCATTTATTAATGTAAAATAGTACAATATTATACCTGCCGCACTTTAGTATAGAAGTCACTTTTAAGTGACAGGGATAAAATGAAAAACCTGTGTAACACAGAAGATATTTTTGTAGGAATGGCAATTTTTTTTGTCCATAAAATAAAATTTAATGGAGTCCAAAACAACATAGAGTCACTCTGACTGTCATTTTAACGACAAAAACACTAAGACCATTTTCAAAATATATTCTTTAGGGTTCTCCAAAAGAAACAAAGTCATGAGGATAACTAATTACAGAAATTTCATTTTGGGGTGAACTTTAAGAGGAACCGACCTTGTTTGATCTGATATACAGTAGATAAATGAGGCTTGCAGGGCTCAGCATGGTCAGTAAGTGCTTCGCAGAACGAGAAGAGTAATTGCGGTGATCAGCACTTAATACATAATGAAGACGACTCCACCTTTTGGACCCAATTTCTACATTGGATATAGTTCTTTAATCCTTTTTTAACCTTTATTCAGCAAGTAGTCGTGTTTTTCTTTACTCAGTGGACACAGTGGCACTTAATTACAGTCTATCCGCAATTAAGTGGAGTGCATTTGTTTTCCCTGAGACTGCCAACGCTGCCCTTGAGTGATGGTTCAATTGGTGACGGGAACAGAGAAAAATAAATAAATAAATAAATAGGAGAGTTAACAAGGCCTATGGCTAGCATATAGTAAAGCAATATCACCAGATAATCCATAAAAGATTCAGATCAGATCTGTATACTGAATGAAAGGTTTGTGAGGGCTCTGTCCAAGGTGACAGGCTTAGAGAACATAGTGAGTTGTAAATGCCACAGCTTAGGAAAGCTGCTTCTCCAGAGTAGAATCACTATTTGGTCTGTGATGACTAATGGTCACAATCCTTTAAAGAACAGTGGTACTGTATAATAATCAATTTTAACTGACCTCACTGCCTCTCTTTTCTACACATACGCCTAACATTCCTAATGCTGCAGTCCACAGAGGCATAGTTCACCAAATATTTTAAATGATGTCATATTTTTCTCACCCTCATGTTGGTCTAAACCTGTATTCATTTATTTCTTCTTCTGAATATAGAAGATATTTTGAAGAGGGTTGGTTCACTGTATGGACAGAAAATACAATAGAAGTCAATGGAAATAGAAAATATTTTGTTACCAACATCAAGTCAGAAAGGTTTGGAATGACATGACAGAGAGTAAATTATGAATCCTTTTCAGATATATCTGCTCTATGAACAACTGTAATGTTATTTGCTTTGACAGAAACTACTCTTGAGGCCTAATAAATTGGCATGCAAATCTTCTCTTTTTTGTGCATATTAAAAATACATTTGATCAATGCACAAAGTTTCTATTTATTTTTTGTGTTTGCATCCAATGCAGTCTGGATGATGAAGCAAACCTAGTCTAATCAGACAGCCAAACATCTCCTTGAATGGCTTGTTAAAGCAAACATAACATGCAGATGCACTTAGTACACAAGTAAAATAATTTGTTATTCTAAAATGTTTTCTATAGGTGTGCAGTTTTTCCCCTTCCTTTATCTTTGTTTATGAAAAATTGTGTTTTGCAGTCTCTCTGCAGCATGACTGTAGAGCTGCAGGGACATTTGAGGTTCAGATAGGAAACTAGAAGTCTCCTCCATAATTTACATCATTATTGTATTTATTTAATTAAATGCCAGTATATTTATTTGAATTTTATGCCAGAAAATTGAAGACCTTTTTGTGTAATACAGTTTGAGTTTACGGGAAAGTATCAGTATTAATGTTTCAGTCTCACTTAAATGTCAGTACCCACTCAACCCCGCCCCGTCCAAAAGAAAGAAAGGAAAAAAGGACAAAGACAAAGGAAGGGAAAAACAGAAGAGCTCTGAAGCATTTATATGAAAGATAACAAGCATCAGGCGTGGAGGAAGATAATAGAGGATCTCAATCAATGACTGCACCATGCCTTTAGTAAAGGCTAGTTGGTAAGCTAATGAGTGTCAAATGGTTTGCAACTGAAAGGTCAACCTTTATAACATGAATGGAATTCATCTCAACTGCCCGTGCCTCAGTCCCCCCAGGGGGTCTAATTGGGAGCATGAGCCCAAGAAAGTAGCCCTAGAGTTTGTAGTTTTCAGTGTCTGGATGTGACACCTAAGATCTGAGCTCCCATTTCTTCTCCGATTAAGCACTTTGGATTTGCCCCTACTGCTACTTATGAAAATGACTGCAGTAATAGTGATAATTAGTTCAAGATGACATCATGATCAAACGTAGACAGTCTTTGCTAACTAAATACATTGCATTCACAGGTTTATACTAATAGGTTTGTTGAATTCTCAGAGAAGAAAAAATCTAAGTAATTGGCAAACTTTGCTTGTGAAGTACATAAAAGGGTTTTAGTGAAATTTAATCCTCTGCATAAATTTCCATTTAGGATCCAATAATTCACTTCAGCATACATCTCCAGTGAATATAAATATGCACTCTCTCACAAAACGCAAAAGCAAAGCAGATCTTTTACTGTTTATATGAAAATGCATCAGTCATTGTGAGAGACAGGAAAGATCCACCACAGGTTTGTTTGATTTTCCCAGTACTGGAGAATAACAGTTAAGCTGGTCAAATCTGAGAATGTGGTGCAGTATTTAAGGACCAGTAGCCTAAACATATAAACATTCCTAAATATATGTATCTAATATTTAATTTACATGAAAATATACTTAAGATATTAAGGTCATGCCTCTATTTGGTGCTGAAGGATTAGTTCACTCCTGAATTAAAATTTACTGATAATTTACTCACCCCTTTGTCATCCAAGATGTTCATGATTTTCTTTCTTCAGTCAAAAGGAAATTAAGGTTTTTGAGGAAAAATTTCCATGATTTTCTCCATATAGTGGACTTCAATGGGGATTAGTGCATTGCAGGTCAAAACTGCAGTTCCAATGAGGAAATACGGATCTTATCTTGCAAAACGATCCGTCATTTTCTAAAAAAAAAAAGAAAAATAATAATAATAATTTCAATACTTTTTAACCACAAAAATGCTCTGCAATGCATGTCTTTGACTTTACGCATTACGTAATCACGTTGGAAAGGTCATGCACGGTTAGTTCTACATATGTGTACTGCACTTCTAAAAATTAGGGTACGATGATCTCATTCTCTCCTCCAACTTTAAAATCGTCCGACATTGTTTTATTTATTTTTGTAAAGGGCATTTGACTTTCTTTGCATGTTCGCTTTGTAAACACTGGGTCAGTACTTCTTCCTACGTCACATGTAGTCGAGCAAAACAAGCATTTGTAGTTCTTTGTTTTGTTTTTTTAGAAAATGGCCAATCGTTTCGCTAGATAAGGCCTGTATTCCTCAGCTGGGATCATGTAGAGCCTTTTGAAGCTGCACTGAAACTGAAATTTGGATCCTTAAACGGTTGGTCTCCTTTGAGCCGCTAAATGGAAGAAAAATCCTGGAACATTTTCCTCAAAAACCTAAATTTCTTTTTTGACTGAAGAAAAAAAGACATTAACATCTTGGATGACATACTGTAAGGGGTGAGTAAATTATCAGGAAATTTTAATTCTGGAAATAAACTAATCTTTTAAGATCACAAGTGGTTAACTTTAAAAGGGTCATCGGATACAAAGTTCACTTTTACATGCTGTTTGAACATTAATGTGTGTTGGCAGTGTATGTACACATCTACCCTATAATGATAAAAATCCATGCAGTGGTCTTTAATTAATCTGTAAAAATAATATCCCCTTTTTCAGATCGAGCCATTCTTAGATGCCTGTTGGTGTGGTGTCACACCGACAGAGGCCGCTCCCATGATAGTTGATTGACATGAGCGTCTTACCTAATTTCAGCTGTAACAGTCTGACCTCCATTGTTTCAATGCCGGAGCAGGGATGTAAGTTAGACAAGAATATCTCCGATTGAGTGATTGAGGTGTTGTGTTTCTGGATGTAATAATGAACATAGTGGTCGTCATTTACTCCCAACATATGAGCTGCTGAAGATGCAGTGGATTACATTTGTTTGTGAAGGGAATTCGCCTCCCGATCTACATAAATGCGTCTATGTTCACGCAAATCATTCGTGATCCAGCTTCACCTACAGCAGACCTGAGGTTTTTTTTTTTTTATGAATCACTGCAATCACCTTTCCTAATATTGTGCCAGTTAGCAAGTTTTGTGGTTAAATACAGGTGGCGCTATCTGCCTTGAATGTGTTCCAGACATCAGTGAAACTCCACTTACTCACGTAACACCTGATCATTTGGGAGGTTTTGTAAGGAAGCATAACAAAACAAAGTATTCAAACTTTGCTGCTTTGTACCAAAACACATATATTACGATTGAAATCCCAACTGCCAGCCTTATCCTTTTTTATTTGCTTCATAAGCTTGTAGCATTATTTACGTTCATTTGTTTGTAAAGAGTACTACAGTTATGGTATACATTTGTAGGCTAACCCAGACCTTAACATCACCCTGGTTTAGCTGATGTGTCCCTTGGTGTTTCGGATTATTTTTAAAATTTACTAGCAATTGTAACTGAAATTTGACCTTTTTTTGAATTAGTGAGTGTGGCAACGTTTTTAGTTCTGCTGGGGAGAACAATAAATACTGCATTAAGCAGTCAGTTTAACCTCCTTCCTGTCTGCCCTACTAATCAAGAGTCCCCTTGGCTGTGCCCTAGTCCTCCTGTTGGTATGTAGAGGGCACTGCCACACTCAATTAGTTCTCTCTTCCATAACCCTTTTGATGCAACAGTCCTGGCCATCTTATCACTGCATGTGGTCTGGAGACCTCTAAATATCTAAGCCTATCTTTGTGATATTTCTTATATGTCCCATCGTAGCATATGTAAGAGTCAGCCATGCATTCATAAGCACAGCAAAAGAGCATAAAACAGCTGAGTTTTAGCTCAGATCTTTCCATAAATGTGCATTATGCAATGCTGCAGTATCCATTCAGTCACACCTGTGTTTTATGCAGTGAATACATTACAAAGAGGAAAGAAGGGAGAATGGCACTCTTGTAACACACTGCAGGCGTTCAAGCATGGCCCCCTGTGAATGGCATGATGGGAAGTTATCACAGAGCAGCAGCCCACTATACCTTACCTTTGCCCATGGCGAGCACAGGCGAGCAAACTGGGCATATTTTAATAAGGAGTCATTTCTCAAGCTATCAAAATCTCAGTGCCCAAAGGCAACATTGCAACAAGCTTCAAAATTCACATCCATCTTGAACTCACAAAGGCCTTCCAGACAATCTTTTAACTGTTTATGTGTGATAATTTTATGCAGTAAAATCTAGTACAACAAGGGACATTTCTATTGGGGTAAATTTCAAACTCCTAATTTGGGACGGCTGGATCAAAAACTGCAGCTTTGTTCCTCAAATTGAGTGGTGGGGAACATGAGCCAGCTGGAGGGCAGATTTTGTTGGCCACCATTTTCACTGTTTTTCCTTCCATATGGATCTCTGGGAAAAGCACACTGACTCTGCCACCCAACTGAGTCACCATAAAAAAAAAAAAAAAAAAAAAAACAGGCAGAGGAAGAGCATTATGCAGAGAACTTCTAGAATGCCCACTCTCCTTCTGCCCTGCACTAGTAAAAACTACCACTACCAACACAACTCAAAGGTACAAAAAAAACGCTCTTCTTTAATTGAATGAGGACTGAAAAGTTAGTAAAAGCATGCCTGTTTATTAATTTTTGCCTGTTGCAGGTCATGGTAAGTCTTACCTGAAGTTTTTACAGTTTAGTAGTCTGACAGAGTTAAAATATAATTGCATTTAATACTCAGTAAGTGGAACATATGCACAAGCGGATGTGACATGTGGAATAAACAAGAAGATGAAATGCCATTTATTAGTGGATTTTTGCTTTAATTAGCATTCCTTTAACAAGTGTGATGTCGGATGCACATTAGAATCAAAAGGTGGCAAAACAGTAGTCATTGAAGCAGATAATTACAGATCTTCAGTATGAAAGAAGAATATTATCACAACTCTGAACAGCTATAAGCAGAATAGGTTGACAAATTAGCTGTTAATAGCTGCCATTTTTAACAATATGTTCTTGTGAGGGGAAAAATGTATATTTTTGAGTGAGGGTTAGTTTATAGCAATCGTAATTAGCTTTAGACAAAACATTAGAAATCTATAGAATGTACTCATTTAGCTAAGTAAATGTGTGTGAATGTATGTGAATGAATGAGTAAAGAAAAACTCCATCTTGGTGTTAAATCAGAAAGGTGAATGAGCGGTTGATACGGTGGTGTTTGGTAAGCAGATTGAATATCAGAGAAAAGGCTCTGGGAAAGTGGCGGAGCCCAAATTTCCCATTTAGAATTACCATATTTATTACTCTACCCCAGCTAAAGAAACATTCGATTCAGACTCGCTGGGGTTAGATGAGAGTGTCATAGCCTTTCCCGACACTGAATTTTGCTCTATCAGAAATGGAATGAATTACCTGTTTCTCAATAGTATAGCAACTGATTTTTGAGTCTATTCATTCCTGTTATCGCTGATAAATATAGATGTTTACGTCTTTCCATGATTTTTTTGGGTGGGGGGGGAGCTGATGCAGCGTAGGCAGGTTGCATCTTGGTTGGAGAATATTTTTGTACAAATACTAGCTAACTAACACACAAACAAACTGGTTTATACAAGCAGACAGTAGATACCCTATGAAAAATAAATATACTAAAATGTATTTAAAATACATTTATTTCATGCCAAGTGTACTACAAATACATTTACATATATTATGTACTTAAAAATACCCTGCAGTTGTACTTTTAGTATACCAAACTGGTATGTTTGGTATATATAATTAGTCTCCTAATTGGAACAACTAATTGTGTACTTAACACAACAGATTGTGTGGAAGTAGTGCTGAAGTCCAACTTAAGATATACTTAAGTATATTTGATTGTGCTAAAGTGGAACAATTGCAATTATACTTGACATTTAAAGACGTAGTTCACTTCCAGAGCAAAAGTTAAGAGATAATGTACTGACCCTATTGTCATCCAAGATGTTCATGTCTTTCTTTTTTCAGTCATGAAGAATTTATGCTTTTTGAGAAAAACATTTTAGGAATTATTATCTCCATGTAGTGGACTTCTATGGAGCCCATGAGTTTCAACTTCCAAAAAAGCAGTTTCTGTGCAGCTTCAAAGGGCTATAAACAATCCCAGCTGAGGAATAAGGGTCATATCTAGCAAAATGATTGTTCATTTTCTAAAAAAAAAAAAAAAAGATATACTTTTCAACCTCAAATGCTCGTCTTGTCTAGCTCTGCCTTGCACATGTTGAAAAACTCCCATCTCATTTTCTCCTCCAACTTCAAAATCATTACTGTTTTATCTTTTTGTAAAGGGCATTTGACCTTCTTTGCACGCTCACTTTGTAAACACTGGATTGGTACTTCTGCAGCAATGTAGGATGGTTTTGAAGTTGGATGGGAAAATGAGATGGAAGTTTTTCAGCATAACTATATATTGAACCGGAATGCACATAGTGCATGCAGAGCTAGACAAGACGAGCATTTGAGGTTTTTAATATTTTTAGATAATGGTCGATCGTTTTGCTAGATAAGACCCTTATTCTTCGGCTGGGATCGTTTAGAGCCCTTTGAAGCTGCATTGAAAGTGCTTTTTGGAAGCATAGGAGTCCAATATATGGAGATAATTCCTCCAAATATTTTCCTCAAAAAAAAAACATAATTTCTTCACAACTGAAAAAAAGAAAAACATGAACATCTTGGATGACATATCTTGGATGAGACAGCATTCATTCTTTGACTTTAAATTTCACCCCTTCCAATCTTGAATATTTGGTTTCCTCCTCATTTAGCACACCATTTTATCTAAAGTTAGTTTCCGTATGCTTACTACAAGGACAGTCCCCCTGAAACAACCTGAGGTTAAGTGCCTTGCTCAAAGGCTCAGTGGTGATAGCTCACGACTCACTTCTTTTAAGATTCAAACCAGCAACCCTACCTTTATTCCTTTCCAATCTAAGCTTCAGCCACTATGCCACACCAGCCAACACTGACATAAAAAAATATTCACTAACTGTCTTTTTATAACGATGCTCTTGCCCTCACATTTCTCTCTTTGTCACTAAAGAATAAAATTAGCAGAGAAACATACTATTTCCATCTGTTAAATATTTATGTCTCTATACAATCAAGTGGTCAAGCAGAAAAGTGAAGCTTCCAAGTAATTTAATACAGTATAATTCTTTCCTCCAGCAGAGCGATGGGTAATTGCATTTACAGCTTTGACACCTGAAACTCTTCCAATATGATTCATTATGATACCTCAGCTCAGTTGAATAAAGGAAACAGAAAAGGATGCATTATTAAACTGCAAAAAGAAGACAAATGAGTCTATCTCTCTGTCTATTTGTACATCCATCCGTCCATTCATCTGTAAGGCTTATAAACATTTAAACTAAAATTAAATTTCAATATTTCAAAATTTCCCAGGACTTTGTCAAGCCATTATTCAGAATCTGTTCTGACAAATGTGCTTTTTTGTTAAAAATTCTAATAGCTTTACTGGCATGACTAAAGCACATTTTGTATTTATATATGTATATATAATAGCAAATTTAGCATTATCAGTGTCCATGCATAATACATTTAAAAACACCAGGTGTTGATGGCATCTGCCATGAATGTTTGTTTAGTTGTATAACCATTTTTTCCACCCTCCAAATCTTTTGGGCCATATCTATCAGTGTGTCTCAGAGTGTATTTGTCGGCTGGGGGTGTGTGTCTGGGTGTACGTGCTCATTTGCGAGGCTGTGAGTGAGAGCTGCAAAAGGAGATTCAGCTACATTAAGACTAGCCCCATTCATCACCGGCCGCTCTGCATTCAAAGCACATGGCTCCTCTTAAATGCCAGCTAAGCAGAACAGGCCCTAGAACAATGAGAGAAAAGCAAATTAAAAACATTTATTTATAGTTACTATCCCAGGCTAAGTCAGGCTGACTGAGTAATGAAGCAGCTCTCTGCTGTTCGCTGTGCTGCGCTGCTATTTGTCTCTGCTCTTTACTCTAATATGCAGTTTGGGAGGCAACAGCTGTTAATCTTAACCAGCGCTGCTTCAGCCCTGTCTCTCTATCTCACTAACCAGGCTGCATTTGTGTTTCATCTTTACTGCCATGTCAGAGAAACTTTTGTCAGAGCATTTATTATGCACTGACTTGATAAGACGTTACATTGTAAATCGTACGTTTGTACCATATCTACTAAAATGGCTAACACAGGTAATAGTCAAGTTTATGTATGTACGCTATTTATTTATTTTCACTCTTAAAGTGTATAGCTTATGTCTCTATATTTAAATTGATTCAATTAAGTCAGTTAAATTAATCTCATTACCTGTGAGATTTTTTGTCATATGACCAGTGACTTCCTGTCATGTGATCAGGAGACTGTCAAGTGGCCATTTTAAGCACACAAACAAACCACTGTCAAAAGTGTACTAAAGGACCATGTTTCCAACACACACCATGCATCCAATAACATCCTCGTCTGTGGAGTTTCGATTATCAAATGTTGAACCTTGAAATATTTCTCTGTTTGGATTACCTTTGTACACATTTTGGATTATATATTGCTCAGGACATAAACAGCGCTGGAGGGATCAATTCTCTGCTTGTGTGAGTATACATGTTTATATTAACCCAGAAGACTGTTGTGGACATTTAGGGGCATTGATTCAATTTTAGTTTAACACTGAAACTGACTTGTGGAGTTGTAGACCGGATCTATTGTTTGTGTTTGTGGTGATTGTTATACCACTTTTGTTGAAGTCTGAGGTCGAACTATAATGGTGTTTTTGACTTTTTAATGTGGTTCTTTTAGTAACTAGGAAATTTCTTTCTATTTGTAACAATTCAACTGTGAAGTAGCACCTTAATGTTTTCGTCCATAGTTATTGCACTGCAGGCAACTTGCCTGGCCAAAACACACTTACCAACAGCAGGTAGCATAGAATAAGTAAGAAGCTGTTCGTACTAGACACGTTCATGCATTCAAAATCAGTTGGATGGAGCAGAAAGCACTCTGCCTTGGAAAACTTGATAGTGTGGACTGTAGGCCAGTAATAGAGGGTTTGCACTTATGTCACGATTTGTTCAGTTACCCAGGTGCGTGGGCATACCGGCAGTACTCGGATGTAAACAACAGCATGGATTGCATGGTTAATGTACTACTGAATACGTTGTTCTGCTAATTTATGCTGTATAAACCAGGAGAAAAAACATGTGGACACTGCTAAATCATATAGAGAAGGACTTAATAAGCAGGAAAGAGTGCAATATTTTGAGAGACTAACGTTAATAGGTTTTAAAGATATGTACGAGCAGTATTAATTAAGATATTAGCCTAATATTTCACCTCCCTGACTGGAAATGAAAAGAACAAACATGAATGTTGTCAAGATTCTTGCCATGGAAATCCTGGTTCAGTCTGGCCAACCATAAATGTCTTTTGTTACTCAGTTTTTTACACTCTTCTCCTTGATTTGTTATAACTTTTGGCAATCTATAGTACTCCAAATGTTTTTCGCTTTTTGACCGATTAGTACAGCCCAAAACATGACAATAACTGATCATTTTCAGCAGCAATAATCAGCAAAATATGCAAGTTTTGTTCAGTTGAGTGGCATCGTTTACATTCAGTGCTGCCAATATGGCCGACTGATGACATGTCGTAAAAACACTCTATAGGGTTATGCTTAAGTCTTATCAGTTGATCTTAAACAAAGGTTTCAAAACCTCATTTTTTTTGGAAATGGTGCCAATATGAGAACCATTTTGGGTTCCCTATTTATGCAGTGTGAAGAACATCCTTTATTTTTAAGATTGAACATTTGTGTGCTGCAGTAGTGCCTTTGTTTTTTTTTCAGCAACTGTTGTGATTTACTGCAGTTAATTTGATTGAGTAGTCCGCACATATAATTAATTCTGTTTAAATATTAATTGTTTGACAGCATTAGTATTGATACATTAGAAGTTAAACCCGGTTCCACAAAATGTTTGCAAGTCTTTCAGTCATTGTTAAAGTGTTAATGTGGATTAATGTCGTGCCGTGTTCATTTCCTCCTCAGCTGGCTGACAGTGTAGTCAGAACCGGCCTGCTTCATGATATTCAGTCTGTATTTTGTTGCTGACCTGAGCATTCTGCGATCTGGAGGTGGACAGATAAGTTGTATGGTTCTTTGCTCTGATGAGCAATAAGTGCAGAGGTGTCGAGTTGGCAAATGTCAGGGGTCAAAATGTATTGTGACAGCACAGTTTGCAGACATCTGGCCCAATTAAGAGAAGGTTGAGCTCATCACTTCACCTGCACATGGTTTCTAAAACAGAGATGTGGGAACAACACACTTCTCTTAGGAAAAGAGTGGAAATGCACAATGTAAGACACAGATTAATGACTGTTTCACCCAATCAATCCTAAAATAAAATTAAAATTAAATTAAATTAAATTAAACTGTACAAAATGATATCTTATGTGTGTATAGTATGTATGAAGTGTATGTATTTCACTGTGCTCAGCTCTCCAGTCACAAACTCTATTTCTATAAATGCTATGTGTGGCACTGATGTTCATAGATAATTGTGTGGTTTTGTCTCTGACTTCTAGAGTTATTTTTTTCTTCCATTGTAGCAACAACATAATGTTGCAATCTGTGGTTAAAGAGCTTCTGCAGAATACGATTAAACAATAACAAGGAAATTAAATTGTTGTTTATGATTCAGCATGTGGCACAAAAACCACTATGGTGGTGACATTCCAACCACACACTGTAAGTAGTTTTGAAAATCACACTGCTGCTTTCAAAAAAGATTTTCTAGAAGCAAACTTTAACAATTTTTAGTGGAATATAGCGCAGTGATCACTGTTTTTAATGTCACTTTGTATAACTTATTACTGAGTGGGTGTAAGTAAACAACCACACTGTCAACTATTTCTTTTTTACAGTATGTAAAGCTTGTAAAGTATGTAAAGTCTGATTCTTCCAAGTGAATAGTTTATCCTAAAGAGTAGGGCTGGGTTTTGGCAAAAATTTCATGATTTGACTCGATTCTGACTCACAAGCTTTTAACTGAATTTCAGATTTGAATCAATTCAATTCAGTAGGAAAAAAATGTTAAAATTAAGTTAAAAGTAATTGATTTATACACTAACGCTTAAACTCAATTACGTTTTTATAATAATAAATTTACAATTACATCATTATATTTCTACTCCAATTCATTTTTTTAAGCATAAATTTATAAAAGTCAAAAACTTAATGGATTCATTCAAACATAAATTAAACATTGAAGAACAGTTTTTTTTTTTTTTTTTTTTTTTTTTTTTTTTTTTTAAGTTAAATGGTGCATATATTTAACAAAATGCTCTTCTCTAGAGTTAATTTTTCTAGCCCACCAAATGAGTTTATTGTAATCAAATATGTTTTTTTTCTGAGGTAGATTACAAGTTGTTATATTGATATCTTTCCGTGGTTGAAACAATGATTGAGTGATTACATGAGACATGATATGGATTTTGGTAAGTTGTACTCTTTCTTTTAATGTACCTTTGGATGTTTATTCATGTGTATTTCATGCTGAAACTAGTATGAAAGCAGAGAAGACGCTCCATTCACATGGAATTTGCGCTGCCACTTATCTTGAGCTGAGGCACTACAGCGATCTGTCACTCCAAATACTGTAATAAAATGGTAAGAATTTAAAATCTGAGACTTTGTTTCATATCAAAAGTAACAAAGCGATTTCTTAGATGGTGGTTCGCTACAATGTTCTGTTCATTAACTGAAAGCAGGCTAAACTAATTGAATCTTGGGATGTAAGAATCAATACCATTGCATAAAAATGAATAAAATCAAGAAATTTATATTTTTTCCCCAGCCCAATTAAACAGCCATTTCTGTCAAATGTTGTGTTGAAAAGTCAGACTCATTCCAGTGAATCAGTTTGTCGTAAACAGTTCTCTCTCTAATGGAAAGTTTTATTCATTCTAGTGAATTGGTTTGTTCAGATCAATCTTGTAAATGAACAGAATAAAAAGCGAGCAATTCGAGTTCCTGTCTGTGCTATGTTTTTGACTAGGTTATGTAAAGTACTATATATGATAGGCAGACATCTGCTTGTTTCTGACAAGACCTGTTGCCAGGTCTCTCCTCCATTTTAATTGAAAATACAGCCTCAGCGGCCATTTAAAAGTACCATTAATTAATAGCAAACAGTAAAAATTATATTTTAAAAATAAGCTTTTATAGAAGCTCAACACTACAGTCTCTGTGTTCATTGTGTCTTGGACACCAATAATTTAACGATTCATAAAAAAATCACTGTCGGGATAAAGGTTAGGATCATGATTTTCAATAGCTCATGAAGAGTGTATATTAGTTATTTGCTTTTGAGATATGAAGGAGCATTTGGACCCAGAAACTGTAATATTAAACTTAACAACTAGAGAGCAAGAGTGATTTGGTAGTGCTATTTTGAATTTAGCCAAAAAAGGGATTCTTTAGGATGAACCATTTCGCTATAATGAATCTGAATATGACACAAAAGAGAGAATGTGGTTTCAGTGAGTTTGTTTGATTTAACTTAACTTTAGTTAAGTGTTGATATATTTATTTAGTTACTCCCCAACATTAATGTTAAAATCAATAGCCAGTTAGCTCTATTCAATACCAGACAGATAAAATAACACATTGATTTTAAGCGCAGTAACACAGTGGGTTACTTACTGTCCTCTGTATATCTTCTATGCATAACCAAGAATGCTGAAATTGACCAGTTACTTCTGAAATGTTTTTTAATGGTTTCTTTGCTTATACTGTACACTAAAAAGTGATAGTCTCTTTACTGTTTATTTAGTTACTCCCCAACAATAATGTTAAAATCAATAGCCATTTAGCTCCAGTCAATACCATATGGATAAGAAAATTACTTGCCTTACATTTTTTCTTGGGGAATATTTTGCTTCACATGGAATTATGTCAAATTATAGAAGTAAAATAGGCTGCAAATGACAATTCACATTGATTTTAAGCACAGTAACACAGTAGTTACTTGCTGTCTTCTATAACTTCCATTCATTACCATGAATGCAAAAACTATGACCAGTTACTTCTTGATGTTTTCAGGACACACAGCATTGTATTCCACGTCGTCATGCTCTATTTAGCAGTTCAGCAAAGGGTTTGATATAACATGCTATAACACCCAAACACCCAGATCGACATGGCTCTTCATGTTGCCTTTGCAGGTGGCACAGCTAGAGTAGCAGACTACATGCAGATTGTGAGTTCAGCACCATGGTGAGCACCATCAGAGGGTGTGTCTACAGTTCAGCACATGCTCCGTTATTGTGCAGCGTCTCTCTTGGGTTGCACCCAACGGCACTGGTGCATGTAGAAACCGTAGTTTTATTTTCACCTGCTCTCAGAGCACTGTGCCCAATGAGTGTGCAGCAACCTTCCTCACAGAGCCTGCGTTGTTCCTCTGAAACATGATGAATTATTTAGAGCCACGCTCCTATTAACGGCAGTGTCCCGCAGCTCTATCCGCTCTGCTCTGTTCTACCGGAGCTGGGCGGCGAGCACTGAGCACTGTGGCATGCTGGTACCAGCGGTGCTGCCATCACAAACTGAAATCCATCGACAGGTCATGCAATCTCTTGCTTTGTGTTTTAATTAGTCCAACTTGTATAAAAGAAAGTGAGAGGGGCAAAAATAAAATGATGACCTTTTCTCCCTTTTGAATCTCACTTGAGTCATCATCTGGTCGTTATGATTGGTTGGCATGCATGTAAAAGCCTTTTAGTGCTTTTATCAGGCAAGACAATAATACAAATCAAGCTTTTTTTGCTCCTCATTAATGGCATTTGAGCTCTTTATTTTCTCTGTGCAAGTTCTGTAATAAGTTGACACATGCACCACCTACATGCTGCCTGTCTGTGTAAATGATGGCCAAAGAGTGCAATTTTTCCTTTAGAAGAGATGCTGTTTCCCCATCAAAGCTGTAGAACTAAAGAATGGGCGGCTATAATTCACCGGCCTGACATTACTTTGTCCTTGCTTTGGATGAAGGAGAAAGAGCCCCTCTCAAAGGCTTGTCCCCCCTAATGAGGGCCACCCAAGGGACTGGAATGGGGTATATCTACCTTTCTATTTGCGGGGAGGTGGCAGGAATATGGACTGCCGTAATATATTTATTAAAGCTAGGGTAGGCAATTTTTTCCAGAAATATTTTTGTTATACTGGTTAGTAGTCAGTTCACATCTAAATACAATTAATAATTAAAGTGGTCTATATATGTCTATAGAAATTCAGATTCTGTTACAGAAGTGCAAACCAAATTTGAAGACTTGCCAAAATACACAGAGACAGACAACAGGGTAAAACAAGTATAAACACTGGCAGCGTTTTTACAAGATAGGGGAACTTAATGGAATGTTTGGGTTTCAATCGATACAACAAACTTGCGGCACTTCTCAACAGGTAAGTTAAACGTTAAAGGTATTCCTAATATTTTGGACCTTTTATTGAATAAAGTCTACTTTTACCTTTTGAGACTTGCCTTCACCTTTTGAGAACTGTGAGAACTGTATTTATGATGTTTGAGTGGGGAAAGGCGTGATAGATAATGTCTACCCTAGCTTTACCATTCAGGGTATGAGTTTCAGAAGTCCACAAAAACAAACATGGATTACATTAGGATCACTGCTAGTGGTGGGCGATATACTGGTAGACACGATTAAATGGTTACACGCTGTGACATTGCTGTGCTACAGTACATGGTCACAAAAACGTATCATTTGAATGTGATTTTAAACATTGCCATTTAAAAAAAATAAGTGATTTTAACCCTCTGGACTTAAATGTCTGTCTCGTATTTTCTTAATACGATAAATACTTCATTTACATCGTTTTTGATTATACAGATAAGAATAAGATATCATTTGAAACCGCAAAGGGTCTATTTATTTTGTGTATAGTCATAATAGCAACAAAACCATGTGCTTTGGTAAAATAAAGAAAATAAACAGGGTGCGCTCTCTGCCGTCTCTGTCACTCGATTTCTGTCACCTCTCTTCACAGACACGTAAATAACCTGAATCTCAACGAATTCTTGCCTCAAAGATATGCAAAGCTTAAAATGTCTACTTTTAAATGAAGTAAGTCATGTCCAAAACAAATATTCTCTGATAAAGTAATCCGTATGAAACCAATGCAAGCTTGACCCTGTTGAAATGCAATCAGCAGCGAAAGAGAGCTGATTTCACTAGATGCTTGTGAAGAATATCTGTTTTCAGAATAATTTTTTGTAAAAAGTGTATAGGGTTGCTAGAGACCCAAGGTGTGTAATAGTGTAAGTATATTTTTTGTGCGCAAAAATATGTAAATATCTGATGACTCGATATGTGCAATTCACCTTTATACCTCGAGGTGGCACTGTTTGATGGACAACAATGACATGATGTTTCACTCATAATTATTGTAGGCATAAAACAAAAAAATATCAGCAGAAAAGTGTGTTGGTTTGAATGGCTTTACTGCAGAGCAGTTACTGTACACAGTGAAATATAAATGTCACTGTTATTTGATTATGAAGTCATTAAAAACGACAGTTTTGAGAATATGTTTGAGATTGCAAATATGAGCCAGATGCCAAATGTACTGTGGAAGTGTGTTCTGACGATGACGGCGATGGTAAAATCATCTGCTCAAATTGAACCCTTCTAAGTTTCAAAAGGAAATGAAATATGCTTTATTTTATTCTTCTGTAACTGTTCTTAAAATATTAAGATAGTTTTGTGCTATTGCAGAAGTTAGAGATCCATCCGTGTTGGATATATAGGTCTGGGTTAATAAAGACCCGAATATGTAATAATGATTGGCAAAACATTCATGCATTTATGGGTTAATAAGAAGAATTATTATATTTAATTAAATTTTTTATCCTACTGATGTCTTTTTTTTTTTTTTTCAATCGCTGACTGTTTATTTGTCTTCAGTGAGCTTGAGCAAAAATAACTATATTGTTACTGTAAAATAAAATTACTCATATCTTAATCTAATCACTGTGTATTTGTATGCTGAGTGTAAGTGTTTGTCTATTGCTTGTCTGCGCAGTATTTGCCATTCTGTTATTGTGTGCTTTTAATTGGCATCACGACGTAATTAGAGATAATTAACAAAGGCAGATGTTAAAGGACAATTCGCAATGTCATCTGTTGGAAAAGCAGAAATAATCTTAGCATAAAATTGGAATCTGATGTCAAAAGCTGATTTGGCTGGTGTCTTTCAGGTCTAATATGTATTTTGTGATAGACACTAACCCTTTTTTCCATCTCCAAGCCTGGCTTTATCTTCCTTTTGAGGATCTGTCAGGAATTTAGTCATTTAGACATTGATATGAAGAATCATAATTGTCTAAGGTTAAATGCCAAATGCTGAAATGCTCCTCTGGCTGCATTTGGCAATGAGGTTCTTGATCTGGCTTAGTGTTGTTGTTTTCCTCCTTGCTGAGGATTTTCCTCCATCTCCTGCATAGGGTTGAACAGGAGGCCACTTAATTCCTCTGACATAAAGAGGGGGCTTTTATGTTCCCGTGCCTCCATGTGCTCCTTGGGTGCCTGATTATTCTGAGAGGGAGAAAATGAGGGCTCAAGTTGTCATCTGCATGAACGAACAGATCCCACCTTTAATTCTGTGGCACGGTGATATTTGCATGAAACTTTGGCCAATTATTCTCTTCGGCAACACATGGTGCAGAGCGTTACACGTGGCTGGAGAGAGCGGGTGTCATATTTGGAGCCCAGTCAGGGGCTAGCTTGTTTACAGTGCTGTCATTTAAGGTTAGAGTTTGAAGGTGAGAACCAACACTGTTCCATTTACTGCTTTTAGCTTTAATAAAACTGTTGTAATGCCTAAATGTCATTTAATCAAAACCAGAAATGATTTTCAGTATTCAACAATTAGCTAGCATTTATGTACTTATGGGACTGATAAAGGGACATCTATCTGTCGATCTATCTATCTATCTTAGCATCTTGTGAAGCGAAAAGCTTTTGGATGACCTGAAGCTGAGTCAGTTTTCAGCAAATTTAAATTTTTTTGGGTGAACTATTCCTTTAATTCTACACCCTTACATTCTTCATCCTGTTCCCTATTTCAGTCAGGGTCCAACTCGCCTTGTATCACATCAACATGTTTTCACGTTCATAAGATTTTCATAAGACGCATTTGTTTTTGACAGGTGAGGTGTAAAATAAAATAGACAGTTTCAATCTCCTATTTCCTTAGGCATGTTGCTAGCTCTAGAAAAGCTCTTATTCTTCATTTAACTGAGCTCCCCAATTAAGGCCAATCTGGCATTAAGACTGTCATTTTCCAAGATCTGCACCGAGTCAGAAATATCATTTACAAAATCCTCTGTCTCTTTCCCTGACAGTAATTACCAGGTACACTTTGCTCAGCTGCAAAGAACCGTCATATCACTAAAAGTTAAAGTAATTAGATATGACTGAACAGGATTAAGATTTTGTGTTTTAGGCTTGATTCGGTCTGCTGCTCATAGATGTATGATGTTCAACAAATATGCTGCTCTCTTTGCCATCATTTTCTGGCCATAATGCGTCTTTTATGCCTGAATTACAACATCATATTTCAGACCTTGTTAGAGAGTGGAGGCGTTGATCTTAAAAACATGAGACGTTTTAAAAAAAAAACATTCAGTGGGTCACTCAACAATTAGCATCGTTGCTCAATGCGGTCTGTGCTTTGGAAATTTGCCTGTTCATTATCTGGAAATCCAACAACAACCTGCCAGTAGTTGCTTCATCTGCAGTGGTTAATGCGCACTTGAAATTAAAGTTCAAGTGTGCATTAATCCTTGCCAAACAGCGATGGGGAAAACTGAATAAATCTCAAATGGAATCCATGCTGTCCACATAAAAGACTCGAATACTCAGCAGAGCGTGATAACACACCATCCCGAACGAGTGCTGTGCTCTTTTGTACAATAAGGAAAAGTAATGATTATTACTCTGTATTGGTACTGTACAAAATGCAGTTTGCAAGACATATGTATTGCCATACGGTTCATGCACAATTAGCATTTTCAATTAAATAGAGCCATTTGCTAATATGCTGAGAAGTGTTCTCTATCATTAATCATGTTTTGCCCAGTTTCCTAAAGGACGTGATTCTCCATTATTACAATATGAAAGATTTCTAATTGTGCTTCAGCAATTACCTCTAGGACTTTCTCCTGAGGCCCTAACACTGGAAATGACTGGCCTCTAATATTGACCCAAATGCATTTAATCAACTGGCTGAGGTTGCTTAGAAGGGTAATCACACTTGCAATTAAAAATGTATTACCATCCCTGGCATTAGCTCTTTAAATGCTGAAAACAAGGAGTTGTTCACTAGCTTGATTAGCACAGAGAGCTGACTGAGTTGGCCTCGGCTGCCCGCCTGCCAGCTTCCACTGTTCCCATTGTACTCCACTTCTGTTGAACATGCAAATGTGCAAATCAGCAAATCAAACAATACATTACATTATGCTCCATTCATTTGGCAGGCACTCTCACCCAGGGCAACTGGAAATGCTGGTAGGTGCAGAGCGCATTATAATGAAGGGGATTTGAATTGGAAAGGATTGCCTGAGCGTAGATCTCTGCGCATGAGATGTGACTTAAAATTATGAACAGCTAATTTTGACATCCCTTTGGGAGAGTTTGACTCGCAAACCCAGAGAAGTGTTTTATTACCTGGGTGAGAGGCAAAGAGGAGTCGTTTGCTCAAAAAAAAAAAAAAAAAAAAAAAAAAAAAATGTTATGTTATTTTTAGAACCTTGCTGACTTTTATTATGTGGACAAAATCCGTTCTTCCACAGAAGAAAGTCACACAGTTTTGGAACAACATGAGTAAATGAACTATCCCTTATTGGCTGTACCATCAAAATTTATGTTGAGTTTTGAATTACTGTGGAACTAGAAATAGTCACCCTTTATAAATCTACTCCAGTCACTCCTTAAGTGCCTCTTATGAACTTACGGGCCAACCCATCGAATGGATTCTTTTAATGCTGAACATATGAAATAATAGTACACATGCATGCCTCAAGAACATGTCGTCAGTGACAGCACTGGAAGCTTTGAGACTGTGCGTCGCAGGCAGTTAATAATTATAAAATTCATTGAAAATGTCACAATATAAATCATCATTTATCACCATCTTGCACATATGTAATCTATCCTACTTGAGGGATGCTCGTTGTTTTGTAATCAGCACACGGTTGGCACGTGTATGTGTTGCCGGCGGGAGAGAGCTTGTAAAGTGATGCTTTCCTCAGCCACATTTGATCTTTTTTCACACAAAACATGGGGATGTGTGAAGGCATTAATTGGCTCATTAATATGTTCGCTCTTCTTCACAAATGAGTTGTTAATGTTCTTTTTAGAACCCTTTCAGACTCCTGTCTGAACCTAAATTCAGCATATCTGCTTGAAAGTTGGTTTATGGCCTTCGTACGGTGTCTGTGTTGCATTCAGCCAACACCCAGATCCCTCGCTCCCTCTGCACTTCCTAACTCTGATTGGCAGTTGAGTTCGTCGTGCCTCCGTGAAGCAGAAAATATGGGCCGCATTGTGCCAGGAGCAGACGGCCATCTCCTAATCAGTTGTGATAGTCTCGTAATTAATGGGATTTGTTAATTGGGTCTCTCATCCCCGGGGGTGTCAGCCGTGAATATTCATGGAAGGATCCCGTTAACCTCCTCCCGCAATCAACCAACCTTCTCCGCACTTCAGACATCATTCTATTATTTTTGACAATTTTTTTTCCCACTGTTTTGCTGTTGTCTTCATCGCCATGACAACAAATCTATCAGTGGGCCTCTAATATGAACCTGGCAGTCACCACCTTCTACATGTTTAGCACACCACAATGCCAGCTAATTCCCACAATGCTTTTCACTGACAGGCAAAGCTCAGCCAACAATTTCCATTTACCCCTGGATGTCGAGGCATCATAATTGCATTCCGGATTTTAAATGTGCCCGTGAGGTTCCAATCAGGTTACATCGGCTCTTTAATGCACCATGGCAGGGCCAAAATTTCAGTGCTCACATCTGGAGCAGGCCGTAAACAGTCCATTAAAACTGGGCCAGAGAGAAGCATGTTAGTGTGAATATCCAAGATCTGCTGCCATTTATTTGTTTTTGATCCTCGCAGTATGTTATTCTTTTGATCAAATTTTGATCAGTGTCATACATTTCCTAATTCTATCATTATTAGCCATTGTTCTTGTTTTCTCAGTACTGTTTTTTTTCCTGATCTTACATCAATGCATTTGGCAGATGATTTTATGCAAAGGGGCTTGCACTGCATTCATGCGTTGGGAATCAGTTAATGGGTCAATGAGTTTCCATGATAAAGAAAAGGAAAATTATTTTAAGAGGCAGGAACGATAAGCTTTTATGCATGCAATTTACAAGTTCTCAATGTTATGACCTAATGAGGTGAATCCATTTTGTAACATTATTTCAAAGGTTTATCTCTAAGAAATTTAAGGATATATATATATATATATGTATATGTATGTTATGGGACTGATAAAGGGACATCTATCTGTCTATCTATCTATCTATCTATCTATCTATCTATTTATTATCTATTTATCTATCTATCTATCTGTCTTTTTTTTTATTATTATTTTTTTTTTTTTTTTACTTTAAGTCCCCCAAAAGATATAACAATTAATTTAAATTCATAAATTAAAAACATGCTCATCATAGGACATACAGTATATTGTCATTGTATGTATAAATGTATATGTATAAAAAAAAAAAAAAAAAAAACATCACGTCATAATCCCTGGTAATTGAACCCATACCCTTGGTGCTGCTAGGCTGTTTAACAGGCTACAGGACCACTTTTTGCAGTTTAGCAGAATGGAAGTAGCAAAATGCCTCTGACAATTAATTGTCCTGACCCTTTTAATTTGAACTTGGCATTTACTAAACGGGATGTTTTTGCAGAGGTAGTCCAAATTCTCCTCATTTGAACTACCCTGCGCTGAAGTACTGAGAATGTCAGAGCAATGAAACAGATGCAGAGACTTCCGCTCCAGAGACAGGTAATCAGTCACTCACGTCAGCGGGGGCGGGACACTGGGTTGCCTTGACATCTCATTGCTCAAGAGTCCTGTCCATTTTGACACAAACTGGCTCAGTGTCAAGCACCAGAGATGCGGTCTCTGCCCTCTGGGGCCCTCAAGGACAGAGGAGAGGTGGCCTTGAGCACAGAGGCAGTTTTAGACCAGGGACAACCAGGAGTAACCTGGTGGAGAAGGGCACTGCAGGACTAGGACAGCCAGGGGTAACCCAGCAAATTCTTTTAGAGCAGAATAGTGAAGGGTAAACTAATGTTAGGAGCCATTTTTAGCATAGGTTAGTGAAGGACATGGTATACAAACTAGTTTTAGAAGTGGCTTTAGAATAGAATGAGGGAAGGTTGTGCTGTGTAGGGCAGCACAATTAAGGGCAACTCGGAGATACACTGTAGCAATATATTACATTAATAATACATATAATGATGATGCCAAAAAGGGCAGTCAACCATTTGCTAATGCCTTTTGACAGTCCTGGCAGCTGTGTCGCTTAATTTAAAGTGCTGATTTCTGTAAAACCTTCACGATTCATTAATGAGGAATAACGAACCAAAAGCATTCTACTTATTTTGCAGATTTTTAGGTATCTGATGCATGACATCCTTTGTTGCTGAGTTCACAAAGCTTTCTCTACAGGACAATTGGACATCTCAAACCCAATTTGGGGGACATCTTTGTCAGTTACTTTATAAGTTCCCAGAGCAATGGGACCCATATGTTGTGTTCTTTCTGTAGCTCATGTAGGTGATAAGGTTGATTTGAATTTGTGCCTGACTCCATGTGCTTTTGGGGTGCTTTTGCTAATCTGGCGCCTCTCAGAATGCTGGGTAAGGCGTAAGAACTTCACAGTGCATTGGAAATTGACAGTTTTAAAACTGGAAGAGAAGATATATATATATTATTTTTGTGAGGTACTACACTATCGTTGGGGTTTTTAACTAGCACTCCTGGGGGTCTGTAAAGGAACTGCAGGGGGTCAGTGAAGAAGAGATAAAATGTACCATTTTCTTTTAATCAGTCTTTAATTAGTCTTTTCTAGCTATGTGAATGAATATTTTCTATTTTAAACATTATAATTTCCGTTCAAAACTTTAGGGTCGGTAAGTACATTAAGTTTCATGCTCACCAAGGCTGCATATATTTTATCGTAAATGCTGTATGAACAGTAATACTGAGAATTATTATTATTACATTTAAAATAACTGTTTTCTATTTCTGTATATTTTAAAATCTATTCCTGTGATGACCAAGCGAATTGTTCCATTACCCCAGGCTTTATTGCAACATGATTATTCAGAAATCTTTCTAATATACTGATTTTGGTGCTCAAGAAATATTTTTTGTTATTATCAGTGTTGAAGTTGTACTGCTTAAGATTTTTGTGGAAACTGTGATACATTTAATTATTTATTTATTATTTTTTTTCTGTAGAAAGACAAGTTTCACCTGAGATTTCAAGCCAAATTAGAGAGGAGTAAAATGGCTTTAGAAAGATGTTAGCATCATTTTTTTTATTTTTACAAAAAGATTGGTAGGTCTATTAGTAATATATGTTGACTTTAGCTATTTTTGTTTCATTATATGCTAACGGTGACAGTGCAAAAATGGTAAAAAAAAAAAAAAAAAAAAAAAATGACCTCAGAGAACTCAAGTTTGTGTCTCAAGACGTATTAAAGATATCTTAATATCGCTTTAGATTCTTATTCTTAACAACCTTTTCTTTTGGTATCTTCATTTTAAAGACCCACAGTGGTTCACTCCCGGAGAAATGGAAATTTTAATACGGCTCCATGAGTCAATTGGTAAATTGTTTACATTTTTAGTAGTCAAAAACCAAATGTGTGTCACTTTGCATATAGCTGATACTTTGTCTTTTGTCTAAAGAATAAATAATGTTAGAAATGTATCTCCTTTTTCTATTAGCTCAGTTGCATATAACACACCTGTCTGTGTCATACATGTTCTTTTTCCCAAAGCTGTCATGATAGTAACTCTAAAAGTATTCAGTATATCTTAATACCCTTCTAGATTCTCATTCTTAATAAACTTTTCTTTTAGAAACTTCATTTTTAAATAACTATATGGTTCAGTCCCAGAGATACTGAGTAGTGGATTTGGCTGATTCATGTGTGCCAGAGTGGCAAAAAAAAAAAAAACCTGTCTAGCTGACTATTTTTGTGTTAGCTGTAACCACCTTTAAGTAGCTCATTGAAAAGAGATGGGTCTTTGAGATCTGGACACAGACATAGACTTTGGATTGAAGTGGGGCGCTGTTCTTACTGAGAGGAGTAGAAGTAGGTAATTATGTCATGCTGTGCCATAATTGGCACTGTCAAAATTGCCATCAGTTTGACAGAAAAAGTCTAAAACACCAGGTCGATCAGGATGAAAAGAATTTGACACTTATATTTGAAATATATGTTTACTCATATTCTACACCTGTGTAAATGTTTTATCAAAGGCATTTTAATTACAGTATAACAGGAACAATATGTCCAGTACTTAGTACGCTACATTTCAGCTGTCATCCTCATCCAGAGCTCAGAGATTTTGTTGTCATGTGGGTAGTTAACATGGACATAATCAAGTTTGATTTAAAATGTTTTAGAAGTATGAGAAGCAAAAACATATTATTATGTATCTGTTGTAACTGTCAAAACATACATTATAGTGCTGTCATCCTCTATTTCTCTTAGCTTGAAACAAAAGAAAAGGTGACAGTATTTCCAGTTAGAGAACAAAGCAAGCACGGGTGCCTGGTTTGACAGTGTACTGTGGAAATTTTTAGGGAGCAAACATTTTAGTGCACTCAGCTTTACCAACTGCAAATTCCCTAGGCAGTGCCCTGACTACTGAACTGGAGAGCTGATTGAGATGCTTCCAAGATTTGTCCTGGAGTTTTTGGCTTAGGTCCTAAGATTTTGCCAGAAAAACTGCCTGTCTGAAAATCAGCTTGCTAAAATTTTATTTGAGGCAAATTTAGAGACAATTCTGAAGGACATATTCAATTTTCAACCATCTTTCTATTGGTACAGTGTCAGTAGTAGATTTAAATCACCAACGTATACTCTTTCATCATGTTACCTGCACCCACATCTCCCTGTTTTGCATCATCCAGCAGACTTTTGGCAGCTCCAGGACTTTTGCTGACAAATAAACAGAGATCTGGGTGCAGGTAACATGGAGAAAGTATACGCATTGTTAATTTACATATACTACAGATACTGCAACAATACAAAGCTGCTTGAAAATCAACAAACTTGATGTCTAAAGGAGCTACTGTTTTCTATAAATCATATTGGGATAAGTATGATGTTCTAAATCAATAGAAGACTCCAAAATTGCATATTCTTATGTTCACATATTTTAATTTCTTTTCCTGAAGAGACAATAAAAACATGTCATGTTAACTGCCCATGTGAAGCTACTGATCATTTGTCAAAAGGGTGTTTAGTTGGACGTATACAGTCAGGATTGTGCACAACTGGTAAAGAACCCAGGATTTACCTGAAAGGATTTGCCTAGAATATTTAGGATTTACTCCTTTCGTTAAATCCTAAAGGATTTACCAAAAAGTGCTGATAAAAATGCTAATCTGGTTTGTGATTGACCTGGATTTCACACTTTTTTTTTTACTGTACCTGATAAGAAATATAGAGAATCCATTACACATATAATTGAAAAATTAATTTGAAAATCTGCTGCTTTTTAAATAAAGAAATATATTAGTTTACCATTTTAGTTTTTAGTGATAGCAGCTGACAAAAAAAATAAGACCTGTGCTATTGCTTATACAGTTTGTACTCGTATGCCTGCCTTTAGTTTGCTACTTTGGTTTTCATAAGCTGAATTGTTCATCTCTCTACAAAAGCTTTTTTTTTTTCTTTCTTTCTTTACTAAACATCACATTTCCATCTTCATCTTTATGGACATCGTTCCTGTTTTAGGTCAGGTGATATACAATAGAGGATTGCATATGAAAATGGGGGTACCTTGTTACAGCATGTTTTTTGCTGTTATTTATTTATAGCGTTAGGAGAGCAGAGATGCACCTTTGTTTTGAAAACAGCCATGGGAATTCATCGTCTGACTGGAAAAAGTGAATTATTCAGAAAACCAGGCAAATAATAAAATTGAGTTCTGCAGAGTACGCCGCAGTTCGGGAGTTAAAATCAAATATTTAAAACCAGTACTTTTTGAACATGTTCCTGTTACATTCCTGTTTACTTGGCTTTGTTGCAAGTGCCATGCATCCTAAATGGAAGGGACCCCGTGTGACACGTATGTAATTGTGGGATGTTGCTGTCACCTCCGAAATTTTGAAGAAGACTAGAAGGAGCACCTCCTGAAAACATATGGCACATATTTTAAGCAACCAAGTCCTCTCGACAAACTCAAAAACAACAAACTTAGTGAGCAGATGCATTGGTATTCAGTTAGGACTAAGTGCCAGATACAACAGCGAGACTGCTAATGAAGTGTGCCCATCAGGGATGACTCAAACTGGCACCTTTGAAGGTTTGATTGCCTGCTGGACAGGAACTGGTAGCGATGGACACTGCATGTGTAGTACGTGTGCCCAGATCTGTTTGCAGTGTGGAGGGATGACCATAAGCATCAACATATGGAGGAGAGGGAGTTAGAAACACCACTGGCAGAAAAACCTGTTGGACAACCACTTCAAGATGGACATATGGCCAAAAACGCCACATGTCTGTCTCTCCTGAGACAAACCTTTAGAGTGTGTGTGTTCTTCCTGAGATTGGACTGAAAGTATCTGTTGTTTTGAAACTCCTGCCCTTGATTATTCAGCAAAAGGTTTGACAGATGTGCAATTATGCTGAGTGTATTCTTGTCACGGTTGTTTTAAAATGCAAAATCAACATTGGAGAATGCTCTTGTGTCATTTGAATGATCAAGAGATGCTGCTAGAACGCCAGTAAGTTTGAAAATATTTGACTGAGTATTAGCGCTGGGTATTGACAAGATTCGATTCAATTTCAATTCACAAGCTTGGGATTTTATTATTTTATTAAATTCTGATTTTATTAAATTCTAATCTTGTTTCAGTTAGTTTTGATACCAATGGATTCAGATGTATGTCAGGTGCATGTCAGTTTTTCATCAGCTAATGCTCTAAACTATGACAGCATTTTAGTGCCATGTTAAAAAAAAATCTGAGATTACTAGATTAAAGTCATAATGTTTTGAGAATAAAGTCGAAATACTTCAAATTAATTTTGTAGCAATTACGAGATAGTATATTCTAGCATGCAAATGGCCCGGATTGGGAGCACAAAGAGAAATTCCAAAGTCTCAGCTTTCAAAATCTGTCAGTTTTATAGCAAAATACAAACAATATGTCTATTACAATAATGTGTTTTTCACGCTCCTTAATGTGGCGTGACGGATCACTGTATTCGCATCAGTTTAAGTGGCATGTAAGTTAATCATCTTCACGATTACAATAATGAGACATTCATTTCATTAAATTAGGCTATACTGTTTTTTTTTTTTTTTTTTCATGCCTTCTGATGTTCCTTCACTTTTATATCTTGCTATAAACTTGAAATAAAGAGGGAAAACATATTTATAATTTGTATTTCGTGCTAAAATTGACAGAATTTAAAAGCTGAGCTGTGTTATATTAAAAGCAGCAAAGCATACAATTATATCGCAATTACTGGTGGCTGATGCACTACAAATAATGAATGGAAGATATTAAATATTATGTTCAATCATTTACTCTATTATACCATGAAGAAAACTGCTCGTGAATAGTAACTTACCGTTATATACCTCAGAAAAGACAACAATGTTAACTAGTCGGAGCCCACTTCAATCTTCAAGCCTACTTGTCTTATAGTTGTTTTTAATTAAATACATGTAAGGAATGAAAGACGTTTTTGCGGAGTAGGTGGTGGAATTTTCACAAAGAAAACAGTATAATTTAATGACTTGATTCACATGGATATAGCGATCTGGCATGCCACAATAAAGAGCTTGAAAAACATTATTGTAAGACACGTTTGTATTTCCCTATAAAACTGAATTTGAAAGCTGAGACTTTGTTTTATATTAAAAGTATTAAAAGCACAAAGCTTATTGCTATTGGGGGGCTAGCGCACTACAAATAACGAATGCAATCAAAGACATAAAATAGTATATCCAAGCATACTGTCCCCACGAGTATGACACACACAATAATCCTACATATAATTGTAGTGTATTTAAAAGGGTTAAAAAAGAGAGTTACGGCACCCTCCAAAGGAATGTCAGTTGGGTGTGTGAGGTGATGTTAAGATTAAAAGGTGTTCCTGTTCAGTCTGTTAATTAATATTATATTCTTCATATTAAGCTGTTTCTACAAGTCCTTAAAATTGACTCTTCCTCATCCCAGTAAGGACGCAACAATATTCAAATAAATTCCGGTGGCCTGGTAACTTCTCCCAGTGCTCCCAGTCTGGACCATTTGCATGCCCAATATAGGCTATACACTCATAATATTATAAAAGATATATTCTTGAGATTTATGAATCAATATTGGATCATCAAAATGAGAACGGATTAAAATTGTGAATTCAATATTTTCAACCTAGTCTTACTCTGTATGTATGTAGTGTACTGTACATGTAGGGTACGTGTACCTGGTCTGTTCCCCCCATGTGCAGTTCAGAGGACCTGTGAAAGCAGTGTCTCCTGGAGGGTCTTGCCAGCACATTTGCTCCAGGATTGAGCTAATTAAGCCTGGACTATTACAGGCTAGGCTCACAAGATCAATACAGCTCTGGAGCTCCTGTGACAGTCTCTCTCTCTTTACCTTGCTATTGAATTTCCCACTTTACATCATAGAGCTTGACTCCAACACACACACCTGCAGCCATTGTCAACATAAGCACTGGGCCCCTACAGAAACATAGGAACTTCCAATTAGTCCTCCCTAGCTTATAAAATGTAGAAGGAAGATGACAGCTCTGGCCTCTACCCTTCTCGTTATTTGAACAGATTCCACTAAAATGGCTTGTTAAAGAAGGGTACGACTGCCCTTTTAAAGGTCTGTGGTTTTGCTGTATTTTTTTTTTTTTTTTTTGGTAACACTTTAGAATAGGGAATACTTATTCACTATTAACGGAGACCTTTCCTTCAATAAATTCCTAATTTGCTGCTCATTAATAGTTAGTACGGTAGTTATTAAGTTTAGATATTGGGTAGGATTAGGAATGTAGAATAAGGTCATGTAGAATAAGGCTAATGTTCTAGTAATATGCATGCTAATGAGCAACTGGTCAAGAAACGGTAAAATAAAGTGTACCCTTTTTTTTTTGCCCTGGCTCAACAATGTGTTGAATTCAAAGACTGGGGGGGTTTAATGGGAGTGTTTATTAATGATTACAACATTTGGTCCCAAGATATAGCTAACCCCACAATTTCTTTCATACATTTGTTTTTAACTACTTGATTGCTAAATACCTTATGTATTACAGTCAAAACAAAAAGAATACAAAATATAAAATAAATATAAGAAACATCTATTTAATTGTGATGTTTATTTCTATAAACAGTGCACCTGACAAAGATCTCTGATTGAAACATTTCAAAAATAAAGCAAATTTGTGACCCTGGGCCACAAAAGCAGTCTTAAGTAGCACAGGTATATTTTACAATACATTGTATGGGTCAAAAGGATTTTTCTTTATGCCAAAAATCATTAGGATATTATGTAAAGATCATGTTACATGAAGATATTTAATATATTTAGTATATTTCCTACTGCAAATATATCAAAACTTAATTTTTGATTCGTAATATGCATTGCTAAGAACATTTGGACAACTTTAAAGGGTGATTTTCTCAATATTTTGTTTTTTTGCACCCTCAGATTCCAGATTTTCAAATAGTTGTATTTCGTCCAAATATTGTCCTATTCTAACAAACCACACATCAATCAAAAGCTTATTTATTCAGCTTACAGATGATTTTAAATTCTCAAAAGCTGGTTACATATTTGAACGGTGTGCAGTTACCTTGCTTTCATGTTTCTTTTTTTAATGCATAAAATGAAAATACACAGATCAGGGTTTTAAATTGTTTAACATGTCTTGCAAACCTTCTATTAAAAGTAAATATGAAAAAAAAATCTCAATATTTGTTTTAACCTCCTAGTTTTTACCTCCTAACATTGTCTGAAGGTTAAAGCCATGGCTGTTTGCTGAAAAACCTTTTATCCTTTTGGAAGGAAATTGCCATTAGACCGATTTGTATTGCACAAGTTGTTTTGCAACCATCCAGATGGTTAAAAACAAAGTATGACATCTGAAATGTAGTGCCATTACTCTCTTTAAAGATCTCTTGAAAAGAAATATGACACATAACTCTGTACTGTACCTGCAGTTCATGCTTTTGAACATGCTTGAAACATCAACAAGTATCATCCACATCACTGGCTGCATTTTCTGACTGTGGTAAAAGCAACGCTCTGACTGCACCTTAAGTCTCGACAGTAAAGACCTGAACTCTTAAGATATCCTTGGTGGTTGACAGCAGGAACAAAAAGATGTGTTTAGCTGTGATGTGGCAACACGAGTGGCTTGACACAGTGCCGCCTGTGTCAGAGGCAACCTCTCTGCGGCTGGGTTGCCAGCCCCTACGTATATGAGTGTGCATGACAGCGAGCGGCAGGAGGACACGTTATTCCCACACTGACCTGCCTGTCGTGCACTGACGCCAGCCGGTCCCTGCATGTTTTATTTATGAGCGTCTTATGAATAGATATCCTCTGCGCTCTGTGACACTCGTAAATTGGCCAGGGGTGCCTGCGAGCGCCTCCCCACGCAGAGTCAGCCGCACAACTTCGACAGGAAACCTGAGGCTGAAGCTGTTGGGAAGAATTTGGTAAGACAGCCCTAAGATGCTGCATTAGTCCAAATAAAAGATGGATTTGAAGATGTAGAGTAAATGGAGGGTGCAAGCATAGGATGTGCACGTTGAAAAGAACTATGATTAATGGAGGACATTAGCCCCAGCTGTGATACCGTCTTGCACAAAGATGCTATAATATCAGCATTATGCCTGCCTATATTTATTGTGCAAACATAATTTTATTGTGGCTATCGAATATTTTCTTTTCTTGCATCTTTCGTTTCTTGCTGTTTTGCTTCTTGTTTACATCTGAATTTTCCACAGAGTGGATTTCCATTCCACTGAAGACCAATTTAGAGTTGTTTGTTCAGTCATGCTTATGAATCATTCATGGTCTTGTCAATAAATTATACAAGTAAATGATTCATTTTAGTACTAAATGCAAGCAAACACTGTTCTTTCCTATCCAATCTCATGTAGAGAACTGGAACCATTTGTTTATTGCATAGCCAGATTGGTTGGGTTTCATTTCTTGTTTTAAACCGAGAAGTCCTATGTATGAATGCTTCCATGGATTTCAATCCTATTTGTCCTTTCTCTGCATGCTAAACAACTTTTTTGTCTTTTTTATTTGTGCCTTTGCCCTAAAGCCATTTCACATTAAGTTCACCTGACAATGTCAGTGTGCCGTGAAATAAAAGCAGAAAAACAATTTACTTAAGTAATGTTTTAGAATAGATTAGCATTAGAGCACATCACAGTTTATCCAATGCTAATGAAATTTTTCTTCAGCGTAATGTCCTGAAAAGGTGACGGGGAGCAAACTGCAGCATGTCTGATGAGCAATTTTAAGATGCGCCTGTCACATCGGTTTACTTGGTCAAGTGTGTGTGGAAAAGTATTGATGTTTTCTTTTTCTTTTTTTTCGCCCATGCGGATAAGTTTACAATTTGTTTTCCAGGTTAGATTTATGAGATTAGTTTTTTTTTTTTTTTTTTTTTTGCTGTTTTACATAAGCACTGAAAAAAAACTTTAGTTTTTAAACTGAAACTTTATTCTGCTAACAATATGCAACTTGTTATGTTCTTCTTTAGGCCAAGTCCATATAAATTTGTTTCTGGTTACTGGTTTACATCCAAAACCATGTATTACTCTGCACTGGATATTCAAGGAACCTTTTGAGTCGGTTATTTTTAGTGAATCAAAAATATACAGTGAGAGCAGTGTAGTCCAGCTCCCCAATAAATGACTCTAATGAGTCAAGAACAAAGTGCAACTGGAATAGACTGATTCCTAAACAAATGACTCTGAGTTGATTCATTTTTATGAATCAAACACTCATTTTTTACAACTTAACTATAAGACTTAATTAGGTAGTTACAGTAGTTTGTAGTGAGCAAAAGGCTCAGTAAAATGTATTTTATTCCTGTGATGGCAAGCTGAATTTTCAGCAGCCGTTACTCCATTCTTCAGTGTCAGTTATTTCCTTCAAAAATAATTCTAATATGCTGATTTTTTGCTCAAGAAACATGTCTTATTATTATTACAATAATCTTGTTATTACAACAGTATCACCATTGTGCTGCTTAATATTTTTGAGTAAATTGTTTTTCTTCAGTTTAATTAACAGAAATAAAGAACAACATTTATTTAAATAGAACATTTAAAAACGTTTGTAACAATATAAACTTCTCTGTCACTTTTGATCAATGTAATGCATCCTTGCTGAATGAAAGTATTAACACCTTCCCAAAAAAAGTTTTACTAGCCCTAAACATTTGAACTGTGGTGTGTTATCATACTTTTTTGCTTGTTTAGTACTGTTGTTTAATATATACTACCAGCCAAAAGTTTTTGAACAGTAAGGTTTTTAATGTTTTTAAAGAATTCTCTTCTGCTCATCAGGCCTGCTTTTATTTGATCCAAAATACAGCAAAAGCAGTAATATTGTGAAATATTTTTACTATTTAGAATAACTGCTTTGTATTTGAATATATTATAAAAACTTAATTTATTCCTGTGATCAGAGCAAAAGTTTCAGCGTCATTACTCCAGTCTTCAGTGTCACATGTTCCTTCAGAAATCCTTCAGATTTCCTGTTCAAGAAACATTTATTATTATTGTTGTTGTTGTTGTTGTTGTTGTCTAAAACAGTTAAGTACATTTTTTCAGTATTCTATAATAAATAGAAAGATCCAAAGATCAGTATTTATCTAAAATAAAAAGCTTTTGTAACACTATACCATTCAAAAGCTTCAAAAGTCTATTTTTTATTATACAGATTATAGAAATTATAGAAATTAATACTTTTATTTTGCAAGAATGATTTAAATTGGTCAAAAGTGATGATAAAAACATGTATAATGTTACAAAAGATTTCTATTTCAGATAAGTGCTGTATTTCTGTACTTTCTATTCATCAAAGAAACCTAAAAAAATCTACTCAGCTGTTTTCAACATAATAATAATGATAATAATAATAATTTAATAATTATTATTTATTTACTTACTTACTGAGCAGCAAATCAGAATATTAGAATGATTTCTGAAGGTCACTGGAGTAATGATTGTAAAAATTCAGAAAGTAGTTATTTTAAATAGAAAATAATATTCAAAATTATACTGTTTTTGCTGTACTTTGGATCAAATAAATGCAGGCTTCTTTAAAAAAAAAAAAAAAAAAAAAAAAAGATTTTTGACTGTTAGTCTATAGTTTAGACCAATTTTTGTATTTAAAAAAATTGTTTTATATAAAATAAGTTTATTATTTTAGTGCTTTACAAGTACTAAAAGCATGGTGAATGGAACTGAAATCGTTAAGTGGAACAGAAAATTGAGTCCTATCATCAATGAGAAAAAAAAAAGTATGCTAATGTTGTAGTTTTCAAGTATGCTGTGCTAAGTTTACACCAGTGTGGACAAAAACCTGGCAAAGTCAATGTTTTTTCAGCAGACAACATATTTGTGTGGATATGGCCTTACTCACAAAAGCTGCCTCTTCACGGCAGACGCCTTTCATTCCTGATAAATGACTGAAATCGCAACGTTTGACCGTTACGTGATTAAACACAAAAGCGAGTCCTTCAAGAGCAACTTGTGTGTCATAGTTCTATTTTGAGAATGGCAAGTACCCCTTTGATGACATAGTGAATTATGCACTTGAATTTAGGCAAACAAAAAGCCCTCTATGCATAAGTAGTCCCAAAAGACTGTGGATACAGACAGATACTTTTCCTCTTCCTATAATGAATCCTCTCAAGTCAAACACAAAACATTTTTTGGCATTTTGGCAAATCGTTAGCGGATCCCTCGTGGGCAAGGACAGCAAAGTACAAGGTGCATGCTGGGAAACGTGGTCTTGTGCTGCTCATCAACAGTAGCAGATTGTTAAGTGTCAGCCACCTGGTGAGCTCAGTCAAGGAGGCAGCATCAAAGGCATATGCAGCACCAGCGTGAAATACACAACACTCATGCCCTGTCAGCAAAAGGCAAGCCATGTTAACATCTGGCAAGGAGATTACAAATGAAACAAACAATCATTTATTCTCAGTGCAGCAGTAAAGCAGATGCCACCCGTATTATGTATGATGAGTTTGTGTGAACAAGTGGAAATTACACAAGCCAATTCATCTTTAGTGGCTCATAAAGAAAACAAATCCACTTGATTTCCGTTTAGTGATCCTGTAAAGCAAGAAAACAAAAGAAGTATGCAGTCTTCGTGGCGTTCAGAACAATTTTTTGCGGTTTTAATGTTTCAAGCGGAAACCTCAGCATGTAGACGGCAGCGAGAATAATACCACAGATATGAGAAATTAGCTGAAATTTTCTAAATTGGCAAGAGCGGCTGAATTGTACTGTTTGGCCAAGTGTGATCGTAATGCTCGACAGTTCAAAGAAAAGAAAATATGTATTTTCCAATTAAGCCACGATGTGGGGATTCCAGCATGGAAAGCCTAAGACTTCTGTCCACCCACGCGCACTTATATTATAACAAGAAAACAATACTCGATTGTATATTAAGACAGCAGAATAATCAGCAGCTTCATGCCAAGCTCATTTTGACTAGAGGACAAATGTGGGCCGCATGAGAGCGAGTTTCTTTCCAAGAGAGGTGCTTAACGCTAATTCCTTCATTTATTTCGTGTCGGAGGGAGGCTCCAATAAGCATTGCCTCCACCTGAAGCCATGAGCCAGGAACTAATAAGACATTAAACATTTTGATCTATCGTCTGTGTTCAAACGAGAAGCTCATTAGCGGAAGTGTGGCCCAGGCATGTCAGGCCTTTGGCACTCGGAGCCTGAATAACCAATGAGTACTGGGTCATTCTTTTAAACTTGTCAAATCGCACATTATTTCTCCCCTTAATGGATTTAAATATTTAGTATTCACCTATGTTACAGTGATAATGGGTGGGAAATTTCACTATGTTAACCATAAGTTTAGAGGTCATAATAACAAATGTGTTTCTATGCGTGAAGCAACCGCGTACGATTTTCACATTTCGTCCACCTAGTAACGGTCGCATATACGTTTTTTAAACAGGTTAAGAAGCAGCCGTTACCCTCCTGTTATTTACAGAGGTATATTTATGTTTATAAATGTTTGTTTATATCCACACAAAATAAATGACCACCAATGCATCTGAAAGAAAAACACAGTAGGTTTCCAACAGCTTATCAACATAAATTACTGTGTAATAATTCTAAAATAATTATTTCAGACGTGATTATTCATATCCATCATTTTACAGAACTAGTGTTTAAGAAATAACTTTTTCAGAGTTTCTGTTTACACTAAGTGCAAATAGCCTGCCTTGTTGGCAGAGGCTATTTACACTAACTCCGCCCATCGATGTGTGGCAGAGTTAAACAACATTGCAAAAGACGCCCATTATGAAGGAGCTCCAGTGGTATAGATAGGCAAGCATGTAGCTGTTATTTTTTTTTTCAGCGTTTCGGTGTTCAAAATCCGCCTTTTGCCAAATATATTATTCTTTCTTTTCACATCACATATCACATCAGAATGGCATTTGTTTCCAATAAAAATTAAGGAAATAATTAAAAGACAGCGCAATTCCAGAACAGCGCCGATGCCAGAGGAAATTTCTGTGGGTGATTTACTAACAAAGCGCAAATGAAAAAACACAGACACAACATCTCATTTACATATCGACCAACGCAATATACCTGTCACAATGGCGTCGTGTGCGGGGAATGAGCAGGAGGAGCGAGGAGATCCAAAACATGTGCTTTTATTAAATGATCCAAAACGTGAACAGGAACAGACAGGAAACAGCAGGGAACCAACGCAAACACAACGCATGAGACATAAACTGAATAACAATACAAACTGACTGGAATGACTTCTAAGAACCGACAATCAGACGGAGGACACAACCAAACTTAAGTACAAGGGCTAATCAGGGGGAGACAGGTGTGGACGATTAGACAGTGACGTAGTGATTGAAAACGGAATAGGAAGGCCAAATAAGGCCATACACGGGGGAAAAACACAAAAAACAGTCCACAGGGGTGTGACAATACCAAGTGCAGCACAAATTAGCGTAGGCCAAAAAATTAAAGTTTGCTAGAAGTTTTGATAGACCTGGTATTGCGTGACTCCAAGTTCCATGCTGTCTTTTGTTTACTGAAGCAAATTAAAAATTACATGGCTCAGTAAATGATACGTTTGGATAATGTGTTCGTCTGGTATTTCAAATAAATTAATACATGTGGAAAAAACCTCTGCCTTCTACAACGTACTTTCTGTTCTCTGCGGTGCCTCATCCTAGCAACAATAACTGCAGCCATTTCAACTGCAAAATAGTTTAAGACATGCTTTAAAGCATCTATCAATATTTGCGCTTAGCTGCAAGTGCAAATAGCCGTTGCCTCACCTCATAGTTTTGATACATCAAATCCGCCCCTAGTAAAAAAGTAATAGATTTAAAATGCATTTATTCCATACTAAGTAGTTAAGTACTACTTGTGCACATTTCTTAAAATTAAGCCTAAAATATGTTTTAATGTCACTGTTGATGAGGATTGTGTGATCTTTAAATAGTAATATTTAAAGTGTACCTACTTGCAATAGTTCCGATTTAGCACAATCAAATATACTTCAGTATATCTTTAGTTGGACTTCAGCACTATTTCCGCACAATTAAAGTGCAATAAGTACAAAATTAGTTGTTCCAATTTAGCAGACTTTAAATATACCAGTTTAGTATACTAAAAGTACAATTACAGGATATAATTAATAAATACATAATATGTAATAATATGTATTTGTAGTAGGGCTAAAAATTTGAGTTTGCCTAATATATGTGTGTAATTATTATGTATATATAAATACAAGCACATTCATGTACATATTTAAAGGGGTCATTGGATGCCCATTTTCCACAAGTTGATATGATTCTTTAGGGTCTTAATGAAAAGTCTATAATATACTTTGGTTAAAAATTCTCAATTGTTGTGTAAAACAACACCCTTTTAACCTTGTCAAAATGAGCTCTGCAAAAATCATCCCATTCTGAGGGATTGTTCCTTTAAATGCAAATGAGCTCTGCTCACCCCGCCCTTCTCTACTCTCTGTGGAGTGACGAGCTGCTCAGAGCGATTGTTTACTCTAGCTGCATTTAGCGCGTTTAGCCGCTAAACTTGCTAACTAGCACATTATGAGGAAAGGTGATTGCAGAAATTCATAAAAAATTAAAAAAAAAAAAATACCCTCATACTTACTTCTGCTGTAGGTGAAGCTGGAATCGCTCAATCAGAGATATTCTTGTCTAACTTACATCCCTGCTCCGGCATCAAAAAAATGGTGGTCGGACTGTGACAGCTGATCTGAGGTAAGACGCTCATGTCAATCAACTATCGTGGGAGCGGCCTCTGTCGGTGTGTCGGTTTGAAAAAGGGGATATTATTTTTACAGATTAATTCAAAACCGCTGCATGGATTTTTATCATTATAGAGTAGATGTGTACATACACTGCCAACACACATTAATGTTCAAACAATATGAAAAAGTGAACTTTGCATGCGATGACCCCTTTAAGAAATATTTACAAGTATATGTATTTATTATAATTTTTATAGAATTTATATTATATATAAATAAAAATATTTTGTACACAAATTACATATTTCTCTTAAATATATACATTAATTTGTGTGTATTTATAGATACATAATAATTACACACAGTATACACACATATATGCAAACTCAAACTTTTATTTTGTATGCGATTAATCGTGATTAATCGTTTGACAGGCCTAATTTGTAGCATGAAATAAATGTATTTTAAATGCATTTTAGTATATTTATTTTTCACTATGGCCAGCAGGGTCTTGCAAACAGTCTAGCAGCAAAACTTCAATTATTTCATCACCATCAAAGCTCAAGTCATATCCAAATATTCTGTATATCCATATGGCTGAAACTCCATGCAGCTTCTGTACTACTCCACGTTGGAAAAAACACAAAAACTTTTGGTCATCATTTGTCGTTATCAGAGGCAATGAAAAGTCAAGACTGACGTGGTGAAGTCACAGACTGTAAAGAACTAAAATAAATTATAATTAGTGATCAAACATGGCTAAATGTTTTAATTAATACACACATTGTTTGCTCAAGGTTTGTCTCATGCTTTTGTAAATGCATGTAAAAGTTAAAAAAAAAAAAAAAAGAAGAAGAAAAAAAACACAAATAATCCCATTTTCTAGAAGAGGGAAAGATGTAGACAAAGGAGACGTGAGAGTAAAGATTAAAGGCTTATTAGTGTATCTGTGTATCCTCAGGGTAATGGGGATTATACTGATAATGCACATGAACGTCTCTCTCACAGCAAGGATCAGCCTACAGCTGGTGTCATAGTGAAAGCATTGTTTGATTGTCTGTTTACAGGTTTATTAAAATTTGTCTAGACATCATTTTGGGGGTTTTCATCTTTGAATGGTTCATTTCAAAGCCATTAGTTAATTTAAGAAGAACCCACTTCATTGTGAGATTTCTCTGCTCTGTTGAAGGTTAGCAGCATGAGAACTTATGTAATAAAAGGCTTCAGACATTTTTGAAATCTCTTTTTTACCTGCGGTACTAAACCTAATCGTTTCTCAAGGTTTTTTTTTTTTTTTGTCCACAGACGTGAAGTAGGATAATAAGTTTGCTTCAGCACTATTCTTTTGAGTCTGGCCTGGCGGTGACTGTGCTGCATTCACTGTCACTATGATACGCTAACCTCCGTTGCCAGTTTCAGTTTTTTTGTTTGTTTTTTGCTCTCTACTCTTTTCCTCTTTTTGTTGCTGAGACATCTTGTCCTCGAATGCCTCAGGTAGCTTTAGATGCAAGATCACATATTCAAAACATTTCTTTTAAACGCTTGCCACAGTCAAAGAAGCCCTCACCAGCAACGTATAAAAAGTTAACCAGCCCAGATACGCTGAGAAGTAAATGGCAGAAAAGGAAAGTGGTCAGAATGATAAGGAAGCCAGGAAGATCTGGAGGCCTGCGGAAGAACAGACGGCTACTAATTGTTTTCTGTGGGACTCTGCGTTACCTGCTGCCGATCCTTCTCACTGGCTTCTCAGCCCCGCATTCATTATTTCAACATCTTTGAACACTGGCTCTTGTTGACATGAGCGTGACAACACATCCTCTATGATTTCTTTTGTCCATCTCAGTCCTCTCTCTCTGTCTTTGTACTCTGTTTCGGCATGCTTGGCGCAGATGGGCAGAGTCAACAGATGTTTTTTTTTTTTTTTTTTTCTCTCTCTCTCTTTCTTTCTCTTTACTCTCTTTTCTGTTTCTATTTTTGATTTCCTTCCTCGTGTTGTGCTCTTTCCAAGAGGACTGGTTTTGGGCTGTAATATTATCTGAATACACATCAGAGCTGTGACCCATGCTTATGGCATCAAGTTTGGTTGTGAGTTTGGTTCTTGGCTTGTAAGGTCTATTCCCCGACCCAATCCCTATTCCCCGACCCAAGTCTTCATCCTGTCTCATCCCTACTGTCTAACAATGGCAAAAAAGGTCATAAAAATAATCTTTAAAAAAATAAATAAATAAAAATCTGAAAACACAGTGGCAGATCTGTTACCAGTGAAATTACAATTTAAAATAACTGTTTTCTATTTTAATATATTTTTAAAATGTAATTTATTTCTGTGATGGAAAAGCTGAATTTTCAGCAGCTATTATTCCAGGTTTAAGTGTCACATGATCCTTCAGCAATCATTCTAATATGCTGATTTGCTGCTCAAGAAACATTTATTCTTCTCATTGTCAAAAAAAAAAAAAAAAAAAAAAAAGAAAGAAATCTTACTGATCCCAAAATTTTAAACAGTAATTTATTTGTATTTATTTATTTATTTATTTATTATAATTTTGTTATTGTCATTGCTGAAAAAATATCTTACTGATACCAAACTTTTAAATAATAGTTTATTTTCAGGTAATTATTTTTTATTTTATTTTATTACAAGCTTAAGATCATTTTGTCTTTCTCGTTGTTGGGAAAAAATAAAAATTTAAAAATCTTACTGATCACAAACTTTTATATTCAGTTAATTATTTTATTTCATTTTATTTTATTTATTTATTTATTTAGCTTACAATAATAATATAATTTTGTTATTCTCATTGTTAGGGGGTTAACAATAAATTTCACTGATCTTAAACTTTTAAACAGTAATATATATTCAGTTAATTATTTTGTTTTATTTTATTTTATTATTTTATTTTACTTTATTAATAGCTTATATATAATATCATGATTTTGTTTATTGGAAAAAATCTTACTTTTACTGTATTTTATTTTGTTTACTTTTTTTTATTGTACTGTATTTTATTATTAGCTTACGTATAGTATTATGATTTTGTTATTGTCGTTGGGAGAAACAAAATTTTTTATTTTATTTTATTTTATTTTATTTTATTTTATTTTATTTGCTAGTTATTCTCATTGTTAGGAAGAAAAAACAATCTTACTGATCCCAAACTTTTGAACAGTAATAAATATTTGGATCATTATTTTATTTTATTATTTGCTTACATATAATATCATTTTATTATTCTCATTGTTAGAGAAAAAAATATATATTACTGATCCCAAACTTTTGAACGGTAATATATATTCAGATAATTATTGTATATTATTTTACACTATTTTATTATTTTTATTTTATTTTATTTTATTTTTTTCTAATAATCTAATAATAACATTTTGTTATGATGTAGTTTTGGAACTGGTACTTTTGACCTCCCCTAGGCTGAGAAGCCATTAAGACGATCAACATCTCCAGCTGCTCTGTACTGACTGCTTCACACAAAGGCTGAAGGCAGATAAGTCTGTGTCCCCAGAATTACTTGCTATTGTTCAAATCCGCTGTGTCTAGACATTGAAATAGAAGGCCCTTATTTATGCTGAGTTCCACAGAAACTTTGTCTAAATCTTTGTGAGGAGTGTTTTAATAGAGTGTAAGGCTTCCCTTGTCAGCCAGTGCTTAAAATACTCATCCAGTTCCTGAATGTGTGCTGACTCCTTCATCGCCAGGTCTCTCCACTCCACCTCCAGCAGATGCAATGCATAATCAGGTTAGGCCACAATCAGATTATCAATTTCTAGGCTAAGTTGAAATGTACAGATTGCAGGCAGAAAGAGGGGTGACAGGCTGAGGGCTTTGCCATGGGGCCAGATTGATGGCATGCCTGATTTGGACTGATGGAGGGGCCATTTATACAGCTGTAATTGCTCCTGTGATATCGACACTCCTCTAACACGTCCGTAACCTTCCCCTCTCTTGTGCTCCCTGGTCTGGTAACCTTCAGTGGCGGATTGTGTATGGTATACTAACTATAAATAGACACAGAGCACACCTGGGTCCATATGATTCCGATAAGATCGATTCAGAAGGAACAGTATTTTATGTATATCAAAACTGTGAGAAATTCATATACAGTTTTTGGACCTTCCAACCTTTTAAAGTTATTTGGACTGATGTTTGACCCAGTTTATGACCCATGTTTTGTCAAATCATGTATTAGGTCAAGCAAAACAAAACTGAACGTTATCCTATAAATATAGAGTGACAGATGCAGTTTTGGTTCTTCAAGGGTCATGAACAGGGGCATTTGTAAGTGTCCACAAGCTTGGTCCCCTCAATGGCCCTGCTAAATTGGGAATCTATTTCCAATTATTTCCTGGTCCTGGATTATTTAAAATACTTCAAACATCTAATTTCCTTTATTATTTATTTATTTTAGGACTGTCAGTTTAACATGTTAACTTAATTGATTAGTTATGGAAAAAAAAAAATCAAATCAAATATTTGAACACAGTTAATGCGCTGACCCTGCCCCCAAACCTGTATATCATCTTATATTTCATACTGTTGACTGTTGACAAATATGATACAGAGCAACAACTCCATAAATGCAGCTAAGCCGCAAAATTCAAGATATTTGTGCAAAAAAAAAAAAAAAAATGCCTCTGTATGTGTTTTGTTTCATATTTATGTATATCACATATCACACAATATCACAGGGGCAGCAAGAGCAATATGGCACAAGTGCTGATGTTGTCCCAATCTAGCACAAGCTTAAATGTTATTTTATGCAACAGTTCAGTAAATAAGAAGCCATAGCAGAATTGTTGCACATTTCCAACCAACACAGCAGTGTTTCTGAATAAATCCACGTTTTGAATGAATCATGTGAAACAGTGATTCAAAGGCCCATTTCTAAGACAGCCATTTACTTCATTCCTGAATGAATCAAATGAGCGAATGACTCATAAAGATATTTACCGCCATCTGCAACCCGATATTCGTATATTCGTACATATTTTACAAGGTGGCTAATTCATACTAATTTGTACAATTCTAACCCCTAACCCTGCCCTAAACCTACCTGTCACTGGGGTCTAGAAAAATCCTACAAAGTCGTACGAATGAGGTTGTATGAATTAGCCACCTCGTAAAATACATACGAATTGCTTGTAATATAGCATTGTTCACACAGCAGCAGAATACGGTTGTCAGTGCTGTATTTGAGTCCTTAATGTGATTATGTTCACACGCAGTACAGTTATTTACAGGCTGACAACCGCATTCTGTAACCAGAATCACACTGGTGAATTTTCAGGACTCACAATCGCACTTTTGGAAAACACACACTGTGTGAACATAACAGGACTGGACAACTAGGTGTCTGTCACATCATACAGTGCGAGAGAGAGTCGCTCTGCCGCACAAACGTGTGTCTACTGTGTGTTGCATGTTTTCATGTACGGTTTCAGTAACTTACAGTGACAAAAGTCCATCTGAACTCTTTAGATCCAGTCTGTTTTTCTCCACCGGAGCCACTCCTATCAGTTTTGTGTTCTGCTCATGATTCTCCACCCAAATATAAGCCAACCTGATCTTATGGCAATTCATACATATTTTACGAGGTGACTAATTCATATGAATTCGTAAATTTTTGCTGAATTGTACGTATTTTACAAGTTCCAGAATACGGTTGTCATTCCTGTATTTGAGTTGTGTTGTTTACACAGAATTTATATGAATTTGTATGATTTTTTGCTAAATCATACTTATTTTACAAGTTCCCCAATTTGTATGAATTCACACGAATAATCTACTGTTAAAAAAGTCCCTAAGCCTACTCATCATTGGGGTCTAGACAAATTGTACAAAATTGTACGAGTTACAGTAGGTTGTACAGGATTGACTCCCATTGCATGTTTATACAGACAATATTCAAGACGCAACTGTAAGTTGCTGTGTAAACAGGACATTTCGAGGCTCACACCTGTAGGTAAATGCAGTCATCGATCCCAAAAACTAACAGTGTGAATGTAGCCTATATGATCACAAGAGTACAGACCATTACAAGAAAGACTAAATTTGTGTCTGTAATAAATGATAACAGAAGTTTAATTACATTTTATATGCACTGCAGTTCTCAGAATTGTCTCAGTCAAATCTAAAAAGCTTTCTATACGTTTATAAGAAAACTGAAAGATGGATTTTTAAAAATCTTTATTTAGGTACACATCTGCTGTTTTAACCAAACATGGCTGAGAAGGAGAGAAAGAAAATAAAAACATGAGGTGGGGAAGAGAGGGAAATCTCTCTTCCATTTCCCAACTAACTGGTCTAGCCTATCCATTTGGTATTCAGATTCCATGCTGGCTGAACTCTGATGTGATATCACACCAAGGTGAGCAGGAGATAGGATCTTAAATTAGACTTGCAGAGGAAACGAGATGAGCCAACATTAGAAGGCAATCTAAAATAACAAGAAGAATTATTTTTCGTAACCCGTTTATATAACTGATTTTTCTCTTACCTCTTTTAAAAGGTGAAACGGTGTGGAATGAGCAAAACCGCTGCTTTTTTTTTTCTTTCGTTCCTCTCCTTATCATTTTTTCCGACTTGCTGCCAGTTTTCATTGTTTTTCATTATTCCCCTCCATTATTTCCTAATTTCCGTTCTGTTGGTCTTTGGACACCTCTTTCGCAAGGCAATCAGATTGTCTGTAATGGCTTTGAATGTCCTTTCCTCTGGAGAGTCTCTCTAGCCCACTCTGCTATCCCTGTATTGATAGAGCTGAAGTTTACAGACTATAATCATGCTTCTTGATAGTGTTGACACTGTTATATCTTCTTTTATGGGGATAGAATTAGCATCCACAGTTTTTCTGTACCATAAAAGTCGATCTGTTGATAAAACGGATTTAAGCGTGTGGATTGCAACCCAAACATTTCTACAACCCAGGGCTGCTAGACACCCCGCAGACTCATCGGTTGTAGCAATCCACGTTGGCGATAGTTCTGTACTGTATGGGTCTGTCAGATCCACAGGCAATGATAAAGAGGGGTTCTGGTCATACCATTATCCTGTCACCACTCCCCAGTGATTACACCCTGCTGCTCGCCTCGCTTGCTCACCAACGTCGTTAATAAGACTCCAGAGGTGGAGTAATTGGCTCTTAATTACCGCCGTCTTCCGACCAACTGGCGTCCTCAGCAGCTGCACGGAGGAAGGAGAAAGAATAAACCAGTGAAAACTAAAGAAGATAAAACATTCAAATGGTTTTGTAGCGTAATTGTCAGAGGAAACAGGAGGAGGAGGGCAATTGTTCCAAACACGGATTCTCGTTGGGACGAATTGTAAAAGACCTGAATAATAGATCTCTCTCTCCCTCTCCTTCTCTTTCTCTCTCTCCATCTTTCAGTGTAAAAACTGGTGTGACTGTAGAAGCAGAGCAGCTCATAAAATGTTAAGAGGACAGATGGCGAGAAAAGTGTGGCGCATGGCTTACAACAGCCAAAGAAACATGGGGTGAGGAATCTGCTTTAGGCATCACTGGTTGAAAATTGAGTCGACTGTAATTGCTTCCATGAGCTGTCCATGAGACCCGAGGCGTAGGGATGTTTTCGAGGAAGTTGTTGAAAAACAAGAGGACGACAAAAATGCGATATTCAATTTGAGACATTCATTGAAAAATATAGTCAGCTCGAAGGCATTTGAAATTGTGTCTGCAATCATGAAATCCTGTAAATCCTCCGAATGGACCAAGAGAGGACACACTAATTATATCTTATGAGCTCAACATCTGAAATGAACCCAAACAGATCCATGAGTCATACATTGCAAATGTATCAAAAGCAGAAGAGAAATGGCCATTTACCAATCACAGCAGGTGCCGTGATGCTGTTTTATTTATTTATTTTACTCCGAGTGGACCTCTGGCCACACAAATTGCACGCCTTCCTGAAGTGATTACACATCCATGAAGTACTGCTTTTTTCGCCCCATGTCCTCTTACCCTTCTATGGGAATAACAGGTAGTGGATGACAGGCTGAGCTGAACCCTTACCGTCCCTGTGTGATAATGGCAGGGCAGCAGTTTACATTTGATGAAGCCGCACAGTGCAGATTTGTCTCTGGCCTCTGCATTAACAGAATCCCCCAGTGCTATTGAAATTAAATGTCCACAGATGACAAGTAGCCGTCTCTGTAATTTCACTGTCATGCTTTGACCTGTTGGTTTAACTCTCTGAGGGCATATTCACTAAACAGCACGTGTTTTTTTCTAACCACCCACAGTCCAGTTCAACCAAGCCCTAGCTGAAATAGTGTTGCAACCAAGCTAAATTTACGTTATTATTATGATTATTATTATTATTTTTTTTTTTTTTTTTTTTTTTTTTTTTTTTTTTTCAGCATGAACACTCCTCTGTGTTCTTTATCAGTGTTCTTTTTCTGCATTGCACTATTATCACCCATGGAAATCTGGTAGTAAACATTTCATTAAGGCAAGACACTACAGGCAAAAATAAATAAATATTGCACCTGAATTTATCTAATGTTCAGATTTATGTACTAGGCATTTATGCAAATTAGCGCTAATTTAATTTAGAAGTATTGAGATTGTGTGCTAGATTCTGGTTACTGTCTATGGGTGTATTTCTTTTTATTGGCAGTATGGAAGATGTTTGGTCTCGCTTTGTCCTGTAGCATTAGCTCACTTGTCACATAATGCCTCAACTGAAACTAATCCCCCTTGTGCTAAACCATATTAGTGTCACAGCTTAATTAGTTGTTTTCTTTTGCTTCCTTACTTTCTTTTTCTCTTGAATCTTTTCTTCTCCTCCCTTTCCCCGACTGCCATTGTTTGAGGTGTTCTGTTGTTGAATGTAGTAATAAACAGAATTTGTGCCCAAAAAAATGACTTTATTCAACAAATGGACTGTTTTAATGATGTCCTTACTACCTTTCTGGGCCTTGAAAGGTATGTTAGTTGGATTGCTTTCTATGCAGGGTCAGAAAGCTCTCGGATTTCATAAAAATATCTTAAAGGGGTCATCGGATGCAAAGTTCACTTTTTCATGTTGTTTGAACATTAATAATTGTTATCACTATAATGATAAAAATCCATGCAGTGGTTTTTAATTAATCTGTAATAATCTGTAATAATATCCCCTTTTTCAAATTGAGCCTTTCTCAGATGCCTGTGGGTGTGGCGTCACAAAGACGGAGGCTGCTCCCACAATAGTTGATTGACATGAGTGTCTTACCTCAGATCAGCTGTCACAGTCCGACCTCCATTGTTTTGATGCCAGAGCAGGGATGTAAGTTAGCCAAGAATATCTCAGATTGAGCGATTGAGGTGTTGTGTTGCTGGATGTAATAATGAACATAGTGGTCGTCATTTACTCCCGACATCTGAGCCGCTGAAGATGCAGTGGGTTAATTTTGTTTGTGAAGGAAATGCGCCTCCCAATCTACATAAATGGGTCTATGTTCACGCAAATCATTTGTGATCCAGCTTCACCTACAGCAGAAGTGAGTATAAGGGTTTTTTAATGAATCTCTGCAATCACCTTTCCTAATAACGTGGTAGTTAGCAAGTTTAGCGGCTAAATGCGGCTAAAGTAAACAGGCTCGTCACTCTACAGAGAGAAGAGAGGGGCGGGGCGAGCAGAGCTCATTAACATTTAAAGCAGCGTCGACCAGAACAGGATGATTTTTGCAGCGCTAATTTTGGCAAGGTAAAAACTGTGTTGTTTTACACAACTACTGAGAATTTTTAAACAAAGTATATTATAGACTTTTCATTAAGACCCTAAAGAATCATATCAACTTGTGGAAAATGGGCATCCGATGACCCCTTTAATTTGTGTTCCGAAAATGAATGAAGGTCTTATGGGTTTGTAATTAATGACACAGTTTTCATTTTTGGGTGAACTATCCCTTTAATATGTAGTCGTATGAATTGCTTTTATGATTTAGAATTTTTCAAGCAATAGTATTAGTGTTTTCATGGTATGAATAACAGCAGCTTGGATATTTTCCGTAATTTCTTATTTGGTATTTGATTCACACAGGATTTGAATGACATGAGGGTGAGTAAATAGAGACAGAACTTTAGCTTTTTGTGAACTATCCCATTATTGTGTTCTCATTAAATTGTAGTCAGTGAGACTGGATTTCTTGAGTGTCCTCTTTGTCCAGGACTTCTCAAAGCCTCTCCCTTATTCCTTTGGCATCTCAGATCAACTCCACAGCACTTAGAGGAATTAAAACCATTATCACGATTTATATCAAACATCTACCATCAAGTTAGTCATCTATCTTTTTCCCCCACTCCCTCTTATTTTCCCCTCATTTGTTCCATCTTACTTTCAGAAGACGTTTGCAGAGAATTTAATTGATGCTATAGCTTTAGGCCAAGAATAATTATTGGATGGAATCTGAATACAGGGGCAAATCATTGACTCATTAATATATGCATGATGGACACAGCCTCTGTTTGAGAAAATAAATAAAGTGATAAAGTGACCAGAGGGCCAGGCATTCTGCATCGCGGGGAGAATGAGATGTGATCGGTGAGGGTGTTCTGCTGGAGGCACTCGCCACAAAATGAGGGTACAATTCGACTGTAAGTCAATCACATAACCTTTAGTGGGAGGAGTCACCTCTTCTTCACAACACTCAGGTTTGATGAAAAGAGACATGTTCTCATTTGTGGATATGTGCAGTGGGAATAGGAAAAAAAAAATAATTCAGAAAAAAAATGATATTAACAGAGACCCAGCATCTGAACAGAAAGTGCTCATTAAAATTAAAGCTCATTAAAACTAATTGGCAATTTAGGAATACCATCTATCCACCTTCATATTCATTGGCTGGTCATGCATCAGTGAATGGGCTATCTGCCTCCGGTCACTACCTGACCAATACTACATAACCAGGTTTATGTAGAATCGCTGAGCCTGTGTGTGTGTAAGTGAGGGTGTGCACCCCCTCCTTTGTGTTTACAGACCTCAAAGGTCAATGGGACATTAGATAATGTGCATTCTAAGCTAATAATGAAGTTTCCATTTGCGGTTCTTTTCTAATCAGATTTTTTTCAATTTGAATTATATAATCAGCATAAAAATCTGAGTGAAAAGCTGATTTTAAATTTACATGAATTTAAGACTTTGTATTTGGTTTGTCCCCTTTTTAATGACAGAAGCACTGAAGCTGCAAGTTTGTATAAAACCTAATAATCATGTTCTCCAGAATAATTTGAATGAACCAAAGAGCATCTTGTACAATACTTCAAAGTAAGAACATACTGTATATAACACATTGACATTTTGACCTTTGCAAATTTGCATATGTGTATTTCTTGAAATACTGTACAATCTTACATATTTCAGTAACATTTTACAATAAGGTTCATTAAAGGAGCAGTCCACTTCCAGAACAAAAATTTACAGATCATGTACTCACCCCCTTGTCATCCAAGATGTTCATGTCTTTCTTTCTTTAGTCGCAAAGAAATTGTTTTTTGAGGAAAACATACCCTAATTGTCATGAACTGGACAAAAACAGAGTTCAGGCAGAGTAAGAAATGAAAATAACCGATCGCTTCGCTAGATAAGACTCTTCTTCCTCGGGTGGGATCGTTTGAAGCCGCATTTAAACTGCATTTTAGAAGTTCAAACTCGGGACACCATAGCAGTCCATTATATGGAGAAAAATCCTGAAATGTTTTTCTCAAAAAACATAATTTCTTTGCGAATGAAGAAGGAAAGACATGAACATCTTGGATGACAAGAAGGGTGAGTACATTATCTGTACATTTTTGTTCTGGAAGTGGACTGCTCCTTTAACTACAAGTTTTTTGCCTCACTGAGACAGCTTTTATTTTCTCTGTTTTTTTTTTGTTTGTTTGTTTGTTTGTTTGTTTTTTTCTATTCTATTTTAATATATTTTAAAATTGAATTCATTCATGAACTGGCAAAACTAAGTTTTTAAAGGGGTCATCGGATGCCCATTTTCCTCAAGTTGATATGATTCTTTAGGGTCTTAATGAAAAGTTTCTAATATACTTTGATTAAAAATTTCTGAATGGTTTTGTAAAACAACACCCTTTTTACCTTATCAAAATGAGCTCTGCAAAAATCATCTCATTCTAAGGGGTTGTTCCTTTAAATGAAAATGAGCTCTGCTCACCCCGCCCCTCTCTTCTCTCTGTGGAATGACGATCTTCTTTACTTTAGCCGCATTTAGCCGTGTTTAGCCGCTAAACTTCCTAACTACCACGTTATAAGGAAAGGCGATCGCAAAGATTCATAAAAAAAGGCTTATACACACTTCTGCTGTTAGTGAAGCTGGATCATGAATGATTTGCGCGAACATAGACGGATATATGTAGATCAGGAGGCTCATTCCATTCACAAACAAATGTAATCTACTGCATCTTCAGCTGCTCAGATATCGGGAGTAAATGACAACCGCTATGTTCATTATTACATCCAGCAACACAACACCTCAATCGCTCAATCGGAGATATTCTTGTGTAACTTACATCCTTGCTTCGGCATCGAAACAAGGAAAGTTACTGGACTGTGACAGCTGGTCTAAGGTAAGAGCTCATATCAATCAACTATCGTGGGAGCAGCCTCTTTCGGTGTGACGGCACACCCACAGGCATCTGAGAACGGCTCGATTTGAAAAAGGGGATATTATTTTTACAGATTTATTAAAAACCACTGCATGGATTTTTATCATTATAGGGTAGATTTGTACATACACTGCCAACACACGTTAATGTTCAAACAACATGAAAAAGTGAACTTAGCATCCGATGACCCCCTTAAGCAATCACTGATCCAGTGTTCATTGTCACATGACCATTCAGAAATAATTTTAATATGCTTTTAATATGCTTTAAATAATTTAATATTTTAATATGAAACTGGTACATTTTTGGAATTCTTTGATGAATCAACAGCATTTACTTTAAAAATAAATATTTTTTAACATTATAAATGTCTTTACTGCCACGTTTAATCAAACGAATGCATCCTTGCTAAATAGAAGTATTAATTTCTTCTTTATTAAAAATGTTTTTTTAAAAAAAGAATCACTAAAGTTAACTAGTGTTAAAAGAGAAACAGTTCCTTTTTAAAGTCTGTACTTACGTCTGTGTTCTTAACAACTGTGTTCATGTTTAATCAACTGAAAATCTTCCTCTCCCACCACCCAGAGGCCTTGGAGGATATTTAAAAAAAAAAAAAAAACTGACATCCGAGAAACCCTGTGATTAAAAAGCACACCCTAAAGTGTCTCTTTCCGCTTCGCAAATCTTCCATCTAGCAGTGTTTGCCTAAATAAGTCAGTTCTCGTTGGTCTGATTATTTAAGTGCCATTTTTTTTGCAGTTCAGCTTGATAAAGTGTGTTTATGTTTTGGGGAGGCCGGGCTGTGCTGATCTCCTCTCATCATTCACAACCATCGCTGGCCCAGCACTCTCCAGGCATCCCACTGACAGGAGCAACAGCAGCTAATGAGCTACAGGCGTTATTAACATGTGTGTTTTGGTCTCTTAATTACTCCAGCTCTAACGTCTGTACACAATTTATAACGAGCCCGGCGCAGGCCCCTGTAGGCACTTACCTTGGTGAGATTTCTTCTAAATTGGACGATTATTCAAGCAGGCGGGCAAACATGACACACAATAATTGCCGCTTGCAGATTTTACTTATTAGTGTGATGTATTGATCCAGGGAGCCGAAGAGAGAATGAGAGAAGTATTTGGTTGGGGGGAGGAGGTTTGGACCGGATCTCTGGAGTTGGCTTCAAATTCACCTGTACTGTTCTTGCTTTGGTAATCTTGCTTCGGAAAGGTCACGTTCCTGCCATGAGCCATCTCCACTGCTTTCATCATATAACCCACACAGAGGACTATTTACAAGCCTTCTTTTGATGATCAAAACATTGAGGATAAGATCTGAGACACGACGAGAACAGGAAGGGAATAAAGAGAGAATTTAGAAACTCTGACAGAGAGAGATTGATTGATAATGACAAAAGACTGAGTGTTCCACACCTTGACAGTATGTATACAGACACACACGTACGCGCGCACACAAACAAGCTAAATTTTAAGACATTTCTATATGTAAATAATTGTTACTATACTTATCCTGTAGAGCCCTATATTTGAAATAAAATATTGGATTGTATTTATGTATGTATTGTTATATTCATTTATTTTCAAATATTTAAAAGATGTTTTTAAACGGTGGTTTTATTTTATTTTCTATTATTATTATTATTATTATTATTATTGAACAAGCAGAATTAACTTTGGATTTTTTTTAAAAAATATATATTTAAAGTTCCTTTCAGTTTGATTTTATTTTAAATTATTATTATTATTATATATATTATTATGATATATATATATATATATATATATATATATATATATATATATATTTATTATTGGTATATAATAAATAAATATACATATATATATATATATATATATATATATATATATATATATATATATATATATATATATGTATGTATATGTATATGTATATATATATATATATATATATATATATATATATATATATATATATGTGTATATATATATATGTATGTATGTATGTATGTATGTATATTTATATATTTAAAGTTCCTTTCCACTTTAATTTCTATTATTATTATTATTATTATTATTATTATTATTATTATTATTAATAAAAATCATTAAAAAGCAGTACTATTCCTGGATTTTGCATACCTACAGTAATTTAACTTAATATTTTCAACTTTTTTATTTTTATTTTGGTTTTATATATTTCCTTTCAGTTTTATTTTCTGTTATTGTTATTGTTATTATTGTTATTGTTATTGTTATTGTTATCATCATCATCATCATCATCAACATCATTAAAAAGCAAAACTATTCCTGGATTTTGCTTACCTACGATATTTTAATTTAAGATTATTAACTTTTTATTATATGTGTATTTATTATGTTTTTATATATTTAAAGTTCTTTTCAGTTTGATTTTATTTTCCGTAATAATAATAATAATAATAATAATAATTATTATTATTATTATTATTATTATTATTATTATTATTATATTTATTCATTTATTTAGCATAATTTATTTATTTAGCTAGCTTTTTTTTCTTTTTGTTTTTCTTTTTGTTTTTTTTTTTTTTTTTTTTTTTTTTTTTTTTTTGCATACCTGCAATAATTTTACTTTTTATTATACTGTATTTTTTATGGTTTTGGTCACACTTTAGTTTGGGGACCAATTCTTAATATTAACTAACTATTAACTATGACTTTTGCTGCTTATTATATATAGTTAGTAAGGTAGTTGTTCTCTATAAGTACTAATAAACAGCCAATATGTTAGTAATATGCATGCTAATAGTGAGAATTGGTCCCTAACTTAATCAAATATATACAGCGTTACTCAAAATCCACTTGGCTCACAAATGTAAGAGAACACATTACCTTTCCTGATGTTTTTGCTGTACTTTGTTTTGTATACAGCCTCTTGTCACGTCTGCTCCAGGTGAACAGGGGCCCTGAATTTTGGCCCTGAACCTGGCTGAATGGTGCAAGGAGCACCTGTGCGGGTTGTGACGGATTATGCAAGGAAGGTAGCTGCCTGCGTGTCAACGACAGCCGTTTTGATTAAGTGTTAAATGATGAAGTGTCCATACTGGCGTGAGAGAGACAGGTTACCTGTCATCCCCCACCCAGCCCACCACCCCTCCTTTCTCTCTTCCTGTCACCCCTACAGTCATTTGCTCTACCCCTGTTCCTCAGCAGTGCTGGCAGAAGGCCCCTCTGACAAGCTGATTCATGTTCTCTCTGGCACAGGCCTCTCAAAACAATTTAAGAATGAAATATTGTCTTCTCCCTCTCTAATGTATGACACTTCCACTTCTACTCCCCGCTGCCTCTTCCATCTCATCTGACCTGTAGGGTTTGTTCAGACTGAAGGGTCCTGTGAGGTGACCTGAGGCCCGGAGGAGCATTTGTGTAAGCTATTAAAAGTGAAGTGAGACACAGAGGGAGCTGAACCAGAACCTCTGACCTCACAACTGGGACATTGGGGAATCTCTCCTGATATCTACTTTCATAACTCATGAAACCACTGACAAGCACTGTTTCTTAGCAAAGTTTGTTTGTACAGTAAGCAAGAATAGCTTTTAAATAGAAATACTTTACTTGCACTAATCAAGAGCATTTATTGGGTTTTTCTAGCAAAATAAATTATACAAATGGCACTTTTAAAAGAATCAACAAATGCCCACTGAGACAGGGATTTTTACATTTAGACACACTGAAAATGTACCACCAGTTAAGTTGTCGACAGCTTTGTGGTCATAAAATGTTATCAAGAAATCGTTTTGCACATTTGCAAATTCACATCTAAGGGCTAAGCTGCCATTAAACGCTCGATAGGAGTGTTGTTAAAGTCTCAGAGGGTCTCATTTAGCCTGTCGTATATTGCTTGAATATCTCACATTCTGATAAACTAGTTCAATCACACAAAGGGCTGTGAAATAAGTTTTAAAAAATCATCAAAAAGATCCTTTCGTGCCCTATGTTACAGAAATGCATCTTGACATAAATAATGCAATTGCTGATTTCTATAGCAGTGCCATGATCTGATTCATTATATAGAATGGTCTCTTTCTCTTCATTCTGCCCATTGTATCATTTTCTGACATTTCATATTTCATTTTGTTCAAAGCACATAAAATGATTTTGCAGATGTGTCTTCCTGGTAAATGGGAGATCAAAGTCTGATAGATTTTTATATTATGTAGGCACACAACTCATGTTGGATGTGTGTTCGTGCATTTTTGTGTGTATTTGTCGCCTTCTTTATTACCATTTCCTATCCTTATTTCTATTACTCTGACTCTGAGCTTCTCTTTATTAATTTGAAGAGAAAAACAGTATAAAATAAGAAAATTGTGATGACTTCTTGCTCACCCCAATAATACAAGGCCTCAGGCCCAGGAACTGTGGTGTGAACACATCTCAAATCTGTAGATTGCATTACCATCAAAGAATGCAGTGACCTTTGCTACAAAGTTTAAAACCCAATTTATTCTCTGTGCGATTATAGCCATCCTATCTCTGCCTTTACAAAGAGGAGCGTCGTTTCACAAGACGCTGAGGACCATTTCAGATTTGTTTGTTCAGAAATCCTTTGAAGACACAGAGGCCTCACGCTCAAGGTTAAAACCAATATAAAGAGCAGTTGTTGCATGATGAGCAATACCTCTGACAGGCTCTGGAACTAACAGGACTAGATCATGACTACAGCCCCCAGGAGGAGCTGCAGGTCTCTGGGGGCGAGCTGAAAAATCAAGCCCTGGAGTCATGGTGAGCAAGCTGGACTCTTTGAAGCTGGATTAGCTCAGGTGAATCAAAGGCAAATGTGCCTCACTTTCACCCACTTGAGCTCTAGTCGCTGGTAATTCGTCTTCCCTTTTTTTGACATTTGGCACCCCAAAAGTTTTGGGTCAGGAGGGAGATATTCAGACAGTTTTCTGTGCAGATGTCTGAGTGTGTGTTAATGTGTGTTAAAGTGTAGAGAAGAAATGCCCTTTCAGTGTTTGTGTCACATAATTCTGTTCTCTCTGCTCTTACTCGTTACACTACAGTGGCTTTTTCCATTTCTGGGGGCAAAAATATTGTAAAATATAGACCTTCTTGGTAAACTTTTCTTCCTTTTTCTGTCAGCTGTTGTATGTCTTGCAACACAATGCATTTAGGCATGTAAGACAATCTGCTGAATTTCAAACTGAGCATCAGAATGGGATTTAAGTGACTTTGAACATGGCATAGTTGTTGGTGCCAGACGGGCTGGTCTGGGTATTTCAGAAACTGCTGATCTTCTGGGAGTTACAGACAAAACCATCTCTAGGGTTTACAGAGAGTAGACTGAAAAAGAGAACATATCCAGTGGGAGGCAGTTCTGTAAGCAAAAATGCCTTGTTGATGCCAGAGGTCAGAGGAGAATGGCCAGAGTGGTTCAGACTAACTCAGAACTAACTCAAATAACCACTCCTTACAATCAAGGTATATGCAGAAGAGCTTTTCCGAAAGCACAACACATCAAACCTTGAAGCAGATGGGCTACAGCAGCCGAAGACCACACCGGGTGTCACTCCTGTCAGCTAAGAACCAGAGACTGAGGTTACGGTTTGCACTGGCTCATCAAAATTAGACACAAGAAGACTGGAAAAAGGTTGCCTGGTATGATGAGCCTCAATTTCTACTGCAACATTTGGATGGTAGATTCAGATTTTCCATAAACAACATGAAAGGATACATCCTGTGTAAGTGAGGGAACTATTTTTTGGAACATTTTGGGCTCCTTCACTCTAAAAATATGCTGGGTTAAAAACAACCCAACTTGTGTTATTTGGCAACCCAGTTCTGGGTAAATACTGGACAGAACACATGCTGGGTAATTTGACCCAGCTTGTTAGGTTAAATGGTTTAACCAAACAAGCTGGGTTATTATATTTAAGCTATTGTTTAAAATTATTATATTGGTTTAAAATGGAATGGAGCTTATAAAAACACACATAGAATTACTAGAGGCAACAGCAATAATCAATAGATGAACATGTATTATTAAGCAACAAGACAAAATACAAGACAAATTGAATTTATTTGGGTGAATACAGCATACTTTACAATATTACATACATTTGAACTCATTTAACAAGCATTTTAGACATAAAAAATGTAACATTTAAAAGTAAAATTTTAATTTGAGTGTATTAAACCATTCTCTGTAATCATTTTTTTACCGAAATAGTGCTAATTCTCATGGCGATGTGTCGCCAAAATCTGAGCCGGTGATGTGCTGCTGTTCAGTGGGTTAACTGCGAACTTCTGACCGCAGCCTCGCGTTTCACTCGTAGTAGAAAGATGCCATGACTGACTCCAAAAACTGCCCCTAAACAAACAGTACTTACATTAGAGAACATATTTTAAGATTAAACTAAGTACAATAACGAATAAAATCCATTTATTTTATGCAAGGCAAAAGGCATTTCCATCCTGCGAAGCAACCGTTGCTGACACAGCTGACTGACATCTCGTCCTTATGTTGCGTTGCATAAAACAATACAATTTACAGCACAGTAAAGACTTCATAAATGAAATAAAACACATACAAACCTTTATTTCGCTGAAGAAGAGCAAACTGGCCAAGCTGAGAACCTGTCTCTACTGTAGAGGACTCAAAAAGCCAGCGCTCTGACTGACTGTAACTCAGCAGCTGGGTTGTTTCATCAGACAGGCTCAACCCAGCGGATGGGTAGAAAAAAAAATAACCCAGCATTAAAAATGACCCAGGAACTTAGTTACAGAAAAACTATCCAGCACTTGGGTAAAAATATTAAAAATAACCCAATAAAATGACCCAACCCAGCATTTTTTAGAGTGTTAGTACCAATTGAGCACTGCTTAAAAGCCACAGCCTACTTAAGTATTGTTGCTGACCATGTCTATCCTTTAATGACCACAGTGTACCCATGTTGTGATGGCTACGTCCAGCAGGATAACACACCATGTCACAAAGCTCAAATCATCTAAAAACTGGTTTCTTCTTGAATATGACAAGTTCACTCATATACACTCAACTGGCCTTCACAGTCACCAGATCTTAATCCAATAGAACACCTTTGGGATGTAGACTGAAGAATAAAGGGATAGTTCATCCAAAAATGAAAATTCTGTCATTAATTACACAAGCATTGTGGTCATTTGGTGAATGTGCGTTGAAGACTGACATGGAAAAATGTTGTTATTAAATAAAGTCTGTTATTTTTGTTTTCTTTGTGCACCAAAATAACTATTTTTGTAGCTTAATCTAACTAAGGTTGAACCACTGATGTCACATGGATAATTTTAATGATGTCCTTACTATCTTTCTGGCCCTTGAATGTGATAGTTATATGCAGGGTCAGAAAGCTCTCGGATTTCATCAGAAATATCTTAATTTGTGTTCCGAAGATGAACAAAGGTCTTACGGGTTTAGAATAACATAGTAATTATAAAACAGAATTTTCATTTTTGAGTGAAATATCCCTTTAAGGCTATATGTTTAAATTTTGAGTGACATACTGTTTTGTTTGCATCAATTGATCAGTCTTCCTGTAGTATGCAGTGACAGACCAAGTTGTTGAAAATGAAGCATATCTTCTTTAACAATCTTCTGCTGTGCAGTTTATTGTGATTGTAAGAAAACACCAAAACAGAGAGAATCCACCCACTTCGTTCTGACTGGCTGTGATTGGCTTTGATTTGATTCACACAGCATTTTTACTTTTAGTGTGGATTTAAAAATTGCTGGAATCTCATCCCATTGTGCATATTAGGACATGTATTTTGAAACTTTTTCCGTTAAAAACAAACTTAAAGTAACAAAAAACTAACACTAAACAAAGTGTCAGCTTGAAGATTATAAATACTGAAATTTAAATAAAAAAAATAGACCCTGATAACACATATGACAGCTTGAGAACCACCAAACCACTTGCATGTGAATTATCAATAATTTTGGATGCAAGCATGTTCGGTTTCAGCAGACATCAACATAATCGCGACTTTAGGGCATGTTCTGTTTAACTGCTTTGCGTTTGAATGCAATTAGAATCTGGGCCCCGGGGACTGACAGTCACTTGATAATGCATTTTGGTGTTGAGCATGACATTTTTCATGCACATGTTAAAAGCATCTTAGACGTTTACAAAGTGTGATGGACGGGTAATGGAATGAAAAGGTGCGATGGTTCTTCATGGTTCTCGTTATCCAGCGTAGGTTGTGTTCTCAACTCTGGTGGAAGGTGGTGAATTTTCATTAGATGAGATCACAGATGAAGAGGCTCTCGAACGCATAGTTCATTTACACAGGCATCAGACATTAGTCTCTAATGGAGTCCTGTGGTGTCAGGGAGTTTGCACACCCACAGACTGACACATTTGTATATGCACACGCAGTAAGCCTTCTAAACAGCATAAACAGTTTAAGTTATACGCCATACATTTTAAACTCTTCCTCTTGCAGTTTTTCTGCAAGAGGACCATTTCTAATATGGCAGTTCTAATACTGAGGGCTTATTAATCAGCATGAGCCTATAATACACAAGTACATTAAACTCCAGTCTTAGTAACACATTTCAGCACCTAGGACAGCTCCTCTCATAGAAAACACTGCATTACTAGGGCATTTCAAGCTGAATACTTGATGAAATGTTATATCTTTGCCATGTTGTAGATATATCTTAGTTTATATATCAGTAGTTTGAATTTAAATGAAATATATATGTGTACAAGGGAAAGTTTTCTGAAAAATGATTTTTTTTTTTTTCCTCCCAAATCCGAAGAGAGAATGACTCACAATTTTTTTTTTCTTCTTTTTCTTCTTCATGGAATAAAAATAAATTGTGACTTTTTGTCTCAATTCTTTTTCCTAAATTGTAAATGTATTGCTTCAGAATTATGAGTTTATATTTCATATAGATATAAACTCAAAATTGCGAGGGAAAAAAGTCTAAAGTTGCATTCCATGGCAGAAACAGGCTTCCATAAAAACTGGCTGCTTATAAACTTCCAGTGATCCACCGAGCAGTACATTGATTTGCGCAAGCACCATGAGCTGCGAAGTTGTTTACAGCTTTTTTTGTTGAGTTGAGACAGAATGCGTATCAGATGAATCCATTTTCTCTGGTTCTGTTTACATTATGGCTTTGCGTAATGGCAAACCAATTATAATGTGTAATTACTCAACAATAGTTTCCTGTATTGTGAAACTTTGCCCGGCCATTACCTTTTTACTGAACCATTCAGAATTGGTTTGATTTTCAATTTCAGATTGATTGCATTTTTCACACAGCAAATTGTACTCTGTCATTATCCTAATAATGGCTAATTGCGTTTTAAATATGCGATAGATTATAAATTCATATAATGAGGTCTGGCAGTTCATTTGCACCATAAATCTTTGTCAAGGTAATTTGTGTTTGTAATAATACTTGAGCTCGTGGGCTACCAAATTAATTAAAATCGATTGGGCCAAAAACATAAATCAAACTAATATATTTTCTAATTACAGGTTGTCACCTTTTGTGTTTCAGGTAGCTATTTGTCAAGTGGTTGTTAAAGTGGTGCGTGCACGTGTTTGCGTGCACTCGAATACTCAACGGGCTTTGAAAATTAATCAAAGGTAACGACGGCCCTGCTCCGTGCAGGCCGATTAGTGTTTTGAGTGTGTGTCGGTGCAAGCGTGCAAGCAAACAGGTACGCCGTGCGCTCGGTGAGCAAATGGATATGACTGTAAATTGATTTCCTACTGTTAATTGGTCAAACATCTAACAGGGCCGAGATGCACTTCCTCTAAAGATTGTGAGATCACTCATCCATTTACACTTCGGGTTGCTCCACTGACCTGCCGTAATGTACAGGATGTGCGTTCATCTGAAAGCACTAGGACTCTGCTCGCTCCACCTAATCTGATTTGTGTAGCAGGATTGATTACAATGTAATGTCTGTTTCTCTGGGTTAATGTATTAATGTAGCCAGCTCTTTGACTGCCTCAGTGCCAGACAGACACTAGGGTATCGATTTATGCCTTTTCTTGTCTAATTACTAGGGCGGAGAGCTGTACGACAGGCTGTTGGGAAACCTTACCGAACTGCACTCAGCCAAGCTCGAAAATTACATCCATAAATGCAACTCTTTTCACTCAATTGTTTTCAGTGCACAAGCCGTGATGGCTTTGCAATAATGAGGTTAGGGGTTTTAGCAACACTGGGAGAAATTAAGTGCGTTTTGTCTTGGGTACGTTTGCACCTCTAATTGAGCTGTGGAGAGAGCAGTATGAAGGTTGTAGTATTATGCAACAAAGGCTCTAACGTCATTATGGCATCTCCTTCCATGACAATGCAATACGGATGCGTTTCATTTTCATTCTTTACCTTTTTTGCCCTCGTACGGCGTAATAGCAGGAAACGGCGTTCGAGCGGGGTTTCGAATGAAGAGCTTATGTTTAGCAGGCGGAAGCCGAGGTAGCAGAGATAATATTTCCCAGTATTGATCTCTCGTGCTCTCATTCCAAACTGAGAAACGGACCTGAGGGATCAGAACACAAAGTTAACACAGTCATTAAACGACAGCGAGATCGCATAGGTCAAGCCTCTGAGTATATGTGTGTTCGTTCCTCCGCTCAGACTGGCTTGTATCACGGCTGATAATCCTCCATAAAGTACCTATCCAAACTTCAGATTGCCCTTCACATCTGAAGGCTTCTCTTCTGTTCAGCAACTGTGTAGAAGAAAAAGTAACATAAGAGAGAACAAGTAAGAGGAAATGGAGAGAGAGGACTGAAAAAGAGACAAACTGAAAAGAGAGAGAGAGAGACCAGAGATGAAGTCCCTGTCTGCAGTGCCATCTAGTGGCTATATAAATATTCAAAACTAGGATCTCGTGCACCATAGAGCAGCTCTTTCTTTCTAGTCATCTAGTTCTTCAGCTGCATTGTTGTGCAACTTCCACTCATTTTCTACCCAGTTTCCCCAATGCCACTCTGAGGACGGATGGGACAAATCACGAACAGACATGAAAGCCTCCCTTTCCGTCGTCTCTGGCCTTCTCCTCAGCAGGATTCCTATGATTTCATCATCTACATGTTTCCACAAACCCTCCTGCATTCGGATTATGCCTCTTCACATCGGGGGACACCCGGGAACCGAGAACACGGGTTGGGAGATAAAGGAGGAAATAGAGCGAGAACAGACAGGGAGAGGCATGATTGCCACGGGAACAACAGGAAAAAACAGACGGTGGCATGGTGAGGAGGTGATAGTGTCCGATGGCCTCTTGGTTCTCCTCAGATGCTGATAGACCCCGGAGCCGGTGGCAAGACGCGTGATGCGTGTCCCCTGGCACCGGCTCACGGTGGCCCTCTCTCGCTCTCTCCTTGGCAGCACCCAGAATCCTCCAGGATTAATCACACCCTGGTTGCATGGCATCTGTCGCCCCCAGCTTGGCCAACTGCACAGCATGACATGATTAAACGTCCCCAGGCATGGAGCTCGCGCGGCGGAGAGCGACTCTCCAACCCAACCAGCCTCAGATCGCTCACTCAGTGCAGGGTAGGAGATACAGAGCTGCGTAAGTCTTCGCACCTAGAGAACTTAAAAAGAAATGAGGAAAGGAGATCTTATCAACAGACTGCAACACCATACTGTTTCTCTTCTTTTCTCTCTTGGTGCCTTTTTTCTTTTAATATCTAGGCTTCACTCTTTGCTTTTCCCCTCTTGTCTTTGTCTTCTTTAATTAAATCATACATTGGAATGCAAGACACATCTTTTGACCGTGATACTTTTGATTTAGACCTTCAGTTGCTGTCTGTACAGCCAAATAAAGAAGCTTACAGTATTTGTGCTCTTTTAAGGCTGTTTTACAGTCTTCAAAAAGCGTATCAAATCCGATCAGCAGGACAAGGTTATCTGACACCATCTCGTCTGACCCTCACTCCGACCTTGGAATGAAAAGAACATTTGAAGAACCAACTTCCGTAGTTCAAATATCTAAATGATGTAATTATTTTGAATGCAACACTCAAATGGCTGTAATAAACTCTAAGTTTCATCTCTAAACTTTTTTTCTGTGTTCTACAGAAGCACAATGGCTGGAAGCACTGTGCCACCAAGAGGAAATATTCCTTCATTCTCCTGCTTATGGGTGCAGAACCAGAGCACACATTAATAATTCACCAAGTTTAAGTTCAGTTAAAATATGCATTCTAATTGGGCCTAAGTGTATGCACTCGACACTAAGTAGGTCTGCTGCCATTTTTTTTTTCTACCCTGACATATTTGATAAACTTGATCCATTTTTATCATGTTGAAAAATATATCTTAATACTGGTGAGAAAAACAAAGTGGCATCTACAGTGTTGTCTGTTTAATGACACATTTAAGTTGTGCATGATGCCAGAGGAGAAACATTTAATACATGTCTCTAAGATGTTTTATGAGTAATCCAGAGGCACCTATGCTTATTTTTCTGCTGTTAGCCTTCCAGGCAGCAAGAACTACCTCATTAATTGCATGTCATTTTTTACTAGTATGTTTCAATTGAAATGTGACTGAATGGACTGTAAAGTTAAAATGTGGGCTCATTTATTCTTGACTGAAAGCCTAGCTGGCCAAACCCTAGCTGGATATCTTACTGTAAGTAGAAGCCAATGGCTGTGATACTGTATATGTATACTACTATTCAAACGTTCATATTAAAATGTAATATATTCCTGGGAAGCAGCTATTATTCCAGTCTTCAGTGTCACATGATCCTTCAGAAATCATTGTAATATGGTAATTTGCCAATCAAGTAAGATTTCTTATTATTATCACTGTTGAAAACAGTAATTCTGCTTAATATTTTTGCGAAAACTGTGATACATTTATTTCAGGATTCTTTCAAAGTCAAAAGAACAGCATTTATGAATTGCTGTATGAAACTACTCATTTTTTTCAAGTTCGAAAAGTAGTCTGTACTGTATATGCAACCTTGAACCACAAAACCAGTCATAAGGGTAATTTTTTTGAAAATGAGATTTATACATCATCTGAAAGCTGAATAAATAAGCTTTCCATTGATGTATAGGGCAATATTTGGCTGTTTGAAAATCTGGAATCTGCCTTTAAAGTTGTCCAAATGAAGTTCTTACAAATGCATATTACTAATCAAATATTAAGTTAAATATACATTTACATTAGTAAATTTAAAAAATATCTTCATGGAACATGATCTTTACTCAATATCCTAATGATTTTTGGCATAAAAGAAAAATCGTGAATTTTGACCCATACAATGTATTGTTGGCTATTGCTAAAATATGCCCATGCTACTTAAAGGGGTAGTTCACCCAAAAATGAAAATTTGATGTTTATCTGCTTTCTCCCAGGGCATCCAAGATGTAGGTGACTTTTTTTCCTCAGTAGAATATAAACAAAGGTTTTTAACTCAAACCGTCGCAGTCTGTCAGTCATATAATGGCAGTCAATGGGATCCACGGCTTAGAGAGTCAAAAAAAACATACACAGACAAAACCAAATTAAACCCTGTGGCTCATGACGATACATTGAGGTGTTAAGACACGATACAATTGGTCTGTGCAAAAAACTGAACAGTATTTATATAATTTTTTACCTCTGATCCACCGCAATGTCCAACTGTCCTGAGCGTGTTCACAACAGCCGGGGCGTGACACGCCACGAGCCGCAGGGTTTAATTTGGTTTTGTCTGTGTACATTTTTTTGACTCTCAAAGCCGTGGATCCCATTGACTGCCATTGTATGACTGACAGAAAAGTCTTTGTTTGTGTTCTACTGAAGAAACAAAGTCACCTACATCTTGGATGCCCTGGGGGTAAGCAGAAAAACATCAAACTTTCATTATTGGGTGAACTATACCTTTAAGATTGGTTTTGTGGTCCAGGGTCACATATAGTATTTTATATAGTAATTGAATAGCCAAGGGACCTTATAATAAGAATAACAAAATGTGTCCCATTTAGTTTGTAGCCTTATATATTAGATGTTTATTGTGCTTGAACTGATTGTATGGCACATTTGGTTTACTCTAAGATATTGCTAATAAATGCTCTTAGGCAAGAATACTGTATATCTTTAGAGAGCATATAAAACTATACTTGCAGAAAATTGACTGTACAGGAGAATATGTGCAGAATATAAAAAATAAGGTCCTTATATAATTTATAGTTCTCAAATTTTATCAAAAATATCTTCATATGTGTTCTGAAGATGAACAAAGGTCTTACAGGTTTACTACATTACCACAGGAAGTGAGTAATGACAGAATTTTCATTCTTGGGTGTGCACATGCTGCCTCATTTAGAATAATCCAGATTGATCATCATTACAATGATGTTAAGAAGAAATAATTGTGTATGGTTCTGGTTGTATAATTTTCCATGCACATTTTGAATTCCAAACAGAATGAGAAGAAATAGAGAAACTTTAGGACCACTATGAGACTCCGCTGCCATGGCAATGTGTAATGCATTTGCTTGCAGTGAATGTCTGACTATTGGACTTCTTATTGATCAAAGAGCACAGGGTCACAGGAATAAATAATATAGATCATTATACTTTCTGTCTCACTCTCTCCTTTCCTCTCCTCTCCTCATAAAAGCAGAAGCAGCAGCAGCACACACACACAGACACGCACACACTTAAATACATGTACGGATGTGCTCAAGGGTGGAAACGGAAGTCCACAATTATACTGTGATGCATGAAACGCAATTGAACGGTGACTTACTTACACATTCAAGCACACACACACATACGGTTGGCATGGTAGGAGCGGAGTGATGGTCGGTCTTTCTAGAGTGGACTGGAAGCTTTGATCCCTCTGTCATCAGTACATTTTTCTTCTCATAGCTCGCTGAAATAATACATAGCAGGCAGACCACCACAGCAACTGTGCTTTGTTGCCATGGCAATCGCAAAGAAACTAATTATTACCTGGCGGGGTGGAGATAAGGCTTAGGAACAGAGAGAGAGGGAAAGTGTGCATGTGTGTGTGTGCATGCGTTTGAGAGGCACAGAGAAGTGATAGAATGTAAGCGAAAGAAAATGAGCAGATATAGAGGCGGCCAAGCAGAGGATGAGAACTGTATACAAAGAATCACTCGTAACCGAATGGAAAGCCTTTCTTGAAAGATTAAGGCGGCCCACTGCCTGCAGGGCACGATGCCTCTGGCCTTCCCTCACCTGCTGAGAGAACACACCAGCAGATCAAGAGGAGCTATAGACTCATGCTAAAGAGCTAAACGGAAATGTGAGAGGGGGGGAACCGACAGAGAGAGGCTACACTTAAGATTTCATCCATGGGCTTATGAAAAAAACACCAGCCTATCAAAGCAAGCACATGGTCAGTCTTTTGTTATAATAGTTGACACTGTGAGGTTCATTGTGTAACATCAACCGAATTCCTTTTTGTAGTTTCAGAGATCAAAACTCTGAGTGTAAAACATTTATTGCAGTTCAAATAATTGGTGTACTGTAATATGTACTATTGCTGGAGAATATTTGGGAGGTTTTGCAGGCTGCAGTTCTTTAAACAAGAAATTAATATAAAGTAATTTTCATTTGTAGACACAATATGGCTAGTTATTTTGTTCGTTTTTGCACTGCCAACTTAATAAAGGCAAATCACTGTCAACAGCTGCATGTGTCGCCTGTCTGGAACAAGCAAACACAGACAAGCAGAGTCACATGAACAGTGAAACATTCCAGTACTGTTTTACTACAGTAAATATCAGCAGTCTTGAAAGGCGACTTTTGCATACGTCTGTGAAGTTCTCGAGAGTACGCTCGTAAAAATAAAGGTGCTTTACGATGCCATAGAAGAACCTTTTTTTGTTTTAATGGTTCCATAAAGAACCTTTAACATCTGAAGAACCTTTCTGTTTCACAAAAGGTTCTTTGTGGCGAAAGACGTTTCTTCAGATTATAAAAGGCTAAGAAAAAGATGGTTCTTTGAAGAACCTTTGACTGAATGGTTCTTTGTGGAACCAAAAATGGTTCTTCTGGCATCGCTGTGAAGAGCCTTTTAAAGCACCTTTATTTTTAAGAGTGTAGCGCGTCTTATTTGACATTTTAGGACGAATTACGTTAGACGAATGTGTGCACTTGTATTTTTAAACTGCTTCTTTAGTGCTCTTTAATTGTCATCTTTTGTTTTCACAACCATTTATAAGGTTGTAAATGAGTATTTTTTTTTATTATTATTATTATTTTTACCTTGTGTTTTCATTATTAATCAGGTTGTTGTATCAGGTATTTATTTTAATTTATTTTATTTTATTTTATTTTTTTATTTTATTTTATTTTGTTTTTAACATCAATGTTTTCATTATTGTTCCAGTTGTAGGGTTCAAATCAAATTTAACTTGTTACATTTTTTTCCCATTTTATTTTCATCAATTTCATTCATTTATTCATTCATTTATTTAAATAATCTGAGTCTGAACTGCTCTTGGTATGGAATGCATCCTAGAATATAAAATCCAGACTAAAATATATATATCTCTATACATTTATCTTCCCTCAGTAACTGTATGACTCATTCAGAGTGGCAGGAAATGAGGTTCAACTCCTGCAGTTTTGCACAATTGTTTAATGTTAGATGTCTTCATATTATCTAGTAGTCTGGTGCTGTTATGTTTCAGTGTTGAATATTTTCATCTGTCTAGCTGTAGTGGATGAACTATTAGGCTGATGATACACGGGGCAACTTTGGGCAATGATGCCGTCAACTGGCAGCCAGCTGAGACGCAGGGCCCACGACTGATCTAAAGTATTCAGATAGAAATTTGTTACCTATTCTCAATGGGAACGTGCCCAAGAAACCATGTTTAAAATAAGTTGCCCAGCAAAATTGCTCAAAGTTGCCTCATGTATCATCAGTCTTAGACTTTTTTTTTTTTTTTTTTATTTAGTCATTTTTCACAAGAGCTGGTGTGTTGTTTTGCCTTCAAATTCTGACTGTGCCAGTCATGTGGCAGCCATTTTGTTTCTCTCTGGTAGGCGGCAGGCAGTGTGAAGAGTGGCAGCGTGGGGCGGACAGGCCTTAAAAGTCTTGACCTGTAATAGAGCGGACCACAGAGCGTGGCGGAAGGAGACTGGCGTCCGTTTTGGGGGGAATTGGGGAGTAATCCGCAGGCACTCAGAACAATAAGCGCCCATGACCAGCATGATGGAGTCGATATCCAGTCCTCTGAGCTCATAAGCCCACAGACGCCAGTCCGCTGTGCACCGGAGCACAGAGCGAATCTCCCAAAGCATACAGGCTGCGCTCCTATTCTGTCTCGTACTGATACAGACACATACACAGATACACAACATGGTCACTGAAGGGAGAAGATTTTTACACATTTTGAAACTTATTTGAACAGCCCGAACACACAAACAAAACCAAGATATGAGATTAAAAAGATCTATATTCGAGTGACGCAAGGAAGATTGTTTTTCAAGTTTCGACATGCAAGCTGTTTGATTTGCACTTGAAAATTAAAAGGCATATTAACTCACCTTAACCTTTAATCAGCTGACTAGCAGCGCAGACCTACATCCCAAAATATCAAATGTCAAATCCCACATGGAATGGGTACTATTATAACCAACGTATGGAAAGAATCTAGTGGTATTTCCAAGAAATTAATCCAAAAGGCATTAGCTGTGTGATGCTGGAGACTGGAAAGGCTTCTGAAAATTCAGCTTTGCATAATATGAATAAATTATATTATAAATTGTAATAACATTTTACAATTTTACTGTTTTTGCTGCATTTTTCTATTAAATAAATGCAACCTTGGTGAGCATAAGTCTTTCAAAAACATTTTCAAGGGGTCATCAGATGCAAAACTCACTTTTACATGTTGTTTGAACCTAAATGTTTGTTGGCAGTGTGTGTACACAACCACCCAATAATGATATAAATCCAATCAGTAGTTTTTATTTAATCCCTTTAAATAATATCCCCTTTTTTAAATCAAGCCATTCTCAGCATCTTGGCTATGTGACGTCACACAGACCTAGGCCACTCCCACGATTGTTGATTGACATTGCCGTCTTATCTAAGACCCGCCCTGTGAGCTGTGAACAGTCCGCCATTGTTTCAGAGTCAGAGCAGGAATAGGCAAGAATGTCTCCTAAGCAATTGAGGTGTTGTGTTGTTGGATGTAATAATGAACATGGTAGTCCTCATTTACTCGCGGCATCTCATCTGCTGAAGAGGCAGAGGATTAACATTACTTTTGTTTTTGAAGGGAATACGCCAATCCTCGTTTTGCCTAAATGTTCACGCAAATCATTCGTGACTTCACCTACAGAAGAAGTGAGTAAATGAGGGTTTTTATGAATCTTTGCAAATCGCCTTACCTAATACTGTGCTAGTTAGCAACCTTCACTGCTAAATGCGGCTAAAGTAAACGTTACAGCTCGTCACCCCACAGAAGAGAGGGGTGGGGTGAGCAGAGCTCATTAGCATTTAAAGGAACATGCAACAAAACGGGTTGCTGTGAACAGAGCTGTTTTTGACAAGGTAAAAAGGGTGTTTTTTTACACTACCATTAAGAAATTTCAACCAAAGCATGTAATAGACTTTTAATTAAGACCCTAAAGAATCATATCAACTTGTGGAAAATGGGCATTCGATGACTCCTTTAAAAAAAATCTTTTGAATGGTAGCGTATGAAAGCTTGGCATGTGAGGCACAGACAGATTTGTTCATCCACCCTAGCTCTCTGTGAGAGAAGTAAATATGTTGAATTTATGAACAAATGGTGCGTTTGAGATCCAGTTCACAAAATCAGCCTGAACTCTTCATGCTTGAATCATCTTGATCCAGTTTTGAAGTTCAGCTCATGTTATACAGTTCACTAGATGGAAAAATTACCAGTAAAAACTGAATTTTGGTTTCTGATATGCCTTCAGAAAACTTGGTGTGGATTGTACAAGTCATATGGACTACTTTTCAAAACATTAACAATGCTTTTTTCCTCAGAATTATTTACTCATGTGTTCTGAAAAGTTGGTTGTACAGGTTTGGAACAACATGAGAGCGAGTAAATTCAACCCTCTACAATGCAAGTACATGACTTGCATATGTCTAACATTAGCCATTGGCTAATAAATTCTTAGATTTTACTCACCAGAGTTGGAGGCTAAGTAAAAGTTTAGAACAGATATATTTTTACTCGCTGAACACTCTGACTGAGCGTGCCAGAATTTCACAGTCCTTCATGCGATTTGTGCTATTTTTCAATTTATCTCAATGGATGCCCAGCGTACCTGTATTTGACGAAGCCTTCAGTAAGCTGTTGCAGAAAGCACTGTTCCCTACCAAAAGCTACACTCGATGCTGCGTATCAATACGCTAATGAGAACATTCTTTGTTCGACCGGTTGTGAAGATTGTGTGTCAAACACGCCAAGAATTGGCTTAAATAACCTCGGTAGGTGACGTAACTGATTACGTGCACCTGCGGGTTATAAATAGATGTGAATCGAACACACCTGCAGGTTTTCTTTGTCTTCAAGGACCGTTTTGTGTGTGTGTGTGTGTGCTGTTTTGCAGCGTCTTATAAAAAAAAAAAAAAAACAAAGTAAAGTGAAGTAAAGAGAAAAAAAAAAAAAAAAAAAAAAAGATCATGATGGAGTCAGAAAGGAGATGCGTGCCTCCCTGCATAAGGCTCATCTCGGAGGATGATCCTCATGGTTTTTGCTTCGAGTGTTTGGGGGAAGAACACGCTGCCCTCGGGCTCGAGGGAGAGTGCGAGCACTGCGATCAGTTACCGATCAAAGTGCTTCGTGCGCGGCTCGCTTTTTTCAAAGAAGAGCGAGCCGCCGCTCCCTCGCTGCAGTCCTGGGGGTCGCGTGTTGATCTGGCTGAGGCGCGTGAGACGGGCACGCCTCTTTCTCTCGCGATCTCGCCGGATCAGGAGGTCCTTGCGTCCGTTTCTGAAGCGCGCCCCGGCGCTTCTTCAGAACGGGCGGAGGACACTTCCTCTCTTGCTTCTGCAGAGATTGACCTCGAGAGCGCCACCTCTGAGCGCTCCTCTCGCGACGACAAAGCGTATGAGGAGTTACTCGGGGTGGTAACTCGAGCGGTTGATCGGCTAAAACTAGACTGGCCGCAGGAGCAAGAGACCCTCAAACGCTCGAAGCTGGATGACAGATTTCTGTCAGGTGGCCGGGGGGAGGGACCTCAGCGACGGTCTCTCCCCTTCTTTGGCGATCTCCATGACGAGCTAGCTCGTTCATGGAGTAAGCCCTATTCGTCCCGTGTCTTTGTGCCCTCGACGTCGATTTATTCGACTATCGTGGACTCACAGGCACGGGGCTATATGATGATGCCCCAGGTAGAAGAGACGCTCGCGGGCTATCTCTCCCCTGGGAGCTCATCATCCTTAAAAAAACCCATGCTCCCCACCAAGCCTTGCAGACTAACATCTTCGCTGGTGGGGAAAGCATATCAGGCAGCGGGTCAGGCTGGTGCTTCCCTGCACACCATGGCGGTCTTGCAGGCGTACCAGGCTGACCTGCTCAAGGACTTGAGCACAGGCGGGACCATCGATGAAGAGGCGTTTTTAGAACTTCGCCGGGCCACAGATCTGTCTCTCCGTGCAACAAAGCAGACGGCCCATGCCATCGGCCGCTCTATGGCTGCTATGGTCTCCACGGAGAGACATCTGTGGCTCAACCTCACAGGCATCAAGGAGAGGGACCGATCATTCCTCCTTGATGCCCCAGTCTCGCCTTCCGGCTTGTTTGGTGACGCCGTTAACTCGGTCGTCACCAGGTTCCGGGAGGCGAGGCGCCATGAAGAAGCGTTTGTGAGGTTTCTTCCCCGCCGTGCTCAAGCGTCGGGACCGTCGGCCACCCAGTCCCGACCAGGTCTGGTCTCCCTGAGGCGGGATGTCCAGAAAGAGAGTGTGGCGAGTCGTGCGCCTCCTCGCAAAGACTGGGGAGCGGCTCGTCGCACTCCACAGTCCGCCTCTAAGAGGCCAGACCTGAGGAGCATCCTCACTAAAAAAAGGTCCTGAGGGTGGTGCGCCCAGGACCGTGGGGGTGTGTCCCCTCGGGGAGGGGCGCGTAAAAATCCAGCAGAGAATAGGGGCTCCTTCCCGGCACCCTCAGGAGACCACTGTATTACCTCCGCCACCACTGGTGTTTCGGGGGGGCAGCGGTCTCCGACGAAGTGTTACATGGTCGGTTGCCTCCTGCCATGTTTCAGGACACCGTACATCTAACATCCCCCCAGATAAGCGAAGTGTCAAAACTAGTGCCCCTATCAGAGAAACTGGCAGCGTGGAAGCTACTGCCAGATATCTCTCCTTGGGTCGTAAGGACTGTAGAAAAGGGCTACAGGATTCAGTTTGCATATCGTCCTCCGCGTTTCAACGGCGTGGTCTCCACTTCCGTGAAACCGGAACGAGTGCATTTGTTGACACAGGAATTGCAGACTCTGCTGGACAAAGGGGCCATAGAACATGTTCCCCTGCCAGACAGAGACTCAGGCTATTACAGCCGATACTTTCTGGTTCCCAAGAAAGATGGGGGGGCTGCGTCCAATTTTGGATCTTCGCGGGTTAAACCGCTACCTCAGAACTTACAAGTTCAAGATGCTAACAATCAAGATGATTGTTTCTCAGATCCAGTCAAGGGATTGGTTCGTGACAATCGATCTCAAGGATGCATATTTCCATGTAGAAATTTTGCCACAACACAGGAGGTTCCTGAGGTTCGCTTTCGGGGCGAAGCTTACCAGTATCGGGTTCTTCCATTCGGCCTAGCTCTGTCACCCCGCACGTATACAAAATGCATGGATGCAGCACTGGCTCCTCTGCGACTCCAGGGCATCCGCATTTTGAATTACATAGACGACTGGCTCATTCTGGCCCGGTCTCAAGAGCTTGCGCTTCGACATCGGGATGTCGTCCTAGCTCATCTCAGATCTCTGGGGTTGAGACTCAACGCCAAGAAAAGCGTTCTCTCTCCTGCCCAGAGAACAACGTATTTGGGGGTTGTATGGGATTCGATTACAATGCAGGCACAACTGTCTCCTGCACGGGTCGAATCTATTCTAAACACCCTAAAGAATATCAAGCTAGGTCACAAAGTTACTCTACATTACTTTCAAAGGGTTTTAGGTCTCATGGCAGCTGCATCCACGGTGATACCTTTGGGTCTTCTGCACATGAGACCGTTCCAGTTGTGGCTCAGAGCCCGGGGATTTCATCCAAGGGCCAATCCCCAGAGGCAAATAAGGGTTACGCGCCAGGGGCTTCGTACCCTTTCTATGTGGTTCAGACCCCGGTTTCTGACCTTGGGTCCCACTCTAGGTCCGTGTTGTCGTCGCAAGATGCTAACGACAGACGCCTCCCTCAAGGGCTGGGGTGCGGTCTTGAATGGCCGTCCAGCCCAAGGGATCTGGAGAGGTCATCATCTCAATTGGCACATCAATTGCCTCGAAATGATGGCTGTATTTCAGGCCCTGAAATACTTTCTCCAGCAGTTAAGAGGCTTCCATGTCCTAGTGCGGGTGGACAGCACAGCGGTGGTCTCTTACATAAATCGCCAGGGCGGACTGCGTTCGCGCCGCCTGAACAGGTTAGCGCAGCAGATTCTGCTTTGGGCACAGGACAAGTTCCTGTCCCTCAGAGCGATTTATATTCCGGGGCATATGAATATGGGAGCAGACTTTCTGTCCAGACAAGCTGTGACACACGGGGAATGGAAACTCCACCCCGAAGTAGTCAGTCAAATCTGGGAAAGATTTTACGAAGCAGAGGTGGACCTCTTTGCTTCACAGGAGACAGCACAATGTCCCCTCTACTTCTCTCTGACTCCTCCAGCTCCCCTGGGTCTGGACGCGATGGCCCACATGTGGCCCAGACTGCGTCTGTACGCATTTCCCCGATTGCTCTGCTCCCGGGAGTCCTAGCCAAGGTCCGTCAACAGGGGTATCGCCTCTTATTGATAGCGCCCCGTTGGCCGACCAGAGTATGGTTCTCAGATCTAATATCCCTCCTCGACGGCTCGCCGTGGGCGATTCCGGTCAGGAGAGATCTCCTATCTCAGGCGCAGGGGACAATATTTCATCCCCGGCCCGAGCTCTGGAACCTTCATGTCTGGCCCCTGAGGGGGACCAACTAAGAGATGCTGGGCTTCCAGCTGATGTTGTAGAGACTATTCTGAGTGCTAGGGCTCCCTCCACTAGAAGAAGTTATGCCCTCAAATGGCGTGTCTTTGAAAGTTGGTGTGTGACACACCATGCAGATCCAGTTCACTGCCAAGTTGTTTCAGTGCTGGAATTCCTGCAAGAGAAATTGTCCTCAGGAATATCTCCTGGTACTCTCAGAGTCTATGTGGCCGCCATTTCAGCTTGCCACACTCTGATTGACGGGGTCTCGGTGGGGAAGCACCCACTAGTCGCTCGCTTCATTCGTGGAGCCAGGCGGTTAAGGCCGCCCACCAGAGCAACAGTCCCTTCATGGGACTTAGCGATAGTGCTCGAGGGTCTGTCTGGGACCCCTTTTGAACCACTAGAGTCAGCACATGTCAGGTTTCTGACTCTAAAGATGTTTTTTCTAATGGCTATTACTTCTCTCAAGAGAATCGGGGATTTGCAGGCTCTGGCAACCTCTCCATCCTGCTTGGACTTTGCCCCTGGGCTGGTGAAAGCCATTTTGCACCCTCACCCTAATTATCTTCCAAAAGTTCCATTCTCGACCATAAATCCGGTCGTTCTTGAAGCTTTCTCCCCTCCGCCGTTCACTTCACCGGAGCAGGAAAGGCTACACTTACTGTGTCCAGTACGTGCTCTTCAAATTTATGTCCACCGCACAAGCCAGTGGCGTAAGTCAGAGCAACTTTTCATATGCTATGGGGGCCGCAACCGGGGCGGCCGCCGCCACTAAACGAATTATGTCCCATTGGGTGAGGGATGCTATTGCCCTAGCTTATGAGGCGCGCGGCCAAGCTTCGCCTCTAGAGCTTAGGGCTCATTCAACCAGGGGGGTTGCATCCTCCACGGCTATTGCAAGAGGTGCCCCCCTGCAACAAGTGTGTGATGCGGCAGGCTGGTCCTCACCGCACACGTTTATCAGATTCTATAGTTTGGATGTCCATGCTACTCCGGGCTCTCATGTCCTTGAGTCAACATCCCAGAGTCATGTCTGAGACCTCTTCTATGTTTGTGCGCACACACTACACAACCTTGAAGGGTCCAGACACTTCCAGTGCGGCGGCGTTGGTATTCTCGTTCCCATTAGCGTATTGATACGCAGCATCGAGTGTAGCTTTTGGTAGGGAACGTCTCGGGTTACTTGACTGTAACCCTGTTCCCTTAAAAAGCGGGAACGAGATGCTGCGCCTCAATGCCGCACTGCAGGCGTGCCTGGACGTCCTTTCAGACAAAGGCATAACCTGCAGGTGTGTTCGATTCACATCTATTTATAACCCGCAGGTGCACGTAATCAGTTACGTCACCTACCGAGGTTATTTAAGCCAATTCTTGGCGTGTTTGACACACAATCTTCACAACCGGTCGAACAAAGAATGTTCTCATTAGCGTATTGATACGCAGCATCTCGTTCCCGCTTTTTAAGGGAACAGGGTTACAGTCAAGTAACCCGAGACGTTTCTCACACACATGCAGAGAAAGAGAGAGAGAGTCTTACATACTATGCAGAATTAACATGCTACATTTAAACAATATTCTTTGTTGTAATTTCCTTTACAAATGGCAGAGTTCATTTGGAATTCTTCAGCTTTTAAGGACAACCACAGGGTTGCAAGAAAAAAAAAAAAACAACCCAATTACTACTCAAAACTAGCCTAAAACCAGCCCAATCGCGTTTTGAGGGGGTCCCCCAATAAAATTGCATTCCTGGGGGTAAAATACACCTTTTTTGGCAGGGTTCCCCTGTTAAAATTCACATTCCAATGGCTAAATACCACGTCAATGGTTACTTCAACCCGCGGACATGAAAAACAACCCGCTGCAACAGTGTTAAAGAAGTGTTTGGCAACACTGGACGACCATAAGATACTGATATCTTTGGTAGTGGGTGGAACTAATGCGCAAACGGCAATCTCATTGGCTGGCACTCACCTATTACGGTCCCTGTATGATTTCAGCAAATCAGTTCGAGCGAACGCATGCAACGTGATTAATATTCATTAACTCATCAGCTCATTAGTCCTTAGTGCGTTTAATATTGTTATTGGTAGTACAATTTATAGTATTATTATTATGATCTTACCAGTATTATTGTTAATTGTTCCCCTTATTTTTACAGAAACACTGAATAACCAACAATATCTTAAGCACCACCACCAGTCCTAAGTTCAGTTAAAATAACAAATATGCATTTATACATGGTTACCAAGTTATAATTCTAATTACTGAAGTTCTATAATTAAATAATGCTTGATTACCATAATAGCATATTATAATGCTTGTCTGACTGATGTTATAAGTGTACTTGGAGATATTTAAAAAGCTGTGCCAGTTTACAAACATAAGCTTAACATAAGATATATATATATATACACTAGTCAATGGCAAGGTGTGTTGAGGGTTGGTAAATAATGACAGTGAGTTTTCTTCGTCAGGTACTTTATCTGATCTTAGACGAGGTTGTTGAAGAATCCAATAGGCAGAATCTGTGCTCATCTGTGTGCATATTTTGTATCATTTCCTGCACTTCATAGAGAGTGCCGGAGTAACTGGCAATCAGCTTTAAGTTTGCACAGTTATTAAACTTTTAAAAAAAGACTGCCGTCGAGGATGTTTTATACATGAAGCATTTACAGCTGTAAGCCTCGACCTAGGTACAGCACTTATCAGAGAGCATAAATCACTCATTTCAGATTAAGTAATGTGGCACCTGATACTGATGAGCCAGACAGGCCAGCATGACAGCTGCTCTTCCTCACCACAGGGCACCTACTTCCCTTCAAATGTGTAAAGCTGTCTGTAATGACAGGAAGGAAAGTGCATTTATTCTAGTAATGTATCCGAGAAGTGCACTGATGAAAAGATTTCTCTGCTCAGGGTCTGAAACCACACAAAGGAACAAGAGACGGCGAGAGTAAAATAGGTGCTTTTGCCGGCACTATTTGCCCACCGTATCAAACGGCACCAGACAGGTTTTACTCTCTCTGTATAAATTAACCTCCATTGAAAATGAGTTTGCTACTTATGCATGTAGCTATCCAAATTCAATTTTCTGTGGATAATTCTAATGTGGTGCACGCATAGCGAGAATATATTTGCATGCATACACAAGGAGAGGAGAAAGACCTGAATTGAGAACTCCAGTCGAGCTTATTACCCTCATGCCAAGAATGTGCTGGCTAGCAATTAATCATATTTTCGCTTCGGGTTAGAATACTGATTTTGATCTTTTGAGTGGGGTGGGGGGACTTTTATTCTCCGAACACAAAATTCTCACTGTCAAGATAATGGCAGAAAATGTAGTACCTACCTGCACCTGTACACATGTCCACATGGTCTCACGACTTCGGTAAGATAAAGGCTAATTGGCTCATCGTGAACACTGCCTTATTGGCTCCGTGTGACACCCGTGTCACTGGTGGCGGGAAATGAGTGCGAAACAATGATGAACCTGCGCTGTTTGTTGGCCTGTGTTAATATTAGACCTCGTATGAAGCTTGTGCATGTGCGAGTGTGTTCGATTCTGGTGTATCCTTCAATGAATAGATTGTGATAATCACTGTGTCAAGCAGATGGGCTTAGCTGTAATTAAAATGTTCAATTTTAAATGCGATAAGCATTGTGTTTTAATGGAAACTCAGAGGATCTCAGCATTTATAAATGATTCTCTCTGGGAGGATCTAATGTGTTCGCATTAGGTCATTATTACAATTACAGTTTCATATCTAACATGTTCTTCGCACTCGTTAGTTTGTTAGAAATCTACTTTACCTACTGTAATTTTCTAAATGTGGATCTTATGTCTACCAACTATGGTATTTCTGGCTCTATTATTATATGGAGGAAGCTAATTTACCAAAAAGTATTTGGTGTACAATAATGGTAGCATTAGCTGCTATGTATTCAAAAATAGAAAAGTTAACCTTGTATAAGACCTGTGTGTTGTGCTGAAAATCCTTTACGTAGTTTAGTATTCCGGATCAAACATGACCAGCCTTTTAAAAAATTGCTTGTAATTCGCTATCTCTTAGATTAAATATTTTTGTCAGCTATAGCATATAACAATGTTATTAAAGTATTTTAAGTTATTAAAGTATTGTCATCCAAGATGTTCATGTCTGTCTGTCTTCAGTCGATAGAAATTATGTTTCTTGAGGAAAACATTCCTGAATTTTCTTCAGTGGTGCCCCCAAGTTTGAACTTCCAAAATGCAGATTAAATGCAGCTTCAAATGGCACTAAACGATCCCAGCCGAGAAAGAATGGTCTTTTTTTTTAAAAAAAACAAATTGACAATTACTTTTTAATCTCAAACGCTCGTCTTGTCTCGTCTCTGCGATGTGCATGCGTAGTCTGTGTATTCCAATACAGTTAGGGTATTGCTAGATTAGACCCTTCTTCCTCAGCTGGGATTGTTTAGAGCCATTTGAAGCTGCATTTAAACCGCATTTTGGAAGTTCAAACCTGGGAGCACCATTGAAATCCACTATATGGAGAAAAATTCGGGAATGTTTTTCTCAAGAAACATAATTTCTTATCGACCGAAGAAAGAAAGACATGAACATCTTGGATGACAAGGGGGTGAGTAAATTATCTGTACATTTTTGTTCTGAAAGTGGACTTCTCCTTTAATGATGTCCTTACTACCTTTCTGGGCCTTGAACATGGTAGCTGTGTTGCTGTCTATGCAGGGTCATAAAGCATTATTAAGATAGCAATATAATTTGTGTTCTGAAGATGAGCGAAGGTCTTACAGATTTGGAATGACGTGAGGGTAATTAATGACAAAATTTTCATTTTTGGGTGATCTATCCCTTTAAGATCAACTTAAAGAACTCATCTAAAAGTGAAAATTGGTGAAATGAGTATGTTAAATATTCAATATCAGCCAATAATAATCTCTAATATTAGCCAATAACCAATATCGTGTCCATCATGTCATTCAGCGTGCTTATCAATAATCAGCATTTGAGTGTGATTCCTTTTTATCCCTCTTTTGTGTTTCCTGTGTATGCATATTTATGCTAAATCTGTTCAGCAACTGTGTAAGACTGCATAAAAACCACATCAAAGCAGCAAATAAATTTCGCTCTAGACCTGTTGTACCCATCTTATTTTTAAAAACGTCCAACTGTATATCAGAGTGACCCTTTCAAAACATCACTGGAAACAAATTCAGTAGGAGGTGGAACAAACCACGCACAATATGCGCTTTTTTCTTTCTTTTCTTTTTTCTATTTTCACCTCCTCCATCACTGCATAGCGAAATCCCTCTCCACATTTCCACAAGCCTCGTACATTTGATCACAACAGAGGGCAGATTGGTCTAAACTTTAGATTTCTCTTTGAAGCTTGCTGATTTGCAGTCTCTACGAGTTCTGGATGAATTATACATGTCTCTATGCTGTCATAATTAAGCTTTAACACACCTTTCATTTTATCTTTTCAGTTGAAAAGTTGGGCTTGGTTTCTCTTTGTCTCTTTGTCTCTTTGTGCAACCTCTTTCAATTTCTCATTTTCTGTTCACTTTTGACTTTGTTTGTGTTTTGTTGTGCCTCCCAGCCAAGAAAGTTCTTCATTTTCTCTGTGCTCAGTAATAAACCATGTATAATTTTACAGAATTAATATCAACCTTCTCGTACAAGAAAAAGAAGGGAAGAAAAAAAGTTTATATTCAAGTGAAATAATATCAACTAAAACTAATTTTCCACTGTTTATCCTTCACATCAGAAGGAGTTAATGAGCTAAACCTGTGTGTGGAGACCAATACTCAATATACATTGTAAACCAGCACTACTGTCTTGAATCTATTGCTCAAAGTTGTGAAACCAGGGCGAGTCAAATATCAAATCGAGAAGTCACCCTCTATGAAATTAGCTTGGAATGAAAGTGTTATTGTCCATGACAGGCAATCATGTTTAGCTCTGTGGGAGACTTAGACGGGGATGACTTCAGCTTTGATCGTTTATTTTTTTCGCTTTTTCTTCTTCTTCTTCCTCTTCTTCTTTGACTGTGTGCAGCATAAAAGGCACACTCTTGTGAGATGGTGTAGGTGGACAGCTTAGCTTTTTTGAAGGTCTCTGAGAAAAGGTCTCTCACTTCAGTGCTACAATTTAAAAACTTGCCATACTGCTCAAGCTAAATAGAGTTCTTAGAAAATGTGACTATAGATGGAATTACAGATTACAAACAAACACTCAGTCTGCGCACATACGGGTTCTTTCAGCACCCCAGAAAAAAAGCCATTTTATATTAACGCTTTATATTGAGATTTTTTGATGTTAAAGCACATTGTATATGAAAGTTTATAAAAGATTAGAACTCAACTGTGTAACTTTTTAACACCAGTATTGCACACTAGATGAACATGAAAATAAGACAACCCTAATTAATCAATCAATCGAGACAAAAAAAAATGCCCTGCCACACCAACACAGTATATGCTGGGTGTTTGTAAAAAGATATATGATTTTAAAACTTGCAGTATCAGTGAAATGTGTCTTTGCATTGATTTTTAATGTAGTAAATAACTTGAGCAGAATAGATTATTATTATTATTATTATTATTATTAGTATTATTATTATTAGTATTATTATTATCAATGTAGTTATTACTAATGTATTACTAATGTATTATTATTAATTAATTATTATAATAAATTTTAATGTAGTAACTTGAGCAGAATATTATTATTATTATTATTATTATTATTATTATTATTATTATAAATGTTACATTTATTTAATTAGCAGATGTTATTCTCCAAAGTGACTTACAAGTAATATAATAATAATTAATAATAATAATAATAATAATAATAACAATAATAATAATTTATAATATTATTGTTTTTGCTTTTCATTGTTAGTAGTTTTTTGTTTTCTTCTTCTTCTTCTTCTTCTTCTTCTTCTTCTTCTTCTTCTTCTTCTTCTTATCATCATCATCATAATTGTGATTATTCTTATTCTTATTATTATATTACTTGTAGATTACTTTGGAAAAAAGCTTCTACCAACTGTATAAATGTAACATAATAATAATAATAATAATAATAATAATAATAATGTATATTATTGTTAGTAATTTTTGTTTGTTTGTTTTTTATTATTATTATTGTTGTTGTTATTATTATTGTTGTTGTTATTGTTATTATTATTATTATTATTATTATTATTATTATTATATTACATTTATTCAATTAGCAGATGCTTTTCTCCAAAGTGACTTACAAGTAATACAATAATAATAATAATAATAATAATAATAATAATAATAATAATAATAAATTGTTGTTGCTTATTATTTGTTAGGTTTTTTTGTTTATTATTATTATTATTATTATTATTATTAATTATATAATAATAATAATAATAATAATAATTTATATTATTGTTGTTGCTTATTATTATTGTTAGTAGATTATTATTATTATTATTATTATTATTATTATTATTAATTATTGTTATTATTGTTATTATGTTACATTTATTCAATTAGCAGATGCTTTTCTTCAAAGTGACTTACAAGTAATATAATAATAATAATAATAATACCACATATAACTTATTATTTGTATTTGTTTATTTTTGTATTCAGTTAGCAGATGCTAAATGCTGTAAAAATGCTGTAAAATCTTTGTCTATGGAGACATGGACATGGTATTATTTACACACATACACAAACATTGATTTAAATTTTATGAACAGTACCCATGAACTGACAAAAGCATGAGGAAGTTTGAAATATCTGACCACCTATTTTGAGTGCAGGATGGCCAAAATGAAAGAGACTCTTTATTGTGTTTATCACTCCACATAATTAAGCCTAATTACAAATCCATTTATCTTTCTTTCCATCTCTTTCATTGGATGACATTCAATCAGTGAGTTGCAAGCAAGGCCCCCATACCTCTCGTCATCTGAAGAAATGGAGGACTGGAATTAGGGTTGGATTAGGGTGGTGACTCCTCTGCCAGGACCGCAAGTGCTTTGATGACACCACGCAATCGTAATGGGCTTTTCACGGTGCGCACACCTAATCATCCATATCAAAACCCTTTCAGAAAGGCAAAATGGAGAGCCAGAGCCTCCCTTATTTATTTGATTTCTTTCACATTAAATTATATGGGATTTAGAAAAGGGATTAAATTTTTACACTTGTAAGAAGCCTTAGCCACTTAATTAAGACAGAAAATAATACTGCAATTATTTTGTCCCTCTACTTCTTGCTTTGTGAGGGCAAATCCATACTGCCATTGAGCGTTTAGCTAATTAGAACAGAGCAAACTTGCACTTCGAATGACAATGGATTCAGAAAATATCTGGAAATGCAAACACTGAGTTACTGTGTGCCATGTATTTATTTGTGTATTCTGTCCTTCATTTCTCATTGATACAAACCCAGATGTAAATAACTTTGAGTACCGTTGAGTATCAATTTTTCATTGCTATCTATTCAGCAAAACAAAAAAAAAAATGTTGTCCATCTCTTCAGAAAAGGTAAAGTGGCTAAAATGTTGTCATTTCAACAATCTGCGAGCAGATGTTCCTGTGTTTGGGGTGGAGTCATTATGCAAATGTAAGAGTGCAGCAGCCAATGGGAAAGCAGGTGGGAGGTACTGACTCAACTTTCTCCTCTATTCTGCTAGACAGAGACTCACCTTCCAGATAGACTAATAAAAACTTAGAATTTCGCTGTTCTTCTCATGTATTTTTCTGTAGGCATTTTCACTTTTACTGACAGCTGCGGGAAGACAAAACAACAGAACGGCTTCCTTTAATTTACACCTCACTTACTTTGTTCTACTAAATACCGCTAATGACGTAAAAAAATGACGTTTGTCACCTGTTTCCCAAAAAAATAAATGTGAGGATTTTTTTTTTTTCCTGTTTGTAAAAGCTTAAACTCAGCTTCTATGGCTGTTAAGAGCTGCAAAAAAGCTTGAGAGTAATGGATTGAGAGCCCAGTCACACTTTTTTGTTGATAATGACATTCTGGGGAAAATAATCGCTTACGAAAAGATGTCTCCTTTTGTTTTAACCATCCATTTTGTGTCTCAGATGGTCCACCAGGTGTTCTAAAATCTGTCTTTTTATAGATAATGTGTCAGTTCAGCTATAAACATATACAGCTGTATATGTTGTATATATGTGATGTGTGTGTATTGGTTATTCGTCTTTTTTTTTTATCTGTCTATTGGATATCATCTGATACCTGATATTTATTAATACATTAAAGAATTTCACTTCCAGAACAAAAAATTACAGATAATTTACCCACCCCCTTGTTATCCAAGATATTCATGTCTTTCTTTCTTCAGTCGATAAAAAATTATGATTCTTGAGGAAAAAAAATCAGGAATTATCTCCATGTAATGGACTTCAATGGTGCCCCCAAGTTTGAACTTCCAAAATGCAGTTTAAATGCAGCTTCAAAGGGCTCTAAATGATCCCAGCTGAGGAAGAAGGGTCAAACAATCTGTCATTTTAAAAAAAATAAAATAAAAAAGACAATTTCTATACTTTTTAACCTCAAACGCTCAGTTTTTTTCCTGTTCAATACAGTAAATACAGTTAGGGTATGCTGAAAAACGTTTTTTTCCCCAACTTTAAAATCGTCCTACACACAGACTATGCATACGCATCGCAGAGACGAGACAAGATGAGCATTTGAGGTTAAAAAGTATAGAAATTGTCAATTTGTTTTGAAAATAACAGATCGTTTGAAGCTGCATTTAAACTGCATTTTGGAAGTTCAAACTTGGGGGATTTTTTTTTTATTTCATTTTTATTTATTTATTTTTAATTCAAACAAAGTACTACAGATTTTACTATCAAACATTTATTGGCCATGATATGAACATTATTACTGCTTCTTATGTCATCCAAAATTTTTTATATCAGTGCTTCCCCAGCTCTACTCCCTAGCATACTATGAATGTCCTCACTTATATTGTGTTGTTTGAGTAGCCCATACTATGGTTGTATTCCATCAGAAAGCCGTAGGGGTACTTCACACTCGGTGTACAGTCAGTCTGTCATATAGGCTACGGAAAAGAGAGAGGACATTAAAGAAGGAGGAGAAGCATGTTCTCCTTAAGGGGATATGAAATGCAAAAGGAAAAGGTCAGGCGTCTCAGCCCTGGCAGCTGGTATTTGCAGCTAAGTCCTCACCCATGACTTCAATGGCAGCTCAGTGTACAACCAGGTGAGCTGAAATGCTCAAACGAGTGCTGAAACCTTTCCGTGAACCTAAATACAATGCAAATAACAGAAAAGTTGGCAGGGACTATGTCAGTGTCAAAAAGTTTTTCAATATCCGAGAGGGATTTCTAGTTTCCTCCAGAATTGAGGCGATGATTAAAGTCTGATTGGCTCTTATGCCAGGAATCACATTGGATGTGCAGGTGTTTTATTTATTTATTTCAGTCTTTCATTTATTTTTAAGAACATGATGCAAGGTTGGATGCATTTTAGCAGCAATCTGCATATTTCCTTTTGAATTGAAGGTTTTTAAATATTTAAGGCACTGACGGTAATGAGCGCCTTGAGAAAACTTAGTGCAAGTGGTTTACTGTATGTAGTCATGATATTTTTCATAATATTGTAATAGTTTCTTATGACAGTCATTCAGTGTGAGCTCATGTGCATTAATACATTATATTCTTAATTCCGCATGTTTATGTATCATGCACCCCTCGTTTGCACTTCTCCAGTATCGATATTATCTAATGCATATTTGATACAGATAAAAAAGGAAGGAGCATGCACAAGCATGCTTCCAAATAAAAGCTTGGGTTTCAGTGCACCTCATGCATCGTCACAGGGGCTTAATTTTACAGAGCTGATCTGATCTAACTTCACTGTGACATTTGAATAACCAGAGCATATTCAAATTTAGGCTGAACAGAGTCTTAGTTTGAGTCCAATAAATGTTTTACACAGGCATGGCTGTGATTTCTGGTTTTTCCATCATGAGACAACATCTCACCGACTCATTCGTTAGAAGAAGGCAGATGTACGGATAAAGGCATGAGTATTTGGTTTGGCAGGACTCAGGTTAAGTGCAGATCTATTTGTGAGTCAGTCTGCCTACTTTGATCTCTACACAGGCTTACCGTGGGATAACCGATAACTGGCTAGCTCAGGTAAACAAGACCAAGAGACAAGGCAGTTGCTGACCAGGCTTGTGTTTCAGGTCTATCTTTCTCTCTCTCCCTGACTGTGTGGTCTGTTTAATGGGTATTTGCTTTACACAGCCTGACCTAATATAAAGCAGTGAGGCGTGGAGGTGTGGACTGTGGAGCTGTAGAGCTGAGCTCAGGGAACGGCAGGGATTACTGGCCCACTCTGTGTACACCAGCAGCCTTTAGAGGATTAATATAAAAAGCTTCAGTCAAGTTTTTACCAACTCACCCGTGATCAAACATAGTTACATGGGTCAATTTGAGTGCCAGCATACAAAATGTTTTGAACAGATTCTGATCCAGAGATGAAAACAAACAAATCCACTGTGTCTAATTTAATTTAATGTCGTATAAATAAAGCCGGCATTGCAGTGTTTATGTTAGTGATTTTCTTTGCTATAGACTGTAACATCCCAGTAAGCTTTTTGAATGCTTGTTCATCATGCCCTGTTCTTTTATCCGTGAACAACATTTCAATGCAAGTCAGTGAGCTGGACGAGCACGAAACCGGCATAAACCAGTATGGACCAACATGTAAATTCATGCTAGTGCACAAACATACTAGCTGCATATGTAAAAATACAATAAAAACAGTAAAATATTATTACAATTTAAAACAACTTTTGCATTTAAAGGATTAGTTCACTTCCAGAATAAATATTTCTTGATAATTTACTCATCCCCATGTTATTAAAGATGTTCATATCTAACTATCTATCTTGAGGATTAATCTCCTGCAGCTTCAAAGGGCTCACACTATGCATTAAGAGCCAGGGGGTGAAAACTTTTGAGCATGATAAAGATGTCCACATTTTTTTTGTTGAAATCTCTCTTTTTTTCTATTTAGTACCGCCCTTTGAAAGCAACAGAAGATACTTTCATGTTTCCCGGAAGACAAATTAAGTACAATTTACCTTGATCTTCAAATTCAAAAAGTTTTCACCCCTGGCTCTTAACCCTGGTGAAAAAAACAGCATATGCTGGTAGGTATGTTTTGATGCTGGGATGCTAGTTAGGTATGTTTTGATGCTGGTTTAAGCTGGTCCTTAGCTGGTTTATGCTGGTCCTTTGCTGGTTTTTGCTGGTCATGTTGCTGGTCAAGGACCATCTTAAACCAACACCAAAACATACCTAACCAGCATCCCAGCATCAAAACATACCTACCAGCATATGCTGTTTTTGTTATGCTGTTTTTCACCAGGGGATGCATTGTGTTTCCTTCTGGAGCATTAGTGAATGTTTGAAACTCTTTTTAAAGTTGTGTTTGAGTCCCTCAGTTATCCTCAGTGAGAAAAGATGGATCTCAAATCATACAGTACTGCTGGAAAGGGTTCAAATAGGCAAAAGATAATTGAAAACTGAAGAATCTGCAGGACGTGGAGGATTTTTCTGAAGAACAGTGCTCAGTTTAACTGTTCAGAACAAACAAGGGACTCATGCACAACCATCACAAAACCAAAAAACTAAATTATAATGTTTAATCTGGAAGTGAATTATTCTTTTAAATATATTTAAAAATGTATATTTTTTCCTGTGATGGCAAAGCTGAGATATATATATATATATATATATATATATATATATATATATACAAATATTATAATTTAATATTATCAATGTTAAAAAAAACATTTAATATTTTTGAGAAAATTCAAAGTATAATAATATAAAGTTCAAATTTATTTAAAACAGAACATTTTGTAACATTATAAATGTTTTAAACAGTAGTGTATATATTCTCTCTTTTTTATATTTTTGCTTTATATTTTTTTGTTGATTTTTTTTTTTTATATATATATTTTTCCTACTTTTCTACAGTATAGTGTGTATAATCATTTTGCTGAAATACCATTGAAGCAGCCATTATGATATTTCATTGCAGGGCTGTGGTATAGCTATTAACGTTCCCAGACTTATGGAAACTGAATGACTGTTCTCATACTCCATATGTCGTTACAAAAACCCATTTAACAGTGATGATACCTTTATACAAAAAGGAAAGCTTTCTAATGGCTGCATAATGAAAAAACATTACAAGAATGACATTTAATGCAACAAACAAAATCTTCCTATTCTTCACACTACGCCCCATATAAACACTCCTCTTTAAAATCTATTCCTCTGCTTCCATTCCATCCTCTTAAGGTTAAGTGTGACATTTGTACTGAGATTAGTTTTCATTATCACTAAAACAGCGAGAATGTGTACGTACACAAATGGCCAGGCCACAGGGGCAGACAAAGAGGGCATGTGCTTCCTGATAATGACAAGAATACAACAAAGGCCCAGAGTCCTCATGAAAGACCTCCAGGAAGCTCTGCCACGGGCAGTTTAGGGCTTCTGTGTGCTGCAGACTCATTAGAGCTAGTTATTGTTCATTTTCCCTGTTCTCTACAGACATAAAAGAGCCCCAAAAGTGAGAGGTTCAAGCATCAACAGTCTAATTTAATTTAATCAGATAGATTCTTGGGTATTCACAATTACCTTTGACACTATCTCTTCAGGCACAATATGGATATATGCTCTTTTTCAATTTTGCAGTATTTTAATAAATAAGATCAGCCAATTGAAACTTTGCGGATACCCTTGTACTAATTTCCTGGTCCCTTGTGGAAAAAACGCAGGCTGTTTAATTGCAGACTTAAGTAATGAAATCTTCATCTGTGCATTTGATTAAAAATTAATTGCGATTTAAAACATAAACTGACAGGTTGATTGAACCTGAACTTGAAATGCAATTTCTCATGTCCCCTATTGTATTTTCTCACTGGCCTATTCCAAACTAATTATGAGCTCTTTTAAGGCACATTTTGCTTCTATCCCTCAGGATCACTGCAGAAAACTAATATGCCTTTGCTTTACTTAATCCTGAAGAAAGGAAGGTGTTCTCGAATCGGATCAAGAGTTAACTTACTGTTGTGAAGGCTTGCAGATTGACGCGAAAGCATGCGAGGTAATTACTGGCAATCAAATCTCTGGAGTACCAATGGAATTTATGTGATGTTACCACAGATTGACAACAAAGCAAGCTGATGTTCTCAGAAAATGCCTAAGTTTGAGGTAAGCTTGTCTGAAGTTGTTGTTTATTAAATCCAAGACACTGCTGGTCATGTGATCTCTATGACGGCCACCATGAGGGGGCGCCATGCCTTATGTGGCATGTTAAAGGGATAGTTCACCCAAAAATGAAAATTCTCGGTTAATTAATCACCCTTATGCTGTTCCAAACCCGTAAGACCTTCGTTCATCTTCGGAACGCAAATTAAGATATTTTTGATGAAATCCGAGAGCTTTCTGACCCTGCATAGACAGCAACACAGCTGACACGTTTTCAGGGTCCAAAAAGGTAGTTATTGCACATAGTTGTTAAAATGTACTGTTTATTTTGGTGCAAAAGTGGAAACAAGTGGAAAAAATTACTTAGGAGCAGATTGGGGAGGCTTTAGTTCACAAGGGACAGACTCAGTCCAGTGGGATTTTGTGCTACTGAGACCTTCAGCTCAAGTCCTATCAAACAAACATGAGACAGAAGGACAACAATGTTTATTTATCTACAGTGTAACCCCAGCCAAGTGAAAATCTGCAAACATCTGCTGTCAGACCAACTCAGTGTAGTGATTCAGTGGGAACAAAAGAGGGGAACTCTGTTTAAGTCAACTTTTTCCCCTCTTTGCTGTTTCCCAAACTATAATTGGCATAGTTTTGCATCTCAAGGGACATTGATATCCCCAGCATCACCATACTTATTCATTAGGAATTGGCACTGCTTTCCATACACATGGTGACACTTTTTCCTGACCCGAGTGAAGGATGCTGGGAAGTGTGTTTGTGACATGTCTTTCCCACACTGTATGGTATATCCGGCTCAATATTCCCTGCAGAGCACCTCTTTGTAGATCTCAGGGGATTTTGTCAGGATATTTTTTTTTTTCCCTCTTCCTCAACGTGAGCCTTGGCAGAGATAACATTTTATTTCTAAGCAAGACTTCGTAAATATAAGTGTTCACTATACTTAATTCTTATGTCAGCCAAATGGGCAGAATGACAGTAGAGAGCTGAATGCCTGCAGTGGCTTGTTGTCAAATGATAAGATTAGGTGCTGGAAGTTGACTGTTCATTTTAGAACACATTTTTGCTATTTCCTTCTTGAAATCTGCGTGGGCATTAAACCAAACGTAGAGTGTAAACGAGACCTGTGACCCGACCCAAGCAATTCAACCAGACTAAACCTGACCCATCTTCTCTTTTTATTTCCTCTAAAGGTATAGATCTTTTTCCACATTCCGCTCCATCTCGCACACACATCCAACTGTGGATGAGCACAGTTTATGTTCAGTACATGCGCAGTACCACCTAGTGGACTCGTTCTGTCTCAACATTCACCTCACGCCTGCGCTGTTGTACTAAAACTGGACATCCCTGACGACGAAAATTGTGTCACAGACAGTGCACAGGCCAAAGTATACTTTGAGCTTGAAGGCAACCCTAGGTATAAAGACATATATGGCTTAATATAATGTAAATAATGTATCTTACTGAAATGTAGTAGAAAACCCATAAAAGATTTCTTATTTAAACACTCTGCATCGTTTTATACATATTTTGGACTATGGGGGCGCCATTATTTCAATGATGTGAAATAGTTGCACTCAGTGGGCTACTTACAACAGTTCTTCCACCAATAACAGTGGTGAAAATTTATATTTGATATGGGTTTCATAGGTGGGTGTGGCAAAATGGCTTGATAGCGCCACCTACAAAATTTCAACAAAGTGCCCCTCAAGGTTTGTTTCACATACTTGTATGAAATTTGGTAGACACATGTAACACACCAATATCTACAAAAATTCCCAACAGGATGTCTGTTATTTTGAATTTTCTCGGCAAGTTTTGTGCCTTTTTTGTGCCTTTTTGCCATTTTCAGGAATTATTCAGGAATAAAATTAACTCATTCCAGAGATTTAAACAGATCAACACCAAATTTGGTGAGTGTAATCTAAAGCCTTTTCGTGACATTAAATTGTGAAGATCTAGCGTTTTCATTGAAGGGCATGTCGGTGGCGGCCTGGCAAACTTCATTGTTTCGCCATGAAAAAGGATGTTGTTATAATTCAGGCATACAATGATCAATTGGCACCAAAATTCACATGTTCAATAAGTCCTGTCCTGAACCCATGACCATATTCAGTCATAGCCATAGCACCACCTGCTGGCAACAGGAAGTGGCACGTTTTACACTCTAACTGCTCATAAAGATGTAGTGACATCAACATTATATTTGGTCAGTCTACACTAAAGGCCTTTGAAATGTTAAATTGTGAAGATCTTGAATTTTCATTAAAGTGTATGCCTGTTGCGGCCTGACAAAGTTCGATGTTTCGCAATGGGAATAGAAGGTGTTGCACTTCACACGTTTGATAAAAGTCCTGTCTTGAACACATCTAAAGGCCAGTATTCTCTTATAATCATAGCGCCACCTGCTGGTATCAGGAAATTACTTGTTTTACACTAACTTAATCATGCAATGTCCAATCTGAACCAAACTTCAAATGTTTGCTAAGAGCAGGACTCTTAGCAAACATTTGAAGTTTGGTTCAGATTGGACATTGCATGAACTGAAGACATCTGAAGGCCAATATTCAGTTATAATCATAGTGCCACCTGTTGGATACAACATGCTTTGCACTAACTCAGACATACCATGTTCAATCTGCACCAAACTTTATATGTTATATAAAAGTGCTGGCCTAAAGACATCTACATGCCAGTATGCAGTTACAGTCATAGTGCCACCACCTGGTAGCAGGAAGTTTGGCACATATAAATGACTTCTATATTCACCACATAAATATTGCCCACATAAATAAATATACATATTGCTCACCATTCGCTGTTTTCCAAAAGCCACCAGGTGCGAGGGCCCTTTCAATCACAATTGTTTGTGTTTGTACTTGTGTTTGCAAAACTATTTGAATTACAACACTTAATAATAATGGTAAATAAATATTTCACTAAATGTAAACCAAAATCCATAAAAAGCTGTTTTTGCTAGATTATTCTTGTTATACATTATATACAATGCAAACCCCCAAAGAGCACGTAAAAGTACAACTGTGATTGGTCACTTTACAGATTAGACTTATTCCATAGTCAAAACCACAGACACAGGAAACCTAAAAAAAAAAAAAAAAAAAAAAAAAAAAAGGTTCAAAACTCAACCTAACAAAAAAACCTAACACAAATCCTTGCCAAACGCTAAATACAGATTTTGTACTGGTTGTGTAATGTCTTGAGTTAAAAATGAGGTGTTAAAATTTGTATGTAAATTTAAGCCAAGTACTATATATTTGTACATATGTGTAAGGATGTGAGTGTCTGTGTGTATAAAGCTCACAGCTATGGGGACCATTGCTGACTGATCCTCTGACCCTCAGGCCAGTCTCCACACCGCCAACAGAGTGCTCAGCTGTTAAATGAGAACAAGCCTGCCAACCTGATAAACTGTGAAAAGCGTCTTCCACCACCACACATGCACACACATTCTCAAAGACATTTCTGTAGATATCTGTGATTCAAAATTATGTTTTACCATTTCATTTTTTATAGCACTGGCAAGCCATTAACACGAACAGTGACTGAAACACGCAAGGTTTAATTTCAATTTTGGGAACATATGATTGGAGAAACACACCAATACCCACACAGTACAAGTCAAACTCCCTCCGCATTTTTCAGCCACCGAAGCGACGGTTTCTTCCGCTCTCCGTCTCGCATTTAAAAAGCACTGACATTAGCGGAATCGCATTAATGACCCCCCCCTTAATGGTGTGCTAATGATAAATATCTAAATGCTTAATGCTACATGATCGCCTGTGACATTAGCAAAGCCGCAGCTGAAAAGATTTCAGCTCTAATGGAGGATCATTGCCCAGCATGGGAGAGTTTCACTACAGCACGTTCGCTCGCTCGTACACACACACTTCGTTAGACACACTCATGCGAAAGAGCATCACTCACATCTACTCACATCACCGTTAATGCGAAGAGGAGATTACAAACGAATAAAACAGCACGTTGGCCTCATCAAGAAGATTCATTTCTTCCTGCTGCTTTGAAGTTTGCTAGACAAGTTGTCTTTTGCTTACAGTGGGCGTCGATTTTAATGTTACTGCAGACACAGTAAAGGGGATTCAGGTTCTTGGGAGAAGAATTACGGGGGTGAATCCAAGTCGGTGAGTCACGTCTGGTGTTTTTGAAAGGCAAGCATCAAACATTTTTCGGGTGGTAGCAAAACAGCAGTTCTGCATCTCATTATGAAAAAACTCTGCCTCTCCGAGGCATCCGTTTATACATTTGTCAATTTTCGCTGGCTAATTACAAGAGAACAGACAGAGAGATTGAATGTCGCTAAAAGACACAGAACACAAACCCATTTCCTGTCGCCTTTGGCTGCAAGGCCCATGCACCTCCCGTGTTTAGATGAAACCCAAACGGCTGGGAACTTTGCCCTCCGTCTGTGCAGCCTGCGAACAAATGAGAAACCGAGAGAGGTTCTCCTTCTAATAGGAAAAGCACTTTGTTTTTCACTGTCGGGAGTGAATCACCACCAAACGGCAGAATACTGCATTTTCATCTGTGCATGTCATAAAGTTCACGCTGTGAGGTGTTTATGAGTAATTTTCGGAGTCAGGCGCGCAGACGTACACTCGTACACACATGTTCAAACTCCCCGTAGCCTCTGATCGATGCTGTCATTAACCCCACACATTGAGACGAGGACTTTTTCGCTAAAGGCGGTTTGCTAAGCAGCGTGTTGTCTTAAGGGAAGGGAAATCATGAAACCGCCTTGGAGACGATTGTGCCAACAGCATGTTTGTTGAGAGAACTCTGCAGCGAGAGATTCCCAAAGGAGTGATGGATCATTAGAGAATGTTTTCGGGCCATCTTTCTGCTCTCCTATTCTTTCTAAGTCACTTGTTTTCTGTGCTTTTTTGCTCATGAGTGGTTAGCATTTTTACAGAAGGCTACATTCTCGGTTGAAAGTAAAGAGAAAACGTGTTGGCTCAATGCTTAATATGAATAAAAGAGAGATTTGTGTCTTGTAGGACATGCAAGGAACAAATAATTAAAAGAATAAATCCAAAAACAGCTATTTCAATTGCTTTTGCTCACTAGAAATGTTTTAATTCGTTTGATTAAAACCAGGCCTCAGCCGCTGACACCAGTACCGGGAGATCTTCACAGTGTTTCCCCTGGAGAAATTAAAAGCGGTGGTAAAGGGAAACGTTGCTGTCTTTGAGCAGATGGCTCCTGGTAGTGGAACATCTAGCAACTATTCTATAAGATACTATATAATGTTTAAGACTATGTTTGAGAGTAATGCAAGTATACTTTTTAATGAGCAGATCTTTATAACACTCTCCTATAATTTTCCTTCTTTCATATTTTTTCAATACATAAAACACCATCTTTAAGAGCAGCTCTAAGGATAAAGGAACATTGCTTTTTATTTATTGGTGGAGCCCACAATGTCATTTATAGTATATTATCTACTGTACCTTCATGGAAACAGATGTGCCATATTGGCAGCACAGAATGTAAACAATGCCACTGAACTGAACAAAACTCGCAAATTTTGCTGAATATTGCTGCTGAAAATGGTCAATTACTGTCATGTTTTGGGCTGTACTAATTGGTCGGACCAGGAAACAGTTGGAGAACTATAGACTGCCAATAGTTATAACAAATCATATAAGAGTGGATAAAACTGTGGTTGGCCAAACTGAACCAAGACTTCCAGGGCAAGAATCTTGACAACATTTGTTGTTCTTATCATTTCTAAACAGGTAGGTGAAAAAAAAATAGGCTAATATCTTAATTAATACTGCTTGTACGTATTTTTACCACCTATTAACCTTTGTCAAAGTATTGCACCCTTTCCTGCTCATTAAGTCCTTCTCCATATGATTTAGTGGCTTCCACACATTTTTTCTATGGTTTAGACAGCATGAATTAGCATAACGACATATGCAGTAGTACATTAACCGTGCAGTCAATGCTGTTGTTTACATCTGAGTATCTCCAATATGGCCACGCATCTGGGTAACTGATCAAACTGTGACATAAGTGCAAACCCTCTATAAAGACTTACATTGTTACAAAACATTTCTGTTTAAAATAAACACTTTTCTGCTGCTGATGGAGTTTCTATCCATCAAAGAATCCAAAAGACTAAGTACTGATTATTGAAAATTCACAGGAATAAATAACATTTTATATTTTAACCCTTGTGCAATCTTATGGACATTTTTGTCCTTTTCATTTTTTTTTTTTTTTTTTTTTTTTTTTTTTTTTGTATCATTTTGTCTGTGTTAATGCCAACTGCATACATTTTTATTAGAATTTTAATATTTCACCCTAATTTTCTTTAATAAATCGATTTTACTCTAGGTGCAAAAAATAGTTCCTATCAGGACCAAAGGACAAAAATGTCCTCAATGATACCCATTAAAACTGCAGTTTTTAATCCCAGGGCCATTTAACTATAAAATGATGCAATATTTGTTAATAGGCTTTTATTCTGTTGGCAAGGCTTCAAAATATTTTTTTTAGTATTTTTACTAGATGGTGCCATTTTTTTCAAGTTTGGCAAATACTTGCTTTATTGCTGTTTTCTGCTTATGCATATTATAGTCTATTATAGAGTCAGTTGGATAAATTATGCAGCTATAATTGTGTGGGTATGTTGGTATGGATGTCAGAGTGTGGTTTGTGTGTGAGTCCTAAATAGATTTTTTGTATGTTTGTGTGTGCTCACCTGTAATGTTTGAGAGAGAAATTATACTGTACTGTGAATCAGAAATCCCACCACTGTGTACACCAGCAGAACTTTTCTGGAATCTAATGGAAAAAAAAATGTAGCACTACACCCAAACAAAATCTTACTAAAAGGTAATTTTTTGAGATATCAACCTCAAATTTGGAACACAGCTTGTTTTATAAAATATATATTTTATATTAAAAAATAGCTCATAAATCATTTTCATAAACTCTCTGTAACTTTTTTGGTTTAAATTTTTTACAACTTTTTTAACTTCAACAATAATCTGCCAAGGGTCTTCTTTAATATGATATCCAAACTTAAGTCTGTACTCCCAAGCTTCAAATGTTTATGACAGTTTTTTGACATTTTTGTCCTCTATGAGCCTATGTGTAACTTTTTAAATTGACGCACAAGGGTTAAATAATAGACGCTAAATATATTCAAATGAGAAATAGTTTTCAATATTTAAATATTGAAATAGAATTTTAAATTATAATGATATTTAAGAAAATGTATTGTTTTTACCGTATTATCAATCAAATAAATGCAGCTTTGATGAGCATAAGTGGCTACTTTGAAAAATATTGCTTCCTCTAAACAGTAGTGCATATGCTATTATGTACTACAGAAATATAAAACATACAAATGCCTGTTAAAAAAACAAAGTACATACCAATAGAAATATATTTTACCAATAGATTTTAGCCAGGATTTCCATTTAGTTACACAGAAAGTGTTGCTCAGATCTAGGCCACCTTGTCCATGTGTCACTTATAAGAAGCAGGATGAAGTTTTCTTAATCTTTGACCCCTCCTTCTGTCTGTGCACTGACCTCTGATTGGCTGACGTGCAAGCTTACCTGCTCGTGTCTACGGGGCCACCTGTACGCACAGACGAGTCCGTCATCACCACCTGCTCAAGACTTGGACCCAGCTGCCTCACTGCATCAAATCCAGTCACAGAGCTCCATCAGTGGGCAGCTTGGACAGCCTGTGAGGGCAACCCCAAACATGACAGGCCCTTTCTTGACCTCAGTATGGCCCAGCTAAGCATTCATGCTAAAATCCATCCTCCAATTTGTCCTAATTGGTTTCTGACCCCAAGGGAGGCATAGAGTCATGTGATTTAAATAGGTCCCACCATTTCATTTAAAAAAAACTGCTGATTTGCATTGCACAAGCTCAGAAACATTTGAATATTACATTGTCTCCGGATCACTGCTGGCATCAAACGAACGAATATCCAATCTATAACATTTCTGTTGATGAAAACCAAATAGTCACTAGCATAATGTCCTTTTCTCAAATACCCAGTGGCAGAAACTTTGTATGCTTATTCTGTAAATATAACACATTTAGGTGTGTAAAAATGCCTTCATTTTGGTCTCGCAGCCATCAGAAAAGACTATAGCATCTTTGCATTTCTCTCCGCATCAACAGCCAAGCGATTACCAGAAAGGTCTCTTATGATTCCTCATTTACAGTGGCAGGGTGAATGTGCAAACATTTATCTGAGTTTACCAAGTCACAGCAAAAGGTCAGTGGAAGTAAATTCAGGCATCTTCATTTATGTATTTTGTGATTATTATTTGCACCTCTCTCCATCTTTTTTTTTTTTTTCTGCATTTACAGTTTATACCAGATATAGAAACTGAGAATGTAGAATAGGTTCAAGGTTCAATTTGTTAACAAATAGCTAATGAATAAGGTATCATGAACTAAGAATGAGAAACATTAATTATTCCTAATTATATCCATATTTATATCTGTAAATTTAATAAAAAGACTGTTAAAGAGATATTTCCCTCCAAGTAATAAAAATTCTGTCATCGTTTACTAACTTTCATGTTCCAAACCTTTACCAGTTTCTTTTCTTCTTTTTTAAAGCCATTTTACTTTGAAAAATGTTGATGACGAAACAGTTGACTTTACCCATTGACTTCCATTGTATGTGGTTACCAACACTCTTCAAAATATCATCTTTTGTGTTCAACAGAAGAAAAAACTCATACATGATGACAGAATTTTCATTTTAGTGTGAAATATCTCTTTCTTTGTTCATAATACATGAATGTTAATTTATACAATGTGAAATGTTAAAAATGTATTAGTGTTAATGGTGTCAAAATTGGCAGGCAATTAATTTTCTCAGTTTAACGCATTAAAAATATGTAATGCAATTAACTCAGGGGTTAGGCTTTGGCCAGCCCACTCACAACTGCTAAAGAATTGTGTTTATTTAGACGCGGAACGTCTTTACAAGCACATCAAACGGCAGACTTCAGACGTGGAAACGGTGCTGGTGAGGATCGGAGCTTCAGTACAACAACAGTGAATTGCAGTCAGATGAAATGCAATGTCGTAGTTACGCCGTCAGTCAAAGGGATCATCGGATGCCCATTTTCCACAAATTGATACGATTGTTTAGGGTCTTAATGAAAATTCTATAATATACTTTGGTTAAAAATTCTCAGTGGTAGTGTAAAACAACACCCTTTTTACCTTGTCAAAATGAGCTCTGCAAAAATCAACCCATTCTGAGGGATTGTTTCTTTAAATGCAAATGAGCTCTGCTTGCCCCATTGAAACAGTGGAGGTTGGACTGTTACAGCTGATTTAAGGCAGGTCTGAGGTAAGATGCTCATGTCAGTCAACTATCGTGGGAGCGGTCTCTGTCGGTGTGAGAATGACTCGATTTAAAAAAGGAGATATTATTTTTACAGATTAATTAAAAACCACTGCATGGATTTTTATCATAATATGTGGTAGATACATACACTGCCAACACACATTAATGTTCAAACAACATGTAAAAGTGAACTTTGCATCCGATGACCCCTTTAAGTCAAGAAGTTACAAAAAAGGCGATTAAAGCTGCCTTAAAACTGTGCATGTAAGTATTTATTATTTATGAGTCACATTTAAAGCAGTATCAGATCCGCGTCAAGTTCATCAGCGACAGCTTTTAAAGTAACAGCAGCCAAAATATCCTAATAACCAGCTGATTTAAAAAGAGGAAATCAATAAATTCTGTAATTTTAAGCTTTATCTTTATTTACTTTAGAAATTAGTGTTTATTAAATTAGGCTATGTTTTCTTGCTGAAAGGCACAGGTAGCTAGGCCTATATGATATTTATTATAATGGGTTTACGTGAAGATTGTTTTAAGTTCAGTTAAATTAGAAGTTATTTTTTTAAAGTCTAATATGTTAAAAGTAATTGCTCTCAATTATACTGTAATGTTGAATGGCTATAGTCAATGGTTAAGTAATAGGGGAAAAAATCATAGAGACATCAGTTGGTATCAATGATACTTGCCTTCGATCACAAAAAGATGGCATTAAACAAATGAAAAATATAAATTTTTTATGTTCTTTCTATGTTAATTTGAAGATTGAATGTAATATGAAAATATAATTAAAAACTTGGTAACACTTTATAATAACGTTCAGTTGTAAGTCATTTATAAGCAATTAGCTAATGATGAAATAATAATTTACAAAACATTTATAAAAGATTACTAAGTGATATGCTAACAATTTGTGTATGTTTTGTTAATTCATTTACAAGTAATTTACAAGTAATTACTTAATAATTAACTAATCATTTACAAAACATGACTATGCATTCATAAATTATTAATAAGTGATATGTTAGTATTTTTATCTATGCTTTGTAGATTAAGTTATAAATCATTTATAAGTGATTAGATAATGATGAACTAATAATTTACAAATCATCACTATACACTGTAAAAAAAAAAAAAAGCAAATTGTTGAGTCAGCTTAAAATAATTTGTTACCCTGCTGCCTTAAAATTTTAAGTTCAGTTAATTAAAATAAGTTTAGTCAACTTGAAATGTTAAGTTGTACTAAGTAACAACTTTATTTGTGTTTGCTAAACTTAACAGATGGGTAAGTAACTCAGCTGCCTTAAAAAATTAAGTTGATTCAACTAAAATATCTAAGTTGTCACTTAGTATAATTTAACATTTCAAGTTGAATAAACTTTTTTTTGAGTTGACTGAACTCAAAATTTTAAGGCAGCCAGGTTACAAATTATTTTAAGTTGACTCAACAAATTGTTTTTTACAGTGTACCTTCACAAATGATTAAGTAATATGCTAATGATTTACAAATCTGTCGTAAGTTATCTTTTAAAAAAATAGCATATCATATAATAATGAAACAGATCCTTAGTCAGTGGTTAATAAGTTATTAGTTAATATATTATTAATCAATTATAAATAATTAAAATATCAATCATTGAAATGTTTACCCTCCACTGAAGATCACATCATAAATAAATAATTTACAAACCTTTCCACATCCCCTAAACTAAAGTGTAACCAATTTATCAGTTGTAAATGTTTTACTCATCATTCGTAGATCTTTCCCACTAGTGTGTATACCCACACAACCTGTAACCGGCAGGTTTGTAAAACATTTACAACTGATGAGTAGTTTACACTTTAGATTAGGGGATGCAGAAAGATTTGTAAATGATTTATTCATGTGTTTACACAACAGGTTTTGAATATTTGTTGTGTGTACTGCAATGTAAGGGCTAACTGGTGAGGGTAAAGATGGTAAACACATGGAGTATTTTAGCACTGTGCATTTGTGATCTTCAGTGAAGGGTAAAACTGGTTCACATTATCACTAGATCCCACACACTCCACACAGAACACAAGTCTGTGCTGATGAGAGAAAGGGTTTACACGTTTATTCACTTGACAGCAAATAATTTATTATTATTTAAAAAAATAAAATACTTTTAGAATAATTGCATTTTTGTGCTTTTCAACATATTACTTATTAATCATTTATAAACACAGTCATGTTTTGTAAATGATTAGTTCATCATTAACTAATTACTTGTAAATGAACTTGTAATTGACTTGTAAATGAATTAACAAAATATACACAAATTGTTAGCATATCACTTATTAATCATTTGTGAATGTTTTGTAGATGATTATTTCATCATTATCTAATCACTTATAAATGACTTACAACGGAACGTTATTATAAAGTGTTACAAAAAACTTTATTTTCAGAAAAACAATGTGTGATTAATTAGTTACGTTGTTTTAGCGACTGACACCACTAATTAGTATAAATCTAGATTATGACTAAACTGGATGAATAAATGTTTTAAAGGTATTTTTCATTTTTAACATTACTGTGCATCATGATGCCTAATGCATTACCTAATGTTAACAAATAAAATTGAAAATTTATATTTAAACCTTATATCTTAATATATACAAAGCACTTTAAAATCATATTTTCCTGTGCAACTAAATTCACAAACAAATAAATAAATAAGAAAAGCAGCGCAAAGACATTAACTCCTGAACTTTGATTAAAGAAGTTGGGGAGACAAAAATCTAATATCTAGAAGATGGTCGTATTTTCGGCCCTTTGGGTGTTTCTGGCTGCGCTTGTAGTGATAGCTTCAATATTATACACTGTAATTCAGGCGAGAGGGAATAATTGACCTGTCAAATCTGGGATAGAAGGAGTCCCATCACTCAGAGGTGACAGCACAGAACCTGGCTAATAACAACCACCCTCTAGCAAAGGGAATCTTGTTGTCTCTTAAATTGCTACATTTTCCCCAAAGAACTATTAAAATGTAAGGTGGGATATCTTTTATTTGTTTGTTTACTTTTTACCTCAGATTGCGGCAAATACAATGCACATTTTATTAGGGGAACCAGCCTACCCGTTTCCCCTGAAGTGTCAGTATTCTAGATACTTTTTTTTCTAAATATCCATCCTAGGTGGAAAAATTATTTTAATAGACCAGGAAATTGCTTATTGCTGACATTTATGTACAATTTTTCAGTGTAGTGACAGAGAAGGAATGCTGCACACGACTAACATGTATGCGAAGACACGCATTTATAAGTCATTTATTGTAATAAAGTAAATGTATGAGTCTAAAAGCTTTATAAAGAGGCTTGAAGCAAGAATTTAATGACTCTTTCTCTCTTTACCACTCTCGCTCTCTCTTTCTGTCTCTCTCTCAAATGCTTTTTCTTTGACTGTACATTAGGCCTGTGACACATGTACTATAGTACAGCGCGGTTATTGCGAGAGAGGAGGGTAGCTGGCGTTCCCGCAGCACTGCATTCCCTAATCATCCCATGCTGAGTGATGGAGCGTACGGTCTGCTCGGGGCTCAATAAAAGCAGCTGAAATGTATTTCAGTCTCAAGGCCAGAATAATGATCTTGCTTTTGCTTTTGTATGGAGGGGTGCATGAGCAGAGTGTGTCATTTTCATCATGCTCATTGTAAATCTGCAGAGGGAAAGGGAAACGAAGAATAGGCATCCGAATGAAAAAAATGGCGGCAACGACAGGTGACCAACTTGACATTAAGATTATTACTTAGGCTCTCTTTTCAGGTTAGTGAAGAACATTTCTTTCTTGGACTCGCTTCTTTTTTAGAGAAATTGATTTTCAGAGGCTCTTTGTTGAATGTAAGATTATTTTAAAATCGATGGCGGAGAACACTATGTGTCATGCACTTCATGGAATGGTGGAGGCACGGCACCCGCGGGCTATTGTTGTGCTTTGTTTTGTTTCTTTGTTGTGGTTCACTTTGGTCTTAAGTCTCCTGTGGGCCCGTTCTTCAGTCATTCAAATCACGTTGCCGATTGAGTTGGGTTATCAAACATGCACGATCAAAGATTTCCAGCCTGTACCAAAAACTTGCTGGGATATCCCAGAAATTAGGATTTCTGGTCTGTGATGTTCCAACCCTGACCATATGAATTTAAATAGGCTATTTAGCCGAGACACAAATGAAATGAAACTTGGTGGTTGTTTACTCTGTCTTATATCATTCCAAAACTGTATTAGTTGCTTTATTCTACTGAACACAAATGGAGAAATAAAAGAATTGAGAAATGTCTCTCGCTCACATGGAGCTTGTAAGCTTCAGAATGCATGGCAAAGCACTATAAAAGTATAAAAGCCTTACAATTGCTTTTCATGAGGAACAGATTGAAACTTGTTATTCAATGGTATATTGAAAAGGATGGATATTGTTCAGTCCAGATTCCAGCAAATGCTTTATGCTAACAGTCTCGATTTTAACACTGCAAAAGTCGGACTGAAAGTTTATTATTTTGCTATTATGCTTGTTTGATGACCCAGAGTTCAAGCCAATTACAGTAAAACACTTGGATGAGACCATTGTTGACATAGCTTTTAATTTAATCCCTGTTTTCCTTCATCTTTTGGTATGACCCTAGTAAAAAAGTAATATATTGAAAAAAAAAAAACCACTTATGTCATACTTACTATATTTCAAATCTCGTAACATATTTACTGACATATCGCTCGAGACTTAGAGATTTCAAAATTATAATTGGAGTACTACTTGTGCACAAAGCATGTTTTTTTAATATTAAGCCTAAATGTATTTTAATTAATGAGGATTGGTTGATCTTTGAATAATATTGGACTTTAAATGCAAGATATTTAAAGTGTACCTAAAGTACACAATCAAACATAATTAAGTATATCTTTAGTTGGACATAAGCGCTATTTCCGCACATTTAAAGTGCATTAAGCACAAAATTAATTGTTCCTGTTTAGCAGACTTTAAGTATACAGATTAGTATACTGAAAGTACAATTGCAGGGTATTTTTATGAAGTACATAAACATATAAATGTATTTGTAGTATACTTAGCATGAAATAAATGTTTTTCAAAGACATTTTAGTATATTTATTTTTCACAAGGGGAACCTTTTTCAAGTTCCGTTACAAAAGACTGTAATACATATAGACGTATTCACTGTATAGACAAAAATAAAAAGGGAGAGTGTCATTGAAGTGCACCATTAAAGCTGTTATTTTCCTTTATGAAGTGTTCATGCACTTTTATTAATAGACATATGTATGTGGGTGTATTACTGTGTTCAAACTCACTGAAATATTCATTGCTGTCTGCATACTGTTTTACATGCATCTTAAGTAAATGGTAAATGTTTGCATTGCAACATGTTATATCAGACTGAAAATAAATAAATCCCTAGCTATGCCAACCATGTATCATATTATTTTTAACATGATTTTGAAGATACTTTTTGTTAGAGAATATTATATATATATACATATATATATATATATATAGTTCTCTTTTTTATGTTGAAAAATACAAAACTATTTGCCAGTAATTTAAGAATATTAACTTCATTCAAGATATATTTTCTCAACTTTCCAATCTTTCATGCAATAATTGCAGCACTTTTACCAGGAAAACAAGATGAAAGTGGCGATTAGGAAAATTATTTTGTGCACTTTGTGTCTAATGCCAGCTTTCTTAGCTAGCATGCCAAATTCATATTAAAGAAATTGTCATGCTGCAATAGCTTGAAATGTCTGGTCATTGCAAGCGATCACATCACAACCCACAACGAGCGATCAATCATTGAATAACCAGCAGAGAACAGGCAGCCACCCTCTCATCCGCCCACTCTGAGTTTAAAGGTCAGCTGTGCTCAGCAGAGGACCAGTCAGACGCTGTCAAACACTTTCACTTTGCTGTGATAAGCACTGGAATTAGCATGCTCGTGTTTGTGTGTAGGTGTATGCATTTCTAATTCAGTGCATGTGTGAAAGTATATGTGTGTGTGTGATTGGTGAGGGGGCAGCTGTCTGAAGTTATTGATGCTGGCAGAAAATGATCAAACTCTTCTTCTCTTGCTCCTGTTCCCTTGCTTTGGCCTGCCACTTCTGATTAGCAGCCGAAGACGCCTTCATCAGGACCTCACACGCACACAAATGCACACATGCGCGTTTGTCCTCAACAATAACTGTGACTGACACGTGTTGATGAATTATTTTGTGTTGCGAGAGCTTCATGGACACACATGCATGACTAATGCAGTTCCACTGTCAGCTGTAAATGACAAATACACGGAGCAGCAATATTTGTTTAGCGCGTTGAGTAATTTGACAGAACTATCATGTATACTTTTATTAATATGTTAACAGTGGCGCAGCATAGATAACGCTGTGCGCTGCGGATTATGTATTTCAGCATGCACTAATAAGGGTCATTAAACGATAAAGTAATTCCATGGCTGCACAAACCAATTTTCCCTAGCAAAATAGTCACATAGTCAGACTTTTGACTGTCAGCATGAAGTCTTGGACAACATTCTCGCCAACAACACTCTTATTTTGTACAATCAAATCTGTGCAATCTCAGTTTTTATGTGTTGGGACCTTCATGCTTCAAACAAGTCAAATGTGACCCTGGACCATAAAATTAGTCATAATGGTAAATTTTTAGAAATTAAAGGAGAAGTCCACTTCCAGAACAACAGTTTACAGATTATGTACTCACACCCTTGTCATCCAAGATGTTCATGTCTTTCTTTCTTCATTTGTAAAGAAATTACGTTTTTTGTGTAAAACAGTTCAGGATTTTTCTCCATATAGTGGACAGATACGGTGCCCAGAGTTTAACTTCCAAAATGCAGTTTAAATGCGGCTTCAAACAATCCGAAATTCAGTTGTAAACGATCCCAGCCAAGGAAGAAGCGTCTTATCTAGCGAAACAATCATTATTTTCATTAAATTCATTTAATCTCAAACACTTGTCTTGTCTTGCTCTCCCTGAACTCTGCGTATTCTGGCTCAAGACAGTTAGGGTATGTTGAAAAACTCCAATCGTTTTTTCACTCAAATAATTTCAAAATCATTCTGCATCGCTGCAGAAGTACCGACCCAGTCTTTGCAAAGTGAACATGCGAAGATCAAACACCCTTAACAAAAAAGGTAAAACAGCATTATAGGGTGATTTTGAAATTGAGGGAGAACATGAGATGGGAGTTTTTCAACATACCCTAACTGTCATGAACCGGAACAAAAACAGAGGTTGGGAAAAGCAAGACAAGACGAGCGTTTGACATTGAAACGTATATAAATTTTATTATTTTGATGAAAATAACTAATCGTTTCGCTAGATAAGACCCTTCTTCCTCAGCTGGGATTATTTACAACTGCATTTGGGATCGTTTGAAGGCGCATTTGGAATTTTATGCATTTTTGAAGTTTAAACTCGGGCCACCATAGCAGTTCAATATATGGAGAAAAATCCTGAATTTTTTCCTCAAAAAACATAATTTCTTTATGACTGTAGAAAGAAAGACATGAACAACTTGGATGACAAGGGGGTGAGTACATTATCTGCAAATTGTTGTTCTGGAAGTGGACTTCTTCTTTAAGATTTATACATTACCTGAATGTTGAATAATAAGCTTTCCACTGATGTATGGTTTGTTAGGATAGGACAATATTTGGCCGAGATAACTATTTGGAAATCTGGAATCTGAGGATGCAAAAAAACATCTGGAATCTGAGGATGCAAAAAAATACATATTGCAAATCAAAAATTAAGTTATGATATATTTATGGTAGGGCATTTACTAAATAGCTTCATAAAACATGATATTTACTTAATATCCTAATGATTTTTGGCATAAAAGAAAAATCAATAATTGACCCATGTATTTTTGGCTATTGACCCATGTATTTTTAGCTATTGCTACAAATATACCCATGCTACTTAAGACTGCTTTTGGCGGCAACAATAGCCTCGTGGTTAGTGTGCCAACATGCAGCACAACTTTGCCAATCCCACTTCCCTCTCTCTTCACCCAGTGGTTTCCTGTCTACTCTACACTCTCCTGTCCAAATAAAGACATAAATAAATCTTAAAAAAAAAAAATAAAAAAAAAAAAAAAAAAAGTCCAAGGTAAAAAATTGTAAATAAAAACATTTTTTATAATACATAAACTGTAAATAAAAAATATACTTTTTAAAGTAAGCTGAAGTTGAAATATTTATAACTTATACAAGTTATATAAATATTCTACTGCATCCAAAGCTCAAAACGGTTCTGCAAATCTGCCTCAAAATCTCCCACCGCATCAATCCGGTACCTTGTAAACAAGACTTTGTTACCAGTCAACTTTTGCAACATCCTATCAGATTAAAAATGACAATTTCAACCAGTTCTTGCCATTTTTGCGAACAATATGAATCAGATGGCCCGTGGGTTTGCTGTCTGAGTCTGACACTATATTTGACAGTTCACCTGAAAGAAGATTCAGACAGCATCTCAGCACATTTTCATGCCACAAGCCACATCTGTCCTTTCTTAACCCAAAAATATGCCTCAGCATTCGCCTCACTTGAAGCGGTGTGGTTCTTGTCATTATTGGAGCCAGACAGGGCTGCTATCTGCCTACCCAGAAGGGTGGACTGGACACTGATGAACATGGAGGGTATTGCTGGTATGCCCTGTTGAATTGGAGCAGTAAGGAGTCGATGGTAAGCCAGGTTGGCAGGCTGCAGTGGCAGGGTCTGGTGTCTAGTTGGCTTTGCCCAGGTGTCCCCAGTGCTTGGTCTGCTCTCAGCCATGTTTAAAGAGAACTTTTGACGGCATATGGAGAATCAGTTTGGACCACTGGCAGACCAGCATACCACCCATTAGACTAATTAGATCAAGATGGAGTGAGAAAGACTTTCCTGTCCAAACACGTACAAACACATTCACATAACAGGTTCACTATTATGCAGTTCCCTGATCTAAGGTTGTAACATTAAGCTTAAAATGTCATTGATATATTACAAAATTCATTACCCCAATGGCATATTTTTATTTTAGCTGGATAAAAAAATGGTGCCAGAGTATAAAAACATGCATTTTAAGGCTGAATATGGATCACAAGAGATCCGTGATTTAACTGAAACTATTCAGATCAGTCTTACCATAAACTGTGTGGGTGAGCCATTCATGGCCAACATTATGTTGAGGTTTCAGCACTTCATATGGTGATGGAGCACTTGTGGATCTAAGAGAAATAGAAGTATGTTGCCAAGCAAAAACTGATTTAAGCATTTTGGAAAGCATGAGTCTTTTACTTTTTTATTAATACAAGGAGGAAATTGTCTTTGTGAATGAGTAACTGCATGAGAAGCTGACAGCTTCACATCCATTAAGCATATTTTCTATATTTTCTTTAAACTTTTGGCAGATGTGTGTAGTTTTTCATTGTCATTTTATTCAAATATCTTGATATACTCAACTACACTTGATATACTTACTAAAAAATTGCTGGTTTAAAAATAACCCAGCGCTGGGTGAAATATGGACAAATCCAGCAGTTGGGTTAAATGTTTAACCTAACCTACTGGGTAGGTTTATTTAACTCAACTATTGCTTAAAATTTACTAGGTCATGCCTACAAAAAAAAATGAACATTTATTAATATGTTCAAGAAATTAACATTTATTAATCAATTGAATAATTCATAATTATTAAATAATATATATATATATATATATATATATATATTTAAATTGCTTGTTAATAAATGTTCACCTTTCAATTATTGCTGATGCAGTAATTATGATCTAGTAATTATGTTTCTGAATTTTCATTTATATCCAATTTTGAGTTTATTTTAAGCCAGCCATATGGTAATTTTTAGCAATAGTAGAGTTAAACAAAACTACCCAGGAGGTTGAGTTAAGCATTTAACCCCAACTGCTGGGTCAAAGCAACCCAATCATTGGGTTTGTCCATATTTCACCCAGCGCTTGGTTGTATTTAACCCGTATACTAAAATAACAAAAACTAAAACAGTACAAATGGAAGACACAACTAATATATATCTATTACAGTATAAACTATTATGGTTATTAGCAAACATGAATTAACAATTAACCATATTTATGAATTATTAACCTAAATTCATAAAAGCTGTACAAATATTGTTTGTTGTTAGTTCATGACACAGAATGCATTAATTAATGTTAACAAAATACACTTTATTATAAAGTCTATTAGATATGCAGTCTTAGATATTTTATGAAACAGTTTTATGAATTTTGCTTTCTTTTTTTTATTCTTTCCATCCTGGAACTGAAAGTCTAGGTTATTTCCAAAGTCTCTGCACGTGTGCAGTGGACAGCAGCCTCTTCATTTCCATTAGAGCTGTTATTGTTATTATTTCAGACACCAATGCCAACAACACTGCAAATGGAAAGTGAGAAGTGAAGCAAGCAATCTGCCATGTTGGTGGGGGGCCGCAAATAAAATCTAATGGGGTGTAAGTTTGCAGATATATGTATCACAGTCTATACACATTTTCAAAACATTTGAAAAAAATATATTTAGATTACTAAAAAAATATTTTTAGATTACTTTTACACAGTATATCAAAACATGTAAATGTGAAAATCAGAAATTTTATGTAGGAAAAAAAACTTCTGAATCATTGGCAAAAATGAGCTGGGCAGTTCTGAGCAAAAGGCAGCACATTCACACACAGTTACATTAGGGGAAAACATGTACATTTGGGCTTTGTTCTCACCCTCCTCAAAGAACAAGCATTAAGGCTGTAATTGGATCAGTAAAAGCTGGAGAAAAGTTTTCTCCCGAAGCACGCACAAAGCTCAGCCCTCCTGTAACCTAAATTGTTAATGGAGACAAATGTTCTAGTGCATCCTGGGAGATTTCACTAATGGGGGAAATAACAAGGGGTAAAGCAGGAAGGCTTTTCAGAAGAGGCTGCGCTTTTGGGGCCCAGAGACTGCTGGGTACTCAACGCTGACGCCCGAACTCCCAACGTCCCAGCTCCTTTAATACAGCGAGTTAATCTAACTGACAGAACATCATCAAACTCTCCCTCTTCCTAGCTCTTCCTCCCTGTCTACTTTTCAAGTGAGCTAAATCAACAGCGTAAAGAGACCCTCAAACCCCACACCGTTCTAAAGAAGGAGAATTCTGCAAACCTGCACTTTCGTCACAAAATATATATCTCAGCACAACACTGCATCATCTCAGCATGGCATTTAGGAAGTTCTGGGAAGTTCAAACGGGAGACTTCAGCAAATCTTTTCAAACTTTGAAATGATCGCGTCAACAAAACATGAGCAATGGCCTGAAAAGGCCCAAAAAACACGTTAAGGCATGTTTTATCTTTCTCAGAAAGAAATGTGATGAGTTTGAGCTCAAGAAAATCCTGGGGTAAATAAAACTTGCTTTGCTAATATGAATCCACTTCGTTTGATTTAATTTGCTGGGTTCTTATCACATAGAAAACATGCTGCTGCACACACACAACAGTCTGATGTCTGAAAAAGACCTTGTGTTATGTCTGCCACTCTGTCCATAGGCACAATCAATGAACTGTTGTACAAACCAGATAAAACTGACCATGGATCCATAATGTTGTAGGGAAAAAAAAAAAAAAACGCTTGGTTAAATGCGACCCTGGACCACAAAACCAGTCTTAAGTCGCTGGGGTATATTTGTAGCAACAGCCAAAAATACATTGTATGGGTCAAAATTATTGATTTTTCTTTTTATGCCAAAAATCTATAGGAAATTAAGTAAAGATCATGTTTTATGAAGATATTTTGTAAAATTCCTACTGTAAATATATAAAAGCTTAATTTTTGATTAGTAATATGCATTAGTAAGAGCTTCATTTGGACAACTTTAAAGGTGATTTTCTCAATATTTTGATTTTTTTGCACCCTCAGATTCCAGATTTTCAAATAGTTGTATCTCGGCCAAATATTGTCCTATCTCTCAATTTTAGAAAATGGACCCTTATGACTGGTTTTGTGGTCCAGGTTCACAAATGAGTGTAAAATCAGCTAGTTTTATGAATCAAATGCATTATTTCAGTTACATTTTATTTTGATAGTCCACTTTAGACATATAAGTAACTTTGCAACTACATGTCAACGAATTCTCATTAATTTGCAACTACATGTCTACTAACTCTCAGAGCAGACTGTTAGGCTAGATTTAGGGTTAGTAGAATAAGTTTACATATAATTGCAAAGTTTAGAAGAGTGTTAAAAGATATTAAGCAGACAGTCTACTAATACTCTAATGACTAGTTGACATGCAGTTGCAAAGTTACTTACTCTATGTAGAATGTCTAAAGTGGACTATCAAAATAAAGTGTTACCATTATTTCTGCTATTGTAGTTTATTCAATATGAACAGAACAGAGACCAGACACAATTTGTCAATATTTTCTACTCTGAAAGTAACAGAATCAAAACGAAAAAGAAATGCTTTATTCCATTTTTTTTTCTTTTTTGTGCAGTATGTTATTGGAATTGGGAGCAAATGTTTAAAACTGAAATAAAGAGCGAGCAAGATAAGGGTTTTGGAATTGCTTTACGCTAGAAAGTTTCCATTTACTGTCATCATATCACTGAGGAAGTTTCCCTTATTTAAAATATGAACAACCTTGCTTTCCAACTCCTTTATCTTAAAACGTTACTTTCCTAATATTTCCACACCCCATTTCTTAATCATAAGCACAAACTGTCTCTTTTCTTATTTGATTTCCATATCTGAATTTCCATTCACCCCAGAATAATTGTTAACCTATAATGAAGAAATTAGTCTACCCGAAAATTAGATTTCTCCAGAAAACTGCAGTTCTCTTGTTGACATCAGACTGACTATCTGACTCCAGGAGGTAATGCTTACAGGCACACTCCGCTCTTCTTTGATTCTCTCTTTCTTTCACACTTCCCTTTTTCGGCTGAAGTGAAAAATGTATTTTGTATTGTTTATGTAGGGTCAGATTGGTTTTTCATTCCTTTTTAAAGTCTTAAACGCGCACTTCAGAAAAATAACCAGGTTTATATAAACGTGATGGTGAGAAAATCAGAACCCGTATTGCCTTTATAAGCAGGCTGACGTGCGTTTAAACCGAACGTGAAAGTGCGGTTACCTACTTTACATGTTTCCGCGTCATGTTTTGCTTTTTCTCTTGCTCTCGGGAGAGTTGCTAAAATGTTTTTGATCTCCACAGCATGAGATGTCTTAATTTCACGTCGGCCTCGTGACATCATCTCCCCCGCTTCTGCCGCGTTGTAATCTCCGTGCATCGGCGCCGTTGAGGAGCAGGTATTTTATAAGCTTCTCAGCGTATGAACGACACACCGTCAGATATATTTAAAGCCCACGGGGATAAAGCCAGCGACTCACCTTGAATGGATAACGCTCTGCATATTGATATTCTCTTTCTTTTCCTCCTTCGCTCCCTCGTTTTCTCTCTCAGGCTCCATTTCTTTTGTCTGCACTCAACTGGCATTATGGGAAATCTGCAATACAAAGTCAGAAACAATTCGGGGATACTAAGACACTGAGCAGTCCCACAGTTAATTTATTTCAAATCCAGCTTTGCTCTACCTACAGACCGTGGCCCTTATTCGCAAACCATCTGCACTCCTCACCCGTCCCCGTGTCTCCTTTCTCATCCATATTAGACGGCTTGGAGTGAAAGCATTATTAGAGCTAAGTTTTGAAAAGACTCCACTCAAGAGGGCTTCTGTACAACAGCTACGATGTGAAGACATTTTGAACGTCAGTGTCAGAGAATTTAGGTGTGATGTGGAGAAGACGATTAGACAATGAAGTTTTCAAAAAGTTTTTCTTCAAGGGTGCTTTGTTACTTTTAGAACAGAAAACCTGGAGGATAAATCCTCCGTACTTTTTTGGAAGATACGCTGGTGTAACCGCAGATATGTGTCTGTAGAGTTGAGCGTCGAATGCTTCAATGGAGAACGCTCGTCAAAACAGCGACTTGAAAGCTCACATTCTGCTTTGCTGGTAACGTGATGTCATGTTGCTCGGACTGCGGGAAAGACGGAAACGAGCGTGACGCGCCAGCGCCACACTGTTTGAGCATTGTCGTCAGGATACTGTTGGAACAATGTCAGGAATATTGCTGATTGAGTGGTTGAAGTCCAAAAAGATCTATAATTGAAAACCAGAAAAGGAGAAGATTGTAGCCTGTCAGGCATTCTGATATCTTTTTAATTACATTTCTTTTCCCAGTGTCTAACAGGGATGTGATGGTTATGATGATAGGCACAGCTCAGCTGCAGAAAGCTGCCTTCATTAAAAAGCAGGATCTTCAAGAACGTACTGTAAGACTAATTAAAATGGGAAAGGGGAAAGCTAGAGAGGGTGAGAATAGGATGGAGGAAAAATCTGCTATGTCTACATAATTACTTTTGCCCTTCATTTGAAGTTTTATTTTGCTAGGAAATTCAACCTTGAAATGAAAGCAAAACCCATAAAGGCTGGAAAATGCTGCTGAGGAACATTTAATGATAAAAGGCTGCGAACGGATTGTGTACCTGACCACGGTTACATCTCAGTCTCTCTCTCTTTTTTCAAAGAGCTTTCGTGACATCTCCACCGCTAAATTGGCAAAAGTTGTGTTTTCAAATGGCAGCAGGAGTGCGATTCCCCTCAAATCGAATTCATTAATTGTTATGCTTCAAAATGTTCGAAAACAGAATAAGGGCACGAGAAATAATTAGGAACATACAGCATGAGCAGGATGATTTTTAAAATTCAGTTTTCTTGTTTTTAACATCATTATCGGGACATGTAGAATCATTTCTTCTCTTACCCAAGGCAAATCAGATAACAGCAAATGCAATCTGCTTGCCAGTTTTTTATAACATTTACTAGAATGTTGTATTATTTGTTTATTTTCTAATAACTGATCTTTTATTCATTAGTTTTGATGTTTAACGTTTCCTATAATAAACGTCAAAGTCTGGCAGTGGTAGAGGTACTAGCTCATGAAATACGAGGACTTCGTAATAAGGTGGCTTTTTATTCTTTTGAAAATCATCTGGTCCTTAGGAAGTGCAGCCCATCTGACACAATTAGGCCAGCAGGGGCATTTAGCCAGCCTTTGAGGATGACGTACAATTCATTTGATGTGAGCATGAGAACTTCGCCCAAAGTGCAAGTTTTGATTTGTCGCCGTGGTGGTTTTGAGAGCTCACCTCCCTTTCAGTTGCCCAGAGCTTTTCCAGATCCAAACAGAAGACCCCCATCTGTGAGCTGAAGCCATTAGGAGCTTTGATTATCACCATATGGTCACAATGCAGACATTGACGGTCTGAACTGAGATATCTTTCTGAGGTCAGTGGATCTGTTAATAGACTTCCTGCTAAAGTGACATAGACATTCTACTGTATATAACATATACAATACTCTTAGCCTTCAATAGCAAACCCCTCATAACAGTTACACAGCAGAAAGTCTGTTAACAGATCTTCTCTGAACTCTCTCTTTCTTTTCATTTATGTATAAATCTAAGCGCTATGCATCTGTCACTAGACATAAGGAGGCTCTGTGGTGGCCAGTATTAGCGAGGCGCGTGATTAAGGTGGACCCCGCGGCGCTAGCAGAGCTAAGCTTTGGGTATCCTGAGGGTGTGAGAGGATCTCCTCAGGTGCTGAGGTCAGTGTTGGTTCAACCTGACTGAATGCCAGCTCACTGAACAAACTATGACCTGTATCGTCATGTAACCCTTCAGTGGTGGAGGTATTGATCGTCATGGCTCGGACCAGATGGCATGAGCAGACTTTTTTGTTTTTATTGTGCTGATTTTGGTGGAAATTCTGCAGAGCTGGATGTAAGTAGCATAGAGTACAGCACTCTTTTTGGTAGCAGAAATTATAATTAAAATAGTAATGGGTTAATGTACAGTCAGCTTGTCATTATCACAGAATAAATCAAGTTTAACTTTTAAATTATTCTCTTATTTTACTTGCAGATAAAGATCACTTTTAATGTAATAGGCTATTATTGTACTTAGTGTAAAGATACACTCCAAATGTGTGATACAATTAATTAAAAAATGTGTGATACAATTCATTAAAAAAATAAATGTATTCATTAATAACATATTTAGTAACATTAACACCTTGTCTTCTACTTTAAAGGGGTCATCGGATGCCCATTTTCCACAAGTTGAAATGAGTCTTTAGTGTCTTAATGAAAAGTCTGTAAGACGCTTTGGTTAAAAATGCTCAATGGTAGTGTAAAACACACCGTTTTTACCTTGCCAAAAACAGCTCTGCAAAAATCATCCTGTTCTGGTCGATGTTGCTTTAAATGTTAATGAGCTCTGCTCGCCCCACCCCTCTCTTATCTCTGTGGAGTGACGAGCCTGTTTACTTTAGCTGCATTTAGCCACGTTTAGCCACAAAATTTGCAAACTAGCACATTATTAGGAAAGGTGATTGCAAAGATTCATAAAAATAAAAAAAATAAACCTTATAATCACTTCTGCTGTAAGTGAAGCTGGATCACGGCTGATTTGCACGAACATAGACGGATTTATGTAGATCGGGAGGTGCATTCCCTTCACACACAAACGTAATCCACTGCATCTTCAGCGGCCCAGATGTCGGGACTAAATGACGACTATTATGTCCATTATTACATCCAACAACACAACACCTCAATCGCTTAGGAGCCATTCTTGTCTACGTCCCTGTTCCGGCATCAAAACAATAGTAATCAGACTGTTACAGCTCATTCAAGGTGGGTCTAAGGTAAGACGGTCGTGTTAATCTATCGTGGGAGCGGCCTCTGTGTGTGTGTCGATTTGAAAAAGGGGAAATTATTTTTACAGATTAAATAAAAACCACTGGGTGGATTTTTATCATTATAGGGTGGTTGTGTACACACACTGCCAACACACATTTATGATTAAACAACATATAAAAGTGAAATTTGCATCCGATGACCCCTTAAAATGACATGGATTTTTTTTATTGTTTTAATATCTTCCTTGAGGTTTACTTATAATGATACTAAAGTTTTTTGCACAAGAAATAAATAAATAAATAAATATGTGAAAAAATGATTATTTTCAACCCTCTGTCTGAAATAACTTGTTTTTAAGGGGTGGGGCCTTTAAGGCTTATCAGCAATCAGCATAAACAAGTATTAATCCGTTAAGCTGCTGAATGCCTGTGGGTGGAGCCTATGGTGAGATGATGACTGTTCGTAGATGTGTTGCTCTGGAGGTAGTGTTTATTCAAACGTCTGTGTCCAGGTGGTGTCACCTTGCTATCAAAAACAAATCGTTTTTGGGTCTTGATTAAATAAATGCTTTGTTTATAATGAGGAGGAGGTTTTAAGCTATGAAACTTGCACGATGTTTTAATGGTACAAAGACCTCTTAGATGCCAAAAGATCAAGGCAAATTTGATTTCTCCTGTCTTGACCTCTTTAAGTAGTTTTAAGTAGTATTTTAAATCTTTGTGTTCTTTCTTGATGTTTATTGTTCATGCTTTAATTTGGAGATCCTGAGCTTCTCATGTCTCAAACATTTTCACCATAGTAAATGAATTTAATGAATTATTTATTTATTTTTTAAATAATTTTTATTTTAATTTGTATAATTTGTTTTATGTATAAATTTATTTTGATATATTTGATTTATTTGAATTTTAATTGTATTCTAATTGTATTCTAATTCCACATATTCTATCTGTCTTATTTTATTATTATTATTTTTATTTTAATTATTAATTTTGTTCTAAGTCTAGCTATTCTGTCTCAGTCTACCATCTTTTCCAAGACTGAAAAAAACTCTAACCTGTTAAAAAAACTCATGGTCTTCACAACTAAATGTTAATGTTAATTATTATGGTGTTTAATATTTTGAAAATAATATTATTTCCAAAATATTTTTAATATAACAAAAATGTATTACTTATAAAAAAAAAAAAAAAACCTTACAAAGGAGACAAAAAAAAAACTACAGAAATGTTCTTGTCCAGATTTTAGTGTTTTTGCATGTTTTTGTTATCTTTTCAGAGACAAATATTTTTTGTTAATGATTTAATCTGTTATAAAAACATGGTCTTCACGATAAAATGTTAATATTAATTATTATGGTGTTTAATATTTAGAAAATATTTTTATTTACAAATATTTTGATTATAATATTATTTATTTCTTATGAAAAATAACATACAAAGGAGACTAAAAAAATACAAAAATGTTCTTGTATCTTTCAGAGTATAGTGTTTTTGGATGTTTCTGTCAGTCCACAGTCCACTTTCTGAGACTTAAAAAAATATATAGTATTTGCAAATTATTTCACCTGTTAAAAAAAAACAAAAAAAAACATGCACTGTAAAAAAAAAATGATTGTGATTAAAAAATAAATAAATAAATAAAAATATACATTAAAAACCTATTAATTGGTTAACGTTAAGTTACCTATATACGGTGAAAAACTGCAATTGACATTTAGTGTAATTTTACGGTTAAATACAGTTTTTTGGAAGTGAAAAAGAACATATAATTTACAGTGAAAAACCGCTGACATTTCCAGAATTCCCTGTGTTACCAGAGTTGGCAGTTTTTACTGCAAATTTTACAGATTTTTTTTTACAGTGTGGTCATCATAATAAAATGTTAATCTTAATTATTATGCCATTTAATATTTAAAAAAATCATTAAAAAATAGCATACAAAGTAGACTAAAGAACTACAGAAATGTTCTTGTATCTTTCTGAGTAGTGTTTCTGGATGAACGCAGCACCTGCACAGAATATGATGTATATATGCACATACACACTCCTGCACACAAAAACACTTTTTTTTTTTTCTACAAATGGATGAGAGGGTGCCATCGCCTTCCCAAAACTCAGAAAGCCAGATGGATCCAATATCATCCCCCACCCCCCAACACTTGTCAGAAGAGTGCTTACAGTCTTCACAGACCAGTAATCTTGTGAAAGCGAGGCAGGTTACTGCTGGCATCATGTGTCACTTTGGGTAAAGTTGCTGTTGATTTTCACCCTTTTTTTTCATTCCCCCGTCTGAGGAGGGGCGTGTTACTGTCATTGCCAGCTGTGGTTGCTCAAAACTCCCGGCTGGGTGTGAGAGACATCTCGTCTAATGGCTGAGGATGTTGCTCTCTGAAGCCTGTTATCGTAGTCACAAAAGAGCTTAATAACGGAGATTTCATTTATGACTCTTGTTTCCTTTCAGACGATACGCTGGCATCCCAGAGGAAATACATCCTGATTACTGCAGTCATGAATTACATGTATTGAATTATAAAAATGCCCATATTTTTCCCTCTGGATGGGACTTTTTAGATTATTGCTATAATGACTTTGAAATAGTGAGTAGTCAGAGATATTTTTTTCCTCCCGCTGAAGTTGCAGCCCCAATTTTTCACTTTCCTTGCTTTAGCTCTGTGAAGAAAGCTGTGACCAGGCATTTGCAACTGAGAAATGTATAATGACATGTGGGACATGTGAAATACGATTCCCAGTCACACAAAGAATGAAATGAGGGCCAAGGAGTTCACAGTTTCTTAATTAGTTTGCAGTATATGCGTAATTATGGCTGAATTTTAAAACGCACTTAAGGCGTTCCTCTCTCTATTCAGATCTAGTTCAAGGATGTCCTGCAGTTACACTGTAGAATCAATCCAATGTTAATCGACTGCCATAATGTAATTACTCCTTGTATCCACACACAATGAATAGCCATTTAAAAAGCTCAGAGGTGCAGATTACACTAGTGCAAATGTAAAGCCTGACGCAACTTGTTTGAAAATGAATACTTGTGACGTTACTGTAAGAAATGATCAATATGTGCATTGCGTGTTGTCTCTAGCGAGTCTGTAGAGGCTTTAACTAAAAATCCTGTAAAACAAAGAATGGACTTCCTCCCAATCCACCTTCCCCTGTGCCCGTGGCTTTGAATTTCAAGCATCTATGAGCAAGTCCTTCTAGGCTTTTTTTTCTTTCTTGGAATGTTATAACAAATAACCAACTTAGAAATATACTCAATAATAGGATTCAATCCAATTTAATGCTTGTGCAGTTCGCTCACAGCCTGATGATGTAATCTCTTGCCCACTCTATTGCTAAATCTGGCAATAAATAAATAACCTGCCAGGGAGAATTTGGGAATTGTTGTTAGTTAGGCTCGGGCGATTCAGGTGGTTATTGGATGTACACGAGCGGATCAGTGCGTATTTCTCATCTGGCGAGGAGAGGAATAAACGCTTTTGCTTGAGAAAAGAAAAAGGGTGGAAAGGATGGAATGGAGAAATGATTCAATCTGAACCAAAAGGAATGTTTTACTTGATGTTTTAAAGGGATTTTTCGCCTGAAATTAAAAAATTCTGTCATCATTTACTCACCCTCAAGTAAATCCTATGACTTTTTTACTTCTGTGAACACAAAATCAGAAGTTTAGCAGAATGTCCAAGCTGCTCTTTTTCATACAATGAAAATGAAAGATGACCAGGGGCTATCGGGCTCTAAAAAGACACAAAAAAGCATCTTAGAAGCATTGTGATAGTCCATACAACTTTTACACTGCACAACCTTTCACACCACCTATTGTCATCATTCACCAATATCAACATCTCCTTACTGCATGTAAAACAAAGTCATAAAGGTTTCAAAAAACCTAATATAATCCTAATATAAAGTTAAAGGGGTCATCAGATGCCCATTTTCCACAAGTTGATGTTCTTTATGGTATTAATGAAAAGTCTATAACGTACTGTAGTTAAAATTTCTTAATGGTAGTGTAAAACAACACCTATTTTACCTTGTCAAAATCAGCTCTGCATACAGCAACTCATTTTGTTACATGTCTCTTTAAATGCTAATGAGCTCTACTCACCCCGCCCCTCTCTTCTGTGGGGAGACGAGTTGTCCTGATTACTTTAAAAATGTGAAACTTGCTAACTAGCACATTATTAAGAAAGGTGATTTGCAAAGATGCATAAAAACCCTTATACTCAAAAACCCTTATAACCCTTATACTGGATCACGAATGATTCGCGCAAACATAGATGCATTTGTGTAGATCGGGAGGCACATTCCCTTTAAAAGCGAAAGTAATCCAATGCGTCTTTAGTGGCTCAGGTGTCAGGAGTAAATGATGACTGCTATGTTCATTATTATATCCAACAACAGAACACCTCAATCGCTTAGGAGACATGGTTGTCTACGTCCCTGCTCCGACATCAGAACAATGGCGGACAGTTCACAGCTCACTCAGCGTGGGTCTGTGTGTTGTTCAACACCCCTTGACTCGATAATTTTGACCCATACAGTGTATTTTTGGCTATTGCTACAAATACACCCCTGCTACTTAAGACTGATTTTGTGGTCCAGGGTTATATATATACACACTGGTGCTTGAAAGTTTGTGAACTCTTCAGCATTTCCTATATTTCTGCATAAATATGACCCAAAGATAATCAGATTTTCACACTAAGTCCTAAAAGTTGACCAAAAGAACCCAATCAAACAACTGAAACAAAAATATATACTTTGTCATTTATTTACTCTGGAAAATGATCCAATATTACATATTTGTGAGTGACAAAAATATGATTTGAAGGTGAAATTAGAGTCCATTTGTTCAGAGGTGTTTTCAAACAGTAGGATGACTGCTTGCAAAGGACCCCACACTCTCTGAAATAAAGGTACGAAAGCTGTCATTGGGGCAGTACCTTTTCCAAAGGTACACTGTTGTACCTAAAGGGTCCATACCGGTACCTTAAAGGTACATATTAGTACCTAAAAAATACAAAAGTGTACCTTATGAAAAGGTACTGCCCTAGTGACAGCTTTAGTATCTGTATTTCTGAGAGTGCAAGGTAACTTCTAAGCAATTAAAGTCCTTTCTCACATTGGCTAATGTTAATGTTCATGAGTCCACTATCAGGAGAACACGAACATGGAGGAGTTGCAAGAAGAAAGCCACTGCTCTCCAAAAAGAAGATTTGGTGACTTGCCATCACTGATGGAACAGTGAATTCTAAATTATACCAGCAAATTCTAAAAGAAAATGTCAGGACATCTGTCCGAGAACTGAATCTCAAGAGAAAGTGGGTCATACTATAAAACAACAACCCCAAGCACACAAGTCGTTCTACCAAAGAATGGTTTTGGAATGGCTAAGTCAAAGTCCAGACCTTAATCCAATTGAAATGTTGTGGAAGGACCTAAAGCAAGCAGTTCATGGGTGGAAACTCACCAATATCACAGAGTTGAAGCAGTTATGTACTGAGAAATTGGCTCAAATTCCTACAAGTCGTTGTGCAGGACTGATCAACAGTTGCAGGAAATGTTTAGATGCAGTTATTGCTGCAAATTGATGCAGAAATATAGAAAATTCTGAAGGGTTCAAGCACCACTGTATATATAAAAGCCAAACTTTCTTTTTTTCTTTCTTTCTTTCTTTTTTTTTTATCTACATGCAATTTTATGACACATCCCCTCAAGGTGTAAGAGTGAAACACCATCCATGTAATAATACAGAGCCTGTACTCTCAGCTGTCATTGGTATTCCTCTGGCAGAGAGGATGATGGGATGTGTCTATCGCATATTAGACATGTGTCAGTCATATTGGACACAATCCAATTTGGAATCCATTCAGAGGTCGTCTAAACCACGCTCTGAGATTTGTGTTTTCTGTATTTATTTTTTTGAAGTCTCTCAAATTTCACAACAATCACACACAAGTCAGTCTGGCTTCCATGGGATGAAGGCAGCACAAATACGCTTCTGTTTACATCATTACATTGGATGGTCTATAATAGCAACGAAAAAGGAAAATGTAACTTCCCTGGTGCCACAGAAATATCAAATCCTTTTGTAAAGTTTTACCTTCTACCAAATTATCTTTGCCAGGCGTCCAAGTAATCAGCAGTTTGGGAATAGAGTCACGTCTCTTTGGGCATAATTGAAACGCAGGTCATAATTACGGCCCACTACTTACACACTGTGACATTGTGCCAGGCGCCGCCACCATCTCACAATTACACAAACATACGCTTGTCTGCTTCTGTTATTATCACTCATTACCTAAGACTCAAATGTCTGCGTTAATTACAGACTGTCATCACGCAAAGCCCAGCCTTGCTGCTACACCATGTCCATCACTCCAGCCCTTGGGGTCCTTATCCGCGTAATCCATGCTAAGACAAGAGCGTGTCCGTGGGCGTCTATCCGGGTTGTCAGAGCTTAAGTGACAGCTGCATGCCTGTAAGATCCAGTGGGATCTAAACGACTGACAGTTGAGAGTCCACTAAGAGCCATGACCGTGCCATTCATTTCTCCAGCAGGGGTTTCCCTTGGCAGACAGGTATGGTAATGGGTAATAAAAAGGGGGGGAACAACCCACACATACAGATGTGTAAGCAAACGTTGGATGATGAGGAAAAATAATACTTTGAGCACATAATATAGGCACAATTTGTTCTGCAGGGTTGATGGATATAGTCTTATAATGAGGAATTGATTGTGTTCTTTATGGATTTTGTATTTTGCTAGCCTGTTAAGTATGATGAGCAGCCACACAACAGTGAGACATACCTCTGTTTAACAGTAAATAATGGTGAAAGATCTTCTTGAAGGCTCATTGATTTATAAATCCAGAAGGGATGTTTAACAAAAGTCATATATACACCTCTGTCTGGTACAGTATATCCATCCATCCATTCTCTAAAGTGCTTGTGGGATGCTGGAGCTTATTGCAGCATCTCGGGATGAAGGGCTGCCAAGTGCATCGTAGTAGTACATTACATACAGTATATAGTACATATATATACTAAGGTAAATTTACATCTGGCACAACTTTTCTTCTTCTAATTGTGAGTTTAAATAAACAAACTCACAATTTTAACAAAATACATACTTACAATTCTGACTTTTTTTTCTCAAAATTGTTTGTTTCTCACAACTTTTTTCTCTGATCATATCTTGCAGTTCTGCAATTCGCAAATTTTTTTCTCAAAAATTGTGAGATACAAACTCGCAGTTGTGAGTTATAAACTTTCTCAGAATTGTGAGTTTATATCTCACAATTCTGAGTTAATAACACAATTTTGTGATATGAATGGGAAATTCTGAGAAAAAAAGTCACAATTCTTACCTTTTTCTCAGAATGGCAAGTTTATGTCTTGCAATTCTGACTTTATTACTCGCAATTGCTCAATTCTCAGAAAAAAACTCGAATTGTAAGATAAAAAGTCACAATTACCATTTTTTCCCAGTGTTATTTAACTTTTTTTTTTATTCAGCGGCAGAAACAGGCTTCCATATTAAATTGATCAAAAGTGACAGTAAAGACATTCATAATGTTCTATAATGTTTTATAAAGGTCTTTTTTTTAATTGGTGTTCTTTTGAACTTCAATAAAAAAAAATACTGGGGAAATGTATCATAGTTTCCACAAAAAGTATGAGGAAGTTTTTTTTTTGTTTTTTTTTTGTTTTGTTTTTTGAGCACCAAATCAGCATATTAGAATTATTTATTATGCTTTTGGTGAAACTTCTTGGTGAAACTACAAAATGTCATTCCATTCATTGCAATCAGGTCAAATGGATTTTTACTTTGTATTAACATTGTGTATGAAATATGGTACTATATGTAAATGAGCATGTCTTACTTTTCTTAAGGGAAGCAATGAACACTTTTAGTCAGTATACAATGTACACTTGTCTGCATTTAACCAGACCTTACATACTGGACATTTCAGGGCAAGGAGAATGTGATGGTGTTGGTTTCTCCAAAGTGTCTTTTTTTTTTTTTTTTTTTTTTTTTCTGGTAGGACTGTTTTGGAAATATTGCTTTCATCTCTCGGGTTATTGAAGACGAGTGGCCATAAGTTGGTGGCAGGAACACGAGGACAGGCCCAAAGTGTGCAATACAGTCTCTTCAAGCTGCGGACAGTTTTCCACTAAATCACTTGATAGCTGTACCTCTAATGGGGTTCATGAATCTGAGGTCTCAGAAGTGCTCACTTAAGAGGAGGAACACTAGATGGAGAGAAAGGAGAAAGCCCAAGCAATGCCGGCTGCACTTTGTCCCATCTCCACATCGCTTCCCTTGACAAATAATGTTCCTACCTCAGTCACATCAGCGACGGAGAGAAAATCCCATTAGCAGAGGGAGGGGAGAGAACAGCGATAGTTTTTATGTTTCGTTTTCCTTTGCACTCTCGTGCTCTTTTTCATTTCCTCTATTGATAGAGGAGCATAAAAATAAAAACCACTTTAGCCTGTGCCGCTGGGGCCGGGATAGCACGTTATAATCAAATCATTACTTTTATTAATGTTCAGATGGCTTTTTAATAGATTTGCTTTATTATGTCATTCCTTTCTCTCATCAGTTCTCGGTGGCCTTTTTGTTTTGTTCGTCATTTCTTTTTCATATTTGTTGTGCTGTAAGCCCATGGGATATCTGTCCTAAGGAGAGAAACGGAGAGCGCAGGGGAAACATTGGTGATATTTCTGCCACCCCCTCCCCACATCCCTCTTCATAATTTGTTTTCAAGACCAATGTTCTGCCCTGCCATACAATCTCGGTGATGCGGTTTTCTTGCTGCTGTTTCTGTACTCTCATTTCTCACAATTCTGTTTTTCTTTGTGCTTCTTTCAACAGCCAAAGGTAGAGCAGCTCTAACAGTGCATACATTTGAAGTAGATTGTGTTTGCAGATGGCATCAACAGAAATCGAATAATTCAACAAAGCCTCAAGTCGCAAATTTCAAAGTATTATATTGCCCATTTAGAAGTAGTTTTACTTTTTCTGTACAGGTCAACAAAGACTCTGGTAGCTAAAACCTGGATTATGGGTGACATTTTCAAAGTATTAAAGACTCCATGAAATCAAAATTGAGTTTTGCGGTTTTTATATGCCATATGTGTACGCTGAACATTGCCAAATGCACTTTAGATATACAGTATGCATTTGAAATGTGGAATCTTTGCTAAACTAATCAATATTTTGTGCCAAAATGTGGTTATCGGTTGATTTCATGGGGTCATGATCTTGACTGGGAAAGTTACAGGCTTCACATTCAGAGTGCACAGCAAAACAAATTGCATGAACAGACCTTTTTTATATTGCATGAGTTAGAACTGATATTAGCGTTTATATAAATCAGATATCCAATCATGCAGATACTGTTTTGAGATGGAAACTTTAATGTAGCAATCAGCATGCTTTGGAATTTGAAGATGATATGTATTTGCTTGCTTACCATTTTTTCATTCCAAAAATGTTACAAATAATAAAACATGCGAGGGTAGAACACAAAATACTGCTTTCCTTATAAAAATCTGAAGAAATCCATCCACCTCCCACCTGGAAAGTCTGTCTGTGGAGTTATGTAAAAGTAGATCGTGATTGAGTTTTCTTTTCTTTTGTTTTTTCATGGCTATATCATTCTTATTATCTGCCAGTCCATATGCATTTTTGTCATATGGACTAAATGCATTATTATAGGACACAGGGATGATTGTTGCAAACCCAACTTGTGTTAAAACCACAAGTGAAGTGATTTGAGAAAGCAGTTGAAATGGCAGGTGTCAAAATACCAATTATATCACAAAACCGTGTTTTTCCTTAGAAGTGCATGTCACATTAGTGGAGAGAGGGGGTGACAAAGAAACAAAGTAATTAGTTTCTTTTTCTCCTACACTTTCTCTCTCCCGCATCGCACTTGTGTTTAAAGAGCTCTTTTAACCAACTGCCTTTTTCCATACTAGCATGCTAAGCATAAAATACTTTGTACACATACATTTAAAGCTGTTTTATGTTTCTTATGTTTATGTTTCTTTTCAGAAATTTCTGATTAAAGGAGAATTTCCAGAACAAAAATTGACAGGTAATGTACTCACCTCTTGTCATCCAAGATGTTCATGCCTTTCTTTCTTCAGCCGTAAAGAAATTATGTTTTTGAGAGAAACATTTCAGGATTTTTCTCCATATAAAGGACTGCTATGGTGCCTCGATTTTGAACTTCCAAAATGTAGTTTAAATGCAGCTTCAAACAATCCCAAATGCGGTTGTAAATGATCCCAACTGAGTAAGAAGGGTCTTATCTAGCGAAATGATCAGTTATTTTATTAAAATAATACAATTTATATACTTTTTAATGTCAAATGCTTGTCTTGTCTCGCTCTGCCTGAACTGTTTTTTTCTGGTTCATGACAGTTAGGGTATGCCGAAAAACTCCCATCTCATGTTCTCCCTCAACTTCAAAATCGCCCTATATCGCTGTTTTACGTTTTTCGTTAAGGGTGTTTGATCTTCTTTACATGTTTACTTTGCAACGACTGGGTCAGTACTTCTGTAGCGATGATTTTGAAATAATTTTTGAAGTTCAGGGAGAAAATACAATTGAAGTTTTTTGACATACACTAACTGTCTTGAACCATTATACACAGAGTTCAGAGGGAGCAAGACAAGACAAGTGTTTGAGATTAAAAAGTATTTAAATTGTAATTTTTTATGAAATAACTGATCGTTGCTAGATACGACCCTTCTTCCTCGGTTGGGATCGTTTACAACTGCATTTGGGATCATTTGAAGTTGCATTTAAACTGCATTTTGGAAGTTCAAAATCGGGGCACCATAGCAGTCTATTATATGGAGAAAAATCCTTTTTATTGTAAACTACCGGTGTTGGGGAGTAACTAGTTTCATATAATGATATTACGTAATTTAATTACAAAATAAACTTAACTGTAATCTGTTTAAAATTACAATTACAATTAAATTACAGTTACAGTGGGTACGGAAAGTATTCAGACCCCCTTAAATTTTTCACTCTTTGTTATATTGCAGCCATTTGCTAAAATCATTTAAGTTCATTTTTTTTCCTCATGAATGTACACACAGCACCCCATATTGACAGAAAAACACAGAATTGTTGACATTTTTGCAGATTTATTAAAAAAGAAAAACTGAAATATCGCATGGTCCTAAGTATTCAGACCCTTTGCTGTGACACTCATATATTTAACTCAGGTACTGTCCATTTCTTCTGATCATCCTTGAGATGGTTCTACACCTTCATTTGAGTCCAACTGTGTTTGATTATACTGACTGGACTTGATTAGAAGAGCCACACACCTGTCTATATAAGACCTTACAGCTCACAGTGCATGTCAGAGCAAATGAGAATCATGAGGTCAAAGGAACTGCCTGAAGAGCTCAGAGACAGAATTGTGGCAAGGCACAGATCTGGCCAAGGTTACAAAAAATTTCTGCTGCACTTAAGGTTCCTAAGAGCACAGTGGCCTCCAAAATCCTTAAATGGAAGACGTTCGGGACGACCAGAACCCTTCCTAGAGCTGGCCATCCGGGCAAACTGAGCTATCGGGGGAGAAGAGCCTTGGTGAGAGAGGTAAAGAAGAACCCAAAGATCACTGTGGCTGAGCTCTAGAGATGTAGTCGGGAGATGGGAGAAAGTTGTAGAAAGACAACCATCACTGCAGCCCTCCACCAGTCGGGGCTTTATGTCAGAGTGGCCCGATGGAAGCCTCTCCACATGGAGTTTGCTAAAAAACACCTGAAGGACTCCAAGATGGTGAGAAATAAGATTCTCTGGTTTGATGAGACCAAGATAGAGCTTTTTGGCCTTAATTCTAAGCGGTATGTGTGGAGAAAACCAGGCACTGCTCATCACCTGTCCAATACAGTCCCAACAGTGAAGCATGGTGGTGGCAGCATCATGCTGTGGGGGTGTTTTTCAGCTGCAGGGACAGAACAACTGGTTGCAATCGAGGGAAAGATGAATGCGGCCAAGTACAGGGATATCCTGGACTAAAACCTTCTCCAGAGTGCTCAGGACCTCAGACTGGGCCGAAGGTTTACCTTCCAACAAGACAATGAACCTAAGCACACAGCTAAAATAACGAAGGAGTGGCTTCACAACAACTCTGTGACTGTTCTTGAATGGCCCAGCCAGAGCCCTGACTTAAACCCAATTGAGCATCTCTGGAGAGACCTAAAAATGGCTGTCCACCAACGTTTACCATCCAACCTGACAGAACTGGAGAGGATCTGCAAGGAGGAATGGCAGAGGATCCCCAAATCCAGGTGTGAAAAACTTGTTGCATCTTTCCCAAAAAGACTCATGGCTGTATTAGATCAAAAGGGTGCCTCTACTAAATATTGAGCAAAGGTTCTGAATACTTAGGACCATGTGATATTTCAGTTTTTCTTTTTTAATAAATTTGCAAAAATGTCAACAATTCTGTGTTTTTCTGTCAATATGGGGTGCTGTGTGTACATTAATGAGGAAAAAAATGAACTTAAATGAGTTTAGCAAATGGCTGCAATATAACAAAAAGTGAAACATTTAAGGGGGTCTGAATACTTTCCGTACCCACTGTATATATGAAAAAGTTAATGATTACAAAAGGGGTTATATCTGAATATTTTCACATACATTCAGATTTTACTGACTGCTCTACAATATGAGACACCTATGTTTCAGGAGTTTAGGACACAGAATAGGACACATGTTTATTTAATAACTGTTTTATTTCCTATTTGGGATTGTGTATTTTTTGTTTTTTAATTAACTGCTAAAGGCATTGTTAGATACCAATGTTTCCTGTCATAGCTATGCAAAGATTTGATTTCAAAAACAGTATCACAGGTATTAAACAATATTTTATAATTTTAAATCTGTATTTAACCTCAGAATGATCTCAAAGTAAAAAGAGATGCTGAAGTCTGATTTTATGTTAGCTGTGCTTTATAATGAAATTATTATGATCTTAATTCAAGTGATGAAGGCTTTTGAAAGTCTGACAGTAATCAGTGTGGAGTATTACCGTAAGGTTAACCCTGCCTGCTTTAAGTATTTGAAAATTATTAACAGTTTAGGAAAAAATTAGACATTTAAATTTAAAAGGTAATCAAAAAGTAGTCAAATGTAATCAGTTACTTTACTTTAATAAAGTTATTGAAATAATTACACTATTTGTTACTTTTTAAATAGGGTAACTTGTAATCTGTAACCTATTACATTTCCAAAGTAACCTTCCCAAAACTAAGATTCTTAAGGGTTATTTTGGTATTACTACTTATTTACTACTTATTTACTAACCTTTTTTGTTTTAGTTGACGACAACAACACTAGAACTACTGATAGGCAGAAAAAAGTCAGCTCTACAACTGACACATGAAAACATTATTGTGCTGTACGTCTATATTTTCATAGCAGTAACTGTAGTTATTCAGTTTTTTTTTAGTCTGTCACATTTTCTTATTGATGATGATGCCATTTTAGTTGCTGTGCGCTGTTTTGTTATACACCAAATGTAACCTTTTTTGATACAGCACATTTCTTAGAGCTCCCATCTCTGCCGTCACCTTTGAAACGTGCCCTTAGACAGCCACTCACTCTGACCTTCTCGCAACTAACATCATTTGAAGCAGCTGACAGAATGGTGACATAAAATGGCAGTCTGACCTCTCAAGCCTATTAGAATTGTTTCTGTTTTTCATTCGCTGAGCAAAATGGAGACACCCAAGGTGAAATCTGATGTCTGCTGAACATAAGAGGAAAGGTTGGATTTGGGTAGGTCGGCATATGAAATATTTCAGAGTCTCATAGCGGAGCTCTTAGTTCGGCTGTCTGTAAGGCCGCATACGAAGACATAATGATTCAAAACTAAGTGGGGTGTCCCTGCGCAAGATGACAATCGTAGCAGGAATGAGACATAATGAGATGTAATACTGTACGTTTCAAACCGCCGGGTTTGTTGATTCAAGACAAGCAACCTGTTTCTCCGCCGAGAGAATCGAGAGTCCATGTCAAGTGATCCGAAATTGCCTTCCTTCTCCAACCTTATTTTAGAGTGCCATTAATGACCTGTGTGGCGGAAAGGGTGACCTGTCTCACTCTGTGACGTGTTTTCAAATAGCTGTATAATGAGCTGTGTCAACCATCTGCTTTTGGGATCTGAGGATGACTGCTTTTGGCTCTTTTTCACTTCAAACCGTGGTGAAATAAGCCACTTCGCTGCATAATGAGAGGACTGATTATCTTGGCATTATTGTTCGTGTCGTAGCGCTGTCTTTGAAGAGGAACGTCTGCTCCCAACACCTCAAGATGTCGCCTATGGTGATTAAAACTGGTTTGAGATGGCAGGGTTTTGGGAATGTGTCTGCATGATGATAAAAAGCACATATGACTTCTGCAGCACCTCACTGGCACCTTTAGTCTGTTTTCCCCAAAGTCGCAGGCAGGGGATGGTATCTTTGAACTTTCCGAACGCCTTTTGAAAAGCTCTGAAAATTGCTTCCCAAATGCTTTTGGACCATTGGTTATTCAGCTGGCTGCTGCGTTTCTAACTATTCACATTCGTAGAGGAAGGAAGAATAGAGCGCGCACAGTATCACGAACTCTCTCACGTTGGCCGTCCAATAGCGAGATCCATATCGATGCCTAAAAATCCCCAATGACGATCCACACTCTCCAACTAATTTCTATGTATAGAAACAGACATAACTCTGTATCTATCGACCTTTCTTTCCGTTCGGCAGCTTACAAGCAATCCAGGGCTTTAAAATGTATCCTTAAGTGCTTGTATCATAACATCCTGCTTGTGTAGACATACATCATCACAAATATCCTATCCCAGAAAAAATCTGACACACAGACAAATACAAATACCAGGCTTTGTGGAGAAGGTAATAACCAACCTGTCATGTCACATACACTGTTCACTAGATTATGAAGTAATTGAATCACAGTTGGCACGGCAGGGACCATTATACCTGTGAGAGATGTGCAATGCGGTTAAGTCATCATATTTATTGCCCTCACTTAATCTCTTTTGCTCTCTTCCCTTCAATAACGGTAACCTCCCTGCCCCCTCCTTAACAAGCTTAACCAAAGGCTGGGCAGCTTCCTCTGTGCAACCAAACATCTTCAGTTCCAGCCAAGGCTTCAAATGATTAGCAACCAAGCAACCACCCCTCAAGGCTCGGATCTGCAGCAATAATACCCAGGCAAACCTAATTACCTAAAGAGATCAACCTTCCCCCTCTACACACTCCACGCTCCCATATCAGGTAAATCTAATAGCAAGGTGCAATATCAGAGAACAATGGCACCATTATTTTTCATCAGTGTTCTTCTGAAACCAACACCTTCGAGCAGCGTTTAGCCTGAGAGCCTCTAAATGTGCCGCATCTAATCGTGGGTGCTTGCCCCAGATTTGCTTTTGGTCATGTTGCGGCAGGGGGATTGAATTATCGCCTCAAATTCATGAATATGAATTATTACATGGTTTTCACTATCAGCGCTGTGTAAATGGCACAGCAGATGGCTCTTCACTTTATCACAAGTCTTCAATGACTCTTTAAAACTTCTAAGAATTTTCATTGCGGTACACAGGTGTTCGCTTGATAGCTTTTTGCCAGAAGAAATGGTAATGGCACCTTTAGATTTATTTTATTGACCCTTTTCTTGCAATCAAGCAGTATTGCATGAACAAGAGGGCTGTGGTTCTGAATGTATCAGCATGTGACTGATTGTTGTCCTGTTCAGTATTTGTGACTGTGATGCTGCTTTTACAATAGTTAATATTGATTCTACGACTCTGCTTGTCTGTGTTTGCAGGTTCCAGACAGAGTGTCAGTCAGTCTGGTCCAGGTACTTTTTGCCTACCGTTTTATGAATTCAGTGAATCCACATACTGTTTTTGCTAACTATACAGAAGGGAAGTAGGTGATTTCAGATGCAGCCACAGTTTTTGTGAGGAAAACATTAAATTATTCACTCAAATGATGAATTCCAACACACTGATTCATTCAGGAACAAAAAAAGTGACTGTATTTATGAGTGAATCACTGAGTTAACCATTAACATTATTCATGCAAAAATCCTGATTCATTCAGGAATGACACAAATGTGACCCAGGACCACAAAATAAGTCATAAGGGTCATTTTTAAAAAAAAAAGAGATTTATACATAATCTGAAGTTTTGAAATAAAAAATGAAAGCTTTCCATTGATGTGTGGTTTGTTAAGATAGGACAATATTTAGCCAAGATAAAACTATTTAAAAATCTGGAAGCTTCTTAGCAATGCATATTACTAATCAAAAATTAAGTTTTGATATCTTTACGGTAGGAAATTTACAAAATATCTTTATGGAACATGATCTTTACTTAATATCCTAATGATTTTTTTGTATAAAAGAAAAATCTATCATTTTGACCTATATAGTGTATTTGTGGCTATTGCTGCAAATATACCCATGCTGCTTAAGACTGGATTTGTGGTCCAGCGTCACAAATGACTGTTTATGAGTGAGTTATTAAACCATTCACTCATACAATTTATGTAAAAAAAAAAAACTGATTCATCCAGGAACAAACCAGCACTACACTGTAAAAAATAAAAAACACAATTTGTTGAATCAGCTTAAAATAATTTGTTACCCTGCTGCCTTAAAATTTTAAGTTCAGTCAACTAAAATAAGTTTATTCAACCTGAAATGTTAAGTTGTACTAAGTAACAACTTAGATATTTGTGTTTGCTAAACTTAACAGATGGATAAGTAACCTGGCTTGATTCAACTCAAATATCTGAGCTGTCACTTAACATTTCAAGTTGAACTTTTTTTTGAGTTGACTGAACTTAAAATTTTCAGGCAGCCAGGTTACAAATTATTTTAAGTTGACTCAGCAAATTGCTTTTTACAGTCTAATTGGTGGTATTGTGTGCGTACACAATACCGCCAATTAGACAAAAAAAACTTTTGTTGTGTCTAAAATGTAAGTTACACCAGTGTTCATTTCATTGATGAATAATTTTTTATCATAATTTTTTGTCAACAACATTTTTCACTGACAAAAACGAGACAATAAGGAAACAAAACTCGTTTTCAATGACAAAAGCTATGATGAAAATCTATTGACATGTTTGTCAATAAATAGAAAAAGAAGACAAAAATGTTAGGGAGGAACGATTTAGGAGTAGATTCATTCAGAAGGAATCTGCTGCGTGTTTAGGAGGTTAGATGCGTACATTTGAACTGTATCATAGCCTAGTGATCTTTCCAGCAGGACATAAGCTAGCATTCATTTCCTGCGCGTCTCATAAAGCGTTCAAAAATGTCAATATCTGAGAGTGAGAGAAGAGGAGACATGAATAAATTTGACAACGCAAAAGAGAACTTAATTCAGTTTTCTGAGCACAGACACCGAAGCAGCGCCTCACACAGCGCACGAGTATTCTTTCGTGTCTCATGAATGGAGAAATACACAAAAAAAGTCAAATTGTCAGTTTTGACAAGTATTCATGTAAGCACACTCGGTTACATCTTAGTTGAACGTAAACAGTTGGGAGAATATTGGACATATATCAGTACATTGTATCTGTGTATTCGGTTTTAAAGGGGTAGCAGTCTAATTTACTTGCTATTGTCTGTGGCATTGATGTTAATCAAACTACAAAACAAAGACAGAAAATCTCTCACTGCTCTTGACTAAATTGCTTTAGTAGCCTTAATAAAGATCGATCAAAATGTACTTATATAAATAAATATGTCTGCTTAAAAGAATGAATGTGGTAAACAAGTTGTTATAAAGAATGCATAATTAGCCATTGACATTTAAAGAAGTCCACTTCCAGAACAACATATTACAGATTATGTACTCACCCCCTTGTCATCCAAGATGTTCATGTCTTTCTTTCTTCAGTCATAAAGAAATTATGTTTTTTGAGAAAAAACATTTTAGGATTTTTCTCCATATAATGGACTGATATAGTGCCCTGAGTTTGAACTTCCAAAACGCAGTTTAAATGCAGCTTCAAACAATCCCAAATGTGGTTGTACATGATCCCATCCGAGGAAGAAGGGTCTTAGTGAAACGATTAGTTATATTCATAAAAATAATACAATTTATATACTTTTTAATGTCAAATGCTCATCTTGTCTTGCTCTCCCTGAACTCTGTGTATTCTTACAGTTAGGATATGTTGAAAAAATCGTCCTATATCGTTGTTTTACCTTTTTTGTTAAGGTTGTTTGATCTTCTTTGCATGTTCACTTTGCAAAGACTGGGTCGGAACTTCTACAGCGATGTAGGATGATTTTGAAATGATTTTTGAAGTTGAGGGAGTTTTTCGACATACCCTAACTGTCTTGAGCCAGAATACACAGAGTTCAGGGAGAGCAAGACAAGATGAGCGTTTGAGAGTAAAAAGTTGTTTTTTTTTTTTTTCGATCATGTCGCTAGATAAGACCCTTCTTCCTTGGCTGGGATCATTTACAACCGCATTTAAACTGCAAAGTTCAAACTCGGGGCACCATATCAGTCCATTATATGGAAAAAAATCCTGAAATGTTTTCCTCAAAAAACACAATTTCTTTACGACTGAAAAAATGACAAGGATGACAAGGGAGTGAGTACATAATCTGTAAACTGTTGTTCTGGAAGTGGATTTCTTTAAATGTCAATGGTTATATAGGCTAATTATGCATTCTTTATAACAACCTGTTTACCACATTCTTCATTCTAACAAGCAGACATATTTATTTATATAAGTAAATTTTGATCTTTTCTTTATTAAGTCTACTAAAGTAATTTAGTCAAGAGCAGTGAGAGATTTTACAAACCCAACACAACAATAAGAAAAGCTAGTAAAGTTGGTAAAGCTAATAGGCTCGGTAGCTTTTGCAGCACAAACACAAGCATGTAGTCCGCCGTTGTTGTTGCTGTTACACGACGTAGTAGTGTCTGACTAGGGTCGAGACGTGGGGTGATGACCTCATCGTTTCACAAAATATATAGACTGTCTGTACACACAAAAATGCAAAGGTGACATTTTCAGATTTATCTACTCTGTCTCCGTGTGGACAGGGCAGGGTGTGGACATATTTCTGATGACTAACATCACAGAATTTACTGGTATTTTGATGCTCATATGTGAATGATCTCAAAACCAAAACGCCATTGCTTGTGGGAACAACATATTTGTGTATTTGCCAGTAATTCTGGTAATTTTATGGTAATTTACCAGGATTGCTGTGTAATAGGGGCTATTGACTCTTGTCATACTTGTAACCTTGCTGTTGTTCTAAATATCAATTCATATTCAGTTTATATTTTCATATAATTCAAGCAATTTGAGTACAGACATTTATGTGCCTAATACTTTATTGTTGCATAGATATCCTACTGGTTAGTGGCCTTGGTAAATAAGAGTGATACAGCTTCAAGATGTGTGGTGTAATCAGGTTTATTGTATTCTTTTTATTACAGTATAGTATGAAATATAGTCCCTTTGGAACTACAGCAATGGCAGCACATCTAGTGTTTGTTATTTCTGTGTATATTGTATACATTTACAACTTTAAACATTGATATGAATCTAGATAGGTAAATACTCTGATTAATCAATGCACATACAGATAGCAAGAAAGATTTAAATTATCCTTCACATTACTGTCTCAGTTGATGTGACTGCTCCTCAGCACAATGTTAACTCTATCCTGTGTGAAAGAGTTTATTCTAAGAGAAAGTGACATTGAAAAAAGAGACCTGCCACTTCCTATGCCCACCATAATTGGCAGTAATGCTTGTTTGGCAACTGGTCTACGGTTGCCCAGCAACTATGTTTAAGCTTTCAATTTACAAGCTATCCAGCAAATAGAATTTTTATCATGGATGTTTACAGCAGAGCAGATGAAAAACAGCCAACAGTGTGTTAACTCGTGTTTGATTTTTCATTTAGTTTGCTGACATTAGTGCGACCAGTAAACACTGAGCCAAAAGCAGGACTGAAGAAAAATCGTCCCTCTGTTCCTTGTCCATTTACTGATCTGGTCTAGCGCTACTAATACAAACTGTTACAGAATAGGGTCCAAAGATGGGTCTCGCCTGACTTTTGACTCTTTTTGGCATTTATTTTTCATGTTGAAAATAATGAGAAGGGAAAAACGGGAAAGGGAAAGATTTTTTGTTGACCAATCAACTTTTTTGGTTAATACGATTGGTAACAAAATAAAAAAAAATGTCCAATGTCCAACTTTTCAAATACAGTGTATCCCCAAATGCTTTGGTGCATGTCTGCAACAATGCAAAAATAATCAAAAACATTCTTGTACACTTTTTGCAAGCTGAGCGCTCGAGTGTATATATATGTGCTTGAATATGAAGAAGAAAAAAACAACCGATCATGCATTATTCATTAACCTGATATGGGGTAGTCATCAGAATGAGAGGCACACTGTTGAATTATGAATATGGAACACATCACTGCATGATTATCATTCAAATTTGACTTTAAGAGGTTAAGTATTTTAGTCTCCACCACTGAGGTGAATTGAACGTGATTGCGTTGGTTTCCTGAAATGCGACTTTGATTAGCAAGACTTTACTGGTCAAAGAAGTTTTGACTTGTCCACCATGACTCCAAATCCAAGTACAACAAGATAGGTCAAAGTTCCAGAGCTTTAGAATAACTTCAGCCAGGATGATTTTAATATTGATAGAGCAGCTCAGAAGGCCGAAAAGCAAAGCCAGCAGGCAAAAGTTTGACTTTGCAGGTAAAGTTTGAGCTTCTTTTTTAAGAGCAGATGTTCTGAATGAAAGGAGAGTGGTACACACTGATAAGATGTCTTAGGTTTTAAATTAAATTACTGAACCACTTTGATGTGTACACTCAGTGAAAGAACTCTTTGATAAAAAGATATTCAAGAACTGAAGACATACAGATTTTGGTCTGCCATCAGATCTATTCTTCTAATACAATTTCTATCACAGAAATGGGTCAAGGTTTGGCTATTTAATTTTGCCCTGTGTATTCTGATTAAAACGAATAAGCACTTCATTATATTATATATTTTTCAAACGTTTATGCTGAAAATTTACTATTTTAAAAGCATAAAACAGGTTTTTTTGCAACTGCTGTCTTTGACGTCACAGCTCATGAAACAGCTTGAGTAGCGAACTGAGATGAATGGAAATAACAGATAGCTCTATCAGATAGCTCTTTCCAGATCTCCAGATAATATAGAGACTTCCTTGGCAATACCACAATGTAAAGTGAAAATATCTCTACAAATCTCTGACAATGCAGTCCGCTATTGCTCTGACCAGTAAATTCAAATTTGTGCTACGGCTTGATCAAAGGAAACAGGAACTCACGGAGATGCAACGCAACGCAACAGCTGGAAACACACAACTTTCCAGCATTTTGCTGCGTACTTCTCGTGTTGTTGTGTCTGCAATTCCCTGACCTGTTCAAAGTCCACAGCGAGCCCACAGGCAGGTCACCAGAGCTCACACCATTCAATAAGTTATTAATACTTGATGCCAGCGGCCCCTGTGCATTATTTAACAATAAATGATAACGGCTGCTCCATTATAGATTAAAGGAGAAGGGCTGCCTTTTTTAATCACACATTTCTAAAGGCCACAGGAAAAGAACTCCATCAGAGACAAAGAGGAACAGGAAGTGCTGTTAGTGTCTGTGGAGTGGAAAGGTTGTCAGCTGAATGTACATGTAAAGATCAGTGACCTTACACCTTCACACAAGTGACTGTTAAGATGATTAGCAACAATATGAAAATGATATATATGCGTTTACTTGGCCTTCTTGCAAAGTCTGAAATGAATACAGGTCTCTCAGTCATCCAGGAAGATCTTACATCCGAACAACACAGGGAATAGATGTAAGATCAAACAGATCAGAGGCCTCTCTGATCATATGGGATGTTCAGAGTGTTCAGAAAGCAAGAGCATACTCAATGTAATATTTACAGGTGCTGATCTATTCAAGCAGACAGCACTCCTGGATTATTGTGGTCCTTGGTAAATGCGACTCATTCATTAACGGCTGTTGTTCTTCATCCTCATAATTATTCAAATGTAGCATCAGCTCACATTTACACAGCAGTCACAGCAAGCATTTGGATGCTTACACCACACATAAACACCCATTTAAATCTTTTGGAGGTTTGTACTTGGAAAGTTGTAATTTTGCTCAAAGCAAGATATACAATTTTTACAAAAAAGTCAGCAATATTTTTTAACTTTACTTCTACAAAATGATGAATAAAGAATGTACATGAGATCTGTTATTTTATTGTTTTTGTTCAGTTTATGAAGGTTGTGTAAATTGAATTGAACTAATGATATATTTCATACATGCAACATGAATAGTTTTATTGTAAATCGTTGTAAAAATGTAAAACTTATGGCTTCCCACTAGTAATTATGACTTCTACAACTCTACAAATCTTTCCGACATTATTTGAACACTAAGAGCCTGTGTAAGACCTTTTCTTAGAACTAACTTCACTTTTCCTGAGGTTTTTTTGGGGGTCATTTTTGTATCTGAATAATCATTTTTATGAATAGAGCACACGCAAATGGCACCTTACTACTAGTGGAAAATCATCATAATTTGGTGGTTCAGTTTTTGTATTTCTTTGTACTGTTGATGCTGAATACCCAGAAAAAAACTACTTCTTAGCTGCATGATACACAAACAACAATTCCCAACATTGATTGTGGCTGCATAAGAATGAAAAAATGCTTAAAAAAAACATCAATTACACATCTGCATAATTTACTTCATTAAGTTGCATTGCATTGCACATCCTGTTTTTGTCAGGAAGTCAAAGTGAGAACTATGAAATTGTCTAATGAGTCTAAATATGACTATAAATACACAATGTAAATATGATTTCCAAATGAAGGAGGAACTTCCCAGAGGGCTTCAGTTTCCGTTTGAGTTTACACAGGTGTAACTCATCACATTAACTGTAGACATGTTCAACTAGTGTTTGACTACCGGGTTTTTTTTCAATAATTAGTCTAAAAAGTGTCTTAAAAAAAAAAAAAAGGAAAAAAAATGTAATGCAAAGGCATAAGTGTGGTTTCAGTGTCTAGATACTTTCTGTGGGCCACTGTAGCTGCTCTGGTAATTGTTTTAGCAACTGATCATTTCCATTAAATGACAAAATATGAAAGAGATTCCATAAAAAGATAAAGTATAACACTGATAGCTACCTTCAGGTTAGGTGTAAAGTTGAAGGTACACTAAGCCACTTCAATGCTAATGATCTCTTTACAGGAGGACGTACAAAGTCTGGGTTTGCATTTAGAGTATTCCAGTCTAGCCTGCTGCATTTTAAATGTGAGACCAAAGACTCATTAGAAATGTATGCTTGAAGGGTTGAAGGACTTGTCTTGACTAGTCTTGCACGCTTATTTTTAGAGAAAGATCCAGTGAGTTTGCTTTCTCCTCCTTTTAAAGTAAGTCCTTTCTTTGTTTGCTGAAAAGCCTGCCATTCCGCTTTTATAATGGCCCAGAAGTAATGCCAAGGTAGTCTTTGCTCGAGAGTGTGTAATTGCTCTTCATGGAAGCGTGGTGCTGTTGTAACTGGAGGCTAATGCCGAACTGACCTGTTCCGTTTGCCATTTCGGAGTCAGCTTCAAGCCGTGTTTGAGCTGAGAGGCGTGACACATTCGCAGGCCTCTTTGAGGGCTGCTGCATTGCTCATTCAGGAGTGCTTGTCTGGGGGGCTGTGCTGACTCTTGAACTACTAGCTGCCAGCGTACATTTCAAAAAATTCCAGAGGCTCAGAGAACATTAACCGAACTACCCATGAGTAGTCAGATGACAAAAAAAGTATTGTATTATTGCTTCTAAAATCATCATGGTCATCATTTAATCACTGTCACGATGTTTTGACCCTGTATTAGTTACTTTCTTCATTAGAGAAGAATATGTTAGGCCTAGTCTGCATGTACATGTGTATTTTCATAAATAGAATTTTTCGTCCTTCGTTTAGACCTACAGATGGTGATATAACCCTAAAGCCAAATTGGCCAATCAGATGCTTGAAAAAAAGTGCACTCCGACGTCACAAGCCAAAATCTCCAGTTTCACTGACTATACGACAACACTACAACAGGAGTTTCTGGAAATCTTCACTGTGGTAGTTTTGAAAATACCTGCGTTCGTGTGGGCAGGACAGTTTGTAATGATTTATATTCTGCTTACTTTATTACTTTACTTTATTTATATATTACGTTACTTTATTCACTGATAATCATGATAGAAAATCGCATAGTTTCAGTAAAAAATTGCATGCACTTTAAAAAAAGTGCCACAAGGTTTAATGTCATTGGTTCTAGGAGTCAGTAAGACTTATTGAAAGAAACTAGTGTTTTGGACATTTCTTATGCCAACCAAGGCTGCATTTTTTTTTTATCAAAGTTACAGAAAAAAAAAAACAATCAATTTGTTTTGGTCTCAAGGTCATTTTAGTATCTGAATAATCTTTTTTACAAACTGAGCACACACAAATGCTACCAGAATGTCATAATTACTAGTGGGAAACTTGACACTTTAAACGCTTTAAACACATGAAACCAATTTGTATCTATATAAAGTATGTCTACAAAAATAATCTTCTCTGGAAGACAGGAGGAACTGTAACAACAACTCAAAGCTGTTTGCTTGTGTGTATTTTCTGTACTATTTACCTTTGACAGATTCATGTTGTGAATACTTATTTTTAAGCTCCTGTATCTGTAATAAATTGGTTAGCTATGTGTTAGCTATATGTAAACATTTTCTGTGCTGTTTTAAAAAGGTTAGAACACAATAAAAAATACATGATTTAAAGATCAATCAATCAATCAAAACTACTTTATATACTTGGAAAATGAAACACTTAATGTGTCCTAACATCTTGTACATGTAACATTCAATACTTACTGTAAACTAACAGATGCTACAATAACACCAGCCCAAATACAATCAGATTCTGTAATACTTTGTTTCTTGTAAAGGCCCATAACAGAGTGACTTGGGGAAACATATAACAAGACGGATCTCACAGTAATTAGAATAAGCAGAGAGAGGAGATCCCACTGTCCCCTAAGTGCATTTGAAGAAGTGTTAGCAAACCACACTCCTCCTGCCTTCACCCACATCCTCATGCCCTCTTGTGAGCTCTAACAGAAATGCCTTTTAAAGAAATGAGTTTTCAGCTTTGAATGAATTCCAGACAGTGAGAAAATACTGGAAGGCAGTCATCTACTGTAACAAAGATGAACTGTATATAGCAATAATATATATGAACCATTATGCCCGTGTACAGCATTACATGCTTAGAATAGAGCTGATATTATTATAATGATACACACTGTGGTGCATACAGTGCCTTGTGAAAGTATTCATACCTCTTCTTTTTTTTTCATGTTTTGATGTTACAGCCTTACATTAAACGGCTTAAAATTACTTTTTTTTCCACATCAATCTACACTCCATACACCATAATGACAAAGCACAAAACAAAAAAATTTAGCTCAGAAGCATTCATATCGCTTGTAGATGTTACTACACTTCGAGTGGAGTTAACCTGTGGCAAATTCATTTGAATGAGTATGATTGGAAAGGCACACACCTTTAAAAGGTCTAACAGCTGAAAATGCATATCAGAGCAAAAACCAAGCCCTGAGGTCAAAATAACTGCCTGTAGTGCTCAGAGACAGGAAGCATGCTCCATTGAGGCTGCTTTTCAGAGGCAGGGACTGAGCTTCAGAATAGAAGGAGAGCTCAGTACAGTTAAATACAGTGATAGCTTTAATGAAATCCCAGTCCAAAGCATTCAGAACCTCAAACTGGGCAGAAGTTTCACCTTCAAACAGGACAATGACCCTAAGCACACAGCAAGAGTGGCTTATAGACAACTATGTGAATGTAGTTCAGTGGTCCAGCCCGAGCCTGGGCTTGAACCCAGTCAAACATTTCTGGAGAAATCTGAAAATGTGCATCTGCCCCCATCCAACCTGACAGAGCTTGAGAGGTGAAGAGGTTAGAAGAAGAATGGCAGATAATTGCCAAATGCAAATGTTCAAAACTTGTTGCATCATACCCAAAAGGTCTTGAGGCTGTAAAGGTGTTTTAACTAAGTACTGAGCTACGGGTATGAATACTTATGCAATGTGTTTTATTTTTCATAAATTTGCAAAGTTGCTAAAAACCTGTTTTTTGCTTTGCCATTATGGTATGGAGTGTAGATTGATGTGGATAAAAAGTAATTTAAAGCAGTTTAACACAGCAAGGCTGCAACATAAAACATGAAGAAAAAAAAAAGAAAGGGTATGAATACTTTCGCAAGGCAGTGTACGTATATCATTACTTATTACTTATACATAATTTATTCTTATGCATCTTAATGAACCTGAGAGAGACTCAATATGTCAAAGAAAGAGTAAATCTCAGGTTCTAAATTACAAAAGATATGTATATTAAAAATAAACACTGGACAGAGATTGTCTGTCAGTTCAAGTAAGAACAAACATACTTTAAGATGGTTCAGTGTCCCAATAAGTCATTAGCAATTTAAATTTCATTGCAATACAGCAATATAATGGGTGATCATTTCTTCTATTGTATTGTACTGTTTTTTTTAATGATCTTTCATTCAAATTTATATGATAGGGTGTATGTCATCATTCCACAGATGGTAGCTTACCACTGTTTATAGATGTTGATTGAAGTGTCACAGCACGGTTTGTCAATCTATGTCGAGCTTGAATGTTTGTTGTGCCTCAGGAGGACATGAGACAAAGCTGCTGCTTTAGTTCACTGAGAACTTCAGGGCATCCCATCACCACTGAGTCTTTGTCTCTGTGAAAAGGAGATTATTTGATACAATTATCGCACAAAACAACAAGATTATCATCACAGTGGTAATAAAAGGTCTATTGCGCTGAAACAGTTGGACAGATGTGGTGGTTGAGACACCAGCGTGTGAACAGGGCCCTCATTACACCAAGAGACAAACAGTGCCTTCAGATAATGGACTCTCATTTGATCCAGTTCAATTCAATACTGATTGAATCAAACAAAACATTGCCCTTTCATTCTCTCTGAAATTGCATTCCTCAAAATACTGCGGGGGGTGGAAGGAGGAGATGAGGGGAGCTGCAAAGGCAAATAAACAAATAGAGGGAATAATTTGTTGTGAAAGATTAAATGGCACTGGCTGGCCCATCGGCCTTGATTGTTGGAATCAGTGCACTTCATCCACTTCTACAACTTGGAAGAAGAAATACGCATACGGATACACAACTTTAATGGAAATGGCAAACATACAACCAATCTCCACTGTGTAATGCACAGCCATGGAAGTTATTACTACCCTTTGGCTTATCTTGACATTAAAGATTATTCCGAATTAGGTTTATACTTTTTTCTATGACTGGCTTTGTTTGTTCTTTCAGAAGCTGCAGAGAATTGCAGTTCTTATTGTTTAAGCACATCTCCTCACGCAATTTAAGTGCTTTAAACATTTGAAGGTCACTTTTATACTGCATAGGGATATTAATACTGATCAAAAGCTTCAATCGTGCCCAAGTGATTTAATTGTGACTGCAACAGATGAGAAACGTGAACTCCATGTAGTCAACACAATGCTTCCAAATCTTACAGGAAGTGCTCGAGGAGTTGTTTCCAAGCAGGCTATGGAGGAAATGAAAGTAAATCCTGTAAGGAAGAAGTTACGAATGTTCTTCATGTGCAGCAAATGCAGCAGATATGATTAAACAGCATAATTCAGGTGTTTGTGGGCTGTGATCCTGGGCGCTCTTTCCCTAAGCCACTCTCTGCTCAGCCTGTCTTCAAAGTTTTAAGTAAAGAGGACTGTCAGAAGCTCAATTTTTCTTTCCGGTTCTTTCTTAGGATAATGTTATTTAAGCCCTCTTGGATTTTCGAAATTCTCTGAGATTTGCTTTTAAACTAATTTCTCTTAAATATTTCTTTTTCTGCCTTCGTTGCCATTTTAAAAGATTTTAAACTCCTCACTTGTCTCTACCTATTTTTGAAGTGAGTTTGTGTCTGTGATTCTTGTTTTTTCATGCTGCGTGCGTGAAGCTCAATGGAGACTGAACTCGAACAGCAAATTCAGAAGCAGAAACTGAAAATAGCTTAGGGAGGAAGATGCTGTTTAATATTTCCAATAATTCCAATCCACACTTGACATTTATGGTTCATTATCAATCTGCACTACAACAAACCCAAGTCTTTGTGTTTGATATAAAGCACTCTCATTCACCATGTTCACATTTAATACATATTCTACAACCAAGACATACTTGGAATGATATGCTGTGCATTTACAAACACAGAACTGTTTCTCAGGCACCAGGGGACCATCTTCAGTCCCCGCTCCCCCACTCTATGCATTTCCTTTTATGGCCGTCTTTAGACAACAGGCTGGAGACAGAGCAGAGAGCAAAGAAACAGTTGAGGAACAGAGATGCAAGACCCCCAGCGGCCTCTGCACCCAGGGCAATACACTGGGGGAGAACAGCTATTTCAAACAAGGAAAGATGCTCTGTGATCTTACATAAACATATTATTCTGTCTGTATCTCCTTTTCCAACTGCTTTCTTTTTCCTAACCACAAAAAGGAGACTTTGATACTAAATACATGCATACTAAAAATATATATTGCAATCAGGGGCGTTTCTTCTCAGGAGGCAAGGAAGGCAGTGTCTTCTCAAAATATTGGATGAGAAAAACAGTTTGTAGTACAAAAATAAAACAATGGCAATATTACAAAATAAAACATTAAAAAGTGTATCAATCACTTTTTTAAAGAAACAACTTTTTTAAAGAAAGCAACACCAGCAGGTAAAGTTGTAACAGGAGTCAGCGTCTCTCTCTCCTCCCCTGAGCCCATTGAATTTTAACAGACCATCTAAAACATGCTGTGAGTTTGGTGGGGGATAAGTGAGAATGAATGGGAGAAAGTCACGTGAGAGGAGGCAATGCCTCCATAGCGATATGATTGGATATGACTAGTTATGTTCAGCTGTGGTTGGTTCATGATAATCCCGCCTCTTGTGTTTGTGCACGTTTGCGAATCAGTCCGAATGAACAACATAATGGCGTTAATGGGAAGACTAGGCTAATTTTTAGAAGTATGTAAACAACTCACACACTTAGATAAAACCAATTTGTCAAAATAAAACATGATCTGTTGAAGTAAATTACTGAGTAATTTAAAAGTAATTTAAAGTAAATCTCTGTCTATTACCAATATTTACTGAGCTTTGATTACTGACGATCTGAAAAATTAAAAAATAGCTGAGCATAAGTTCGCAAATAAAATATTGTATTGTTTAAATCGTTACTGCTTTGAGTTATTGTTTTGGAATAAATGTAAAATGCCTAAAAACACTTACTTGATAAGATTCATATGTGGCTCTAATAAATAGAATACTAAATTAATTGTTAATGTAAAAATATGAAATAGCATTTTATTTATTTATTTGTTTTTAGTGTAATGTTTAACCAAAAAAATAAATGAGACATGAATTTACATTTCATTAAAAAAAAAAAGACTCTTCATTTTAGAACACCACAGCACACTCCAGATTGCAAGAATATTCAATTTTTTTCCATGTTCATTTTTCAGATTTTTATTTTTAATATTAAGTTAAATTTTAGTAATCAAAAGCATCCATTAAAATCATGTGACTTATACTATTTAACAACATTGTCAACCTTTGAGTTTCTGTATATGGTATGACAATAGTTGTCAGTGTTGTATTTGAGTAATTAATACAGTTTTTAATTAATTTTAGTTAATTATGAGAGTGACAGCTGCATTCTATAACCACAGATTTTCAGGATTTACAACCTTTTTTTAAGTCCTTGTTTAAACAAAACGTACTAGACAAAGTTGTCTGTCACGTTATACAGTGCAAGTTTCACTCTGCCTTGCATATACACATCTAGCATGTCTTACAGAGCCACAGATATGAGCTGTGTGTCTGATAGCTTAGATTCAGTCCTCCTGAGCCGCTACAGACAGTTTTGTATTTTGGGCGTGGCTCATGTGCTTCCCTCTTTGTGGAGGTATAAAATGCTGTTGTCAGTTAATTAAGACTTAACAGATGAAACTGTACCTCAGTTAAACTTTTGTTGTGTCAAATGTGATAAGACTTGGCAGTTTTGGATGTCACTATCTTTAGTCACTGTTGCTGGTTACAGGTGATTGTTGCACGGAAATCATAGGGCCCTAAATATGATGAAGCTCTTTAACAAATACCTTTGCTTACTGTCACCTGTATGGCAGATTTAGCTTCTGTTTATGCCTATACACTATTTCTCTCTCAAGAAAATGCTTATACCCTGAGATTAGGATCAGATAAAAGTCTGATACTTTAGTCCCAGTGCAGCAGTCTTTGATTTAAACGTCACTTTAGTGCTTACCTCTGGCTGTCAGTGCCTCGTGACGGATTGCATGCAGAGTTCAATAAGTGTTTTCATTTATAATCTGTGTCTACAGCCTTCTCTCATTTCAAACATTTCCCAAATAACAAGAGATGCTCTTCTGACAAACAGGCCCCAAAAGAAAAATATCAAGCATCTGACAGCTCTGCAGCTCTGACACAATAGCTCTTAGGTGAGCTGAGGCAGAGGTGGGTGTATTTTAGACAATTGTGAAGTCATAATAGGGCCCTACAGTCACGTTTGAAAATGGTTTATCTACAGGGCGTATCTATAATTGAACAGACTAGAATTAACTGCTTCTTTGAACCTGGAAGTGAAGTGGTGAATAGTAACCTCCATGGCTGGTGTTAAAATTAAGAAGATAAAGAACATAAAGGAAAGCATGTAATCTGCTGTACTCTCTGACATTTGTGAACATGTAACATATATCTGACATTAAGGCCCTGATTTAAGATTTGTGTATATAAAAACGTGACCACTCACAGCATCTGCAAAATATGTCTGCGTTTTGTGGGCTGTGGGTAATTCGGTGCATATATCAATGGCTTTTACTTCTTTGTCAATGGTGAATTCAGGTTATATCGTTCTCCACTTCAAATGGAAGCCCATAGGTCAACAACATTTACAAAGCAAACAAAAGTTCACCACTTTCACTAGTGAAAACTAACATGGACCATTCAGAAGCAATGAGCAGTTGCTTCTATAGGTCAGAAGCACTTGTGTGTTGGGTTTGTTTTGTTTAGTTATGGTTTAACTGTACAAGGTGAGTTCTGTTGTTAGAAAATGTTTGTTTGCTTTTTGATTCGGATGTTGTGCCCCTTAGGGTTTGAGAGTATAATTGTAAATTCACTGTAAATTGCTTTGGGTAAAAGTGTCTGCCAGATAGCAAACAACAATTACATAATAATGTTTGGAGTGCAAATGTATATTTATTTAAAAAGGTTACATTATTTTACCATTTAATAGGAACCCTGGGTATTATGACATGTATGGCTTAATATATCAAAAATTATGTTTCTTGCTGCAATATGTAGTAGAAAACCCTTGAAAGATTTACATTATTCAAAAAATCTACATTGTTTTAAATATATTTTGCACTATGGGGGACACCATTATGATGTGAAATGGTCGCGCACTGTGAGCTACTGCCGCTATCTTTGGCTATTTTTACCGCAACACAATTCAGAATAAAATACTGATGCGATGACCACAGTATCAAGTGAAATTCACACTGAGAAACTCTTTTAGTGCCTGCGGCGTCATAACAAGCATTGGCATGTGTACATCCTGCCAGGATGGCATCCAGCGTTTCTTGTCTCTGCCGTTTGTAAGCTGCTTCAGTATCTGTTGTCTACTAAAAGCCTCAAAGGCATCAAGGCTAAAGTGGAGAGAACAAAGACGTGGGTCTTTAGGAGGTTTTAGAGATGTAAGTTAGACAAGAATATCTCAGATTGAGCGATTGAGGTGTTGTGTTGCTGGATGTAATAATGAACATAGTGGTCATCATTTACTCCCGACATCTGAGCCGCTGAGTTTGTTTGTGAAGGGAATGCACCTCCCGATCTACATAAATGCATCTATGTTCACACAAATCATTTGTGATCCAGCTTCACCTACAGCAGAAGTGAGTTTAAAGGTTTTTTTTATGAATACCTGCAATCACCTTTCCTAATAACATGCTAGTTAGCAAGTTTAGCGGCTAAACGTGGCTAAATGCAGCTAAAGTAAACAGGCTCGTCACTCCACAGAGAGAAGAGAGGGGCGGGGCGAGCAGAGCTCATTAACATTTAAAGCATCCTCGACCAGAACAGGATGATTTTTGCAAGGTAAAAAGGGTGTTGTTTTACAAAACCATTGAGAATTTTTAACCAAAGTATATTATGGACTTTTCATTAAGGCCCTAAAGAATCATATCAACTTGTGGAAAATGGGCATCCGATGACCCCTTTAAAGACATTTATAATGTTATAAAAGATTTCTGTTTTAAATTAAATGCTGTTGTTTTAAACTTTCTATTCATTAAAAAATCCTGAAAAAAAAATTATATTGCTTTTTACAAAACTATTAAGCAGCGCACTGTTTTTGATATCAATAATAATAATACACATCAGCATATTAGAATGATTCAAATGAAAACAAATGCCTGCTGAAAATTCAATTTTGTCACCACAGGAATAAATTACATTTTAACATAATTAAAAAAAAAAAAAAAAAAAAAAAAAAAAAGTGTAAATTGTAATAATAGTTCACAATACTCCTGCTTTTATACTGTATTTTTAAGCAAATAAATGCTTGAGCATAAGAGACTGCTTTCAAAAACATTAAAGGAATAGTTCACCCAAAAATGAAAATTCTGTCATTAATTACTCACCTTAATGTCATTTAAAACCTGTAAGACCTTCATTCATCTTCCGAACACAATTTTTTGATGAAATCTGAGCACTTTCTGACCCTCCATAGACCCAGAAAGCTAGTAAAATAGTATCAATAATATAGTCTATGTGACATCAGTGGTTCAACCTTAATTCTATGAAGCAACGAGAATACTTTTTGAGCACAAAGAAAACAAAAATAACAACTTCACTCAACAATTTCTTCTCTTCCGTGTCAATCTTTGGCATGTGTTAATGAGAGAACGAAAGTCTTTCGGGTTTGAAATGACATGAGGGTGAGTAATTAATGACAGAATTTTGATTTTTGGGTGAACTATCCCTTTAAAAATCTTAAAGATGGCAAACTTTTGAACAGTATAGATCTATACACACTATATAAATCATACAAACTGTCATATTTATCCTCCTTTAAATACGGGTGTATACAACCTATCAGCATAGCATTTTCAATTAATTACAAAGCACACACAGTTTGTTCAATTGCAAATTAGCATTACTTATTTGGGATTTTAGTACACCTGGGCTAGCAAGGCTGGCATGATTAGATTAGTTTTAAAGAAATATTAAATAAAACCTTCAACTTACACAAAGCTGAGTGTATTTATCTAAGAACACCTTTGTTTTAATTCAACGTTAACGCAGTGTACACATGTTAACATGTTGTGAGCGCTTCCTGACCGTACGTGCGGCTCTGTGAGTTTATTCAGAGCACTGCAGCCTTCGATGCTCCAAAAAAGGAAATAATTAGGGAAAAGCCTTTTTCAGCAGAAGATGCTAAAACCTGCTGCTGCTCTTATCTCAGTCTCACGCCCAGGTATTTACCTCCACTGGGAGAGAAGCCATCCGAACGCTAACTCCGGATTAGCGGTGGGGCACTGTCAGCCCTGCTTCACCCAGCTGCACATCAACACTTATTTGGCACAGTCAGAGTGAAGACCAGAGGAGGCATCTTCTCTCTCTCTCTCTCCCTCGCTCTCTCTCGACGCTGGCATAAACGAAATGACAAGCCTCTTTGCTAAGCAAGAGTAAAGTATCTCAGAGGTGTGCTCTGAAGTGAGGGCTGTGTCAGCCAGGAGGATTCCACTGGTCACACAGCATCAATTTATGCTCTTAAGTGGCTCACGATGAGAAAGAAATCCGTTAATGCCAGGAATAAAACACGGTATTTTTATATTTGCATTAGAAAGCGTTTAAATCCACTAAACTAAAAGCAGAGTTTACTGAACTTAAACCATGCATAATCCATGAAAGAAGAATTTATATCATTAAAGGAGGTGTGAGCGCTTAGAAGTACTTGGTAATTGCATGTCTCAATTAAACGGATGAAAGTGAGGTTTGTCTTTGTAACAAAGTCTCGTGTCTCTTGTACCATGGTGGAAATGGCAGAACAGCTTGTGGTAGGGAATCTTGCAAGTACATCCAGCCCCCACCATATTTATCTTTCTCTGGCTTATAACTCTCTGTGGAGGAAATTGTGCAAATAAAAAATATCGGATGTCCTCCCCTTTGCTTTCAAAGATCTTTTGATTGCAAGCGAAGGTCTTTTGAGTGTTTCCCTAATCAGTACTTTTTTGTGTCAAACTAAGAAGGTATTCATGAACCTCTGGGCTGGAGTGCTCTCTAACATTTAGCCAGAGGAAAGTGTCTTGATATGATTCAAAAGCGCAAGTATCCTCACCAAGGGAATACAATCTATCACAACCATTTCGTATCTATGTAAATGAATTAAGACAGCCCGTAGAGGGTTAATTAGAGGCACTCTTGTCTATTTGTGAAGTACAATATTAATGCTCCTCACAACCAGACAGCTTTTTACTGTCAATTTACATCATGAACTTCCTCCCCACAGAATCCCTGATAAATCCATTAAGGAAATCCAAGAAGAAAGTCATGCCGCATGATTGCATTCTACATATAAATACCTTCCACTGAGGAAATTAGTATTATTTGTTTTGTTTTTTTTTAAATTTCTTTTAGTTTTATGATATTTCTCAGTAAATAAATAATTTTATTCAAAACAGTTAAAACTGCGTGTGCTCTTTCAGCTTTCACTGTTTCACTGAATAATTTAAAAGTTACACTTTTTGTCAGTAGGCCTGTCTGTTATTTTCGGTAGACTTTGTCTTGCAACCATATACACAAAGTATTTTAATTATATATAAAAAAGGCCTGTACCATATCTCAAAATAAATAAGAGATACTGTTTTGTAGAACCAATATGAAAGGAATGAAAATCCTGTAATTTACTCACCCTCATGTCGCTCCAAACTCATATGACTTTTTCATCCGTGAAACAAAAGTATGAGGGATGAGAACTTGGTGATTGTAACTGTCAGGCTCCAAAAAGCACATAAAGTACCATAACTGAAGTCCATTTGATTCGTGTGCTATATTCCAAGTTATTTGATTGCTTTGGGTAAAAAACAGACAAAAAATTAAAGTTATTCAGTCAAAATCGTGCCATCACTTTTCAATCCAACGCTCGAATGTTTGTTGTTGTTTTTTTATTATTATTATTAGCACTATTAGCATAGCATAGAGGCCATACCATGTGAGGAAAATATGAAAAAAAAAAAAAAAAAAAAAAAAAAAAAAACTCACACATTTGCGTTTAGCATTATATAAGCCTTTTAATACTTCATCGGTACACTAGGGGGCGCTCACCGCATTTTAAGAACAATTGTAAAATTGGCAAAATTATTGATTAGGTAATTCATGATTTTCTATGTTTTTAAAGTAAACTCTCATGTCTTTTGTTTGTTTGTTTTAAATAGCTCAAAAGAGAAATTTAAAGGCTGTTTTAATAGCTTAAAAAAAAAATTATACATAATAATACAATACTGCTTTCCTAAATTTTATGAGATCTGATTATGGACTAAATTTCAACTTGATAATATGTTTCAAATGTCCTCCATAACAATTATACATTACTTAGGCCTGTGTTTTGGCTCTCACCCTGATAGCACACATCACGGAGACTTCCAGTCGTTTGCATTTACACCTGGAAGACATATTTTTCTAGTGTTTGCTCATCTGTAATACATCTATAGGAAGTTTCCTATCAAATGTCAAATAGACGTCTATTATATGTCTTTAAGATGTTTATGATTTAGAATGTATGTAAAACTGACATCTTATAGATGTCTGTCAGATAGCACCCTGATAGCACACACACATCTGGGAGACCTCTATTTGACGTCTGCATTTACATCCGAAAGACGTATTTTTTTTTACAGCGTTTGCTCATCTGCAATAGATCTATAGGACATTTCCTATCAGATGTCAAATAGATGTCTAGATCAGATGTCATTAGATGTCTTTAAGATGTTTGTGATTTAGAATGTATGTAAAACTGACATCTTAAAGACATCTGTCAGATGTTTGTACACAGCAGATGCTTTCCAGATCAAGCGATCTTTAACAGACAAATTGCAAACATACGTGTGCTATCTGGTGATGCTTTCCAGATTAAGTGATCTTTAACAGACATCTTGTAGACGTACATGTGCTTTCTGGGGATGCTTTTCAGATCAAGTGATCTTTAACAGACATCTTGTAGACGTACATGTGCTATCTGGGCAGTGACCCAATAATGCATTGATTTTTTTTTTATTATTTTGTTTATGATCAAATTTGTGTTTATTTTAATTTCTTTTCCCTTTAATTTCTTTTATCTTATTTTTCACAAACTGTTTATGCCAGTTTTGACTCCTCAAAATGAATGCTACTAGAATGAATACAAGCCTAATTACAGCTTCAGTAATATTTGCCTACTGAATTTTAATGGTTGAAGGGACATGCTAAAACAAATTGATGTGAAAATTAGGTAAATGTTAAAAATGATACTTTTATATATTATTAGGCTCTCCCAAACATAAAAGGTCAGGCAGTCTGATCAGTGGCATTTTCCTTAATCCTGAATGATAATGAAAATAAGGAGGCTCATAAAACAACAGCCTTAATATGACACAATGTTTGTAGCACTACAAAGCATCCGTAAAACCGATCCACATGTAGTGCAATAGTTCAAAATGTCTTGTCTGGTTCTTTCTTATGGTGAACGAATGGCAATTTTGTGGTCAGAGGATGAGTAACAATGTCTCAATTCGTGAGGGGATTACTCATGCTTTGCTCAGTTTATCATTTTTCCTTTCTCCTATATTGGGGCAAGGACTTTTGTGAGGATTTGTTAAACTCTGCAGTAGGACAGGACCACTAGATAGAGCCCCACTAAGCATCTTTGGCAAGGAAACTTAAGTAGAAAAGAAAGAAGCAAAGTAGGAAGAAAAAAGTTGAGCTTGGCTTTGAAGACCAAGCAGAGGGCTTGTCTAATCCTGCAGGCAGATTTAAGCACAAAGAGGAAACTAGCACAGGCACAATGGCGAAAAGAGAGAGAATAGAAGAATCTTGTGCTATAGGCTTGCACAAAGCACTTCCCTCCATACCTTCTCTCTATGTTCACTTTTTTTTTCATCTTTTACACCACACCCTCTATCTTTTGCTCTCGCGCTTGCTTTCTTTCTCTCTCTCTCATTTCTTTTTATTCTGGTAATCTTGCTTGCTTTCAGCTCTCTCCGTACGTCAGGCAGTGAGAATCTAAGTGCTCCGTGTTCCAAACATCTACATGTCTCCCAGGCTGAGTGACATTAATGGTCTCTTTCTCTTTTTCCTTCCTTGACGTGCCGCAACGGTTGGCAAGCAAAGCTGCGGCCCATCTGGAGAATGAGAAAAGGGACATGGGAGGGGGGCATATCAGAGGTAAAAGTGCTGGAGGTTCATATGCCATTCCCTCAGTACTTGGATCTGGGCTTAATGAATCATACTGCCTCTTATAGCGGCATATCCTCAAATGATGAGTTCTAGCGACGGGAGCTCTCCGAAGCTCCTGCCACATTCCAGCAATCCCGGGGCCCGCCTCGGTGAGGACACGAGTGGCCCCGGCACTGCCCGCAGGAGGACGCCTGGGCTCTAATGCGGCTCAGACCATGAGGATGACAGGAGGGAGAGGAGGAGGAGGCTGTTTGACAGAGCTTGGTTTGCCTCCAGCGCTCATTACCGCAAACATTAACGCCTAATGGACAGCATAAGGAAATGAAAACACATTACCCATACGTGTTTTGTTCAAACGCTGTCATTTTGTATTTGATTTTAAAGACCCGTAAGAGCAGACTGTAAAAGCAAACACTTTTCAAGTCTTTCTCATTTAGTACATTGTTCCTGGCTAACATTGCTAAATATTCAAACAAACATTCAAACGCCCCTCCCAGTTGACAGATTGTTTACAGCTTGCAAACAGCATCTGTGCGCACTTGTGAATTAGCATCCCTCTTTTGTCGCTGAGCATTTTGGTCTGTTTTTCTGTAGCCGTAATGGAGCTCATTAATGCAAAACATGATGGGCGCCCAACAAATGATGAGCCCTCACACAGGAGCTGTGCAGGACACTTCCAATTTTTTTACATCCCATCCAAAAAGCTAGCAAAATATCAACCTTGCTGAATCTGTGCCATTAAATTAGGCAGAGATAATATAAATGAAAGAGCATGGCTGAGTACCAAACCTTGTAGGGAACTTAAATTTATGTGTAAAGTTTTCTACACCAGTCCAAAATTAGGGTTGCTTACTTTTTCACATAGGATTTCTGTCAAAGTGTTCTTAGTGTTCAAAGGGATAGTGTACCTAGAAATGAAAATTCTGTCATTAAAGATGCACTAAGCGATTTTCGAAAGCACCAAAACAAACGCCCATACCCCAAAAGGATCTTGCCCTTTTTGATATCTCCCTCCCGCTCAAAGCCGTTTTCTCCACCGCTGGAAAGTTGCACCAATATTTACGAGGATCCTACCTCTTGCTTGATCGTAACCCTTCTTTTTAATGTTTTGTTCCTCCAATATTTTCCTTTTTTTCTTCCGCTTCTTTCTATTTATAGTCGATCTGCACTCAAATTGAGTCCTCTCTTCTCTTTATCCTTACAAGACATGCCCCTTACAGTTGATTGGTTACAAGTGTGTTTTGGGACCCAGTTCGATGCTGCGGTCAAAAGCATTTTTCAAAAATTGCTTTGTGCACCTTTAATTACTCACCCTCATGTCATTCCAAATCCATGATCTTCATTCATCTTCAGAACATTAATTAAGATATTTTTTATTAAGTCTGAGATCTATCTGACCCTGCATCAGAAAGCCAGCTCCTGTGTCAGCAGAACCACACACATGCATTGTGGTACTCTCATAAACACGCATCAAAGAAATTGTTGACTGAAGTCATTATTTTTGTTTTCTTTGCACACAAGAAGTATTCTTGTAGCTTCATAACATTATGGTTGAACCACTTATGTCACATGGACTATTTTAACAATGTCCTCACTACCTTTCTGGGCTTTGAATGTGGAGTTGTGTTGTTGTCTATGCAGGGTCAGAAAGCTCTCGGATTTCATCAAAATATCTTAATTTGTGTTTTGAAGATGAACAAAGGTCTTACAGGTTTGGAACAACATGAGGGAATGAATAATTAATGACAGAATTTTCACTTTTAGGTTAACTATTCCTTTAAGATGCCTGCACACAGCTCCTCTAATAATCAGTTTACTTTATGCATCTCAGAAAAGTTAAAGTTACCCACTGCTCAGTAGGGGACTGACAGTTATCTTACATGAGAGTATCATCAAATCCATTGCTAATACTTGCCTGTTATTTCCCAACAAATGATGAAACTTCCTGAAAGATGATGTCATTAAGGGCCTGGTGCTTGTTAGTTAAAAGGATTTTACAAAAGACTAATAGGACAGAAAGTGAAACTGAGAACAGAAAAAACTCATACAATGGTTAGTTTGAAGCATTTAAATTAGACAGAGTGAGAAAAAAATGAATATTTCTGCAAATGGAATATTTTTTAATGGGATAGTTCACCCAAAAATGAAAATTCTGTCTACTCACACTCATGTTGTTCCAAACCTGTAAGACCTTTGTTAATGTTCGAAACACAAATTAGGATATTTTTGATGAAATCCAAGAGCTTTCTGACCCCGCATAGACAGCAACGCAACTACCACGTTCAAGGCCCAAAAGTGCACAAGAAGTATACTTCTAGCTTCATAAACTTAAGGTTGAACCACTGATGTCACATGGACTATTTTAATGAGGTCCTTACTACCTTTCTGGGCCTTGAACAAGGTAGTTGTGTTAAAGGGGTCATCGGATGCAAAGACGCTCCCACGATAGTTGATTGACACGAGCGTCTTACTTCAGATAAGCTGTCCCACCTCCATTGTTTCAATGCCGGAGCTGTTGCTGGATGTAATAATGAATATAGTGGTCGTCATTTACTCCCAACATCTGAGCAGCTGAAGATGCAGTGGATTACATTTATTTGTGAAGGGAATGCGCCTCCCGATCTACATAAATGCGTCTATGTTTGCGCAAATCATTCGTGATCCAGCTTCACCTACAGCAGAAGCGAGTATAAGGGTTTTTTTAATGAATCTCTGCAATCACCCTTCCTAATAACGGGGTAGTTAGCAAGTTTCGCAGCTAAACGCGCTAAATGTGGCTAAAGTAAACAATCTCTCTGAGCACAGCTCGTCACTCCACAGAGAGAAGAGAGGGGCGGGGCGAGCAGAGCTCATTAACATTTGAAGGAACAATCCCTCAAAATGGGATGATTTTTGCAGAGCTCATTTTGACAAGGTAAAAAGGGTGTTTTTTTACACAACCTGTGAGATTTTTTAACCAAAGTATATTATAGACTTTTCATTAAGACCCTAAAGAATCATATCAACTTGAGGAAAATGGGCATCCGATGACCTCTTTAATGACAGAATTATAATTTTTGGGTGAACTATCCCTTTAATAAATATTAGTTTTTTTTTATTTTAGAAGTTAGTGCAGAGCACCTGTGGGCCAAAATAGCAACATCCTATCAAAGCAACTGATTTTTCCTATTTTATTTTATATGGGGGAAATATATTGCAAAACAGGAACATCACTTTTTCTCTTCAATATAGCTTTTGTTAAAAATGTTTGTTTGGTGCCTAAACATGATACTGCTCATTTGAATACATACGTCTGTGTGGGAATGGGTGGGTGCATGAGTGTTGATTCAGTGTCAAAAAGCCTTCTTTTAAAGCTGATTTTATATTTACATATATTCTCACAGTTTCTATGGGAACTCCATTCACTGCACAGGTGTATATTCATTAAACACAAAGAAACAAACTCCCACTTAAAAAAGAGATACGTAATGAGCCAATCAGGGTGCGTTCAGTTTATAAAACAGTGCTGTGAAGCAGATGAAAGTAATAAAACAGTGTACAACCGAGTGAGGTGGAAATGAAAGCCTCTTAGCAGCGTTCAGTGAATGACACATTCAGTGCCTTTCTGCTTGATTTAAAACAGCCTTGTCCACAACAACCTTGGGCTTTTGTTGAACAGCATGCACTAGACGCTACTCAATTGGATCAGATAATTTAAGAGTGACATAACAACCTTTGCATAATCTCGTAGAAAGTGAAGAAGGAAAAGAAGAAATAGTTTAATTCTCCTATATGATATCCTTGAACAATATTGAAATCTTTGCTCCTTTCATCCCAACTCTACCTGGAAGTCTGTGGCTTCCTCTCCGTCTGTCAATCTATCTCAGCTCCATCAGTGAAGGGAGACGTTTATGACTACATCTCAGGTTAGGATGGGAGGGGCAAGGGGTACCAAAACCAGGCAGATTTCCCTTGTGAGATTAATGGCACGGTGAATCATAGCTGGTGTCGTCGCGGGGCGACAGGCTGGCGTTCCCCCTGGCTGCGGCTCATTTAAAAGCGGTAGAATCCCGAGCGGCATTGACGGCGTGTATCCGCAACCCAAGCACGGCACTGACAGCTGCATTAGGAACTGCCACACTTGCTTCTCTTTAAAAAGTATTTTCCTCCGCCTCCTTTTTTGTCTCTCCCGTATTGGCCCTCTATTTTCTGACCAAGTCATTTTTCTGTTACCATCTCCCTATAAATTATATTAAATAATATAATTATTTAATTTACCATTTAATTTAATTTACTTTTTTAAGGAAGAAGTTCATTTCCTGAGCAAAAATTTACAGATAATGTACTCACCCCCCTGTCATCCAAGATGTTCATGTCTTTCTTTCTTCAGTTGCGAAGAAATTATGTTTTTTGAGAAAAACAAGGAATTATCTCCACATAGTGGACTTCAACGGTGTCCCCAAATCTGAACTTCCAAAATGTAGTTTAAATGCAGCTTCAAATGGCTCTAAACGATCCCAGCCGAGGAAGAAGGATCTTATCTAGCGAAACGATCGGCCATTTTCAAAACAAATTGACAATTTATATACTTTTTAACTTCAAATGCTCGTCATTTTTCTAGATAAGACCCTTCTTCCTCTGCTGGGATCATTTAGAGCCATTTGAAGCTGCATTTTAAACTGCATTTTGGAAGTTCAAATTTGGGGGCACCTTAGAAGTCCACTATATGGAGAACATTCCTGATTTTTTTTTCCTCAAGAAACATAATTTCTTATTGACTGAAGAAAGAAAGACACAAACATCTTGGATGACAAGGGGTGAGTAAATGATCTGTAAACTTTTGTTCTGGAAGTGGACTTCTCCTTTAATCTCTGTTTTTTTCCTTTCTTATTTTGTTTCGCTCCATTTTCTTTTTTCTCATTTCATGTATTTGAAATGGCATAGAGTGATTTCCAAATTACATTTTCATGCCATTGAACGTCAAAAATTCACAGAGCTTTTCCACAAGGTCACTGGCAAAGTTAATATTATGTAATGCAGTTTATGTGATTCATCAGGCAGTCATGTAAAGTTTGGGGTCATATATATATATATATTTCTTTTTTTTTTTTCAATTTAGCAAAGACTCAAAACAATTAATCAAATGTGAGAAATATACACATATAACATTCACATATACTTCACATATACATATAACATTTATTTTAAATTAACTAATTACTTTTTCATAATATTGTTGTTTTTAATGTATTTTTGCAGCCTTGGTGAGCATAAGAGACTTTTTCAGAACGCTGAAATATCCTCCCAACTCCAAACCTTTTGATCAGGCTATTTTTGATTTGAATTTTTAACAGCTACAAGCACATTATAATGCTGCATTTTCAAGGTAAAATTCTGATTCAAAATAACAGACCTGTTCCCTTTGATTTACCAGTTTCAGTTGTTCTGCCATTCATATTGAGTAAGGGCACAATGATGATCACATTTGAAAATAATTAGCATCATAGCTGAAGTTTAGATCAGATCCTTTCTTGCTGCATTAATAAATTTGTGATAAATAAATACCAGGAAATTAGCTTCAATCAGTGCTTAACTTCAAAATATTACTAGACAAACAAAACTGCAGGAGATGCCTTTGCAGCAGAACCGGAAAACTTCAGGTAGAACCGGTGGGAGTGAGAAGTTTTCAGACATTTTCATGGTCTCTACCTGACTAAACAACTCTCCAAGTCTTCTCTGCATCAGCACCATTTTCCAAGCCTGAGGAAATGTGCCTCCCTTTGAGAGATGAGAGATGTGGCAGGCTGGGCTGAAATGAGTCTGAGTTGCTTGGCTGTCTATCCCCCTCGGTTTTATGTCTCTCTAATGTGCCTCAGACCCTCTGCGTATCTCTCTCTTTTCTGTCTTTTAATTGTCTCTTTATCACCTGCGCTCTCTATACCTTTTAGTTCCCTTTTCATTTTCCCCTTGTTTTTTTTTCCTCCTCTCCTCCTCTCATCTTTTCACCAGCCCTTCTAACGCTCGTTCCTTATACCTCCCCCTCTCTTTCTCTCCCTCTCTCTGATTCATAGCCACAGGCCCCTCTTCAGAGCATTCGCTCATTTTGCTGTGCAGGTGTGCATCTGCGATATCCAAATGTTTCACTCACTCCTTTTGCGAAACGTAAGAAACAAGCTTGTGAGGGCTCGCCGCCAAAGCTGTGCTCCCCTCCCTCCGCTCTGCCTTTCAGTCAGTATCTAAACCTTTCCAGAGCTTTGGCTCCCAACCACTCCCTGCACTGCCGCTGATTGACAGGTAATATGTTCGCTGAAATAAGGTTTTATTCTCCCTGTCAGGATTTTCTTTATGATTTACTGTTGGGCTTCTGAGCTAAACTTGTAATTAGTTCACCCCCCACTGCCCTGTATGCAAGAGGTCATCTAAAGTGCTTCTGTCCATTATGATGACTGAAAGATGGTCACTGGGGTTTCCTAAAAGCACTGTCATGATCAGTGTGGGGTGTAGTAACTGAAAGTAGAAATGTTACTAAAAGAACTAGTGCACATTTTTCAGTAGATGAGAAAAGAACAAGTACTACTACATTGCTACATCACTTTATGGTACAATTTGTACGTTACTGTGTGAGAACATAATCAAATATTTCCTGCTAAACTGTCCATTGTCATAGTTTATGGAACACTGGGGAAAGTCTGATTTATTCTGGTGAATCATTTCATTCGAATGGTTTCTCTATCCACCTTATTTTTCCCATAAGAGTGGGCAGAGCTATTTGAGAATTTATTGTGTCTGGTTTTCGATGTCATTTGCTTCCAGCTATTTTTAGCTTTGCAAAATGGCTCATTTTGCTGCATGATATTGCAAACTGGTGTGTCTTACCATATTATTTTATTGTATTATCTTAATTATGAACACACCGGTTTGTAGTGCAAACAGTTTTACCATTTATGATTCTTCTCATTATGTCACTATACAGCAGCTTAATGAACCAGAAGTCTCGCACATTGGTGGATACACAGGGGTGCACGTAAGTGGTGCACAGGTGCGCATGCGCAATCAAAACATTTTAAAAAATGCACTGTGTAAATAAGTTCAGACTGCTCATTTGTGTACTGACATAGTTGACATCTGTTAAAGGCACAAGATTTTTTTTATTAAAATATCCAAAAACCACTAGAACAGTGTTCTATATTTTGCTGACTTGTGTACTTACATTATCCCAAATGTTTCCAAGAATGTTTAAATTCAGAGAAATAAGTTTTAACTAGTATAACAGACCGTGTCCTTGCATCCCTTGCCAGTGACATCATACACCCTAGATTTTCCGGTTTTATTTTGAAGAAAACACTGAAACCCCAAAGATGCTTTAATATGTTATGCATTTTATTAGAACGCACAGAGTGGCATTATAACAGAACTTTCAACACACTCAAATATATCCAGTATAATAAAACAGCTCTGTTTATACGCATGACTGGAAGAAGCGGAAGCGGTTGACTGTGGCATAATTAAAGCTCTGCTGCTTTCGAGCCGTGCATCGTACTCATTATTCATTAGCAATCGCTCCAGCATCCTTTTTTCGCTTCCATGACTTTCAGCCCCACCCTGCTTCGTACTACAGTGACCTTAATAAGTCATACATGGGCATTAACTCATCCATGGGCATCATTTCTGCCCGAGTCCTGACGGATTGCATCGGCTGAGTGGATGAAGACTACAACTCCCATGATTCCACACACAATCACGCAGTCATCAAACTACGCCTTTAGCTCTTTGTTTGTTTTGAATATGCGCCCTCTAGTGGTGAAAACTTACACATAACAACATCACCATTTTAGGTCAACTGTAATACTGTAGATTTCCACTCAAAATGAAAGCATACATATAGGTTACGCATTGTTGGTTTCAGAGCAAAATGCAAAACATTCACTAATGCACTTCACTCGCTAGCACTAAAACCGCCAACGCATTTACCAGCAACACTCGAAAATTATAGCTGCTATTTTAGTTTTAAAAATTCATTTAAATTAATTTAATTCATTTAACATTTATTTAAAAATAAAAAAAAAGGAAAAAGGGGGAAATTGTAAACATGAGCATTGTATTTTTCAAACTTTATTCATAATTTTGTTTATTTTATTAATATATATTTTTTTAGTTAATATATTATTATATTAACTAAATAAAGTGCAATAATTCTATTATCACTATTATTAATTATTTGATTTTTTTTATATGTTAGTTATATTTAAACAGTCACACTACTTTCTGAGCACCAAACCACAAGTTCTTTTCTGAGATCCAAACTGAAAAAATTATGTGCACCCCTCTATACCCAGCATGTATAGGTTATATATATATATATATATATATATAGATAGATAGATAGATAGATAGCTAAACTATAAAATTTAGATGGTGCTGATGTTTTTAAATCTGTATCTGTAATCTCAAAACCCTGTAAGTGGAGTGTTCTTTAGGCATTACATTACATAACTTGCAGTTCAGTAAATGAGTGCAGCTAATTACTTTTCTTGAGGCTACTCTGACTGTAACTACTTTAAATTACAATTTCTTACCTCCAAATGACAAGTTTTGAGGTAAATTAAAAAATTACCTCAACAAATTTTTATTTATTTATTTTGTTTGTTTGTTTTTTTAGATTTTAATATGAAGATACCCACATCATCCTTCTCTAGTAAAAAAGTAACTTCCACACAAATAAAGTGCATTAAGTACAAAATTAGTTGTTCCAGTTAAGCAGAATTTAAGTATACCAGTTTAGTACACTTTAGTACAATTGCAACATTTTAAAAATATTAAATACGTAAATGTATTTGTAGTATACTTCAAACACACTTTTTAAAAACACTTCAGTATATTTATTTTTATCATGGGTCCTTATCACATCTAACCTTGAAAACAGTAGTTTGTACAGTTTAATTTGTACTGCCTTTGTTGAGCAAAACAATCTTAAAGATGGCCACTTTACAGTGAAGTAGCAAGTCCTGTATCTTAAGTGTACTTTAATTCCAAATTGATTGCTTTCTAAACACTGCTGTCATTACAACACTCGGCCAATCTCTTTCACACTCTCTCACTTCCTCTCCGTTCCTTTCATTTCCAAATAAAGAGACTGTCTCTTTTGTTACAGAGTGCTACAATTCATTACTGTGAACAGCTGCGCACATGCACTGAAGCAATTAAAACAATGAGCCGCTCTCCTTGAGAAGATTTCATCAGTATGAAGCGACACATGAAGGTTACTACATTTAGGCGAGAACTGTCTGTGCAGACATATTCTCATGAAGGAATAAAAAGCTTTTTATTCCTGTCCTGAACTAGTTTGCCTTTCGTTGTGCAGCTCAGACACATTATTTCCTTTTTTCACTTGTATGCCTTTTAGCAAGCACATACCAAGAAATGATTAGCAATCACCTTTAAGAGGATCTTTAAAAACGGATTTATTATGGTTACCTTTTAAAATAGTTCAAACCAATGAACGGGTTAACACTATTTGTGGTTAATATGCAAATGACGGATTTCCCTCTTGGATTAAGCTTCAGCAAAAATGACTAATTCACTTTGTCTTACTGCCTGTGGAGTATCTCATTTGTTCTTTGTTAAAATGACTGATTTTTCTCTCTTCTTTTTTTTTAGACTTTCGCACTCAACAAACAACTAATCACTGTCCACCTTTTTAGCCCACATTTAAAAACCATTATTATTATTTTCCAACGTGCACAGTGGAAGTCACTGAGATTATTTGATTCAGCAGGATGCCATTTTCGCAGCAATTTTCTCGCAAATTGCTCCTCTATCAACAAAAGCATCGTTGCACCGAACGCACGGTATGTAATCCAGTTTACCATTTAAATATCATTTAGGCGCTGGCCCGTCTGCAATATTACAGCTGATGTTTAATTTACGACATCTAAACTTTTAATTAGAACTGTGTTGACGCTGTTTACCGCCCCTGCCTCCCAAAGCCAGAGAATGACATTTGTGATATTTCAAATGGCTTGCGATGAATTATTCACATTTAGTTCCATGTTTTCCCTCTTCGCTCTTTAATCCTTGTTGGCCGCAGTGTGATACCAGAGAGCTTTGGGGAGGGAGGAGAAGTGGGTGTGCCAGGGGAGGCCTGGGGGGGGGCATGAGTGGTCCGCTGATGGGATACCCATCTGTCTTCGATGGCAAGCAGCAGATGGCACAGAAAGGCAAAAATTAACAGGTGCCTCACATCTTTCAACTCTAAACAGGTACTGTTTGCTGGCAAGGCACATTAGAGTTTTTTTTGGAAAGCACACACAAAATCCATGGCTTCTAAAATGAAATCAGTAGTGTTAGAGTGAATAGTTAGAAATATCTTGGAAATAACTAATAAAACAATATTCACTTGCATTGAGTTAGGTGTATTATTACCTTCTAGTCCTCTAAGGAGCCTCTTCCGCTCACAAGAACAGGTCAAAGCAGAACAGCCAATCATTGAAACCCGTGGAGGAGTAAAGTCGGGACAGAAATGCTTAGATTCTCAGAAATCCACTTCATCAGTGGGGACAAGCGTGGTGCCTGAGCTCCTAGAGATCCACACACTCATTAAAAAGATCCAATTAATGCTCAGGCATGGATGTGAAGTCTCCAGAGAGGAAGAAACCTCCAGTCCCTGCCTTCGAACAGCCTCGCTGGAGGAGGATGTTGGTCACAGAGTCAATTACTACAATCCTTACTGGAATACAGCCATCAGTACCGTGCACAGGGACACAAGACTACACAATAACACGAACAAGTGACAGGCAGCTAGTCTTGCGTGAACTTTTTACACTGTTTTTCATGTTTTCACATTAAATTAATTCCACAGCAATATTCTCTATCCAAGAATTTTCAGAAATCAAACTTTTTTGGGGGGTTTTGGAGTAGCATGAAAACACAATTAACTGACACATTCGATGAGAGGGACAGAAAATATGACTTGACAGTCAAAAAATGAAGCAATTTTACAACAAATGTCAGTGAAAAGGAAGTTATTAACTTTCAGAAAATGTTGATTGTTCGGTTCAGGAGGTCATTGTGGTAAACGGTTAACATTTTACAGCAAGTTCCCATTAGTTAACATGAGTTAAAGCATTAACTTACATGGATGGAAAATGAGCAATACATTTATTACAGTATTTATTCATCTTTGTTGGTCACATTAGTTAGTTTTATTAATGTATTAGTAAATGCTGAAATTAACATTTACTAAAATTAATAAATGCTTTAGAAGTAGTTCTCATTGTTAGTCAACGTTAACTAATGTAGTTAACTAATGTTAACAAGTGGAATCTTGTTGTAAAAGTGTTACCAGTAAATGTTATATAGGGCGTCATTTGTTGAACATGAACAACTAATGAACAATACATTTATTACACTATTTATTCATCTTTGTTAATGTTAGTTAATAAAAATACAGTCGTTCATTGTTTGTTCACGTTAGTTCACAGAGTATTAACTAATGTTCACTTATTTTAATAATGCATTAGTAAATGCCAAAATTAACCTTAACTAAGATTAATAAATGCTGTATGATATTGTTCATTCTTAGTTTATGTTAACTAATGTAGTTAACTAATGTTAACTAATGAAGTTTAAAGTGTCCCCAGGTGTTTTTTTTTTTTTTTATGTTTTTTATTTATTTTATATGCTTCTGAAAATTATGATTTATATAGATGTTTAAAAATAGTTTAAACCCCTGATTTGTTTTTGTTTGTTTGTTTGCATTTTGCAAATAATAAATGAAATATTACAATATTAAATAATCTTAAATAATTTAACATAAAAAAATACATTACAATTACATTCATAAAATGTTTTAAATGTATAGTTTTTTGGTTAAGATTAGTTTGTTGGAGTTGGTTATTATATTTTTGTCATTTTAAATATATTATATTATATTATATTATATTATATTATATTATATGTGACCCACAACACCAGTCATAAGGACAATATTTGGCTGAGATATATAACTGTTTGAAAATCTGGAATCTGAGGGTGCAAAAAAAATATATATATATATATATATATATATATATATTGAGAAAATCGCCTTTAAAGTTGTCCAAATGAAGTTCTTAGCAATGCATAACACTAATCAAAACATACATTTTGACATAATTACAGTAGGAAATTTAGAAAATATCTTAATTGAACATGATCTTTACTTAATATCCTAATGATTTTTGTCAAATGAAAAATTAATAATTTTGACCCATGTAATGTAATTTGGGCTATTGCTAAAAATATACCTGTGCTACTTAAGACTGGTTTTATGGTCCAGGGTCACATAATTTATTACATTATATTATATTTTAACTTAATCTCCAAAAAATCTAAGTAATATTGTAAAATGTAAGTAATATAAAACAAAAAAAAGATTATTATATTACCTTACATTACATTACTTTACTTTTTTTTGTCATTTTGTTTTTTAATGATATGATTTTCCTACTATGAATTGAACATCTTAAAGAAGTCCACTTCCAGAACAAAAATTGACAGATAATGTACTCACCCCTTGTCATCCAAGATGTTCATGTCTTTTTTTTATTCAGTTATAAAGAAATTATGTTTTTTGAGGGAAACATTTAAGGATTTTTGTCCTTATAATGGAGTGCTATGGTGCCCCGAGTTGCAGTTTAATGCAGTTTAAATGCATCTTCAAACGATCCTAAATGCCGTTGTAAACGATCCCAGCCGAGGAAGAAGGGTCTTATCCAGCGAAACGATCGGTTATTTTCATTAAAATAATACAATTTATATACTTTTTAGTGTCAAACGTTCTTCTTGTCTCGCTCTGCCTGAACTGTTTTTTTTTCCGGTTCATGACAGTTAGGGTATGTTGAAAAACTCCCATCTCATGTTCTCCCTCAACTTCAAAATCATCTTATATCGCTGTTTCACCTTTTTTGTTAAGGGTATTTGATCTTCTTTGCATGTTCACTTTGCTAAGACTGGGTCGGTGCTTCTGCAGCGATGTACGATGATTTTGAAATGATTTTTGAAGTTGAGGGAGAAAATACGATTGGAGTTTTCGACATACCCTAACTGTCTTGAACCATAATACACAGAGTTCAAGGACAGCAAGACAAGATGAACGTCTGAGATTAAAAAGTATTTAAATAGTACTTTTTAATGAAAATAACTGATCGTTTCACTAGATAAGACCCTTCTTTCTAGGCTGGGATTGTTTACAACTGCATTTGGGATCGTTTGAAGCCGCATTTAAACTGCATTTTGAAAGTTCAAAATCAGGGCACCACAGCAGTCCATTATATGGAAAAAAAAATCTGAAATATTTCCCTCACAAAACATTTCTTTACGGCAGAAAAAAAGAAAGACATGAACATCTTGGATGACAAGGGGGTGAGTACATTATCTGTAAACTTTTGTTCTGGAAGGGGACTTCTCCTTTAAAAAGGACATTTGTTTTGATTGCAGATCTTTTTAGTTTTTGTAATATATATTTTGGTCTTGACCCTTGTATTAACGGTGATCGCATTGATTTGGATAGTCTTTTTGAATCTCAAGTGTAAACAGGCCAGAGAAGTGTTAGTGAGTGTAATGTCCTTGAGTATATGTGAGCTACAGAGACAGTGTTCTCACCTCTCCACCTGAACCCTTTCCCCCAGCTGAAGCCTTTGATAGCAACAGACGTAAGACCAAGTCTCCATGCGCTTCTTCTCCGTACCTGTCACCTTACATCTCTGGTCCCTGAAATTCTCTTCTCTGATCTTCTGGTACTGTCAACAGAATGTGCAGAGTGTGTGTAAGAGAGAGGTAGAAAGCAGTCAGATGGTGTGTGTACACGTCAAGGTGGGAAGAAAACCGTAGGAGCATGAAAAAATAGCATGCGAGCGAATTAAGACAGAGGTGACTGTGGGCCATCAGCTCTGCTCACTCTAAACTGACAGATCTGTGCTTTACATATGCTGCACTATGACTAAGATTAAGTGTGTGTACAATGTCAGACCATGCAAAATGACAACATTAAACAAGACATATAAACATACTTACAGAAGAATATCTGCATTTTAAGGTGAACTGCAGTGAGCTGGATATGGCGAAGCATTTGAATTAGCTTGGTTACTAGGGAAAGAGCTTATTTAAGTCTTGGACCTTGGGAATAGCAGGATATAGAGGACAGCAGAAATACTTAAAATTGTCTCACACCTTTCTGATTCCTCAATTTGCCCAAATAATTGGAAACCATGGCAACCACATTACCTTGTAATACCAGACGGTGGGGCTGAAATTCCCAGTCTGGATTTTATTTTATTTTTTATTTTTTCTCATCATCATGGCAAGCCATATTTGTTGGCGGCTCAGAGAGATGAAATGGCGAAATGTGATGTTTGGTCTTCCAAATACAGCTTTGACCCAATCGCAAGATATGAGTGTTTTTCACAAAACATGGCATTTTGACATGCACCTTAAATACCGTCTTGTATTGGAGCACCATCGTGTATCAAAACAGGCACCCGGGAAATCCTGTCACCGTGTTTATCATTACAACTGCTTAAAAAATTGAAATGCGCTACTTATTTGCTGTCAAACACATCATGCACAAAGTGCCATGTTACACTGCCGCCAACTCGTTTCTCTCCTCCTCCTTTTCCAACAGGCCACACGAGCTGTAAATTATCACTTGCCCATAAGTAATTCTCTCTTTCCCACAAGAGATTTATTTTGGAGTCTCAGTTTAATATATGACCGTTTGCTAGGTATATCCACTTCTTGTTTTGTATGAATGTCTTAATAAGTGTGCAGGGTAAAGGTAATATTAAAGATGATTTCACTCCAGAATCAATTTTAACAAATTGTGTTGTCATATTATACCTGCTATGAGATGGCATAGAAAACATCCTTAAATATAAATTATTTATTATATTCATTATGATATATTATTGCTATTTATGTATTATTATTGTATTTGTTAAAGGATTAGTTCACTTCCAGAACAAAAATGTACAGATAATGTATTTACCCTCTTGTCGTCCAAGATGTTAATGTCTTTCTTTCTTCAGTCATAAAGAAATTGTTTTTTTGAGGAAAACATGGTGCCCCAAAATTTGAACTTCCAAAATGCAGTTTAAATGCACTTTCAAAGGGCTCTAAATGATGCCAGCTGAGGAAGAAGGGTCTTATCTAGCGAAACGATCGGTTATGTTATTTAAAAAAAAATACAATTTATATACTTTTTAACCTCAAAAGTTTGTCTTGTCTAGCTCTGTGTTAATTTTTTCCGGTCATGACAGGGTACATCTAAAAACTCCTGTCTCATTTTCTCTTCCAACCTCAAAATCGTCCTACATTGCTGTTTTGCCGTTTTGCCATTTTTTGTAAAGGGTGTTTGATCTTCTTTGCATGTTTACTTTGTAAACATGGTACTTCTGCAGTGATGTAGGATGATTTTGAAAATGAGATGGGAGTTTTTAGACATACCCTAACTGTCATGACCAAAAAAAACAGACTTCACACAGAGCTAGACGAGCGTTTAAGGTTAAAAAGTATATAAATTCTCATTTAAAAAAAGTAATAATAACCGATCGTTTCGCTAGATAAGACCCTTCTTCCTCGGCTGGGATAGTTTAGAGCCCTTTAGAAGTCCATTACATGGAGAGAAATCCTGAAATGTTCTCCTCAAAAAAACATAATTTCTTTACGACTGAAGAAAGAAAGACATGTACACATCTTGGATGACAAGAGGGTGAGTACATTATCTGTAAATTTTAGTTCTGGAAGTGAACTAATCATTTAATAAATATATAACTGTTAATTGTTAGTTCTGGTTATTTATTTGTTTTTTTTTAAATACTGTATTAGCTACTTGATTGTAATATTTTAAACATATATGTAAAGCTATTTTGAAAAGAAAATCATAATCAAACTTTAAATGCTTTAGAATAATTTTTTATTGTTAGCTCATAATAATTTATTTATTTACCAAATGGTGCCTTATTTTAAACTGAAGTTTCTTGTTAAACAAATAACAGGTATGCTTCAGGTTTTTCAGTAATTAAATCTGATGTGAAATATATTTCATTACAGTCAAATACAGAAAAAAAAGGTGAAAGTTACCAAGTCATGTTAATTTTCTCAAATCTACAATAATTACAGATAAAATCACACAGTTGTGATATGATTATGTTTCCCCTGTCATCAGAAAAGATCGTAAGTGCAAATGAAACCCAATAGTGATTTCTGTGGCAGATGAAGAGGTGTCTTTCTCATTTTAACAAGAGAGCAGATTGTGTGAAACTCAAAGCCTACGCTACAGATCGAATCAAAGCCTCAGCAGTCTGATGATGTAGATAATCACAGCTTACACCACTATACCTGTATTCATCAATGCATGAGAATAGTAAAATCCTATCTGGAGCTATGTGGCATATACTGTATGTGTGTGTACCAGTTAGTTAAGTACAAGCCTTTCCTGCCTTCTTTTCTTGTGCCATGCTGTCAGTCCATTGTATAGCTCGCCCCCAGAACACTTGTGACGAGGCGGAATGGACTATTTCCTGCCTGCCCATTTCAACAGAATAAAGCGCAATTGAATAAAAAGTCAACCTTGAAGTTCGTAATTGCTGCAAATACTGAGTAACAGAAAAAGAACAGAACTTTCTTTTCATCTAAGGTCTTTCATCTGAAAAAGGTTGACATCAGTTTATATGGATTTCTAAATGAAAGTTCAGGAGGATACTGTTCATCAAGTCCTAGTCTCATTTGTTTCACTTTTTTTTTTCCCAAAAGTCGATTTCTGTATAAGCACATTAAGTTCTGGCTATATAAAAGAGAAAAAAAAAAAAGCTACTGAACATTTCAATTATTTTGCCCAAAAACAAAATATAGAAGAAACAGATTACATGTTGATCTTTTTTGATCTCATGCTCCAATTTCAAGGTAAGTTGTCACAAAGTTTTCATTTATAGGATAGTCAACCCAAAAATATAAATTCTGTCATCATTTACTCACCTCCAAGTTGTTCTGTATGAGTTTGATTCTTCTGCTGAACAGAAAAGAAGATATTTTGAAGAATGTTGGCAACCAAATAGTTTCGGTTTCCTAGTGACTATAGTATTTTTTTTTTTTTTTCATATACTATGGAAGTCATCAGTGGGGACAAGCTACTGTTTTGGAATGAACTATCCCTTCAAATAACCTCTTGTCGGCTTTCCATATAAACGTAAACAGTAAACAATTCATAAAATTATGAAACAATGAAAATGTAAAATATTTTATCAATTTACAATATACTCAGAATACTTTAGCTACTGATATATTATGGAAGCCCGTATCTGCCACTGAATAAAAAAATAAAAAATAAATGTTGTTGCAACTTTTCTCACAATTCTTACTTTTCTTCTCTGAATTGCGACATAAACTTGCAACTGTGAGTTATAAAGTCAGAATTGCGAGATATAGTCACAATTCAGACTATTTTTTGTCAGAATCGTGTGATATAAACTCAGCTGCAAGAAATAAAATCAGAATTGCGATATAAAAATTCTGACATTTTCTTGCAATCTCACAGTTCTGTCTTTTTTCTTGCAATTCTGAGATATAAACTCACAATTGCGAGTTATAGTCAGGACTGTGTGATATAAACTCACAATTGTGAGTTATAAAGTTAGAATTGCGAGATATAAAGTTACAATTCACACTATTTTACTAAGAATTATGTGATATTAACACAATTGCAAGAAATAAAATCAGAAAAACTTGTAATTCTGACTTTTTTCTCACAAATGTGAGTTTGTATCTCGCAGTTCTGATTTTGTCCTTGCAATTGCAAGTTTATATCGCAATTCGGATTTTTTCTTGCAATTCTGACTTTTTTTCTCGCAATTCTGTCTTTTTTTTTCTAATTCTGAGATGTAAACCTGCAAATGCGAGTTAAAGTCAGAATTGCAAGATATAAAGTCACAATTCAGCCTATTTTTCTCAGAATTGCGTGATATAAACTCAATTGCGAGAAATAAAATCAGAAAAACTTGTAATTCTGACTTTTTTCTCACAAATGCGAGTTTGTATCTTGCAGTTCTGACTTTGTTCTTGCAACTGAAAGTTTACAGCACACAATTTTGACTCTTTTCTCAGAACTGTAAGATCTAAACTCGCAATTGCAAATTACAAAGTCCATTTCTGAGGGGAAAAAGACTGATATGTTGTAAATTTCAAGAAAAAAGTCAAAATTGCAAGATGTAAACTCGCAATTGTATGAACAAATGTGAGATTAAAAAGTCACAGTTACCTTTTTTTTTTTTTTTTTTATTGGCTGATACAACCTTCCACACATAGACCCTGTGTAGCAACCAATGTTTGCTTTCCGTATTTTTTCAAGAATTTTAAATATTTACATGCAAATGAGTTTTTGTTTACCAACAGGGTACATAAGTCATGAGTGATTGATTGGCCCATCATGAAGGAAGATGGATGGGATTTAATATGATATAAAAGTCCTGTGGGAACTATGAGAAAGTACAAAGAAAATACAAATTATTTAAGTGATACTCTTCTCTCTTTTTTTCACATTTACAGATTGCAAGTAAATAAAGCTTTATTTATTTTGGACTTCTAAAACAGACAACATATAAATGCCATAGAACAATATAAAAAATAAAAATAAAATAAAGGTAAGAACAATTCCTGAATTGTTCCTGTAAGAACTATTTATGCCACTATAAAGTGTTGAATTAGTCTAGTCTTAAAAGAGCTTGAATGAGAGAATGGATTTCCTTTTGCTGTTTTGTTTTGTTTGGCTGGTTTAGAAATTGAAGCAGGCCTGTTGAGCACAACAGCATCCAAAACACAACATTTGCTGGTGACCAGAAAGGCTGTTCTTTTCCAGTAGGGGAGATGGATGGGTATATTAATGGATTGAACAATAAGAGAGATGTGAAACAGCCTTTGTTTTTCCCTTGAGCTATTTTTGATTTTCTGTGAAGCTTGCATTCATTGTGTTCTGAGTAACAATTTACAAAACAACTTTGCTTTAGGTCAATAATTTTTATTTCCCACTCAGCATGTTGCATGAATGTCAATGTGTGTCCAAAGCTGATGTGTATTTGCAGGCTTAGACCCAGTGCTGGGTTTATCTGTTTGGTAATATCTCTTCCAGTGAATGTGGTCCACTTATTGAGCATGAGCAAAGACTAAAAAAAAAACATATGCCACAGCTAAGTGAAAACATCTTTTTAAAGGCTTTCAGAAGACATCAGTACACTGCCGTATGATGTTTTTTTTTTGTTTTGTTTTGTTTTTTTTTTTTAAATGTGTTTTTCTTTTTTTGATTTTTTACTGAATGGAAGGCCTGAGCAGAATGCCCGGGGCAAAATGTTCTAAAATACAAGATGAAGGTAAAACTGGTACTGAAATGTGCTCACTAGAAATTCTTTTTAAAAACATGAGTGAAAGAAAAAGAACAAATGCAGTTGGGCTTGTCTCTAAACGAGAAAATATTCAGTTAAACTTAGATCACAACATTAAAACAAAACTTTTTTTAAAAAAAGTAGCCAATCAAAGGGTAAGCTCTAGCCTCGTGTGAACATGAAAATAATGACATTGGGAAAAAAATACTTCTGTTGGGGAAAGGAAGAAACTGAAAGAACAACCAAGATGTCACTACATGAAGAAAGCTGAGCTGATGAATATTAATAAGCTTATGCTGATGTTGCTGATATTCCATATTCATTTGGTATGGAGATACAACATCAAGTCAGTTTTATGTTTGCTCATATACTTTTACATATTTTGGGTCATGTTTGTTTTTGAAAATAACTTTATCTTACACCTGTCAGAATACACAAACTCAAATGTAAAGTTTTGCCACTTTAAATGTGTGAGGAATAAGCACCACTCATTACTCTCATTTTGATTATTCAATGACTTGAAAATTAATTTCATTGATTTACAGTCAGTTACAGTCAGAATTGTGTTATATAAACTTGCAATTGTGAGTTATAAAGTCAGAATTGTGAGATATGAAGTCAGCCTATTTTTCTCAGAATTGCGTGATATAAACTCACAATTGCGAGAAATAAAATCAGAAAAATTTGTAATTCTACTTGTATCTACTTGTTTGTACCTCACAGTTCCGACTTTGTTCTTGCAATTGCAAATTCATATCGCAATTCAGATTTTTTCTTGCAATTCTGAGATGTAAACTCGCAACTTTAGTTATCAGAATTGTGATGTAAACTTACAATTGTGAGTTACAGTCAGAATTGTGGGCTATAAACTTGCAAATGTGAGTTATAAAGTCAGAATTGCAAGATATAAAGATATAAAGTCACAAATGAGTCCATTTCTGAGGGGGAAAAAAAGACTGATATGTTGTAAGAAATTGGAAGAAAAAAGGTCAAAATTACGAGATGTAAATGATGATTTTGATTATCCAATGGCTTGAAAATTAATTTTATTGATTTAATAGGAAAAATCATTTCATTTGGCTAAAAATGTCATCTAAATTTGAAGAGCAAGAGGTTATTCCACATCTGAACTCATTTTGAAAAATAATCCATAATTCACCGCTGGCAAGAGTTTTAATAATAGTTGGCAGTCTATGCATTCGATTTTTTTTTTTAAATGCATTAATTTAGTTTTTTTTTTTTTTTCAATGTTACACGACTAGAAAAAAAAAAAACTGAAAAAATGTCAGCACTTACAATACACTGGACTTGATCAGACTATCCATGAGTAGGGATACAAAAAACCTAAGAGGGATATCTACAGTAGATGCAAGTTACAGAAAAATAATACACTTGGTTCATTAACTTATACTACTGATATTTTAACAATACAAATCTGGTTGAAAAATGGCAAACTCCCCCCTTTAAAGATACAGTGTACCCCCATCGGTGTAATAATGAAATTAAATATGTTTCAAACAAGCAACATCTAGTTAGATACAATCTACACTGCCTTGAACCTCCTTGCTAAAATGAAGTTTTTCAGAGAAACTATTGCAGTCGGTGCGCACAACTGAACTAACATCCAAATATGCAAGGCAAAGGATCCTACAATGTCAGAGAGTGATAAAGACTGACGATCTAGTGCTAGAATATCTCACATATGTCATTTCTGTGCACGGATGGGCACAACTGGAGAGCAACTGAATTGTTCAGTACCTTGGAGATGAAATGAAAGTTTGAAATGAGGAAATAATTTGCCAAATCACACTGATCAACATTTCGTTTCCTAATTAGGGAATTAATGACTCCCCTTTTAAGAGTTCTTCGCATGTGACCAAGTAGAAGCGACAAGTTAATTAGCTTTAGCAAATATTTTTTCTTAAATAGGTTTAATTTTCTCAGGCAGGAGTTTAGTGAAAGCATTACTGCTTCTGAAGAAATGTGAAGCTCAGTCGCTGGCAGGATCCTAGTCTGGTTTGCTTGCTGTATTGGAAAGGATTCTAACAGTATTCTTATTTTCAGTTACAATGTAAAAGTATGTTAATCCATCTAAGTCTGTAATTAAAAAGGCAATCTTTTTTCAATTTGAAAACCCTTAATTTATCAATGCGTCAGCTTGTTACTGTGTTAATTTGTTTATGTAGTTATTTTCTTTGTAGCTTGAGAGACTACATATATTTAAAACGATACATTTTCAGTAATACAATATCAATGTCTGACACAAAAACTATATGATCATATCTACAGTGTATCAGGGTGAAAGTGGACAGCTTCTACAATTTTGAAGAGTTAAAACTGGAACAAAAGACAGTTGATTTATATTATTCCATTTTCTGTTATTACTGTATGTATATACATATTGACATAATGTGTGATGCAATGATAAGAGATAACAGCTCTAAAAAGGCAGAAAATAAACACACAACCAAAATGATGAACACCACAGAACAATGTAAAGATGAGAGAAAAGAGCCAAAGCTCAACTCTTGCTCTTAACTAGAATGAAAAATCTTTGTTGTAAAATTTAAGCACAAGAGCACGGTTAGATAAAAATCTTGTCTGTTTGTTCAGGTAATTAAATCTTTTTGAATCATTTGCTTCAAAGGTTACATTGTTGCGTTTAAAGTTTTGCAAAGGTTTGATAATTGATAAAACACATCCTGAATTTTCTCAGTGTGAAGCGTTCTGGGGCCCTTAGAAAATGTCAGGTTTATGAGGTGTGAAGAATCGCTCAGGTGTGAGAAACCATGTGTTAATTTTATTTCTGCTAAAGTTTAAAGTTATCAAAACTACTTACTTTAAATACATAAACTAAAACTGAGGGAGTGTTTTCTCTCACATTTCTTCCTCTTCTGTTTCTACTTGTTTTCTTTCAGTACTGAAAGCCATTAAAAATCAAAGAAAATGCCATACTATTTAAATGCTAATATTTTTTTCAAGTTGAAGAACAAACCACAACTGCAGTTTTTCACAATGTTCGCAAAAACTCCAAATGTTGAATCAAAATCAAATAAGCCACTGTTTAAAGAAATTCTGTGTTCTGTCCTTGGTTGGAGCCTCACTTTTGCTTCATCAACCTCGCAGAACTCATGGCCGAGTCCTTGGGTGGTATGCAGGCTTTAGCCCTTAAATGAGACTGTTCAGCCTAAAAGCCTCTCCTGATGCATACAGCCAATTAGATGAAAATGTCAAGTGGTTTGTGATAGAGGACTATGGCTTCCTACCTGTTCACTGTGTGAGGAGTCAGTCTCTAACCACTGGTTCAGCTTGTTTATTACTGGTGCACTGTTGCTGTTATTTTATTACTAAAACGGTCCATTTTTGTTATGTCAGCTGACCAAACACGTCTTTCATGCGTGCATCACTAATAATACTGTTTGTATTCGAAAATGTACACTTTCCATTCAGCTAGCATACAGTAGATTGACCAAAAATTACAGTAAATATATTTATAATCTTACAAAAGATTTGTATTTTAAATAAATGCTGTTCTTTTGAACTTTATGTTCATTAAAGAATCCTGATAAAAATGTATCATGATGATATCCACACAGAAATTAAGCAGCACAGCTGTTTTCAACACAAATAAATCAAATAAATCAAATACTGACCCGAACATTTGAACAGCAGTGTATTTTTAAGACAGAAGGGATGCTGTGTTGGCCAATTCGGAGGAAGGGTTGTGCTTATCTTTAATTGTATATTAAGTAGCAAATTAATGGATAGTTTTCATAGTGTAGGGAATGGAAGAGAAAGCGTAACTCCCTGGTGGTCCTACTCCTATCAGTTTATTCCTCAATACTGCTGATCACAGGAAAACCAGACTGACTGTTGAATCTGTTGAATCAGCAAATCTAGACCTTCACAATTTGGTTTAATGTTGTAGACGTGTCTGATAACACTTACAACACCTTCAAGGAAACTAATGGGTTTCTCTTTCACACTTAGCTGTGCATGCATGGCCATACAACGACGCATTACTAAATGCTTGAACTCTTTAGTGTGTCATGTCACAGGGTTTGCTGCACTACACAATAGACATTGTGTGTGTTTATGTGCAGGAGGCCGTCAACACACTTCTATGTTGTGTGTGGTTGAGATGTGTGTGTTCCTTACCTTTAAAGGGATAAAAAAAAATTCAATTCTGTTGTCATTTTACTCAACTCCCATGTTGTTCAAAACCTGCATGACTTGCTTTCTTGTGGATCACAAAAGGAATTTTTGAAAAATATCCTGCACACTCTTTCTTATAAATAAAAGCGAATAAGAACTAGGGCTGTAGAAATTTGGCTAAAAAAAACTTTTTCTTAAACTATGTGACCTGTGCTCTATATTACAAGTCTTCTGAAACTATGTTAGAGCTTTGTGTGAGAATGAATGAAATTCAATTCATTATTGCTTGATAAAAGCATGTCACTAGATTGTTTTCAATAATGCTGTCCCGTAGTACAATTAAAGGGTAAGTTCACCCCAAAATGAAAATTAGCCCATGATTTACTCACCCTCAAGGCATTCTAGGTTTGACTTTTTTCTTTCAGACTAATCCAACTGGAGTTATTTTAAAAAATTATCCTAGCTCTTTCAAGCTTTATAATGGCAGTGGGCAGGTGTTTCTGTTAAACAGTTGCACTAACTGTCATACGCGGAAGCCATTCCTGGCGGATGTCGTAGGATGTATGTGTAGCGCATGCACCGCTCATCTTATTGGACTTTATTGGACTTCTGTTGGAATGTTAAACAAAAACACCCGCCCACTTTCATTATAAAGCTAGGAAAAGCCTTACTTTTTAAAATAACTCTAATTGAATTTGTCTGAAAGAAGAAAGTCAAACCTAGGATGCCTTGAGGGTGAGTAAATCATGGTCTAATTTTCATTTTTGGGTGAGCTAACCCTTTAATGTATACCCACATGAGAAAAATTTTCTCTGATAATACTACAGCAATCATAAGTTATAAGCTGTTTAGAATTAAAACTAGCAATGATAGATTCATGAAATAATCATTCAAACAGGTTTTGAAATTGTTCTTGATACAGTATGATTAATTTGGAAAGTTCATTAATAAATCACATAAGTTGTTTATTTTGTTTAAAAATCTTATAAATGTATGAGGTGGCAAGGGGGGCCTTTTACCCCACACACAGGGTAAGAGGCTCACCAGCATGGGGTAAAAAGCACACAATATTGATACAAATACTTTAGCTAAAATAAAAAAAATAAAAAATAAATAAAAAAAATGTTGTTTTTTTTTTAATAATGAAAATACTTGTTTAATGAAAATACTTGTTCAAAAATACTTGTTTACAGCAGTAACAAAAAATATATATTTTATTATATGATATGATTAATAGCATGTTTTTTTAAATGTAATGGTTTCATTCTAAACATAACATATGATATTTACAATGTGAATCTAACAATGCCATGTCAACAAATGAAAAAATCAGCATTACATTAATTATCATGTTAATTATTGTGCCTTTTAGCCCCAAAAGCAGGGGTGCTTTTTACCCGAAATACCATACTTTTACATATTGTTTCGTTATTTAAAAATTGTTGCTTTAATTATCTTAACTAAAAATCATTAAGCAGACTTTTGTCTCAAGATATATTTAAGAATTTGTCTTATTTGATCCCCTGCTGTTTTAGTATGTTTGCCCACTGACAAAGAAATTATTATTTTAATGGTATCATTATTTGAACAGTGAGAGACAGAATAACAACAAAAAAATCCAGAAAAATGCATTTCAAGCTATAAATTGATTTGCATTTTAATGAGTGAATAAGTATTTGACCCCTTTGCAAAACATAACTTAGTACTTAGTGGCCTTGTTGGCAATCACAGAGGTTAGATGTTTCTTGTAGTTGGCCACCAGGTTTTTCTCAGGAGGGATTTTGTCCCACTCCTCTTTGCAGATCCTCTCTAAGTCATTAAGGTTTCGAGGCTGATGTCTGGCAACTCGAACCTTCAGCTCCCTCCACACATTTTCTATGGGATTAAAGTCTGGAGACTGGCTAGGCCACTCCAGGACCTTAATGTGCTTCATCTTGAGCCACTGTTTTGTTGCCTTGGCTGTGTGTTCTGGGTAATTGTCACGCTGAAATACCAATCCACGACCCATTCTCAATGCCCTGGCTGAGGTTCTCACCCAAGATTTGATGGTACATAGCCCTGTCCATCGTCCTTTTGATGCGGTGCAGGTCAAAGGCTGTATTCCTCCTCCTCCACTGGCAGACGGGCCTGTACATGTGCTTTCTTGAGCAGGGGAGGATTTCAGTCCTTCACGGTGTTGTGTTACCAATTGTATTCTTTTTGACTATGGTCCCAGCCGCCTTGAGATCATTGACAAGATCCTCCCATGTAGTTCTGGGCTGATTCCTCACCGTTCTCATGATCACTGACATCCTTGGACAGCTCTTTGGTCTTGGCCATGGTGGAGAGTTTGGAATCTGATTGACTGACTGCTTTCATGGACAAGTGTCTTTTATACAGGTAACAACTGAGATTAGGAACACTCCCCCTTTTATGCCAGTGCTCCTAATTTCAGCTCAGTACCTGTATAAAAGACACCAGGGAGCCAGAAATATTGCTAATTGATAGGAGATCAAATACTTATCAGTAATATTTATACTTATCAGTAATATAACATAATAGTTTTGCATATACTGTGTCAGTCTCAACACAAAGCTCTCATTTGGCTACTGAATCCACTTTTATAATCTTTTCTTTTTATCTTTTTATCATCATTCACTTTAATTATATTAAAAAGACTGGCCAGGATGTTGATTTAGGATGTTAGCCAGCACAGCAAAATAAGTGTGCTTCTTTAAAGCACGACAGAAGATAATTACAACATAATTTAAAATGTACTTTAAAGTAAAGCTTTTAATTTGACATTAAGGGCTTTTTCTAAAAGTCTATTTAAACTTAGACATGAAAGTGTACTCTAAGTACACTTAAGTGGCCTTTTAATTAACATTCTATTATCAAGTACATTAAAAAAAAAATAAATTTAAAGTACACTACAAGTGCACATTCAGTACAATTAAGCTCGCTTCTTTTTTCCACAAGGGAACTCTCCATTATTTTAATATCCAGCAGAGTTTTCGCCACATTTTTGTCTGTATTTGGCACCCAGCCAAACACACAGAACATCTCTCTTCCTTTATGTCACGGGAGGAGATCAAACTCATTGCCAGACACAAGCCAGTGACCCTTATTTGTTAAGATGTGCACTGAAGCCACGAGGCTCCCATCAAGTGAGCAGTGATATGGAAGAGGACCATATTGCCCTTTCACAAGAGAGGAGTCTACCATGAAAATAACACAGCCCTGGCTCATCCAGAAAGACATTATATTCATCTCATTCATATTCTCCTGTTTCTGCCTGAATAGCTTCTCAGTACTGTCCAGACTTCTGTGGCAGAAGCTTACAAGCCAATGACAACACTGGTGAAGTGTGTCAGATGTACATTGGAATGAAAACACTGACAAATTAACCAGGAGAGATTATTTTCTGCACCTAAATTAAAGTGCGTTTTTCTTCAACAAAAGTGCGACATGCTTCGAAAGGTCATTCTAACGTGTCTGTATTAATTTGGACTAGAAATAGCAACCAGATCTCGCAAAGAAAAGGAATCATGGTCTGATAGGCACTGCAGTCAACCAATGTTCGGACATCTTGCACTGTGAAGCTTTAATCTATATTTAATACCGGTCTGGGAATTCTGCCATGAGTGAATAAATCACACAACTTATTAATTGCTCTGTTCTTTTTCCATCTTAAAGTTTTATATGTATACAGTCTGTTTATGCAAGTCCCTGTTTGACATACAGGAAAAAGTGACTGAAATCAAGTGACTTTTTTTTTCACTTCTTCATTCTTGCATCAGTACTGTACAGTATGTGCTGCATATCATCTGTCTACCTGAAATTATTTACACATCATAAGACACTCAGCAGCCTTTGCATAACACACAAAAACATGCAAGCATGCATGTACTGTTTATTTTGTGAGATAATCTCATCAACATTCATTATCTTTAAACAAATTCTGCTCTTTCTATTAGCCGAAAGGTTAACAATGTGCCTCAGAAAAATTATGCTGTAACAGCAGCGAAAATAAACAAATTTAGAACATATCTGTATGCTTATGAGGAAATAAGATGAGGGGCCCCATGTGAGCTCTGTAGGAGTTAAACAATGTCTGATATCATAAGCGCATGGAAGAAACACACAATAGCTCAAATATTGAACAGTATGTTGGGGAGTGATTAAACCTCTCAGGCCTGATTAGTCTGCTGCTCAAATTGTTCCTCTAATGACATGACCTTGGGAAGCCTTTGATTTGCAATAGGAAATAGCATATTACACCATCGCACCAAACAAGCACCTGAAGGTAACACCTTCTTATGAAAGGTTAAGCATTGTTTTGCAATAATGTTGCAATTTTGTTTGATACACATACTGTGATTTTTAACAAAGAATCACTGGCTTTGTATTAGGCTTTAATCACATGTCACTTGAGGTTTGTGTGTGAGTGACTTACTGATTGAAACACTACCGTGTGCTTGTTTGTGGAAGCGGGTTGACTCTGCTTTGCTTTGTTTGGAATTATTTACTTTATTAAAGGAGAAGTCCACTTCCAGAACAACAATTTACAGATAATGTACTCACCCCCTTGTCATCCAAGATGTTAATGTCTTTCTTTCTTTAGTCGTAAAGAAATTATGTTTTTTGAGAAAAAAAAATCAGCATTTTTCCCTGCTATGGTGCTCTGATTTTGAACTTCCAAAAGGCAGTCTAAATGCTTCAAACGATCCCAAATTCGGTTGTAATTCCAGTCGATCCCAGTCGAGGAAGAAGGGTCTTATCTAGCGAAACGATCGGTTATTTACATAAAAAAATACATTTTAAATACTTTTTACTCTCAAACACTCGTCTTGCCTTGCAGTCCTTGAACTCTGTGTACTCTGGACTGTTTTTGTTCCTGTTCGTGACAGTTAGGGTATGTTGAAAATCTCTGTATTTTCCGACAGTATTTTCTCCCTCAACTTCAAAAATCATTTCAAAATCATCCTACATCACTGCAGAAGTTCTGACCCAGTCTTTGCAAAGTGAACATGCAAAAAAGATCAAACACCTTTAACAAAAAAGGTAAAACAGCGATATAGGACGATTTTGAAGTTGAGGGAGAACATGAGATGGGAGTTTTTCGACATACACTAACTGTCACGAACAGGAACAAAAACAGTCCAGGCAGAGTAAGACAAGACGAGCATTTGGCATTAAAAAGTACATAAATTGTATTTTTATGAAAATAACCCATCATTATGTTAGATAAGACCCTTCTTTCTCAGCTGGGATTGTTTACAACCGCATTTGGGATCGTTTGAAGCCGCATTTAAACTGTGTTTTGGAAGTTCAAAATTGGGGCACCATATCAGTCCATTATATGGGGAAAAATGCTGAAATGTTTTCCTCAAAAACATAATTTCTTTACAACTGAAGAAAGAAAGACATGAACATCTTGGATGACAAGGGGGTGAGTACATTGTCTGTAAACTGTTGCTCTGGAAGTGGACTTCTCCTTTAATGTAGAAAAAAAATAGATGAAATTACTGGTAAAGTGAGTAACCCAGCTTCTAAAATGTAATATAGTAATATACTAAAATCTGATGCGAGATTTATAGTCTTTGAACTATATGTCCAAAAGTTTACTCATAGCTCAGTTACTTAGATAAATCATTTATGAGTTATCAGTTATAAAATTTCATGGTGCATGAATATTGTAATGTGATACAATTTAATGCAATATGGTGGAATCCAGAAATCTTAAAAGTTTTCAGAATGCGCATTTGATCAGACACTTTTCATCTTGAATGTTTATAAGATTCCAGGCGAAAATGAGGCAGGTAGTGTGTATTGATTTCAGCAGAGCTGAACACTAACTTTGCAGAGCGTAAAGCATTGAGTGATTTTCATTACAGAGCAGAACTTCTTGCCTTAGCCAGCCAGCACTCCAACCATGAGTGTTTAATTAGAGTGATTCAACATTTCCAACGGCACTTCTTCTTGGTTTACAGTTGAGAGAAAAGGCCACGAAAACACCACTTAAAAGTTGTCGATTGTAAGGAAATGATCATTTGCTTTCAAGACTCTTATTAAATGGAAATAAAACGCAGTAAAATAACACAATATAGTTCCATTATTATGTGGAAAATATGTTAAAAAGTGTAAAAATATGCTGTTGCTGAGAGTTTTTTCAGACTTTTTAAACAAAAAGTGCCCGATGGGAAAATACTACGTTTATTAATCTTATTTCAAAGGTTATCAAAGTGAATTTGCTGGTAATTGTGATACAAAGACAGAAACGCTTTGAATTCTTGTCAGATTAACTATACATTACATTCCTAATAAAGAAGCGTAAAATCTACTGCACTTTTAACCTCGGGATTTTACTATAATAGCAACACTTTACATTATCATAATATTTTTGCATATTTTCTCCATATATCTTGACTATTTTACCTTAATGGCAAAGGAAAATGGTCTCCATCTCCTTGCTTCTGACACAATAACATATAGGTGTTTATTTGAGAAAGCTTTGAAACTACTCCAAACTGTCAAATGACCCACATCAGTAAAAATGAAAACAAACGACAGGGTAAATAACTTCAAATATGAAATACTCTGGCCATATATCTTGAGAGTGGGAGCCCCAATAGCTCAGGTGTGACATTCCGTGGCTGCCAAATGTGAATAATGGCAAACAGAGGAGAATGAACCCTTGATGTATTTGCAGTTCCGCCAGGCCTAGCACGGCACTTTTATTGCCTTCATATTCTCTCCTTTCTGCACACAGAAAGAAAGAAAGACAGGGGTCCCTTTCAGCACTGGAGGGCTACAACACAGCTGGGACCAGGCGAGATGGGAGAAGGGCGTGAACATGAAATGATAAAACCATGTTAACACGTATTCCCTTCCCTTGTAAAACATATAAACTGCTCCTGCCAGCATGAATAAATACACATAAACGCTTATGTTGCAGTTCTCTTTAGAAGCGCTCTGAAACATACAAGCGAGTGAAAAGTGTGCATGCAGTAATTCTGGACACACAAATGGACGAGAGACACATGAAATGAGCCAGTACTCTGTGAAAGCATCTCCAAGAGTAGATCTTATCCAATAATGGGGGAGCATCTGAGAAATCAACAGGCGCTAATAGTTTTTTAATGAGTTTGTGGAATGCACTGGGGCAACTGTGTAATAAAGAACAAAGCCTGTTTAGAGACTCCAGAGCCAAATAATGCATCCAGGCAAAGGTAGCTTTAATGAACAGATGATGAGTGTCAGAGATTAGGGAGGGCAAGTGATAAATGGGGAAATCTGTATTTGTAAAAGGGGTCAAATTAATCTTAATGGATTCATAAAGGAATACACACAAAAAGGGCATGAGGATAGAAATGCAGCTAAAAGCACAGAACTTCTACACTTCACCACGCTTTGTTCTACTGTTTTCTTACCTGGTGGCATTTTGGCTTTCTTTAAACATTCGCTGTTAGATCTGAATGAGCAGCCATCCTTCAGAGAAGAAGTAAAGTCAGCTCAGGGCAGGTTTCTGCAAGGATAAGATAAGTCTGAGAGAAAATAATACAATGCTTCTTCCTTTTTGATATACAACCATTAAGAAACCCATCATGACCAGTCAGATACAGGTCAAGATCATTGAACAGGACTGGCACAGAGTCAGATGTAGATCAAACAAATGTTTCTGCCATCTTTTACTCACCCTCATGTTGTACCAGAACCTGTATGACTTATTTTCTTCTGTGTAACACAAAGGAGTTTTTCTGAAGAAAATAGTCTTTTGAACTCTTTTCAGTGAATCATTTGATACAGTTTATTCATTTATTGTTCTATGATGGAAATAAAGTCATGCAATTGTAGAACTGCATAAAAGTGAGTAAATAACAGTGAACTGCCCCTTTATATTATTACATATTAAAAAAAAATTACAACTGAACAAAAATGCTGGGTTAAAAACAACCATTGCTGGGTTATTTGGCAACCCAGTGCTGGGTAAATATTGGACAGAACACATGCTGGGTTATTTTGACCTAGCTGGTTGGGTTAAATGTCTTTAACCAACATGCTAGGTTGTTATGTTTAAGTCAACTAATGTTTAAAAATTACTATATTGCTGGGTTTAAATGAGATGGAAATTAAAAAACGCACACATAATTACTAAACGCAACAGCAATAATCAAAAGATGAACATTTATTATTAAGCAAGAACACACATGGACAAAAAGATATGACCAAATGAACTCATTTGGATGAATACAGCATTGTTTACAATATTACACATTTAAACTCATTTAACAAGCATTTTACAAATAAAAAATGTACCATTTAAAAGTAACATTTTAATTCAAGTGTATTCAACTGTTCTCTGCAATTTCTTTTCAACAACAAACAGTACAATTTACAAACAGTATTGAGATTAGAGAGCATAATTTATCATAAAATAAATTAAATTCAGTATTATAACAAATAATGTTATGCAAGGCAAAAGGCGTTTTGATCATGCGCATTTAGCTGACTGACATCATCTCTGTATGTTGTGTCATGTAAAATAATACAATGTACAGAACAGTAAAGACTTTATAAATTAAATAATATATACACAAACCTTTATTTCGCTGAAGGACTGCACCAATTACACTGTAAAAACAATTTGTTGAGTCAACTTAAAATAATTTGTAACCTGGCTGCCTTAAAATTTTACATTCAGTCAACTCAAAAAAAAGTTTATTCAACCTGAAATGTTAAATTATACTAAGTGACCACTTAGATATTTTAGTTGAATCAACTTAAAATTTTAAGGCAGCTGGGTTACTTACCCATCTGTTATGTTTAGCAAACACAAATATCTAAGTTGTTACTTAGTACAACTTAACATTTCAAGTTGACTAAACTTATTTCAGTTGACTCAACTTAAAATTTTAAGGCAGCAGGGTAACAAATTATTTTAAGATGACTCAACAAATTGTGTTTTATTTTTTACAGTGTAGGTGGCACAGAGAACCGCTCACTCCTGTAGAAGACGCATAAAGCCTGCAAAAAGCAAAGTTAACTGACTGTAAGAATGAGAAATACGTACTGCTATGTCTGTTCATGACATATTTGATGTGAAATGTCCACTGAGTGGTAATATGAGTGTTCGTTTTTTTCCCAAACATATGGTGTTTTATGTGCCGTTGGTTTTGTACACGTCACCGCAATTGAAATGTCCGTCAAGTGGCATTATAACACTAATGCTCCGTGAAATTTTTTAAATAATGTACTTCTGCACTATACATTAACCTACCCGATAGTATGAACAAAAGCAAATGTGACAAAAACACAATCGCAAGCATGCAAGCTGTCATCTTTCAGCTCTTTCATCATGAGTCATGCTTTTCACAGTATTCGTACCCAAGGATTCCACATCCTAAGTCCAGTTAGATGCCAGCCGAGCTGCCGAGCAAGCTTGTTATGTCAGGAAAGTGAAACATATGGAGCTGTAATCATAACTGCGTATGAAAACAAAAAGTGCTTGCTGTTTTATTGTCTCTAGTGTTCATTTCTGTTGGAAACTGCAGTGATATTATTGGTATGTATTTCACGTCTTGCAAAAGTTCCCACAGGTACATTTTCGTCATGAGATCAGGTTGGAGCAGCGCTGGGTTGTTTTGTCGGATGGAGGTGGAGGGGTGTGTAGTTTCACCTGTCAGCTGTCAACAGCTGGATAACACAAAAACTACACAGCACTGGAAAAACAACCCAGCCAGTGAGCCAAGTCTGTGGTTTTCCCGCAGAATTGGGTTACTTTACTACTGTTGCCGTGGGTTGTCTTTTATGTTTGCGGGTTGAAGCAACCCCAGTAACATTACATATAGCCCCTGAAATGCAAATTTTACTGGGGGAACCCCGCCAAAAAATGTGTATTTTATCCCCTGGAAGGCAACCCTGAACCCAGCATACCACCCAAAAGGCTTAACCCAGCAGTTGGGTAGAAAAAATAACCCAGCATATTTTAGAATGTAACAAGCTGGATGTATATAGAAGTTGAGAATTTTTTCTGCACTTTTATATTTCAGTGGGATTTAGGTTTAATGCAATTCATAGTTTTGATGCAAATGTCACTTCCATTTGCAATATCACTTATTCGCATGTGTCTAGGCTTCAATATCAAGGACAGCAATCAGCAACCCCAACAATATAAGCTGTTCCTACAGCCACCCGCTTTTAAAGCAACATGAGCAAACATGCCAATCCCTGTTCTGTCATTTTTACTTCTATGAAGGCCAGCAGGACTGGCTACATAATGAGACCTGTCTCAACAACATAATAACCACCTCCTTAAGGGTCGAGCATGCCTGACAAAAGCCACTGAGACTACATATTGTATTTTCCAGTTGTCTACTGTTGTAGTTTCAGTATATGAGCTGCTTTCAGATGAAGCATTTTTCTTTTCTTTAACCTCGGCCGAGCATGAAAAGTAAAAAACTGGCAAACAAAAAGTAAACTGCGTAAAAAAAAAGAAAGATTATGGTTCCACTGACAGGTCAAGATCAAGGACATAAGACAACGAAGCAGTAAAATTTTGTTCTCTATTTTGTATACAAACACATAGTAATATTAAAGCAACCATCACAACCAAACCATATTTTCTGTTCTTAGCTGGTTGTAGTGCTGGTTGTAGACCAGCTAAGACCAGCAAACCAGTTGGCTGTTTTAGGATGTTTTTTTTTTTTTTTTTTTCCAGCAGGGAAAATTCACAACTTTTTTAATGTGTCTAAAGCCTGTAGTAGTCAACCTTGCTAACAAAGTAATATCCACACAATTATATTACACTAAAATGCACATCAGGTCAGAAGATATTTATTTCAAGGACAGATGATAAGGCTGATGAAATGTTATTAACATCATTAGGCTGTCTTGGCACACATTTTCTTCCCTCTTCGTTTTTCCCCCCCTAAAGCATAGCTGTAATCGGGGGTGCGGCGGACCAAAAGAACTCCAATTAGAGGTTGCTTTTTGGCTTCCCGTGATTAAATTGAAATGAAAGTGTGAAATGGAAGGTGAAAGCAGGTCAGCTGGGAGGATTAGCACAATGGTGCACAAGGTGAGGTTAAGAGTGCACTTTTAATTACCATAGAGTATCTGCTGTTCGTAGACACACTCTCCTCCCCACCTCCTTCCGTGTTCTTTTCTCTTACTAAACTTTAACTATTTGATACCTTTTTATTCTTTAAGAATGTTCTGACCTTTTGTTCAAAAGTTCAGCACACTTGTCATAATGTGCGGGCTGAGCGGGTCAGCTATGGTGTTAGACGGTCAGGGGTGAAATGAGATTTTTTGGATCTAATAGGCGTGAGTATGCTCTTTAAATGACAAGGAGAAACTCATTGTTTCTTACCTAAGTAAAAGAAAAAAATGCCAGCTACCTGGCTTCCAACAACGACCTGAAATGTTCTGGACTGCACAGAAAAAAATCTGCATTTTATTTTTTAAATATATTATATCCCTCCATTTCTCAGTCCTAAAATATACCATATAGTACGGTTATTTAACATTCAGAAGATTTGAAATTTAGACTGTAAATTTGGATTGGCCACACCATTCAAGAATATCTATGATTTTCGAGTTTTTTCTTTAAAACTTCTTCCTTTGAATTTCAATTCATCCTATTTTTTTCATGCAACAAAGGGGCGAGGCAAGAAGAAGAGTTGTTGCCATGTCGTCAAAACTAGCGGCACATAAAAAAAATCTATTCATATATGAATCGTGCTTCTGTCTTCTAACGATTCTAATGCATTCACAAGTTTCAAAATCAATGTTGTAAAGCAGCAGTTCTTAATGTTGTTTCTCACATCCCCTCTGCTCTGCACACGCTCTGCTCTGCATCTCTGTGTGTGTGTCTCTCTCTCACACACCCCCGCTCGAGCCCTCCTGCCACTTTGAACTCTGACTAAACTGCCCTTTCGGTCCGATCTAGGTGCCCCGGGTTCACAATTTCTGCCAAGGGGGACCCGTGATTGTGCCCTCGTATTATACACTTTATGTGTACAGACAGACAGATATTTTCCAGATAGCTACGAGAAGCGTTAAACATGGACGCAGACGCAGTTGCTGTGGTAGCGAGCAATACTCACTGGCAAACACTTACTGTTACAAAATAAACAATTACTTTACAAAACTGCTACAGTGCAATCATGTATTCTGCTGTATTAAAGCTTTAATCAGGATAAAACCGAAACTGTTATATTAAAAGCTAAAATAAGCAGTAGCATTTACAGACCACAGCGTATCTAAAGGTATGATACAACAACAAACAAAACTGCATACCATTCTGAAACGTCCTGTAAAAGTGGTGCTTGCACAGGTTCTTCTGGTTCAAATTGATAAGCAATACTGACAATGCCATTGTTTACAATACAACCGGACCGCATGTGAGAGGCGTGACGTTTATGAACACGCTCTAGTGGTTTAGCGAATCACAACACACTGGACCTTCTAACCAATCTAAGCCCACTGCGTATTTCTGAGGGAGGGGCTTCACAAAACCTGGAAATCATCCGATCATTTATCAGAGAAGGGATGCGCTTTTTTTAATAACGAAGCGTTAACACGTTAGACTGCACCCCATAAACACAATCACCCCTTTAATAGCGAGAATTGGACTTAAAATAAAGTGTGACTATGACGGTCTACTAAAACTCTAATGACTGGTAGTTGACATGTACACTGTAAAAAATAAAAAACACAATTTGTTGAGTCAGCTTAAAATAATTTGTTTGTGTACAAAACCAACGGCACATAAAACACCATATGTTTGGGAAAAAAACGAACACTCATATTACCACTCAGTGGACATTTCACATCAAATATGTCATGAACAGACATAGCAGTACGTATTTCTCATTCTTACAGTCAGTTAACTTTGCTTTTTGCAGGCTTTATGCGTCTTCTACAGGAGTGAGCGGTTCTCTGTGCCACCTACACTGTAAAAAATAAAACACAATTTGTTGAGTCAGCTTAAAATAATTTGTTACCCTGCTGCCTTAAAATTTTAAGTTCAGTCAACTAAAATAAGTTTAGTCAACTTGAAATGTTAAGTTGTACTAAGTAACAACTTAGACATTTGTGTTTGCTAAACATAACAGATGGGTAAGTAACCCAGCTGCCTTAAAATTTTAAGTTGATTCAAATCAAGTATCTAAGTTGTCACTTAGTATAAGTTAACATTTCAAGTTGAATAAACTTTTTTTGAGTTGACTGAACTTAAAATTTTAAGGCAGCCAGGTTACAAATTATTTTAAGTTGACTCAACAAATTGTTTTTTACAGTGTAGTTGCAAAGTTATAGTTAGCAGAATCTCTAAAATGGAGTATAACCATAAAGTGTTATCCCAATTTAAACTGCAAATGAGCATCCAGTTTGCTGCCTCAATTGAAATTCAACTCTAATTCAGAAAACTCCATTTGAATTTAAAGACATTCCCTTGTTGTCTACCTTGTTGTCTAGTCTGAAAACTGCATTTGTCAGCAAAGAGTTTCCCACTTGGTTGTGGTTGTCTTTTAAATTCTGATCCCACTGTTTGCAAGGAAATCCTCTATGAAATAGAGTTTGATAAGTCTAAAAAAAAAAAAAAGAAAGGAAAAAAGCATATGGTCTTTACCTTCACCTTATTCGCAGTTAACAGCTTCAGGGTGTTTAGCACCTGGTGCCTTGGTCATAAATTATTATCCAGATGTTCCTTCAAATTTCACCCGTCTCCCACTGGCAGCACGATATTTTGGCCGGAGCTAAAGACACAGATGTGTTTGGCCAGTTTGTTTCCTCAGATGATTGCAGTTTCGTTACTTGGCCTTGAATAGGCACAAAGTTCTGTCTTTAGATGCATTAGCTAATTTGCTTCTTAGTGAGATGTGCTGCCCTCCAAGGCATGCATATAAGATAGGTCAAAGGTCACAGTAACTTCCCTTGTCAGGGTTTTCCTCAGGAGAAGAAAAAAAGCTTCATTAATTCAGCAGGTTATCAGTTCCAACCTTTCTCTTTCACTTGTGCTCACTCGTATACACACGCACACACCTTTAAAGTTTTTCCTTTTTTCATGATCTCAGTTTTTTTGTGGAGCTGTGGTGAATATGGCGCTGTCCTTGCCCATGGGCCTCAGGCATGTTTTATTTATGAATCTGATTAAGCCCAGTACAGTGTCTGTACGGGATAGAGATCCATAAAAGCGGTGAAGGAGCAGTGCGCAGCGTAATTCTCTTTCATTATCTGCAGCTGTATAAGAGGGGAGGCTCCTCGCATTTAATTGAGAATAAGAGCCCGCACAATGCTCTTTGAAATTCCCCGCTCAGCTCGCTAAATCAAACTTTTAGTAACATTCAGCGAAGGGCACAGCGTGGTGGTACTTCAGGGGCTGGCATCCAACGCTGCCTTGAAGCCTAGACAAATGTTCTCGTGCTTTTCAGTGAAGTGCTCATTAATATGCCTGAAGGACTATAGGCCCACCAAATGTACAAGTGAGGAATGTTCGACATTCAAAGTGTGCGGCTGATGATGCTTTACCTTTTCTTTGCATTTCATTGTTTAGCCATTCCAAACTCATTGCGCATTGGCTCGGATAAAGACGCAAGACCAACAACGGCTTATGAAGCACCGGCCTGCCCCAGACTACACAGTAATGCATTCTCAGGGGTGCGTACAAAGCACAATGCTCTTTTATAGCTATCATCTGGGTCATTCTGGCTCATCTAAAATAAAGCACTGTGGATTACTGTACAAAGTTAATAGCGTATGGCGGCATCATTTCCTCTTTAGTCATAAAAGCATCCCACCCTGTCACTTACACCCATGTGTCTTACCTTTATTCGGGTCAGTCTGGCAGTCCATCTCCCCTCTTTTCTGAGCTACCGAGTTAGTAGGATGCCATCGGGGGCCCATCAATCGCCAAAACGACAGCTTGAAGGCCCTCCGCAAATAACTGCATGCAGTGGAAGCACTGACAGCCGAGGCGGACGAATATGACAATAATGATTTTATCTACAGCACAGAAAATAAAACTGTCAGACCTATTAGGATTTAAAGCCAGGAGAGAGGGAAGAGAGAGGTAGATACGGAGAAAGAGGTGGAAGAGGAAGAGTGTTGGAAGGCTTGTGAGCTAGAATGGATTTTAATAAAAGAGCCGGACAGCTGGAGTGGATGAGCATTAGTCATGAACAAATGGTGCAGTTTATTTGTGGTAAAGACAATAAAAAAAATACTTGCCTTGGGTATTTCGGATTTTACTAGAAGGGATGTTCGTGATAACTTGTCTCTTGAAAATATTATATGCACAAACTAAATTTCGGAGCTTTCTACGAGCGCTTTTGCTTTTGAAAAGAAAAGTCATTGTCATTGTAATTTATGCAGATTAGTCAACTCAGTTGAAATTAACTAATTTTGTGCGTGAATCAAAGCTTCTCGCTGCCTGATGTTTTAGACTTGGTTTGGGTTCAGTGCCAATGTGTCTTTCTAACAGGTTGTAGACCATTTGGAGACATCTGTGCTTCCACATGCAGCAACATTCTTGGCGCTGAGTGTAAAACTTCCCTCAAGAAAGTTTTGCATTTTGACAATTGCACTGTTTTCTCCTCTGAGGCATTCAATGAAAGGAAAATGATTTTCAATTTCACATACAAAAATAGTTCTAAATAGAAGCAGATCAGGATAATTTTATTTTTATTTTTACATAAAGAACCATGCTTTGAGTGCTATGTAGAACCTTCATTTCTAAAATTAATATTTTTATTTCCCTTTATTTCCCTATTCATTAATGTATACAAATACACTATTCAAAAGATTAGGGCTTCTAAGATTATTTAATGTAATGTTTAAATAAGTCACTTATGCTCACCAAAGCTGCATTTATTCAAATGCTTTATAATATAAAACATAAATAGCTATTTTCTATTTGAATATATTTTCAAATGTTATTGATTCCTGTGTTGGCAAAGCTGAATTTTCAGCAGTCACCAGTGTCACATTGTCTTTCAAAATTATTATATGATGCTTAAGAAACATTTCTTATTATTATCAGTGTTGAAAACAGTTAATGTCAACAGTTTAACATTTAGTTAACAGTGTGAAAACTGTTTTTTTTTTCCAGGATTCTTTAATAAATAGAAAAATATTAAGTGTTAAAGGGGTCATGACATTGTTTTTTTTTATTATTATGTTTTTAATATGTTCCTTGAGGTTTGCTTATAATGTTAATTAAAAAAAATTGCACAAAAAAACCACAAATAAATATGTGGGAAAATTATTATTTTCAACCCTCATTCTGACCCTCTGTCTGAAACAACCTGTTTTAAGGGGCGTGTCATTTTAGGCTTCTCAGTAATCGGCCACTATTATTATTGACTAACGTCATGGGCGTCACTAGGCCATTTTTAGGGGGGGCTATAGCAAGAATTTGTGATCGCCTCAGTCCCCTTTAAATTTCATACGAAAATGGTGGCAGACTTCGGGTCCTTTCCGTCATTCAGCGTGTTCTTCAATCCGCAGACTGCGGTGGTGCAGAGCAAGAAACAAAGAACAAGGTGTGTGTTTATCGATAGATTGTTAAAATATCTGCACCTGTTCAGTTCTTTGTCATAAATACAGTTGATACACAAAATATCAATATCATCTACTGTTTTCACTGCGTTCACCTCTCGTCACACCACAGCTGTTTTCTCCAGCGAAAATTAAAACGATCATGTTGCCTTTTTTATTTGAAAATTTAACTTTCAATATAAAACACATTACAGTGCATGTGGCAAAGAGGTTTGCATACTTGAGCTAAAGAAGAGGGTTGAACTAGAAATGCAAAGAGTAACGTTTTGTGTTTGTAACTACAGTCAACAGGTGCATATGTGTGAGATTAGGAAGACTTGTATTTGGCTTATTTAGTACTCAAATGTTATACCTATCTAGGCAATACAGTGGAATACTGCAATAAATTTAGTAATTCACACTGTGCCTCGTTTACAAAACAACTTGCTCCGAAGTCTGAACAATCCTCTGACACGATCTGGGATGCCATTAAAAAGAAACTATCTACTTGTTCCTTATGCTGGGATCCTTCTGATATCTGTACAAAGATGTGAACGCACCGTTTAAACCAAACAAAACAAAGCGAACATTTTTTTCACTCCATTTGTCCTATTGACGACATAGTTAAAGAACACTCCACTTTTTTTGTAAATAGGCTCATTGTCCAACTCCCCTAGAGTTGGACAATAAGTTGGACAGTTGAGTTTTACCATTTTCGAATCCATTCAGCCGATCTCCAGGTCTGGCGGTAGCACTTTTAGCATAGTTTAGCATAGATCATTGAATCTGATTAGACCGATAGCATCTCGCTCAAAAATGACCATATATAATGACAATATTTTTCCTATTTAAAAATTGACTCTTCTGTAGTTACATCATGTACTAAGACTGATAGAAAATGAAAAGTTGCGATTTTCTAGGCTGATATGGCTAGGAACTATAGCCATATCGACCTAGAAAATCGCAACTTTTCATTTTTCGTCTGTCTTTGTACACGATGTAACTACAGAACAGTCAAGTTTTAAACAGGAAAAATATTGAAACTCTTTGGTCATTTTTGAGTGAGATGCTAACGGTCTAATCAGATTCAATGATCTATGCTAAACTATGCTAAAAGTGCTACCGCCAGACCCGGAGTTCGGCTGAATGGATTTGAAAACGGTAAAACTCCACTGTTTAACTCTAGGGGAGTTGGAAAATGAGCCTATTTTCCAAAAAAAGCAGAGTGTTCCTTTAAGCTTGTGAAAATGTGAATGCACATAAACCATATCCAGTGTAGACAAGATAGCGACAGTGACTGTAATTTCTATTTCAAGCGATGAGCTATTAAGCTACTGAAAGCCAGTGGGCAGGCTATGGTGAGAAGAAGACCTGCACCTGTATGACGTCACCTTGCACCTTGGATCCAAACAAGCCATTTTTGGAGCTTGATTAAATAAATGCTTTGTTTATAATGAGGAGAACACTTTAAGCTATGAAATTTGCAGGATGTTTAAATGGTACAAAGACCTCTTATATGCCAAAAGATCAAGGTAAATTAGATTTTCTCATGCCTTTAATTAATGCTACACATGAGTTTATAATGTTTGTCACAGATCTCTTAATCTCCAATATAAGATAATATAACTTATTATACCTAAAAATTTGAAACCATTCTTCTCAGTTCCAGTGTTGACATAGTTTTTGCATTCTGCTGTTATAGGATTATGGTTATGAAAATACCATTGCCATACACTTTAATTAGACTGAAAGAGCTTCTAATGTTGTTTTAATAATAATTTATGCATGCAGGTGAAGTTAGCAGTCACCGTCAAGATATTACTGAGAGTGTGATCAAAAGGCCTGGCATTTTCTCTGAAGCTCTCACCACCTTTTGGAAGGAAGCGAGGCTGGGAAAACAATGTCATCAGCTCATTTGACTGCACTGGGAAGTATTCATATGCAAACACAGGCTAATACAACCTTTCACTCCATCTCCATCACACCCACCCAGACCAAGATTATCTCTCCTAATCACCTTAACCCTTCGCCTCAACCTACTGTCTGCTTGCATCTAATCTGCCCAAATTAAATCAAATCCTGTCTGGATCACTGTAATGGAGCCTTGAAATTGTGTGCAAATATTCACATTAATAATTCAACTAAATGGTTTGCATTATCCATGAGAAACTGTATGAAATGTAGAGACGTGACAGCATTCGCGTCCTGATTGGAGGGTGTTATTCAAATATACAGGTGCCCCTTCTCGAATATTAGGGCCTTGTTTAATCTTGACAGACCTTTAGCACAATCCACTTGTCATTTCACTTGCCTTTAAATAGTAGTGTTATCCAACCTTCACCCGACTTTCTATCAAAAGACAATAAAACAAACATTAATATTTGAAACAGTTCCTTTTCATAATTCTGTATCCACTTCCGTTTGAATATTCAATAGTATATACATATAAAGACAAGTACATACGATATAATCTTGTTTGTATTGTATTCATTTCTTTAACAAATGTCTTTGAAGTACTGCTTACATGCATGTACTCCACATAAAAAACATAAAATGGTTCCTTTCACTGCATAGAATAACATAAAACCCTTTTTCATCCTTGAGAAATGAATGCAAACATAGATAGGTCTGTAGACACAAACTGTTGCAGAAATGCATAAAAACAACAATTCATCAATTCTATTTATACAGGCTACACCGTTTTATTAGTATTTGAAACTTCCACTTTGCAAATGCAAAATGATGATAAAGGCCTACACACATGAGCACACATAATTGGTACCCTAAGGCCTTATTAATGTCCCAAATATTTAACAAATTAAGTGCATTTTGTGGACATGCAAAACACATGCAAATAGGCTGGCCGTTAGACGCACCCATATTTAAAGCAGGCTTTTGCATATGGTAATACCAGATGCTAGCCATGCAGCTCAGTTCACTAAATCTTCACTAAATCTCACTAAATAGCCAGGGTATGATTTATATTATTTCTAAATGTACAGCAATTGATCAGACCACCCATATTCAGCATTTCTACAACAGTAGCATGGGTATATTTGTAGCAGTAGCCAAAAATACATTGTATGGGTCAAAATTATTGTACTTTTATGCCAAAAATTATTAAGATATTAATTAAGATCATGTTCCATGAAAATATTTTGTAAATTTCCTACTGTAAATGTATCAAAACTTAATTTTTGATTAATATGCATTGCTAAGAACTTCATTTGGACATCTTTAAAGGCAAAATTCTGAATATTTTGCTTTTTTTTGCATCCTCAGATTCCAGATTTTCAAATAGTTGTCCTATCTTAACAAACCATACATCAATGGAAAGCTTATTTATTCAGCTTTCAGATGATTTATAAATCTCAGTTTCAAAAAATGACCCTTATGACTGGTTTTGTGGTCCAGGGTCACATATCACAAAGAAGAAACTAACTTTGTGAGAGTAATTTAATCTGTTTGCACTGCATGAAGGCACACCCCAAATTACACATTCATTAGGGGAGATATGTGAAACAGCAGTGCAATTGCAATTCTCATTAGATGTTAGTAAATCAGCGATATTTTTTGGCACATGCCATCAAGTTTGCGCATGTTTTTATATACTTAACTTATCAGGGCTTCAGGGCCTTTGCATACCCTGAGATGTGACTAGATGGACTATTTTATCAAAGTCTGTGTTTAATTTAAAATCTTACCGTACTGCCATTTGTTCAACCCCGTTTGTATCATTTGCGTTGTATTTTAAAATATTATCAGTCAGAAATTACATTACACAATGTAAAATAATCTGACAAATATGCCACTGTTTTCCAAGGACTGAATATTCAGAAAGCAAAATGGCTTGTGCTTTGTTTCATTACATTTGAAAGAGATAAAGGTACATAGCTTTTCACCCATGATTAAAAAGAACATTTAAGAGATTTATGAAAAACTTGCCATTGCCAGAAAGTTTTAATACGCTTGCAGCTGGCTGTCACTGTCTGACTGTGCAATCTCATTTGAGTTCATTTCAGCACAATAGCCACATTTTCTGTCTTTTCATGAACTCTTAATCTTTCAGTTTTAATAATGCACTAACCTTAGCCATCACTGCTAACAAAGGAGTACATGACAGAATTTTAATATGAAATACCTATCTTTATTTTCATGATTTCTACATATCTATGTTTTTCGCTCTCAATAAACCTGTCTCTCTGTCCCTTAGAAATCAGGTAAGTTCAAATCTGTCTTTTAAAAATGCTTTTCCATTAACCATCTCCTAACAGAAGAATGCAATGTCAAATCAGACAGATGCTCATTAAATTAAAGAGCATTTATGATACAAAAAGTCGTCATCACATTCCTATTTTCTTCTTAATAACAGCTATGAAAGACTTTTAATATTGAAAATGATCTGGCCTTCTGTAATCAAAAACAAGAAAAAATACAGACATAATATTTGCCTTGGATGATAATATCCTTGAACAGCATATTAATAAATCCATGCTGAATTTATAGTAGCCTACCTGATATTCTATACTTATTCTATAGAGCACTGAAACATATTATGTATATAATAAAGATGCTGGTATGATGAAAACGTAAATAAGATGCACTTGATGCCATTGAGAAGCTCAAAACTTTGACCTTGTACGGTTATTTGAGTCTTTTTATTCTCACAAACAAGCAATCGTCTGAATAAGTTCTCATGTATGTTTTTCAGCTGTTGAATTTGAATTATTTAGGACTTGACATTACTGGCCCCAGTTAAAAAACTTAGGATTTATCCTCCAACAAGTTTTTCAAATGGTAATCAGAATCTTTCATTTGGCTGCTATTTGTATTGCTTTCACCAGAGGGATATTATTCTGTTCACTGTGTTGGTCACAGTTTTAGTGCAGATTTAATGAATTTTAATTATTAATTGAATTATGAGTCAAGGTCACGATCAGTTTGAAGTCAATACTATGGACTGTTGTCCTTGTAGTATTTAATGAGTTCTGGCTTCTATACTATGCTTCATCTGATAATGGAATCTCTCTCTCATCTCATAGCTATAGGCTAAATTTCATTACAAAACCACAAGTAAGGCAGAGGCCATCAGAATCTAACAAATATTAGCTTTTTTTTTATGGATCGACCCAAGTGCAAAGGAAGAACGTCTTTTGGTTCACTGTCTTTGGTTTGGCAGTCTCTGGTGGTTTTTATGCAAACACTGAGCGTCTGGTGTCAGGGGACATCAGAGCTCCATACAAACCACCTGTGTTTGGCAGCTCGCTGAAACCATAAATAAATAAGGCTGAGATGAAACGCTAGGAAAAACGAGAGGTTTGGACACACCCTGTCCACACGTGAGTGAGAGAAGGACTGACACTGAATGAAAGAGTGACAGGAGAAGAGTGCAAAGGGATGAGAGATTGAGCGCGCACCCCCTTTGGGTTTTTCCAGTGCTCCTGGGGAAAGACGGTGCAGAGAGAGAAAAGAAAAACACATCACATCAATAGCTCTGTCTGGCCGAGAACTTTCTTTAAGGCAGATCTAAGTGGGCCAACTTTTGTCTCCAATAGTCTGTCCCAGCAGTGAGGCATCTAATGGAACCGAGAGTCACGCTGATCCTATAGACATGAATCAACAGTTTGTATGCTACAGCACAATGGCAGTAATATATGTCTTACGTTTTTGTTTTGTTTTGTTTTTTCCCTGTACCTGCATTCTTGCTTCAAGGCTATTTCTGGCTTTAGAAACAATACGAGTGAGAAGATAAACATATTCACACATTGCAGATAAATCATATGCACTACTAAACACGGGAATTTCAATGCATACTTCTCAGAGCGGGTAATCTTTCATAAAGACAGCATTTCACAAACTCTCTCTCTTTCACACACATACACAAGCCCGTATGCAGAGACCACCACCGCTGTAGCTTATGATGAATGACCTTTTTTTTTCATATTCTGCACTGATTTTTGGCAAAAATCACTACGGGAAAAATCTAAACATAGCACAAACGTTACTTGGAGCAGAAAGTACTACACTCTTATTGGTTTTTGATCACATAGATATGAAAAAGATAGATAGATAGATAGATAGATAGATAGATAGATAGATAGATAGATAGACAGATAGATAGATAGATAGATAGATAGATAGATAGATAGATAGATAGATAGATAGATAGATAGATAGATAGATAGGTTAACATTAAATTTGTACAAACAATTTGTTACTTGTTATGAATGCATACTTATGCATACTTATGCTATGAATGCAGTAATTTTGATAATTTTTTATTTTCTTTTGCTTTTTATCTTATTTTCTCGTTTAATTTAGCTTTTTCTGTCAATATGTAAATTGTATGTTAATCAGTAGGTGGGGCTTATTGTTCAGGAGAGGGAGTGGTTATATGGAGTGGTTGTGCAGCATTTGAAAAATGAAATAAAAAAAATCAGGTTTTAATTTTTTTAAATGGGCAGATTGTAAAAGGGACATCGGATGCAAAATTCACTTTTACATATTGCTCGCATATAAATGTGCAGCGGTGCACATATGTTTTTTTTTTAGTCTAGTTCTCATTTGGTGTGATCCTCACACTGCACATAGTTTGACCTATTAAATACAATTCTAAAAAAAGAAATGAATAATAGTAATATTAATAATAATAATAATATAATTGGACTTTATTTAGTTATTTTTTTTTATAAAATAATAAACAAAATAATAAAAATTAAATAAAATGACAAACATTTTATAGTAAACCTCAAAATAAAATGATAATATTTACCTTTTATATGAATTTTAATCATTTTCAAACCTGAAATTAGCAAGCTTTTATTTTGGCGAGTTGCTGGCAAGTAAGTATACGTGCTCCTGGATTTAGCTTTTTTCCAACTGAAGAGCGTTCAGAAAAGAGCGTCAGTGAATGAAATGTCACATTTTTGCATTGTGCTTTGAAAATGGGAGTGAATGGCCTAGAATTATGCTTTGAGTTCAAATAGAAATCTTATACAGCATTACAGTTTGTCGATCTAAAACGGTAACTGTGCATTAACTGCTGTCAACCATGTCGGTATGCAATTTCACAGAGAATTTCTTATTTTGGTCACACATGTGGACCTACGGACCACTTACGTGCACACCTAAACAGTCTTGATTATCAAGCCGTTTTGGTTTTCTGAGCAGCGTGACATCATATTGCTCAAGCCCCGCCCACAACAACTGACAGACTGTCCCGTATTTGCATATTTCCTCCTTCAGCCAGTTGTACAGTGTCCATTATTTTTTCCGCAGTCAAGCAGCTGTAGTGACTACAGTGTCTCATAAGCAATGCAGGTGTTTTGTAGTTGGGTGTAAAAGTGAACATAAGGCCAGTTTCACATCTAAGCTTGAGCAGCTGCTGTTGTGATGCTGTACACAGGCTTCCAGTGTGATCTCGCATAAGTGTGAAAACAAGCATAAGATTCTTCATGTTCTCCCAACATCAGAGCCACTGAGGATGCACTAGTTTTGGTTTTGATGGTAACGCATCACCTGAGGGGTGGGGTGAGCTGAGCTCATTAACATTTAAAGAGACATGCGTCTATTTCATGAAGACCCCAAATATACCAGAATATAGTTTTCTAGAGAGCGGTCTAATATAGAACTTTGTGACTGACTTCGTGCTTACCAGTTCTGTGCATCTTTCTGTGCAAGCAGATTCAGTGCAGCCCTGCTAATGAGTAACTGCAACAGGCAGTTCAAAAAAAAAGAAGACCTGATGCCGAAAGAGGCTTATCTGGAGGTCATACACATTTCAGTAAGCTTTGATCCCACCGGCCTCAGGAAGATTTTTGACCTCCCGGTCGCGAACCAGAGGAGGGAGCAAATGGAATCGGACACGGGCTTGTCGGAGAAGAGAAAATAAGACACAAGGATTACGGGGAGCCACTGAATGGCTTCGGACGGAGAGTTGGGAATTAAAGGGTAGATAACAATGGAGCGGGTTATTGGGTGTTATCGGCGTGTGAGTGGCATGTCGATTCACAGGCATTCCGGCAGGATGCCAGCCCTTGTCACTCACATCAAGGGCTCAGTGCACTCACAGGAGTAGAGTAAAACAACTTCAGTCACACTACATTCTCTTTCGCTTTGTCTCACTTCCGTCCAGGGTTCACCAGGGTCAATCCTCGGTTGTAATACCTCTCTCTTTTTCATCCCTGCCACAGATAGCTGCTGAGCTGCGGTGCGCAAAGGTGTGGAGATGTTCTCACATCTCTTTGATAAAGGGTAGTGCAGAACATTTAGCACGGTACAGCTACACGCTGCTCCAGATAGCACACCGTTGCCTGAGGAGGAATCAGTCAGAGGGGTTACTTATAGATCCTTACACCTTGATTGACAGAGAATGATGGGACGTGATGTTTTTCCAAAATGCTCATCACCAGACGTGCACTGGACTCTATTTGCTAGTTCCATCTGTACGCAGAAAAAAAAAAGGATGAAAAATCACAAACATCGCACATCTTGCTAGTACTATTCAGCGGTTCAGGAGTGCAAACAATAACAGGTTTTAATCAGAGCTACCCAGCTGTCATTAAGAGTAGCCTTTAAGAGTGCTTGAACAGGTTTTGGAGGCAAAAAGCACACACCTGTGAAAATTGCAAAGCAGGTGTGAACATTAAAAAAAAGTTCAAAGTTCAACCGTATAAACTTTCTCATGTTTGGCAGGTTTCTGAAATGAACTTTGTGGTTTCACAACTGTTTTATTGTTAACTCTATAAGTATTGATCTAAAATACTTTTCCAAAAAAATGACACAACTGTCATTTAAACTACTATGAAGAGAAACTCAAAAAATAATAAAAATTACAATTATTTTATATACTTATTTTTACTATTTATGTATATTTTCCATATTTTATTTTTGTGGCATTGTACAAACACGGCAATGAGGAGTTTTACCTTTACGAGCAACATAAAAAGTGAACTGCCGTGCCATGTCATCTGTAGTTCAACTTTCACAATCACTGAATGTGTTCACTTTTTCACCAATCATATAGCGGCAAAGCCAATCACACGGAAAGTGAAAAGCAGGCAGAAAAGGACAAGAGTGTAATCTAACCAGACCCAAACCGCTGTCCTCTCCTTTCATCCACTGTCTTTCAACTGGACCACGGAGGCCATCCAATCCCCGGCCACAGCAAATTAAGGCAACCACTGGGGTGACCACAGGCCCAAGCATTGTTTTCAAGGAAGAGATATGGAGTTCTTCCATAGCAGGCTAATGAGGAGACAAGGGGGTATGTCTCAAGGAGATGGTTTATTTTATTTTAAGTCATGTTTCTTCTCACAGTAGAATAGGAAATGGCCAGTCAGCGTTTTTGTTGCACTTCAAAAAAATGTATTAGTATTTTTTGTCTTGTATTCAGTAAAATAAATATTTAGAAAAAAGAAGAAAATTGTTTTATATTTTATAAATGTAGCACTTAGTTGTCATTCTCACTGAGTGATGCTTAAACAGATTTAAACAGTTTTAGTCAGAATAAAAAAAAAAAATGGGTGAGAATGGCAACACGTACAGCAAAATACAACCCTGACCCAATAGGTAGATGGAGAGGTAAGATTCAGCTCGTACAGGGATGAAAACAGAAGAGGAATATATGCAGAAATCTTTCCAGACACATTTTCTCTAAGCTCCATTGTAAGATAAGCTGTTCTTTTCTCTGAAACGTGTGCAAAGCTACTGTATTTCTGAAGAGAGAGGGGGAAAATTGCATAAAGAATGAGGGGAAGAGAAAAAAGCATGATAGATGTAGTCGTGTCGGCAATATAAAATATGAAAATCAAAAAGCCTAATCATGCATTATGCAAAATACATAAAAAAAGAGTATTGTGAAGTCTCACACTGCTTTTGGGAGGGACAGGACCAGATATGAAGTCTCATTGCCAACTGCCAGTGACTAAATATAAATATTGCAAAGGCAGAATTATGGAAAATCATGTTGCTGCATGTCATCTGATGACCATTTTGAAGGTTGATGAGCTCCTAATAACATTTTCAACGTCTTTCCACACATCTTATTGAATCTTCCGGACGCCCGCTGCAACAGTGCCTCTCAGTGCATCTCAACTTGGTCTATAGGGTCAGCCTTACATTACTGGCATAATCTCAAAGGAATGCGATTGTAATGGCATGAGCAATCACATACATTATGGATGCCCTGTAAAGCTGTTCCTCCACTGAGTCTGTCAGTTTAGATGACAAATGTGGCACAATCCATCACGTGCCAGACTTTTCTTCCTCATAGGTTGTGCTTGGCTGCCATCAAGTGGTCTGTTAGGTCACTGCCGGTGTCATTTTGCCTCATTAAAACCATAACGTGTGCATCTAAAGATGTGGGTTTGCTTTCGATGAGCTATTTGACACAATTAGTCACTTAGCTATCCCCTCTAACCCTCCTCCTTTGTTTTTTTTCCTGTCTCTTCCATCACCCCGCAAAAACAATCATTCGTCTTTCAAGCCATGGCCCTCAAAGCTAACGTCTCGTTCCTGGGCAACACTCCATCTTTCCCTTGGTAAAACAGCTACATCAGGGTTGGATTCAGGCTACCTCATCAGTTTGTGTTTGTGTGTGTGTGTTGTTCCTCACCGTAATGAATCACGCTAAACTCATAACTGTCAGAGTAGTCAGAGAAACTCATAAAATGGTAATCTGATCTCTAGGAATATGGAGAACTGATGAATGTGAGTCACAGGGTGCTGCTTCGAGTGTTATTTTATCTCCTCTACATGCAAATATAGATTTGCTGGAGGAAAAATTCCCGAAATGTATGTTTGGATACCTGTCTACATTATTTTAGTAATGAAATGAAATGTATGCAAAGGTCAACGGTGGTACTGCTGGTCTGCCAGTTGTAGTTCTCAAACTAATTATTGTCAAAAAAAAAAAAATTAAATATGCGTTAAATAAAAATATGTTTATGTTTAACTAAAGCTAAATTAAGAAGCCTGAGTTCAGCTAAATGTTTACTTGTTCCTCACATTAAAGTGCATTAAGTACAATTAAAATGCACACGTACACTCCTGTCTAAACTTTGGGGTCAGTAAGATTGATTGATTTTTAATAATTGTATTCAGCAAGGATGCATTTTATTTAATTGATCAAAAGTGACAGTAATATTTCATACATACATACTATACTAATATATACATATATATATATATATATATATATATATATATATATATATATATATATATATTATTATTGTTATTATTTTTTTCCAATAAAGTAAGTTTAAAAGAACAGAAAAATGTAAATCTTTTGTAACATTATGAATGTCCCTTTGGTCAATCAAATCAATGCATCCTTGCTGAATTATCAGTGTTAAAAACAGTTGTGCTGCTTAAAATCTTTGTGGTAATCATGCTATGTGACCCTTGACCACAAAACCAGTCATAAGGGTCAATTTAAAAAAAAAAAAAAAAAAGATTAGATGAGATGAGATTTACATATCATACATTATCAGCTGAATAAATAAGCTTTCCATTCATGTATTTGTTAGGAAAATATATGACCGAGATACCAGAGGGTATCTATTTAAATAGAACTTAAATTAGAACTATTTAAATATCTGGAATCTGAGGGTGCAAAAAATCGAAATATTAAGAAAATCGCATTTAAAGTTGTTCAAATTAGGTTCTTAGCAATGCATATTACTGATCAATATTTACATTTTGATACATTTATGGTAGGAAATTTACAAAATATCTTAATGGAACATGATCTTTACTTAATATCCTAGTGATTTTTGGCATAAAAGAAAAATCAGTAATTTTGACCTATACAATGTATTTTTGGCTAATGATACAAATATACCTGCGCTACTTATGATTAGTTTTGTGGTCCAGGGTTTTTACTGTTTTTAACAGAAATGTTTTATGAGCAGCAAATTAGCATATTAGTATGATTCCGTAAGGATCATGTGACACTGAGGACGAAAGTAATGACCACTGAAAATTTAGCCTTGCCATTATAGGAATAAATTACACTTTAAAATATATAAAAAATATTTTTATTGTTTTATTATTTATTTCTTTTTTCTTTTTTTTTTTTTTAATCATTATTGTAATAATAATTCACAATATTACTGTTTTTACTATATTTTTGGTCAAATAAATGTAGACTTGTTGAGCATAAGAGACTTGCTTTAAAAATATCAGTAAGAATCTTACCAACCCCAAACTTCTGAATGATAGTGTATGTCTCATCAATATTCATTACTGTAATGGCTTTTTGCCATAAGCATCATATAAATCTACGTAAATACTTTAATATTGTACTAATAGCATGCTATTTTAAGCCAGGTTTTCATAACATAAAAATGATGAAGTGTCCTCTTTTAAACTTTAATAAATGACTGAAATAATTCATCTTTATGAGTGGATCTGTAAACCACTTTAAAATGAGAGTTGTTTAATCACTATACAATGAGTTCATAATAGACAGTTTGCATAGTGCATTTACTGTGCATCAACGCAAGAACACCTTACCCCGGTCATTGCATGTTGAAATGACAATGTGACTCATGGATCAGATGACTACAGCCTACAGCTGCCCACACTGCCTCTCTTTTAGCTGTCGGGTTGTCTCGTCTCTCCTGTGCCACTTGTCATGAATTGGTCTGGAGAACAGCTGAGCCTTCAGACACTGGGCATATAACAAGAAGCAAAGAAAATTAAGCATTCAAGTGACAGAAACCGGACCACTCAAGCAACAATACCAAAACCAAAGGCAGATGTCACGTTCAGAATACAGCTCTATTTCTGTCAGCGCTGGAAGCTGTTGTTGATGTTCGTTTTTTCATTTTTGGCTCTCAATCAAATCTGAAAACATAATGTGAAAGAGATCTGCAAAGATGGATTAGGGTTTTTTTTGTTTGCTTTGGGGTTTTTTTTGTCTTTGTCTCAATTTTTCCAGCTGGGGACTCTTAAGAGATCTCTCATGAATGCCGAATAGATGGGCGCTCCTTGGAAAAATGGTGTGCTTGTAAACAGATGCAGCACTTATGAGGCCTGGGCCAGGGAAGCGCAAAACGAGAAGTAACATGTCATTATGCAAAAGACGTCTCCTTAGGCTTTGAGCCTCCCCTCTCCTCCGGCTGCCAGCCGCTTAGTGTCTGCTCTCTTGTGTGTCTCTCTCTTTCCTTCTATCTCTTTCTCTTAGCTCAGTGTCTAAAGTTCAGGGATGTTAGCTTCAGCTGTGTCCTCTTAATGTTGTTGGCTGCGCATTATTTCGAGAAGCGGATGCCTTTCATCTCACCCACTCTAAAATGCCCTTTTGGCTCAGAGGCGAATATAAAACGTATCAAAAACATATCAATTAAATATATATTTTTATACATTCACAACTCAAAGCCCATTTAATGCCTAAATAAAAATGATCTGTGCAGTGTATGTTAACCTACGCAGATGTAGGAAAATGTAGTCAATACAACACCCAATGTGGAAATATTTACTGCCATCTGGTTGCTGCAGAAGGTATAGTCCTTGAGCAAAGAGCCTGATTCACTGCTAGTAACTAATGCCCTTGCAGTTTTTCTTTTTATGTGGTATGCAAATGTAAAGTGCTTTTCATTTTACTGTATACTGATGAACAGTATAATTGTACTTTTTTTTAGCTTTCACTCATTCAACAGTTACTGTAAGTAATCAGTTTCAACAAAACATGTTTTTTGGAAAAAATTACAGTGGATCCTCTGCAGTGAATGGTTGCCGTCAGAATGAGAGTCTAAATAACGTTACTGATTATGGACAATATGGATTTTTTTAAGTTATAGTTAAAAATTGGCCATAATGATAGATTTGTTGTTTACGAACATGCAAATTTTCAAATCACAAGACGTTAAAATTATAGGCTGGAGTAGTGTGGATTGTGGATTATAGTTATGTTTTTATCAGCAGTTTGAACTTTGATTCTGATGGCACCCATTCACTGCAGAGCATCCATTGGTGATGTAATCTGTTCACATGAAGAAACAAACTCATCTACATCTTGGATGGCCTGAGGCCTATGCAAATTTTCAGCATATTTTCATTTTTGGGTGAACTATTTTTTTTTTTTTTTTATGATTAAGACACCTTTTAAATATAATTGCATGTTTAACAAAGCAGCCTAAGCAAGGGAATTTATTTATAATACAAACAATAGAAAAAACAATAATGCTGTTATCCTATTTAATTGGCATGCTTTTTAATACACTGTATAAAAAATTAAACCTTATAAAACTGATATGTAAATTTGGCAAATTAAATTTTAATTAAAAAAGATTTTTTCTTTTCAGCCTTGATTTGCTAAAACTTTTTAGTGAAATCTGTTGCATTACTAAATATATTCTGTAAATAAAATACCATTTTATTCCCTTTTAAATTTTAATGTCCACAAATAAGGCAGAAAACAAATGCTACTTTGGAACAGAGGAATAAGTTTAAACATATTAAAATGTCTGCAATTGTAACAATTATCTCAAAGAGCCAAGGTGTTTAGGATTACAGAATTACTTGCCAATGACTCCTCTGTGAGGCTGTAGTAAGAACTAAACAGAGCTTGTGCAAACATTGCAATGCATTATTTATTGATGTGTACATTACAGAACACTGCAAGGGCTTTAGTCTTGAGGGAATAGTGTGGCCGAGCAAACAAATACTCATACAATAGCTGCATAAGTCTTTTCTCTTTTTCTGTCTCCGTTTTTCTTTGTCCCTCCACAGGGACCAAGCTTATGCCCCTTTGTTGGTGGGACAATACAAGCCACAAAGACTACATAATTAGACTTTAAAGGGAGTGCAAATAAAAACAAATAAAGGCAAAGTCTGGGACAGGGCCTTGTGCATTGATGAGTATTGGTCAAGACAAAATGTAAACATGCCAAAGCATTGCACATGACGTCTTGATCATAATGATTGATTTATTTTTCACTTTGCATCTTTTTATTCACATCTGAGGTACCTTGAGCAATCAGCAAATAAGTTGTCCAGTCCTACAGAACACTGAATGCATTCCCCATCACATTTTGCAGCAAACCAGGTTGCAGTAAGTGATCCGCTCAACTGAGAAAGTCAGATTTTACTCCTCAAAGTTACCTGCTGACAAAAACCAGGCACAGAGGAGCTTTACACTCTAAAATGTAGTAAAATAGACACTAAAATCACTGACTGAACCCACCTTGGCCGCTACGTCTTCACCAAACTCACCAAGAAGACATTAAGCATGTTATTGCTTTGTAGTTGTTTAGAAATGTAAGTGTTTAGTGACATTTGGATATGGAGCTGCCTTTAATAAGGTGGGTAACCTACTCTAGCCTTAAATGAGTTATGAATAGTACACCCCTGATTAGATAACCCACGTAAACCAACTGGGGGGCCTGCACTTACATCACAGTTTGGTCAGTTACCAGGATGCTTGTCCACATTAAAGGGCCATGAACTGTGACGTCAGCACAATGTAGATTTTATACCCGGAAGATGAAAATAGTGCAAAAAAGCTCCAAATTAACCAGTTTCCTCCAACAATTAAAATTAAGGGACGTTAACATTGTCATCTATGATGTGACAAACACCTCTGCTAAAATCATGAACCTTTAAAGATAGATGTAAGCAACAGCATGGATTGCATGGTTAATGTACTACTGATTATGTTGTTCTGCTAATTTATGCTGTCTAAACCACGGAAAAAACGTGTGGAAGCTACTAAATTATATAGAGAAGGACTTAGTAGGCAGGAAAGAGCACAATATTTTGACAAGCTAAAGTTAATAAGTGGTAAAGATATGTACGAGCAGTATTAATTAAGATACTGGCCTAATATTTCACCTACCTGACTGGAAATGATAAGAACAAACAATGTTGTGAAGATTCTTGCCCTGGAAATCCTGGTTCAGTTTGGTTAACCACAAACACCTTTCCTCAGACAGTTTTTACACTCTTCTCCTTGATTTGTTATAACATTAGGCAGTCTATATTACTCCAAATGTTTTTCCCGGCCCGACCGATTAGTACAGCCTAAAACATGACTATAACTGAGGTTTTTTAGCAGCAATAATTAGCAAATATGCGAGTTTAGTTCGGTTCAGAGACATTGTTTACATTCAACGCCACTGATTGATGACGCGTCGTAAAACCCTCTATTGTTCAATAAACAAGCAGTTTATACAGAGAAACTTATATTTTAATGTAAGTATGTAAATATTCACAGTTACTTTGTATGTTCTTCCCCACAAATGGATAAATAAACTAAGTCACAGAAGAATTAACACGCGACGCATCTTTAGATAAAAAAAAACATAGTGGTGTTTCCTTCCTGAGTGGATCTATATGCTTTTGAACAAATCGTTTTGACTCACCGAAGGCAGTGGATAAATGTGGAATAGCATAGTCTGCTATCATAGTAATAATGTTTCTACCATTTAAAGATATGTCAGAAGAATTAAAAGTTGTATGGTAATATGTTTTTATGAATTTAACAAGTGACAATATGTTTCTGAATCAGATGGTTTTGAAATACTCGACTGAATGAATGATTTAATCGCCACCTACCGGCGTGGCAATGTAACCTGCAGAAAGTTTCACTGAAATAATCCCACAGCGGGATAAAATAAAAAAGAAATAATAATAAAAAAAAATAATCATGAAATTAAAAAAAGGTTAAACTAAAAATAATAATAAAGAAAAAGACTGAAATAAAACATTTAATAAATAATAATACGTCTGGTATATTTGTACCAATAGCCAAAAATACACTGTATGGGTCAAAATGATCGATTTTTCTTTTGTTCCAAAAATCATTAGGATATTAAGTAAAGATCATGTTCCATGAATATATTTTGTACATTTCCTACCGAAAACATCAAAACTTAATTTTTGATTAGTAATATGCATTGCTAAAAACTTCATTTGGACAACTTTAAATGTGATTTTCTCAATATTTAGATTTTTATTTATTTTTGTATTTTTTTTGCACCCTGTATCTCGGTCAAATATTGTTCTATCCCAACAAACCATGCACCAACGGAATGCTTATTTATTCAGCTTTCAGATTATTTTTCTTTTGTTGTTGTTGTTGTTGTTGTTGTTGTTTGTTTGTTTGTTGTTTTTTTTAATGACCTTCGTGACTTTTTTTTCATATTCCTACTCCAGATTTTAGGGGATCGTAAATAATTGTGGAAAGGATTGAAATGGTTTGATCGGAGGATTAGCGGATGGTGTCAGTCAGCCACTTGAACTCAATCATTTATGTGCACAATATAATCATTTTTTCACCCTAGTGTGAATGTGACTGGTAATACAAACATGCTATTTAAATCTAGTAAGATCATAATCTAGTAAGACTTCCCTGACTGACGTCCCATGTGTTAGAGAAATTGTATGTATCAAATATTTATATTAGACTCTTCAACTTCAACTTTCTGGTATCTACATATGTGCATATGTATAAGTTCATGCATTTTCTGTGCTTGTTAATGTTTTTTTTAATGACCCTGTGACTGGTTTTGTGGTCCAGGGTCACATATTACTTTATTTTTAGGTTGATTGAATTGCTTTATTCTATGCTGTTTCATATCTGTGATATTTCTGAATAGCATGCAATAACAATGGCTCTGCCATTTTTAAGAAACCAGTAGTCTCAAGTTTTTGTGATGCTCTTCTTGAAGTCTGATGGCATTCATATTAAAGGACAAGCCCCCTGTCACAGAGCAGAAAGCACTGGGATTGAATCTCATCTTGTGCTTCATTTTGTTTGTCTCAGAGGACTCTGAATAATGTGTCTCAACCCGTCTGCCTTACTGTGTCACCAGGCCAAAATCCCACAGCTGCCACTCCTCATCGTCTCCTCTCGTTTTCATCAAATGGAACTCGTCTCAGCATCCGGACCCAGACATCACTGGCTTTCATTTATAATTGGTTTTAAGCAGTTGGTCAAATGAAGTGAGAGGTTACATTTCAACAGGCTGACTGGATGTCTTGTGAGATGGGGGAAAGGGTCTTGTCTGAGCATGCAGATTGATGCTACGTTTACATGACGTTCATTGGCAGATGCAGTAATGGTGTAATCAATTATCGCTGACTGGAGCTGTGGATTGAAGTCTTCACACAGGCACGAGAAATGTGTTCCTATTTCTCAAGATGATTATTTGAGCAGCGTTCCAATCACGTTTCTCAATCCGTAAATAAATTTGGTGTGAGACTTGATTTGATCCCAGACAGGAGCATCTCATTTACTTGAATTTAATTCTCTAAAACCTTAAAAAAAGGTTGTCTAACCTGTGGAGGCAAGTAGGTTATGATATGTAGTAATATTTGTTAATATTATTTTCATTTAGAAACTCAACTACCATTGTTATTACTGAACCAAATTTTGCTTTTTCAATAAAGTGTATGGATGTACTTTTCTCTGACAAATCTACATTTAAGAATGGTGCATTCATTATTTAAATGTATTCATTCCAGTACAAAAAATATGGGAAAAGAAGAACAAAGACCTAAGCATCCCTGAGGATAATAGATGAAAATCTGGCAAAATCCTGTTCATTCTTTGATAGCATTAATCTTTAAAGGCGTTACTACATTTTCCTATACAAAGTCGGTATTGCCAGTGTTATTATTGATGTTACGAGGTGACCTCTCCTCAGGCTGTGTTCAGTTTTCTGTGTCTCTCCACATTTGTAGCAGGCAGTTTTATCAGAGTCCCAGCTATGCGCTTCATGTCTGAGATAAGTTGCTCAAAGCACTGAGCCAATTTATGAAAAATTCCCAGTTACAGCCCTCTATGGTTTTACACCAGATTTCGCTCAGTTTTCATCATACTCCAGATTTTAGGGGATTGTAATTGTCGAAAGGATTGAAATGATTTGATCGGAGGATTAGCGGACGGTGTCAGTCAGCCACTTGAACTCAATCATTTATGTGCACAATATAATCATTTTTTCACCCTTTTCACCCACTGCGAATGTGACTGGTAATACAAACATGCTATTTAAATCTAATCAAAATCTAGCAAGACTTCCCTGACTGACGTCCCATGTGTTAGAGAAATTGTATGTATCAAATATTTATATTAGACTCTTCAACTTTCTGGTATCTATTATGTTCATAAGTCTATGTATTTTCTGTGCTAGTTAATGTATATTTACATCTACAGTTGAGGTCAAAAGTTTACATACTCCTTGCAGGATCTGCAATATGTTCATAATAACCAAAATAAGTGGGATCATACAAAACGCATGTTATTTTTTATTTAGTACTGACCTGCATAAAATATTGTTTAGTGATAGGCCTAGTTGTTCATGAGTCCCTTGTTTGTCCTTAGCAGTTAAACTGCCTGCTTTTCTTCAGAAAAATCCTTTAGGTCCCACAAATTCTTTGTCAGCATTTTTGTGTATTTGAACCCTTTCTAACAATGACTGTATGATTTTGAGATCCACCTTTTCACACTGATGGCAACTGAGGGACTTATATGCAACTATTACAGAAACACTCACTGATGCTCCAGAAAGAAAAAATTATGCATTACAGAGCCGTGAAAAAAGTAAAAACTTTTTGAATTAGAAGATCTGGGTAAATTTAACTTATTTTGTCTTCTGGAAAACATGTAAGTATCTTATGTAGCTTCTGAAGGGCAGTACTAAATGAGAAAAATATGATATTTAGGCAAAGTAAGAAAAATGTACACATTTTCATTCCGTTCAAAAGTTTACACCCCTGGTTCTTCATGCATCGTTTTTCCTTCTGGAGCATCACTGAGTGTTTGAACCTTCTGTAATAGTTACATATGAGTCCCTCAGTTCTCCTCAGTGTGAAAAGATGCATCTCAAAATCATACAGTAATTTACTTAATTACAGAATTTGTGGGACCTGAAGGATTTTTCTGAAGAACAGCGGGCAGTTTGACTGTTCGGAACAAACAAGGGATTCATGAACAATTCAAAAAAACAAAAAAACACAGCTGTGGATCATTCAGGTAGCAACACAGTATTAAGAATCAAGTGTATGTAAACTTTTGAACAGGGTCATTTTTATAAATTCAACTATTATTTTCTCATGGACTATATGTAAGCGTCTTTTATGTGAAATATCTTATTCAGGTCAATACTAAATACAAAATAATATGCATTTTTGTATGATCCCTCCTATTTTCATAAAATAATTAACATTTAGCAGATTCTGCAAGGTGTATGTAAACTTTTGACCTAAGCTGTATCAGATATTGATATTAGACTCTTTATCTTCCTGGTTTCTGCATATGTATAAGCTTATACATATGTGCTTTTCTGTGCTAGTTAATGTACATTAAAATGGTATTTATATCTAAATGTCTGATGGGTTGCTCCTTGTGTTGTGTCAACCACATTTTTGTGGTTTATTATTAACTCAAATAAGTAAACTATCAAAAAAGGGCATGTTTGAGCTCCATTCCATTGCATCAAATACAACAAAAGAGAAGAATGGACAATGCACTGCACAGTATTTTTTTGTCACAATTTTTGGGGTTTTTGCCTTTATTTAAAACGACAGTTGGAAGAGACGGGAGACTAGAGCTCGGTTCGCTTGAAGTACCATTGCACTATAATGTCAAAGCAAACTGCTCCCAAATGAGCCATTTTTATTGCTGTACATTGTGGTTTATCTTGGTTCACACTGCTAAATTAAAAACCTGTGGATTCATTTTTTATAACCACAGTAAAAATGAACAAATGTCTCTTTAAATCTAGTATTTATGGGAAAAAGTTGACAACCAGAACAAGGATGGTGTACTGGTGCAGAGGAGTAAATGAAAATAGATTTTTGTTTCTTAGATGAATATGAAATTTTGATTAGGAAACAAATTTAAATCCTAATAGTCGCTTGTTTACTTTGAAGCTGTGCCATATTGACAGACTATCTGGTATTGCAAATCATAGTTTTGATGTCTGGACTCTGTAACCCGAACAACACATATACCAAAATAAGCCTTGGAAAACAGATTTCAGATGTCCAACAACATGTGTCTTTCATTTCATTTTAGCTTATATTTGTTTAAAGAGTTGGCTTATCAACAATGTTCAAAACACTGAGTGAATGGGTTAATTATAACATTAACTTAGATCAATAAATGCTGTACATATACACTGCCCTCCAAAAGTTTGGAAACGCCCTAGAAAAGTGGGGTTTTGGACAATATTGGCATGAATCCTTTTTCATTTGTGATAATTTTGCACTGATAAGGGACAACACAAATCACGAAAACATATTTTATTACATAAACAGTTTATACATAGAAAAAACTTATATTTTTGATTAATAAAAATATCCACCATTAGCAGCTATTACAGCTCTGCACAATCTGGGCCTAAATTCATTGTATTCTAAACTTAACTGGCAATCAATTGTTGAAGCTATTAAGGTGTGCTGACCCAAAAATCTTTTAAAAACCTGGGCCAAGATTAAACCAGTAACCAGGTATCACAGCTGGCAAAGGGGCATGTCTGACTTTGACATGTATATATTGCCATTATTATGTAATCAAAATGAAATTTATTATTGCTGGTCTTCAATGATAATGTCAAGTTACTTTAATGTATTTGCACCAAAAAATGATAAGGATTTATGTTGATATCGTCCAAACCACACTTTGCCAGGGGTGTTTCCAAACTTTTGGAGGGCAGTGTACATACTAAATTATTACACTGTACATTGTTCAGTTTTTGTCAGCAATCAGCGTCCTTTTGGAAAGCTTGCATTTGGTTTAACCAAGAAGCATGAGGAACATAAAATCCACTATATGCCCTTTGTGTAAGCCGACTGCAAAAATCAAAGTGACTTTTTTTATTGATTTTTCTAGTTTGAGTACTTGTTAAACATTTCCTGTTAATCAGGTCACATGTTTAGGTCTTCTGGGGTTTATGATAAAAACAGCAGCATTACTAAAAGCAGCAAAGTCCAAACAGCAGCTGGTTAGTAATATTACAGCAGAGTTTTTATAGCCTGTTTCATGTGCTAGTTTTTTCATGATTTTTGCTTCTGTTACAGCTTATTGACGAAAGAAAACTAGACAGCTGGTGGAACAATATATTGCTTTGTCAAGAAGAGTAAGGTATGTTGTCACAACACTTATTTTTTCTTCAATATTTTCTTTATTAATCTCCCCCAAAAACACTATTTTATAGTTTACATCTTGCTTACCAGGTCATGGGGATTCATCACTCTATAGTGATTCTGCTACTGGTCCTGTGTGCCTCATTGTCCACTTATGGCCAAACAGAAGAAGTAAAGGAGCGTTATAAGAAATTCATCAGGCAGCATGTGTTTGGCACCATGACTGCCCAGAGATGTGACAGCGAGATCCGCACGAGACGCATCACAGGATCCCTAAATGACAACAGCTGCAAAGAAGTCAACACCTTCATACTAGCAAACAACAAACAAGTTAAAGCAGTTTGTACCGGGGGAGGTACTCGACTCCCTGAAAACAGAGACTTGTATATGAGCAACAAGCCATTTCCTGTAGTTACATGCACATTGATTAGTGGAGAGAGACACCCCAAATGTGAATACAGAGGACACAGGTCCACTCGAAAAATTGTTGTGGGGTGTGCTGGCGATTGGCCAACGCATTATGAAGAAGGCGTCATTGTATAGTTTAGCTTTGTATTTACTGTTCCTTTATTAATTGTTCATTTTTATTAACAATGTTATACGTTGTTTACTATTAATCAACTGTTATATAATCATGTCAATAAATAAACTCAGATAATTATTAGCTATTAATGTGCAGTAGCTTATACACTGAGCAGTAATGTGTATGCAGTAGGAAAAATAAAATCTGTTGTGTTTTTAAACTTATTTTGTCATAATTTGTTGAATTTATGCTTAATTCATTATAGTAAAACAACTGTAAAGTAATTTTCTATTCTCAGAAGCATATGCGGTTATAAAATTAGTTTGCTGTTTTTACCCCTTTTGTAGAACAGCACAAGTGTTCATTTAATGAATAAAATGAAATAACATAAAAAGCTTCTTTGAGTTTAACTGTGTACTCTTCAAGTGAAGTAAACATTTTTGTTATCATCTGTGTAGAAAAATGAATAAAATCTCTCTAATAGCCTTAACTATTAGTGCTTACTACTAGCACTTTTTTAAGCTGACAGCACAAATGTGGATATTAAATGATCACATACTGTCACACTGGGGTAGCATGTCTGTAGCTTAGACATCCGATATCAATATCTCCAGTGTAGAAACGTAGTGCTTCCTGCTTATTTACAATCAGGAAACACTTATTAAATATACTAAGTATTTAAAACCAAAAATGGCTAGAGAACCGTCTGTGGTTAATTTCAAGAGATTTTTTTTTAGAATTTAGAATCCGGTTATTCGCGTCTTTTATTTTGTAAAAAATGATAATACTGAACTTCCTGTTTGTGTCGGGAAAGCCAACGCTGGCTTCACGTCGCTTCTAAACGCGGATTCAGACAGACAGCTGCCGCTGCTCACCTTCAAACTAACCATAAATCGCACTTATGAGCTCGACTGATAACCAGAGAACATAAATGGACCAATTTCACCTGAACGCTTCGTCTTAAAGGTCTTGTTACATCACTGTTACGTCTATATCTTTATAAAACAGTGGTGAGGTTGCTAACAGCTGATTGCTAGCTAGAGCTAGTGATCATAACAACTTGAAACAGCAGCATCATTATCATCATCGTCGTCATCTCCTCACATGCCGCTGATCACGAAACGGCTCAGCTCTTCTTCATTTGAGCCATGATACCTCTCTCCTAACGTTACCACTACTGTTAAAATCATAACATAGATCCTACTAGCCTGCTGTGAGCGCTACAGCCAGAATGTCCATTGTCTTGATGTGTTTAGAGAGTCTTAATTTAGTTTTACCTCATTGAGCTGTTGTTTAGTTTTGTGGTTTTGACAGCTGTGAAAATTGTAATTTTGGATTATGACAGATGGATTTACATGGTATTTCTTTGTCTCATAAGTGCGTAATTGATGTTTTTCTTCTTTACAAAGGAGTGAGTGATGATTGTGTGTTGATGCCCAAACAAGAGGATCAGGACAGAGGGAGTGAGTTTATTACCTTCCCTTAGTGGAACTCTCACTGCCCTGGACATGATGGGCCCACGGCGCAAGGTCACCAGGACTCATAGTTTGGGTGGAGGAGCATTTAGCTCTCTTGGACATGAGGAACCTAAAGACTATATCAACGAGCTCTCACATGAGGTGCTCTGCCACATATTCCGGTCAGTACAGCACTCTGACATCCCACCACTAGTTAGCAGATGTATTACCAATGCTGTAATCAACAATTCATTATCCTAGCGATTTATCTTCGTTAGGGTCACTAAGATCCCTGCGATTCTGTTCTCAGTTCCAGAGATTTTTCATAGAGCTGTCATAGGGTACTCAAATTGCAATGTTTTATAAGTCCCTTTCTCCACAGATACTTACCCATGCAGGACATAATGTGTATGGAGTGCCTGTCACGGAAACTGCGGGAGGCGGTGACTCTGTACTTGCGGGTGGTGAAGGTTGTGGACCTTTGTGCCAGCCGGTGGTGGGAGTACATGCCCTCAGGTAGACGACACTCTTTATGCTCAAATTTCAGGACTGACATCTGCTTATATCTAAACCTGGAATAAATGTGTAGTCAGTAGGCATGAATGAACTTGACATAGTAAAACACTTTCTTGGTTCTGCACAAAAGCTCAACAGCTTTCTGCCAGATTATAAAGTTTTTACATCCCTCAAACCTGCGTATTTGTGTAATAAATCATCTATTTATGATTTATTACCTAGTACTCTGTTACATGTAATACTTTTTACCATGCTTAAATCTAGTGGTTGATAATGGTTTATGTTTAGAAATAGAATGCAGTGTGTCCAGTGGCACAGAATTTTCTGTGAAGCTGAATTTTCAACATCATCACAACAGTATGTAGTGTCAAAAGACTAGAAATCATTCTAATATGCTGATCAAGAAACATTTCCCTTTATTATTAGTGTAGAAAACAGTTGTGCTGCTTAGTATTGTTGTGGAAACTGTGATACTTTTTGTTTCCTGGAATCTTTGATGAATAGAAAGTTAAAAAGAAGAACATTTATTTGAAATAATTTTTTGTTACATTATGTCTTTACTGTCACTTTTGATCAATTTAATGCATCATTGCTAAATAAAATTATTAATTTCATTAAAAAAACCTGACCCCAAGATTGGTAGTAAGTGTATATTACCGGTTTAATAATAATTTAATGATGACAAACAAGATATACTCAAACATCACAATAATTTATTTTATTTGAAAAGAAATTATAGAAATTAATACTTTTATTTAGCAAGGATGCTTTAAATTGATCAAAAGTGATGATAAAGACATTTAGAATGTTACAAAAGATTTTATTTCTGATAAATGCTGTTCCTCTGAACTTTCTATTCATCAAAGAAACCTAAAAAATGTTACTTAGCTGTTTTCAACATAATAATAATAATAATAATAATAATAAATGTTTTTGAGCAGCAAATCAGAATATTATAATGATTTCTGAAGGATGATGAGAATGGAGTAATGATGCTAAAAATTCAGCTTCGAAATCAGGAATAAATTACATTTTAAATTATATTTAAACAGAAACAGTTATTTTAAATAGTAAAAAAAAATTGTACTGTTTTGCTGTACTTTGGATCAAATAAATTCAGGCTTGGTGAGCAGAAGAGACTTCTTCAAAAACATTACAAATCTTACTGTTCAAAACCTTTTGACTGGTAGTGTATGTAAACCTTTCCTGAAAAATGGGTGAAGCCAAGAATACCATTCCTAAAGCCTTACAACACTTAAAACACATATTATGAAATGTGACTCATTATGAAATGTCCATTTTTGTCCTTAATTCAGTTGTTTGAATTGATGTGTGTAACTCAGGTTTCACAGACTCCAGTTTCCTCATGCTAATGAAGAAGATGCCTGATTTGGAGCAGCTGTATGGGCTTCATCCACGTTACCTAGAGAGAAGAAGGGTCAGAGGTTATGAGGCCTTCAGTATTCCTGGTGTTCTGGAGGCTCTACAGGCCTGTCCCAACCTTATAGTGAGTCTATGATGTATATGAGATTTTTTTTTGTTTCAGTTTATAGAAATGTTTGTCAATTTGTTTTCAACTACTTTTGGTTTTCTGCACTTACAGGGTGGAGACATCACATTTGGAGCTGGTGGAGGCGATATGGAACTACATGCCTCAGGTTCACATTCTAGGGAAGTTCAGGAACCGAAACGGAGCCTTTCCTATTCCCTCAGAGAACAAACTCACTATTCCAGCTGCAGCTAAAATCCAGACCCTCCATCTAGTCGGTGAGTTTTTTTTTTACTGCTTCCACTGCAAACCATTTTTAATATCATCTTGGTCATCTTGTCACAAACCTTTCTGCTGTCTTTCCTAAAGGTGTCAATGTGCCAGAGATCCCCTGTCTGTCCATGCTCAGGCATCTGTACTTGAAATGGGTGCGCCTCACTAAGCCTCAGCCCTTCAAAGACTTTCTCTGTGTGAATTTGCGTACGTTCGTAATGAGGAACTGCGCCGGTCCCACTAATTCTCTGAAGTATGTGCCTCTCGTCACCGGTCTGGCCTCTGCTCGCAACCTAGAGCAGCTGGAGCTTGTGAGGGTGCCCTTTTTAGGGGGACTGATTCAGCATGTTGTGGAGGATAGCTGGAGGTCAGGTAAGATGAACATTTTGTCAGCTCCTACTAAAACTGCTGAGCGATATATTATAGTATTTTAAAACACAGTCAAAACTTTTTAAAGTTGTCCTTGCTATACCTATTTTTCATCGTATGAAATACCACTATTGTTTTGTCTACATATTTTGAGCAGTAAAGAATTATGCATTGTGCAGAAAGAAAGTCCAGGTCTGTGGCATATTGGCTAAAGTACATCTCTTGTAGGAGGGTTTCGTAATTTGCACACAATTGTATTTGGTGCCTGTAAAAATGCACTTGAAGTGGATCTGGGCTACCTCATCATTACTGCTGCTCGCAGGTAAATCTATGTAAAAACCATGTTAAAGTATCACTGATTCCTCTATAGAATTAGAGTTGTTGACAAAATCTATTTTGATTGTCTAGGTTGCATGAAGTTCGAATCCAGCCTTCCTTAACCAAAGATGGGGTGTTCTCCGCACTGAAAATGGCTGAACTGGAGTTCCCCCAGTTTGAGACTTTGCACCTTGGATATGTTGATGAATTTCTGTTGCAATGTAAGTCAATGTTATAAAACGTCTCTAATTAATTACTCACCCTCAACTCGTTCCAAACCTTTTGTTTATCTTCAAAACTTTTTCTAATGAAGCCTGAGAGATTTCTGTTCCTCCAAAACCTTCAAGTGTTAGATAGTTCATGAAGACATCATAAAATTATGTGCGTGTCAAGCACACACATTTGAGCATGCATTTACCATATTTAATGTGTGTGTTTGTTTACGTCTATTAGGAAGACTTGGATAAAACTAATTCTTATGGATTAAAGAGGCAAGGTTTTGCTTGAATAGACTTTTAATGGAGAAACAGATATGTTGTATGTCTTAATTTGTGTTTTGAAGATTAATAACATTTTTATGGGTTTGGAACAACATTAAGGTCAGTAAATGATGACAGAATTTTGATTTTTGGGTGAACTAACCCTTCATTTACCTGCAATAAACCTTTTCACACAGGTAACATGAGCCATGCTGAGTTAGTCAAATACGGTCTTGCTGACGTGATTGAGAATCCAGGAATCATCACGGACATCGGAATGAAGGCTGTTAATGAGGTGTTTACCTCCATCAAGTATCTAGTTATTTATAACTGTCCACATCTTCACAATCCACACAACTGGATCACAGGTAATGGATCTATCATTATTTATCTATGTGTTTCCTGACTTCATTATGGTACTCAGATTTTTAATTGTTTTTTTAATATACCATTTCTATCAGCATTATCTGGAAGATCCTCAAAAGTTTATTAAAGGAAAAGTCCACTTCCAAAACAAAAATTCACAGATAATGTACTCACCCCCTTGTCATCCGAGTTGTTCATGTCTTTCTTTCTTCAGTCGTAAAGAAATTGTTTTTCGAGGAAAACATGTCAGGATTTTTCTCAATATAGTGGACTGCTATGGTGCCCCGAGTTTGAACTTCCAAAATGCAGTTTAAATGCAGCTTCAAACGATCCTAAATGCACTTGTAAACGATCCCAGCCGAGGAAGAAGGGTCTTATCTAGTGAAACGATTGGTTATTTTCATTAAAAAAAATACTAATTAAATAATTTTTAATCTCAAACGCTCATCTTGTGTTGATCTGCTTCAACTTCAAAAATAATCTCAAAATCATCCTACGTTGCTGCAGAAGTACCAACCCAGTCTTTGCAAAGTGAACATGCAAAGAAGATTAAACACAAAAAAGGTAGAACAGCAATATAGGACGTTTTTGAAGTTGAGGGAGAACAAGAGAAGTGAGTTTTTCGACATACCCTAACTGTCATGAACCGGGAAGTTCAGGCAGAGTAAGACAAGATGAGCGTTTGACATTAAAAAGTATATAAATTGTATTATTTTTAGGAAAATAACCTATCGTTTCACTAGATAAGACCCTTCTTTCTCAGTTGGATCGTTTACAACCACATTTGGGAACATTTGAAGCCGCATTTAAACTGCATTTTGGAAGTTCAAACTCGGGGCACCATAGCACTCCATTATATGGAGAAAAATGCTGAAATGTTTTCCTCAAAAAACATAATTTCTTTTGACTGAAGAAAGAAAGACATGAACATCTTGGATGACAAGGGGGTGAGTATGTTATCTGTACATTTTAGTGTTGTCATGGTACAAAAATTTCAGTATTCGGTACCAGTACCAGTGAAAATCCACGGTTCTCAGTACCAATTTTGGTACCAATCAAAACAAACTAAAACAAAGTTTCGGCTTGGAAGCTGGTATTTTGGGTTGAGGCGATGAAGCATTTGCTGGAATCCACATTTTTCACTGTATAAACTGGCACTTGATCCATACATGTGAAGCAACAGCTCGGTTCAGTTTTCTTGCCTCAGGTGAGTTTTTGTCGTACTACTTCTGCTGCTGAAAAGCATCTGGAACCGTTGTCTGCTTAGGAGCTTGCTTTGGTGGTTCGTGGTCTTTTTCAGCCTGCAGCTGTAAAAGGAAAATATAATATACTTCAGCAAAACAATGGGCTGAGTCTGACCAAATGCAACATTACATTGACACAAGCTAAATGGAACTTTATATATAATATAACTTTTCAGTAAATAACAAACCACTTTTATAATTTAGATAAGATTACTTATATTAATGTTACACAGATGGAAACTGTAGTATTAAAAACACTTTACAAAAAGATTCCATTTAACATGATTTAACGTGTTACAAAGCAATTAATCTTCTTAATTTCAAAATGTATTCATCTTTTTTTTTTTTTTTTTAATTAAAAGTTGTATCTGTTGACATTATTTAACGCACAATGAACAAACATGAACGATCAAGTGTTTGTATAAAGTGACACTCACACACATTAATTAATGTTCACTCACTGTAACTTGATGTTAGATAATATATTAAGTCATATTAATGAACGGTATCTTTTACCAAACTATACAAGACTGTATTTGACTCTACTTTTATTTAGTCAAACTGCGCAAACTATATTTAATAGCCTAGAACTGCTTTTCTGATGGACTGATTTTAGGGACATAAACATTAACCATACATTTGTACTTACGCTAACAATTAACTAAGCAAATGGCAATGTTTATTTAGGGTATAATTTTTATAACAAAAGCTCTAAATAAAATAAAACTTACCTGCTTGAACTCTTTAATTAAATCTGGGTGTCTGTCTTTGAGGTGTTTTATTAAGTTCGATGTATTTCCTCCTTTTGAGAGAAAACTTAATTACACCGTTTGCAGATGGGTTTCTGATGATCTATGATGTTGTCCTTGTCATCAGCCGCAAATACAAAATATTTCCACACGTGGCTCTTTGCTCCTTTCTTTTCAACAAGCGGATTCAGAGCCGCCGCATCAGCCGCCGCATCAGCCGCCGGTCGCCGTGTCTCTGTGCTTTTATGAAGAAGATGCAACTGCGCAGTGTGCACCTTTCGGATAGCGCAGCAAGAACCGGGTTGACCAGGTGCTCGGTACCACTGGTACCTAAGAAAACCTGGTGCCGTAACATTTACATTTTTTTTGTACCTACTTGGTACCGAAGTACCGGGTCTTTTGACAACACTAGTACATTTTTTTTTGTTGAAAGTGGACTTCTGCTTTAAATGTGTATTTTAGTATCAGTTTTTAAATCTGACTAATAAGCTGCTCTTTGTTAAAGACCACTCACGTTGGAGTCGATTGGTGGATCTCACTCTGGTGCGCTGTCATGCTATCAAGCTGGAGTCGTTCAGTCAGTTCATTGAGATGCTTCCCAGCCTGGAATTCATCTCTCTGGACCAGATGTTTCGTGAACCTCCCAAGGTGGGCTGTCAACCCATTAAAACATAGTCGACTAGTCAATATTCATTCAGTACCTAGACCAGGGATGGGCAAATTTGGTCTTGGAGGGCCACTGCCCTACAGAGTTTAGCTTCAAACTTAATCAAACTCAGCTGCCTGTGCCTTGCTAGTGACCTTGAAGACATTGATTAGCTTATTCAGGTTTGTTTAATTGGGGTTGGAGCTAAACTCTGCAGGACAGTTGCCCTCCAGGACTGAAGTTGCCCATCCCTGACCTTGACAATATCACTTCTTAACTATTTGTGATAAACAGACAGTTCATGGTCTTTCCTCTGACATAAACCTTATCACAATATGTATAGTAATCAGAATATGTGTACTTTTGAACAGTAAAGAAATTACAGATATATAATATAGACTATAGAAGATGAAACGTTGTGAGGCATGGTAATTATTAGTTATTTGTTTACCGCAGGGCTGTGCCCGTGTGGGACTCAGTGCAGGCACGGGTATCGGAGTTTCATCTGCCCTGGTCAGCAATCAGAATTCCAACAATGATAATGACAACAATAACAACAACAATCACCAGAACAATAATGACGCAAACATTCCACCAAATAACAACGATGACCGGGTCGAAGATGTGCCTCAGCAACACCATCGTGGCCCAGAGGGTACGCATATACATTACATTTCAAAAGTTTAGTGTCAGAAAGTTTTTGTTTGTTTGTTTGTTTTTAAGAAATTAATACTTTTATTCAGGAAGGATGCATTAAATTAAAGTGACGGTAAAGACATGTATATTTAAAATGATTTTTTTTTTTTTTTTTAAGTAATTTATAGAAGTTTTTTTTCAGAACTGCATGAAAAAACTCAATTACCATTTTTATTTTTTTATTCAGTGGCAGAAATGGGCTTTCATACTCTTCAAACTTTCTATTCATTAAAAAAAGTTAATGATTTTCACAAAAATATTAAGCAGCACTGTTTTTTATTTTAATAATTAGAAATGTTTCTTGAGCACCAAATTAGTGCATTAGATTTCTGAAGGTTTGTGTGACACTGAAGACTGGAGTCATGATGCTGAAAATTCAGCTTTGCCATCAAAGGAATTAAATGGCATTATAACATATTTTCAAATATAAAACGGTTGTAAATGTAATACTATTTCACAGTATTGTTGTTTTTACAGCATTTTGATCAAATCAATGCAGCCTTGGTGTACACGAGACTGCTTTACCAAAATCTTACTGACCGCATACCTTTGAACAGTTGTGTACATCTGTTGTTTGATGATTGTTTGGTTGCTAAAAAGCTTTTAATCCACTTTTCTTCTTGACTTCAATCAGAGATTCCCGATGTTGAGGGCATGGTGGCAGACAACATGGAGCCTGAGCCAGTTCTTGTGGCCTCCAATCCAGAGGAAGAGACCCAGGGTTCCAGCCAGACTAGTAATCCTTCACCTGAACAAGATGAAGAGCAAGCAGGTCTGGAGAAACCTAGCAAATAATGCAAACAGAGTGCATGCATTTGACAATTAGTTGTTAAAATTGCTTTTACTTTCATGATTTAAATCAGGACCTAGTGGAGTTCAAACGTCAGTGAAGAAGCAGTCCGTGGTGGTGTCAGACTCAGACAGTGAGGATGAGTACTGTCCAATCAGGACGCCAGCTGCTGCCCGCTCTCAAGGCCAGTACCCTGAGACAGAATCCCAGGGGAAGAACAGTACAGCTGTGGCTCCACATGGTAGTTCACATTTAAAATAAATCATAAAATCACCACTGCATCAGTTCATAGTGCAAAATGCGCCCTGTCGCTAAATAGTATTAATTTCTAAAATCTTACTGACCCCAGACTTTGAATGTCATTGCATTAAATGATGTCATATTTTTGGTCAATATACATTACTGTTAAGACTTTATCATTTTAATTCATACGTTTCATTTGTACATTTGACTTAAATGACCATAAATTCAGAAATATTATACTTTTGACTACACTAACACTACTGAAAGAGAGCAAACTTGATTCCTGGCTTCTGCTAATACGATTGTTGTGCTGTATTCCGACAGGTAAAGGAAAAACTCCGCTGCGTAGACGTGGTCCACAACCTCAGGAGTTCAGCTGTGAGAAAGGCTGTCAGGTGACCAGCGAGCAGATCAAGGCTGACATGAAAGCGGCCACTGAGACGGCTGAGCGTGGGGCCAGAGACAGAAACAGTGGACCTGGGTCTGCTTCAGGCTATGCTGCCGGCAGCTGTGTTTGCTCTATCCGCTGGAGGGAGGACTCAGCCAATCAGGACGACCAGGGTGGGGCAGGTAGAGGGGAGGATGACATGGTGAGGACTCGCTGCACGTGCAGCAGGTCTCGTCCCGGCTCTGAAAACAGGACTCGTGGTGGCCACGGCCTGCCAGCAGGGGGCGACAACCATAGAGCAGAACGTCACAGCCCAGAGCAGAGAGCAGGAGCAGATGAGATGGAGGACAGGAACTCCAACGCTCCACCCAGGACTCAGAACTCATCTGAGGGTCATAATAACAGGACTGCAGGCCACCAGCAAGGATCAACACAAAGAAGCCCTACAGACGAGTTTCCCAGGAGACCGGTCACTCGTGCCCGCAGCAAACTTTCCTCTGTGCCCCTGGTGTGTGAGTCAGGTAAGACGAGAGCAGAGGTTCCTCACATTGCGGGACGCAATGGAAAAAAGGCACAGTTGGGCAAAGGATCACCCTCGTGGTGTGTCGTTTGTGCATAGCATAAAAGCAGATGGAAGAATGATGGGGGTCTGGATTACTCCACTGCTCTATATTGGCAGTTTTATTGCTGTATATTTCTTTGTGTTCATGACATTTAGATAAAGTGCAACCCTCGTTTTAAGGCCTAGTGAACCTACAGTGCTGAGAAGAATAGCGCATGTAGGAAATTGTGACCCTTGACCACAAAAAAATTCATAAGGGTCCATTTTTTGAAATGTAGATTTATATATCTATACAACTATTTGAAAATCTAGAATCTGAGGGTGCAAAAAAATCCAAATATTGAGAAAATCGCCTTTAAAGTTGTCCAAATCAAGTTCTTAGCAATGCATATTACTAATCAAAAATTAAGTTTTGATATATTTATGGTAGGAAGTTTACAAAATATCTTCATGAAACATGATGTTTACTTAATAATCTAGTGATTTTTGGCATAAAAGAAAAATTGATAATTTTGACCCATACAATGTATTTTTGGCTATTGCTACAAATATACTCTTAAGTGTAAATGAATTTATTTCCGGGATCTTTCATACTTTTTAGCATTAAGTATAAGGTCATTGTGTAACATATTGAATATTGCTATAATTGCTATAATGTTCAAACGGTAGTATACAATATAAAATAACTGTTTATTCATATACACTGCCATCAAAAATCCCCAAAAAACATTACTGTGAAATATTATTTCAGTGTAAAATAACTGTTTTCTATGTGAATATATTTTAAAATGTAATTCATCCCTGTGATGCAAAGCTGAATTTTTAGCATCATTACTCCATTCTTCAGTGACACATGATTTAGAAGTCATGTGAAACTTTTTAATTTCATTTTATTTCGAACAAAACATAATTTAAAACAAACAAATACACATATATAAATGTGTTGCCGCGCCAACAAAAAACATCCCAAAAACTTCATACATTACAAAAAAATAGCAAACACTTAAATTGTTAAAAAAAAAAAAGATTTATATCTTGAATAAATGCTGTTCTTTTTAACTTTTTATTCATCAAAGAACCACAGGTTGCAAAAAAAGTATGAAGCAACACAACTGTTTCCATCACTGATGATAAAAGTAATAAATCAGCATGTTAGAATGATTTCTGAAGGATCGTGTGACACTGAAGACTGGAGTAATGGCTGATGAAAATTCAGCTTTGCATCACAGGAATAAATTATATTTTAAAATATATTAAAACAGAAAACCATTATTTAAAACTGTAATAATATTTCAGAATATAAAACCTTTTCTGTATTTTTGATCAAGTAAATGCACCCTTGATGAGTATGAAGAGAATTCTTTAAAAAACCTTAGAAATCTTACTGAACCCAAACTTTTGAATCGCAGACAGTTAATAGAAATACATTTGACCATCAGTAAGACTTCCATTTCATTTCACTTCACTTCTTGGTATATCCAGAACTACCTAAAGCGAAGCCTCGGGTTGCGGTGAAGAGGAAACGCATGGCAGACAAGTCCACCAGCACCAGTGACCCTGTGACTGAAGACGACCATGTGCAGGTGGGTTCATTTTCTTGTTTCACTCAACTTAATGTTTCTATCATCCACTTTCTTACAAAACACAAATATTTTTCACATTATGCAGGTGCTCAGCCTTAAATCTAAAAACCTGGTGGGAATCACACTTACAAACTGTGGCATCACAGACCTGGTCCTTAAAGAGTGCCCCAAAATGATGTTTGTCCATGGTGAGTTCACAGCAGAACATATTGACATAGGAACCAAACTATATCAGATCCTAATGCGTCATTCGATTCTTTCATCCCAAGCGACACGCTGTAGGGTGCTGAAACACTTGGTGGTAGAAAGTGCCCCCATAGTAAACCGCTTTGATTACGCACAATGTAAAAAGTTGGACATGGAGCAGGTGCTCGACCAGATCTTACGGATGCCGCCGGAAAGAAACCGCATAATCTACATGAGGCCTATGCAGCAGGTCAGTGTTTTTCTTTAGTAGAGTGAGGTTGCCATGGCAGCAACATCAAAGGGTTTTTGAACATTGTGTTGACGTAAGACTTACTATTGTCACATCTGATGAAACGTTGCTGTTGCGTGAGTATACAGTATTACTATTGATTGCATAAGTGCAACATTCAAGAAAGTATAGAAATGCATCTCAGTAGGAATGTAGCTTTTCTTCCCCAGATTTATAATTAAAACAGGGCTCAACAGTAAGTAGACAGCAGCAAGAATGGCCCAGGGCCAGTCTGAGAAAGTTTGCTGACAGTTTTTTGCATTTTAAGAGCATTTTATGTTCATTATTCATGTGCATACATTTTAATGCTTTGCTAACTTAAAGGGATAATTAACCAAAAAATGAAAACTCATTAGAAACCCCCCCATATGTCGTTACAAAACCGTAAGACCTTCGTTCATCTTCAGAATACAAATTAAGATATTTTTGATGAAATCCAAGAGCTTTCTGACCCTGCATAGACAGCAACGCAACTGACATGTTCAAGGCCCAGAAAGGTAGTAAGGACATTGTTAAAATAGTCCATGTGACATCAGTGGTTCAACCATAATGTTATGTAGCTACAAGGATACTTTTTGTGTGCAAAGAAAAAATATCATGTGCATTATGTGCAACTATTTCCCAGCAAATTTACAGTTGAGGTCAAAAGTTTACAGAATCTGCAAAATGTAAATTTTTACCAAAATAAGAGGGATCATACAAAATTCATGTTATTTTTTATTTAGTACTGACCTGAATAAGATATTTCACATAAAAGATATTTACATATAGTCCACAAGAGAAAATAGTTGAATTTATAAAAATGACCCCATTCAAAATTTACATACACTTGTTTCTAAATACCGTGTTATTACCTAAATGATCTACAGCTGTTTTTTGTTTGTTTGTTTGGTGATAGTTGTTAATGAGTCCCTTGCTTGTCCTGGACTGTTAAACTGCCTGCTGTTCTTTAGAAAAATCTTTCACGTCCCACAATTTTTTTGGTTTTTCATCACGTTTCATCATGTTTTGTATTTGGACCCTTTCCAACGATAACTGTATGATTTTGAGATCTATCTTTTCACACTGACAACTGAGGGACTCAGTTGACTATGCAGCTATTACAAAAGGTTCAAACGCTCACAGATGCTTTAGAAGGAAACACAAGAGCCGGGGGGCTGAAAACTTTTGAATTTGAAGATCAGGGAAAATGTAACTTATTTTGTCTTCTAGGAAACATGAAAGTATTTTCTGTAGCTTCTGAGAGAAAGTGCTAAAGGAAAAAATATATTTAGGCCAAGTGTTCAAAAGTTTACAACCCTGTCTCTTAATGCATAGTTTTTCCTTCTGGAGCATCAGTGAGTGTTTGAACCTTCTGTAATAGTTGCATATGAGTCCCTCAGTGTGAAAAGATGGATCTCAAAATCATATAGTCATTGTTGGAAAGGGTTCCAATACACAAAAATGCTGAAAAACCAAAAAGGAAGGATTTTTCTGAAGAACAAGGGACTCGTGAACAACTATCACAAAACAAAAAAACACAGCTGTGGATCATTCATGTAACAACACAGTATTATGAATCAAGCGTATGTAAACTTAAACACGGTCATTTTTATAAATTCAACTATTGTCTTTTGTGGACTGTGTGTAAACATCTTTTACGTGAAATATCTTATTTAGGTCGGTACTAAATAAAAAATAACATGCATTTTGTATGAACCTTCTTTTTTTTGGTAAAATAATCAACATTTTGTAGATTCTGCAGGGGGTATGTAAACTTTTGACCTCAACTGTATACAGAGAGTTTGGGTTTATAAACAGTTACATTGCAGCTTTGTTTTTGAGGTATTTTTAAGCTTGATGTTACAATTATGTTCTTTTCAACATCCAGATTGATTCTCTGGCCCTAGAGAAAAAGCTCTTCAGCGGCCCATATCCATACCACATTGCTATTATCCATGAGTTCAGCAACCCACCCAATGTCAGGAACAAGGTGCGCGTACGTAGCTGGATGGACACCATTGCCAATATTAGCCAGTAAGTGGTCTATGACCCATAGTACAGTACCAAGACTTGCATCAGTAATAAGAATATTTCCATTGTAACCGATTCTGATATAGACCAAGAATAAAAGCTTTGTTTAGCGTTTTAGTGTTTATCATCTTTACAGTGCTGTAATGTTTCATTACATTTTGATTCTTCAAAATTATGCCTGCTTTCCAAATGGCTCATCTGATTCCTGCTTTGTCCACCAGATGGCACTATTTTCTTTTCATGGTGTAGACCCAAAGACTCACAAGCTGTGTTTTTATCCTTTCACAAGAGAACTCATCAAGTATGAATTCTTTCCGGAGGCCACACGGACGGAAGAGGATGTAAAGAAGTATCCCAGCTATCCCTGGGGCCGAGACATCTACACTTTAGAGGGTGAGAGGAAACAGATCAGGGTCCTTCGAGACTAGCTCCAAGTTCCCCTCATTTCCTCTGGAAACACAGTTATAGTATGTGTGAGAGAGAGGAGAGAGAAATTTACAGTATATTTCCCAAATCCCTTACAAAGTTAATCATCCTAATGGATGAGAAAACATTGCAGACTCTCATAATGATGAATCTGCTAGTAAATGTTTATACAATCCCTTTCAGTTTTAAAGAAATAAAAAAGTAATGGCATTCAATCTTTCCCACACTCCCTGTGCTTTAGGAGTAGTAGATGGGGCACCGTATTCGATGATCACAGATTTCCCATGGCTTCGCTCGTTACGGACGGCAGAGCCCAACAGTTACGCCCGATACGACTTTGAGGATGATGAAAGTAGTAAGTAACACACTGTCCATCATGAAATAATGAAGTTGAGGTGTTCATTTTCATCACAATACATTGATTCAAATACAGATTCACTATAACTATAGCACAGTTACACTACTTGTCAAAAGTTTTTGAACAGAAAGATTTTTAATGTTTTTTTTGTTTTGTTTTTTAAACAAGTTTCTTCTGCTCACCAAGCCTGCATTTATTTGATCCAAAGTACAGCAAAAAACGTCAAATTCTGAAATATTTTTACTATTTAAAATAAGAATTTTCTATTTGAATTTTAAAGTGTAATTTATTCCTGTGATTTCAAAGCAAAATTATTTTGCAACATTACTCCAGTCTTTATTGTCATATGACCTTTCAGAAATCATTCTAATATTCTTATTTGCTGTTCAAGAAACTACTGCGTGCGACTCTGAATATATATTTAGGAGCACCAGTCCAACTGACCCGATCAGCATATTCGTGTTTGGGCTGAGGGGAGCTTCAAAGGTTTCGTGTTTTTGCAACGTTGAGTAATGTGTCACAGGCATATCTCATGAATCCTTTCATAAACAAAGTGTAGAGAGAGTGTAAATAAGAGATTCACTGTGCAGTGTAGAGAGCTTTGTTGATTATAGTGAAACTTTGTGAGATCGTGATGAACTAAGATGAGTGACAGCTTTTAATGATTTTTAACGGAATTTGTAAATAAGATACTGATTTATCACAACAGTTAAATAAACAAGAAGTTAATATTAAGTGACTTTGAATTGAATTTTCTGACTATAACACTATTGCCTGATTTTGCTCTGTTTTGTCATCAAAAATAGTTTGAAACAAGTCACAACTGAGCCGCTGCACATCTTCTTTTTGTTTTATTTATGAATTATTCAATTTCAATTTCAATCAATTTCCCATTGATAAAGACAGTCACTTGATTTATTCCTGAATGTATCAGCTGTTCGACCGAATCAAATGAATGAATGATTTAATAATTAAATCAGTGACTTGCCGCCACCTACTGGCAGTTTTCGTTTCATTTTTAAAGCATCCTTTCAGTTATTTATATCATTTAATATTTCTATATTCAAAAGTTTATATTTAAAACATCAATCTCAACATGAATTTATGTATTTGATTACACTCATGCCACCTCTGAGCCTCATTAAACATGAAAATACACCTACAAGCCACTTTTGTGTTCTTCTGTGCCACTTCTGTGATACAAATTAATTTTGTTAATACTGATTTCATTTGATTGGTAACCTATTCTATTTCTACTTGTTCTTATTCTGTTGTTTTAATTAAATTTTTTTAAAAAGCTTATAAAATATAATTTTGAAAAAATTTGACATAAAAGATGACACTTTTAATAAAGTTAGAAAAATGCCATTACAAAGGTAAAAACTAAATTCCCCTGTAAATCACTCTGATTCAAATATGACCTCGTAATGGGAACACTAATTTTTTTATCAGATTTTTTTTTATTATTAATAAGAAGGTGCTCCTGAAATTTTGATTGTGCTTCTAAAAAGAAAAGTGAGCGTAGAGCCCTATGAGTAGTTTTTTTTTTTTTCAGGATTTCTTTTAAATGAATAGAAAGATCCAAATTTCAGCATGCATCTAAAATATAAAGCTTTTGTAACATTATAAACTAATTATAGAAAATAAATTCCGTTTCAGATAAATGCTGTTCTTCTCATCAAAGAAACCTGAAAAAAATCTACTCAGCTGTTTTCAGCTCAAAAATAAATGTAAAATCTGAATGTAAGAATGATTTCTGAAGGATCTTGCGACATTAGTAATGATGCAAAAAATCGCAGGAATAAATGACATTTTACCATTTATTCACACAGAAGACAGCTATTTTAAATAGCAAAAATATTTCAAAATTGTACTGTTCTTGCTGAACTTTGAATCAAATAAATGCAGGCTTGGTGAGCAGAAGAGACTTCTTTAAAGAACATTAAAAATCTTCCTGTTCAAAGACTTTTGACTGGTAGTGTGTATATATAAGTTTGAGCTTGGTTAGATTGTTTAATGTTTTTTTTTTTAAAAATCCTTTCCGTCAGCCACTATTTATGCGCCACGGCGTAAGGGACAGCTCTCGGCCGACATCTGCATGGAGACCATCGGTGAGGAAATCTCAGAGCGACGCCAGACACGTAGGGGTGTTTTCCAGCGTGTGGTGGTCGTCTTCATCCACTACTGCGACGTTCGGGGCGAACCGGTGGATGACGACTACATCTAGAACAATCACTGCTCATCCAGAGCGCCTGGAGAGGGGTGCGGAGAGCTCTTCAGCTCTCTGCCAGGCTCTGACCACCTCTGTGCAAAAACAGAGAGGCATCTTAGACGCAGCCTCGGCGTGGAATCCCAAGACGTTTCCAGTTGCCTTTATGTCCGAGTTGACTTGAAACAGAGAGTGATCGCTTTCAATCAGCCATTGTCTTTTTGTGAGTTCATTCTAGACTAATGAACTGTAGAGTAATGATGTCACCAGGCTGCTTTGCTTGTGTTCATTACATGAAGGATGAATGGCAGCCCTTCCAGGGAGCGGCAGCACATTTACAGTAAAGAGGGGTGAGGGTGTCAGCAGTTGTTTTTGTTGCTGCAGTTGCGCACATGGGAAAAGACATGCAGAGCCATGACAGGTGGCATATGAAATCACTTGTTTGGTTTTTGGTGGAGACAGAAATATTGTTCTTAGTAGAATTTTTTTTTTTTAAACAAACCCAGGCAGAGTCTTTGGCCAATTGGCATGATTTCGCAATGTGTGTCTGCACCAGGCAATAGTGTTGTTTCTTTCTTTGCACCTCATAACTTTTGAGAGACTTTTGTTTTAAAAATTCGTCTTTTATTTTTGTTTTTCTCTCACCTTTTCTCCAGAAATCAGCTTGTGTATTTTTCCATTATTAACGGTGCTGTAAGACAGTTTAACCAGAATCTGGTGAAGAGATTAAATGTTTCGTGGCCCACGAGAGGAACGTGGCAGAATCGGTGAATAAATGTAGCTTGTTTTCCTCCCTGTGGTCCTCATAGAGCTAAAAAAAAAAAAAATAAAATGGGATGAGGGTAAGCTGAGAGTATTTTATGCACAAATGTTTTTTTTAGTCTTTTCCCTTTAGTTAAACCCACATAGTTTTAAATCAGAAGCACAGTGGATAAAGTTGCCAGGCGTATCCCTTATTCGTCTTCAGATGACTTGACGCACATGCTGTTTTCCTCACAAACTCGTTCTCTTCATATAGTTCAGCATCTTCAGAAATGGCCCTGTGCCATTATAACCTATACCAGATATAACAGTTCGTATTTCATGTTTCTGGATGGTTTTGTTCCTCATCCTTGCCTAATCCTTCACATAGTTCCTTAGTTGCATTAGCAATGACAAATGCGAATAATATAAAATACACAATGTGTCTTAACTACCTGCTTGGTGCAGAATGGTTTACCAACTTGTGTTTGTTATGAATGGTACGGATGCTAGAAGAGGATTGTGAGTCCAGGACCTGTTAATGCATGAAAACCACCATGTCGCTGCTCTACTTCATGCTTTTCTGGGTGACCCACTCTGCCATGTTCAAAAGCCAAGAAACTCGATGGATTGAATCTTTGCATTCATGCTGAGCACTGCAGAAACTTGTGTACAAAATTTGTGTACAGATATTCTGTATTTAAATGATTTGTTTTATATGTTTATATAAAAGAATAAATATTTCACTAAAACTGACTGTTATTGTTTTTTCTTGTATTGTGCATTTGTATATAATAAATATAAATAGCACATTTACAGTAAAGAGGGGTGAGGGTGTCAGCAGCTGTTTTTGTTGCTAAAGTTGCACACATAGGAGAAGACATGACAGGTGGCATATGAAATAGCTAAAATTTTCAGCTGAGAAATGATAAAAACACTGATGACCAATCAGAATCCAAACAACTTTTAGTATATAGTGAATCACTGAATAATTCATGCAGTTCATTTGTTCAAAAAAACACAGATGAGCAATTCATTATAGTTATAGTTTATTCAAAACGCTGACACATTTAAAATGAAAACTCTAGGCTTGCAAATTGGCATTATGATACAACTCTATGGTGTATGAAAGGCCGTTTGCGCCACTGGAAAAAAAATAAGTTTATTACGACTTTTTATCTCACAGTTAGGATTTTTCTTTCTCAAAATTGCGTGATACAAACGCGCAATTCTGACTTTTTTCTCAATTCTGAAAAATAATGTTGCAATTCTGAGAAATAAAATCACAATTCAGACTTTTTCTCAGAATTATGACTTTATTTCTCAATATGCGACAAATTTATTTTTTAGAATTGCAAGTTTGTTTTTCAGATTTGCTACTTTATTTCTCAGAATTGCGACATTTTTCAGAATTGTGACTTGATTTCTCAGAATTGCAAAATTATTTCTCAGAATTGTGACATTATTTTTCAGAATTGCGACTTTATTTCTCACAATTGTGACTTTATTTCTCAGAATTGCGACATTATTTTTCAGAATTGCAACATTATTTTTCAGAATTGTGACTTTATTTCCCAGAATTGTGACTTTATTTTTTTAGAATTACATGTTTTTTCAGAATTTTGACTTTATTTCTCAGAATTGCGACTTTATTTCTCAGTATGCAACAATGTTTTTCAGAATTGCAAGTTTATTTCTTAGAATTGTGACTTTTTTCTTGGAATTGCGAGATATAACCTCACAATTGTGAGAAATAAGAATTGCATCAGAACTGCATGATATACTCACAATTGCAAGTTATAAAGTTGCAAATCTGACTTTTTTCTCAAAATTATGTGACAATAAAACTCGTAATTGCGATACACTCACAATTGTGTTACAAAGTCAGAATTGCAAGACGTAAATCACAATTCTGAAAAATAATGTTGCGATTCTGAGAAACAGTCACTGTTCTGAAAAATAAAGTCAGAATTGTGAGATATAATCTCAGACTTTTTTCTCACAAATGGGAGTTTTGCCACAATTCAGAAAAAAAAGTTAGAATTGCGAGATATGAACTTCCATTTCCAAGTCCAGAATAACGACTTTATTTCTCAGAATTGCAACATTATTTTTCAAAATTGCAAGTTTATTTCTCAGAATTGTGATTTTTTTTCTCAGAACTGCGAGATATAAACTCACAATCATGAGAAATAGGAATTGTGTCAGAATTGCGTGATATACTCACAATTTCGAGTTGTAAAGTCAGAATTTTTTTCAGAATTTTTTTCTCAGAATTACATGATATAAAACTTGCAATTGTGAGTTACAATTGAGTTCTCAATTCTGAAAAATAACATCTGAGAAATAAAAAAAAAGTAAGAATTGTGAGTTTATATCTCACAATTCTGACTTTTTCTTGCAATTCTGACTTATTTTTCAGAATTGTGAGATATAAACTTCTAATTACGAGTTATAAAGTCCAATTTTGAGGGGGGAAAATACTGGTATATTCATATATGATGTTATATCTCAGAAAAAATTACAAGATATAAACTCACAATTCTTAAAAAAAATAAAAAATCAGAAATGAGTTTAGATCTCACAATTCTGACTTCATTTCTTAGAATTGTGACTTTATTTTTCAGAATTGCGAGTTTACTTTAGTTCATCTGAGAAAAAAAGTCAGAACTGTGAAATGTAAACTTGAGAAAAAAATGCAAGAAAAAAACAGAATTGTGAGATAAAAACTGACAATTACCTTTTTTTTTTTTTATTCAGTGGCGGAAAAGGCTTCCATAATTGTGCGTAGGTGTGGATGCTAATATAGTTATCATTATAGTTACATAATGAATCATTGAATCACTCATTCATTTTATTCATTCAAAAACATTGAAAAAAAGTAAGTCACTAAATCACAGTTCACAGTTCAAACACACTGATTCATTCAGGACGAAAACACTGATACTATGTTTTGCTTTGGAAATGTTCGCTCACAATATTGTCTCTAAAACGTAAGCACTTGACATTAACTTGTTTAACTGTGTAATTCATATAATTTGCAATTGTGCTGTTCGTCTGAAGGTCAACACTGCAATTCCTCAGCCCCTTCTTAAAGTTAATTTTCTCTGTAAGGTGACCTCTGCTGTATTTTTACACAAAGCTGCATGTGTCTAATTATGCGAGCGAAGTAGCAGTCAGTTTCTCAATTAGTCTGCAATTATAGTGTAACAGTCCCACATCCCTACAGTACAGCAGACGCGTTCATGTAAAATCCATACTCAGACACGGGGCTGCTTTCAATAACCCACTAAGCGAGAGGGGAGTTTGTCTACACAGTTTGCTGTTGTAAATGACCCATTCTGGATTTAGTCTTGTCACATTGTTTACAATGTGTCACTGACACCACAAAGGTGTTTAATGTTTCAGGTCATTTGTCGCTTAACACTGTATAAGCAGGAAGAGGAGAGATTTGTGGTTCGAGCAGAACCCCCTCCTGTACTCAGTTCCTGTCTGAAGGGGCTGGCCAAACCTGCAACATTTCCAGATGAAATCCAGCCAGTTTCACCAAGAGAAATCAATCTCCGTGGTGAAACAGACTTTTTCCTTGTAGGACACAACATGTTAATCGGTTTCGGCTGTCTTGAGCCAAACACGCAAAAGAAGTAAACACAAGTGTGTGGTTTGTGTTGATGTTTTGTCTTTTAATTCTAATAAAACTTTAACAGGAAACATTTTTTTTTAAAGAAATTGCTGAGTAAAGTTGTTGTTGTTTTTTTTGAGAAAGTATTCTTGTAGCTTCATAAAATTAAGGTTGAACCACTGATGTCACATGGACTATTTTAACTATGTCTTTGCTACTTTTCTTGACCTCTAACGTGTCAGTTGCGTTGCTGTCTATGCAGGGTCAGAAAGCTCTCAAATTTAATCAAAAACATGGTTTGGAATGACATGAGCGCGAGTAATTTTTTTATCTGTCTGGACCGCACTTTTACTTTTGTCTCTTGTTGTTGTTCACAGTTCATGTAAACATCATTTCCTGCCTTTGAGGCCCTCCAGAGCCACTTCTCTATTATATTGTTAAAAAAAAATAATCCTCACAAAACAGGCTGCTTTAGACAAGAGAGTCAATTTTACACTGTGACTTACATCGATCATCTGTGCATGGACTGACTGCATGAATCAGTACAGTCAGGTTGCAGCTGGTCTAATTGAGTCTAATTTCCTGATGGAGTTTTTCCTCCTTTGTCCCATTCCAGCTAATTAAACTCCAAGGAGATTTTTTTTTCACCATTATTTGTTTTCCAGCCCCTCACATTCCTTTTCCTTCCTCGGTTAAGGGCAAAAGATGCAAGTGGTTGATGACGTAATGCATTCTCAAAGGGAGGACAAACATCTTAGGGGTTAATGCACCATGTTGAAATGTTAAGAGTCAAAGCCTTATAAAGAGAAAAAACTCCTCCAAGCTGAAAGCTTTATCATCTTCAGAGCCTTTGCAGATAGTTTTCAGAGAAAAGGAAAGTGTAGCTATGCTAGTCTTTATGTAAATAAAGGCCAGTCACGAATGTACAGTCGGATAAAAGTCAGACCACAATAAAAAAAATAATAATAATAATTTACACTAACAGTCAAAAGTTTTTGAGCAGTAAGAATTTTAATGTTTTTAAAGAATTCTCTTCTGCTCACCAAGCCTGCATTTATTTGATCCAAAATGCTGCAGAAGCAGTAATACTGTGAAATATATTTACTATTTAAAATGCTTAAACTGCTTTAAAACTGCTTTCTTTGAATATATTTTGAAATGTAATTTATTCCTGTGATCAAAGCATCATTACTCCAGTCTTCAGTGTCACATGATCCTTCAGAAACCCTTTTATATGCTGATTTGCTGTTCAAGAAACATTTATTATTATTAATTAGTATTAGTATTAGCATTATCATTAATAATAATATTTAAAACTTTACTTTTTCCAGGATTCTTTGATGAACAGAAAGATCCAAAGATCAGTATTTATCTTTTTCATAGATTTTTATAGATTATTTTATATAGAAATGAAAGAAATTAATACTTCAAAAGTGATGATACAGATATTGTGATGTTACAAAATATTTCTATTTCAGATAAATGTTGTTCTTCTGAACTTTCTATTCATCAAAGACACCTTAAAAAATTATATTCAGCTGTTTTCAACAGTAATAATAATAAATGTTTTTTGAGCAGCAAATCAGAATATTAGAATGATTTCTGAAGGATCATGTGACTGGAGTAATAATGCTAAAAATTCAGCTTTCAGGATTAAAATTCAGGATTAAATTCCATTTTAAAATATATTCAAATAGAAAACAGTTATTTTAAATAGTAAAAATATTTTTAAAAATTTACTGTGAGCAGAAGAGATTTCTTAAAATCTTAAAAAAAATCTTACTGTTCAAAAATTTTTGACTGGTAGTGTACATATAAATCAGGAAATGCACAAGTTTTAGGATTCAAACTAAATAAAATAACAAAATGAAGAGAAATGTGTACACACAGTAGAACAACAAAAAAATTAAGTCAACCCCCAAGCTACTGTGTGTGTCTTTTAAATGTTTTAAATGTGTAATTTCTCAAAACTCAAAAGTATTTTTTTTATTCTTATCCCGCAAACCATGAACAGCTATAAAAGTCATAGGAGCTCCAAAAAATGGTTGTGAACATTTCTGTAGCCTACGTTTCTGCCAGTTGCATTAAAATTATATGATGGGGAAAAATAGTATTAATTTAATAAATATTAATTTATATTTATTTAAAGTTATACTATGGCGCTGTTGAATGCTTGAATCTGATTGGCTGACGAGCGTTCTAAGGTGTGCAAGTATTTTTTCCGGGAAACGCACGGCTAAAGTAGTTCCAGCCAAGTCTTTACCGCATTGTCCATATCAGTTCGACCAAACAATTTCAGTTGTTTCCAAGGGTCTTAGCCTACAACAGCAAAAGAATCAAAACCCACAACGACGCTGACCAAGCAAAAAAATATAGTTAAACAATCGGCTAAAAATGCCAAATCATTTCCATGTTTTCCAGAATTACGTTTTATTATGTACGGAAAGCATGCTCTATTTCTCCCACTCAAACACAGGCACATACACATACAGTGCACACACTCACAAAGACAGACATGTGTTGTTAGTTCTACTCTGGAGATTTTATTAGTACAGTGGTTTAGCAACTTAAAAGGAATATGACATTTCTCACTAGCAAGGTAATAACTGAATTAGTCTGCTATCAACTGCTCAGGTCTCCACTGGATGACATGCAGTAAGAACATAAGGACAAAAAGGACAAGGACAAAAAACTGACTAATGTGTTGAAAAACAATATCCGAACTGGTGCTGTCATGATTCCTTGATTCAATTCGTGTAGTCGATTAAAAAAAAAATCCTGGAATGCATTTTGTCCGTGTCCAGACACGGACAAAATGATTTATTTGATATATTTAAGCCCATTTAAAAATCATAATAAAGAATAATGATATTGTGAATTCACAAACGCTACGATTCAATTAAATAAATATATGTGTAAATATGTTAACTGTTCATCGCAATTTAAAATAAAAACCTTCACTCACGTTTTGATGCCCACATATTCAATAAATTACTGTGGCTGTGGGATTTCTATCCTAAAGAAATGGCCAAATATTAAAGATTAATTCAACATTTGAATTGAATATTGTTGAGTAAATATTAATTAATGATTAGTTCATGCAGTAAAGTGTAAAAACAATCGTCAGACCGTTGGTGCTCTCTGCAGGCATTTGTTATAATGCATAATGTGCGTTCTGTTTTTTTTTTTTATATATACATTATGTATTTAAACAGTTTTGTTCAGTTAAAACCGATCTTTCATTGCTATTTTATATTTATTTTAAGTCATTTTAAAGGTTATTGTTCATTTAGGTATATTTTAATTAACACAAAAAATTATAAATATTACATTACTCGATTAATCATCAGAATAATCGACTGATTACTAAAATAATCATTAGTGACAGCTGTAATCTGACTCCGGTCCATTGAATTATTAAAAAATAATGCACACCCGAGGTGTAACGACCACTTATAACCTCTTATTTTCTCATGATATTCTTCAAATTAATTAAATTGTATTAAAAATATATTTTTTTTAAGTTAAAACTAATTTCTAGCACTCTAATCAAATTTGAGAGTAGCGTGACGTAAATATATTTTACAGTAGGTCACATAACTTAACGTGCTGCTTCAGCACAAATAAATGTATTATCACAAGTGGTCTTAGACTTTTGAATCCACTGTACTTAGAAACCCGTAAGATCCAGCGGTGTCAGATGTAGTGTAAACAGTGCTGCAGGACTATATGTAAAGAATGAGAACACCCCACTGGTCTCCATCAAACACAGAGCACAGCTCCAGCTGTCAGACACTGGGAATCTATTGTTCTCCCTTTGCTGATACATCCTGCCATGTGTGCGCGCATGGCTTTTGTCATTTACCTCCCTGGCTACGTGCTAAAGGATGTGCTGAACCTGCTCTGGTGGACGTAAGTACAACCAGATGTGACAGGCCAGTTAAATTAGACACCTTGGCTGGCTCTCTTCCTTCAGGGCATGTGAAGGTAAAGCAAATGAATCTTGAGTGTGCAGAGATAATCCAATGTCTGTCATACAATTATGGCCAAGGAACGGTGATCTACTGCAAGGTATTCCTGCAGTACAGAGAGGTCATTCAGAGGACAGATATGACTCTTATGTGCATTTATAACATTTAGCTTGACTTAGGGAAGGTTAATGGACTTGCTAGAAATGTCCATAAGCCAGTCACAGTAAGTAACTTTATGTAAATGACCGGCAAATGGAGATGTAGATTTGAAATCTTGTTTTCCTGCGATGCTTTTCAATGCCCTTTTTATTTCTAGGTCATTGCTAATGCACTAGCTTTCATAAATCGCCATGCAAGCATCAGAGGATACAAAAATAAACATACATATTATGATATCAAGACTTGTCCTCTTTATCTATTTTGAGTCAATGACCTGCTGTATCCTCTGCAGAGTGGTTCATCTGACCCAGCTCAAATTTTTATGTTTGCAGTGGGCTCTGTGCCATCTCTCCTGATAAAAGGATGCTTTTTAAGAACAAGATTGAGTTGCTTGCCACTGAAATCTCACTGCCTTTTGTCATTACTTATAGGGATCATTTTATACAAATATAAATGGTTTTAGGGGTTCTAGGTAGTTGCTTTTTGACCCGACTGACTTTCACTGTCACTTTTGATCAATGTAAACATCCTTGCTGAATAAAAACATTCATTTCTTTAAAAAAAAAAAAAAAATCTTACTGACCCCAAACTTCTGAGCGGTATATTTGGCGTATATATTCATTGGTATATATACCACCCCCCCCCAATTCTTGTCCGAACATTATTTCATATAACAGGGTAAATTTCAGGATAAATCACATGCTGAAGCTCTTGTAACATCCACTAATTAAAGACACCAGTATGATATTTTTCATGGAAATGGACTGTAAAATTGGTCTCAGAATTTCCAGTTTTTGCAATGGTTTCAAGATGTTACCTGTATTGTTAACTGAAAAGTTCAGAATCAGTCCGTCACAGTTTGTTAACCCAAACAAAAGCCCCCCCCAAAATACACATTAATGTAAACAGTCTTGCAGACTGCATTCATCTTTGTATATTTGAGCTGTGTACAAGTCTCAACGAGTCATCTATCACTAGAACTAAACACGTTGCTCTGTTCTGTGCTGTTAGGGGTGAAAGTCTGTGGCCAAAAACAGAAATCTCAAATTTTTTATTACCCTATATATTCAGTATGGAGTTAAAATCATGCATTTAGTTGAAAAAAAGCTGTATTTATTTGCACAAAAAAATATTTTTCTATAATTTTTTATAGAATTTATAGATTTGATATTTTAAAGCGCATTTTAAATTTATTGACATTAAAAAATAGGTATTGCAAAGTAATTCCTATTTTTTTTTTTTCAATTTTGTTTACAACATGTATTATTTTTGCAATAAAAAAAAATAGCTTTGTTTTTTTAGCTACATACATCATTGTTTTGATTCCATAAAGTGTGTAAAACCCACATATGCATCCAGAGCCGTTATTCAAATATGTGACCCAGGACCACAAAACCAGTCATAAGGGTTCATTTTTCAAAATTGAGATTTATACAACATCTGAAAGCTGAATAAATAAGCTTTCCATTGATGTATGGTTTGTTAGGACAGGACAATATTTGTTTGAGATACAACTATTTGAAAATCTGGAATATGAGGGTGCAAAAAAATCGAAATACTGAGAAAATCGCCTTTAAAGTTGTCCAAATTAAGTTCTTAGCAGTGCACATTACAAATCAAAAAATAAGTTTTGATATATTTACGAGAGGAAATTTACAAAATATCATACAGTGTATCATACAGTGTATTTTTGGCTATTGCTACAAATAAACCCGTGCTACTTAAGAGTGGTTTTGTGGTCCAGGGTCACATATTGTAAAATGAAGAAATCTAGCAAAGAGGGAAATTACACTGCTAGTGCTACGCTCCACTTGTATGACGCTCTCTATTTGGAAGAAAAGAACTCATCAGCCAGGCCATTAACGCTCAGGGCTGCCAAGCCACGAGGCACGGGTTGGCTGCTGTTTTTAAAAGCCCCCGTTTCTCCAAATGTAAACAGAGAATCTTCCCCAAACATTGCCTTTTTAAGACTTCTCAGTGAGAGCTAGGGGGCGACCTCTTCTGCCACTCGCTGCAGCTAATGAAGGACTCGCCGAACAATGGCTCGCGCTGACACCGTGTTGTCACGCTTCTCCACTTCGCTCCTGTCTAAATTTAGTCTTTCCAGAGCATGGGTCTGGAGGAGACAGCCCCTCTAAACATTAGTCTTTTGCAGGCTCCTTTATGGACGAGGGCGAGAAGCGGGATCTAACCCTGATGGACATTTCACAGACAGACCTCACCACCCCCTCGCTCTCTCTTTAGCCATATCCAATCTGCCTCTTTGACCTCCGTGGCTCGACGTGTCCAGGAGGAAAATTCATCTGGCGGCGAGCACGGCCCAAGGTCAAGGCTTTGTCTTGCTTTCCTTTATAATCGCTCTTATCGCTCCTCTCAGCAGATGTCTTGGTCCATTGATGCCGAGACATGGTGTGAATGAATGTCTGGTTTGTGAAGGTCTGCTGCTTAAATGTACATTCTCACAATTAGAGAGAGGTCAGCATATGTAAGACAACACTGAGTATTGCATTAGAATTAAATAAATGCAGAAACACACTTAAAGAATATCAAATCTGACCATCTAAAGACCTCCACAGAAAAACACTAGTTGGCTAATAGATTAATCATTAACACACAAACTCCAGTTTGTCCACGTGGGTGTGTGTGATTTCATTAGCGGACTGTTTGTGTTGCCAGTGGTCAGTATAGTGATGATCTCCAGAGCCATATTGTATTATTAGATAAGAGTTTTGACTAGGCCTGTTACACACACAATGTCCATCATCCTAAAGATGACCACTGCCATTAATCTTTGTGTCATGAAAGCAAAAACATACACCGAGCATATAGAGGAGTCTGGGACTAGCTGTCACATGGGAAAGTTGTCACAGAGGTTGCGTCTCAGTTGTTTTTTAGCGAAATGTCTGTGTATTTGTTGCTCTAGAAGTGGTTTTGTATGTTGGTTTCAATCTATCTGCTTCCTGGACCAAAAACAGGTACATTTTTTGAAATTGAGATTTATACATCATCTGAAAACTGAATAAATACGCTTTTCATTGATGTATGGTTTGTTAGGATAGGACAATATTTGGTTAAGATATGACTATTTGAAAATATTTATATCTAAATATTGAGAAAATCACCTTTAAAGTTGTCCAAATGAAGTTTTTAGCAATGCATATTACTAAACTTAATTTTTGATTTGATATATTTACGGTAGGAAAATTACAAAATATCTTCATGGAACATGATCTTTACTTAACATCCTGATGATTTTTGGCATAAAAGAAAAATTTATCATTTTGACCCATACAGTGTATTTTTGGCTATTGCTACAAATATACCCGTAGTACTTAAGACTGATCCAGGGTCACATTTAGGACATAAAAAATAAAAATTCTGTCCTCCAAATTAAAATGACAGTATCAAGAAGAACTTTTTGGGGTTAACCCAAAGAACCTTTTAGTTCCTAAAAGAACCATTTCAATAAATTAAAGAACCTTTTTCTACTCTAAAAAATGTGTTGGGTAAAATATAGGATGTGGAAATGTTTAACCCAACCTTCTGGGTAATTTTATATAACTATTGCTTTAAAAATTACTATATTTCTAGCTTAAAATGAACCCAAATAGGTTGGAAATGAACATTTATTAATATGTTTAGTAAATGAACATTATTAGGAAGTTGAATAAATAATAATGAAATAACCATTTTTAAATTGCTTATTAATAAATGTTCACCTTTTGATTATTGCTGATGCCTCTAGTAATTATGTGTCTGATTTTTAATTTACAACCTATTTTGGGTTCATTTTAAGCCAGTCATACACTCTTAAAAATAAAGGTTCCAAAAGGGTGTTTTTGCAGTGATGCCATAGAAGAACCATTTTTGGTTCCTCAAAAAACCTCTCAATGAACAGTTCCTAAAAGAGCCATTTTTAAGAATATTTTTAAAATCTAAAGAACCTTTTTCGACTATAAAGAATTTTTTCTGCATTTAAAAGTTTCCATGGATGTTCAAAGTTCTTCATAGAACCACTGATGCCAAAAAAGTGTAGGAGTGTACAGTATTTTTTAAGCAATAGTTGAGTTCAATAAAACTACCCAAAAAGTTGGATTAAAACATTTAACCTAACTGCTGGGTCAAAACAACCCAGTCGCTGGTTTTGTCCATATTTTACCCAGCATTTTTTAGAGTGAAATAACCTTTTGTGCATTGAAAAGATTCCATTCATTTTAAAAGGTTCTTGATGGAACCATTGATGCCAGTAAAGGAGTGTATTTGGTAAACAATGTCTGCTATTACATGTTCTGCAATTGGGGCATGAAAAGTGAAATCTGTATTGTTTTTATCCTAGGCAATAACCGTTTGGGGTGTGTATAATAATCAATAGAGTAAAAAGTGTGACTAGCTCTAGCCTCTTGTACACTGAGACAATGTTTACATTTTGGCTCGATATTCTGATTCATCCAAATTTATTGTGACGTTTATCTGGTTACAGATAAAAGAGCCACCAACAGAGAACGTCTTTGTGTGGAGACCCAGTTTTTGAGCCCAACTGCGATTCTGTCTCCTTCAGAAAAATAAACAAACCTCTTACTCTTTTTTTCTTACCCGCTCTCTCTTTTCTCCATGTGACTTGTATATGATTCCCAGCATTCTGTAAGCAAATGCTTTCCCATATGGGGAAGCGCAATGCTTTTGAGAGGAAGTTAATTATTTTAAATAACTGTGTCTGCGCAGAGCCCGTGTGTTCCCAGGCAGGAATGGCAAGGAGCCCTCTGTTGTTAATGGTTTCCACATGGACTCTCAGAGAGGCCGGCCAAGACTCCAGCACGGGCAGAAATCTCCAAATTTAGAAGAAATATGAAAATTGTCAAACGTGCCTTCCTTAGGCTGAGACAGCGGGCCCGGCCCCCAAGCCTGAGCCCTCCCTCCCCGTCTCTTCTCATCCTCACACACCGCGGGTCACAGCTCGGGGTCACGGGGGCTCTTACACCAGCCAATCAGACGGCTCGGGAGGTTTTCCCTGACATGCCGCTCTGATAGTAAGCCGGCCCCTTGCCTCATATAAGGTAAAAGAAAAGTCTTTGCTCCCCAAGCCGGCCATGCTTCAAAAAGGAGCCTCGCGCCGGGAACCCCCTTCAGACGGTGGAGCGCACAGCGTCCATGGGAACAGAACGGGGACCCCCTCTCTGCATCTCTACCCATCCCGACACCAAACGCCCAGCACCCTCCCACCCAAACACCAATGTGAACGATCCTTCGTCTTCAAGACGCAGACTGCGGTAAGTCTATCTCAACTTATTCTATGTGATACCTTGCACAGCAAATTAATTTGTTGGTTGGTCATCGCTCATGTTGCTCATGAGATACTGAGACATACCAGGCATGTCAAGCTGTCATTGAGAGCAGGGTGACACTGAGCTGATCCAGCTGGCTAAAAACACTCCTCTGATACAGCAAGCGCTGCTTCCCCCTCAGGTACTGAGGACACAGTCAACAAATGTGACTTTCCTTTAGGAGTGTATTTATGAATCAAAGCTCAGTCAGAGCCCACCGATTAAGACAGGGTGGAATTACTCATGAAAACCCAGTTTTATGTTTTCAAACAGTGCTGATGAATCGCAGATGACTTGCATTGTGCTTGCGTGCTGCAGGTTGAGTGTGTGCTAGGGAGTGTAACAGGAGAGTTCACCTGGGGATAGTGAGGAGAAATGTGAAATGACCTCACAGAGCACAGTCTCGAACGCTGGGGAATGTGATCCGGCTGCTGTTTAACTGGCCTTTGAACTTGACTTTGAACTTGAATTCTGTGAAATCAGATGATAAGTTGATATAAAGCATTCCCCGTTTGTTATTCCATCACTGTAGTTTTACTAAACTCCATGTGCATCATTGAACAATTGATCATTATCAGAAAACCTTGTTAAGTCTACAGAATCTGAACGCAATGTCTCCCTACGTTCTCAGACTGCACTAACTTTCCACCATGTGCTGTATCTCCTGTCAATAAGCACATTAGGAAGTTTACCAAATATCTCAGCAGCAGTGTCTAATGAAATTGTACGAACGAGAGAAATGAGGGACAGACCTCCATCCCCCACACTCTCTCCTCCGTTCCTCACGTCCTTTGTTTCTGGAAAGACCCTGTTGCAAATATCAGATGCGGGGGGAGCAGAGGACGAGGAGGAGGAGGAGAGCCAGCAGATGTGGCCAGCTGTTGGTAGGCTCGGGTCAGCATTTAACTTTCCTAGTCCAGGGATGCCACTCCGGTGACCTACTGAAACACACTCTGAGTCGTTCACACGCACACACACACATTCCAACACATTCGAGCTGAATCTTAGCATGCCCATATAAAGTAAAAGACATGTTAATCTACCATTTGAACACATTGCAGAAGGACTGAAAGTCTGCATCAAAAACTTTTTAAAAAAGAGCCGTTACGGCTCATCTTGGTATAACTTTGATTTTTGATGACACTCAATCTGGCTGCATTCAGCGTAAACATGCCATAATGTTTACAGTTGTGTGATTTCAAATCAATAACTTTACTAGCCATCTATTAGCTAAACAACTAATAAATGTTGGTGCATAATAAATGTTTTAAAAATTATTGTAACATTTAATTCTTTATATAGAATTTAAAAAAAAAATGTTCAAATATTTAAATATATATATATATATATATACACTGTATGTTATATTGTATTACTTAGTATTATTTAATCATAATACAGAATATTTAAATTATATTATATAATACAACTCATAATATACATCATGTTAGTTATTGTAGCCCAAAATTGGAAAAAGTTCAAATGTGCGCCAACAGTTCCTCATTAGCTGTGAAACATTTCCTTCGTATGCACATTTGTTTGCCTTATTGTTGCCAGTGCCGCCCATAATCCACTAACTCTCCAAGTTTTACAGTCTAATCTATGGTTACACTGTAAGTCTTATTCTGGATGGATGAACATATGTGTGTTGATGGACAGATGGACCGATTAGATAGAGGGATGGAGGGGGTTATTGAGCTGGAGACAGTGAGGGAGGGAAAGGAAGTGCATTATTTATTTTCTGAGGAGTCAAAAGTCTGGCAGCCATCAGAGCAGAGTGCTTTCACATGACCCTGTGGTGGCCTTGGTGCTTTGGCCTGTCCCCCGCATCACTTGCTCCCCTCCCCGAGCCCCTGGGGACCCCAGTTCCCAGGGTCACTTTCACATGAACAGTGGGAAAAGTGAAAGAAGGGGGGTTAGGTGCTCACCAGGGACTACCCAAAGCCCAAGTGCAAGAGTCCACACAACCTCAGGCCCCCTAAAAACTCACTTGGGACATTTAGGGACTATAGCACACCCCTCGGTTAAGCTCTGAGGTGCTGATAGAGAGCGCTGTTCTGTCTGTCTAGAAGTGTTTTTTCCACATCTACACCACTCCACATTCCAATTACTCGTGTTTAAGGAATGCTTTAGGGGTTTGTCAGTTCCTTTTTGGGCCGTAAAGCGCTCCTGCTGGGCCTTTGGCTTGTAAAAGGGGATGGTGGGTTTTATGATGTTTAGATGTACCTGAGAATGTTAATGATCTCATATCTCTTCGTAAATGCAAATGTTTTCCCTTGCTTTTAAGCTTGTCGAATGAATATTTCACATATGTGACCCTGGACCACAAAACCGGTCTTAAGTTGCAAGGGTATATTTGTAGCAATAGCCAATGATACACTGGCCTAAAATTACCGATTTTTCTTTTATGCCAAAAATCATTAGGATATTAAGATCATGTTCCATTAACATATTTTGTACATTTCCTACCATAAATATATCAGAACTTAATTTTTGATAAGTAATATGCATTGCAAGAACTTTGTTTAAACAACTTCAAAGATGATTTTCTCAATATTTTATTTGGTTTTTTTTGCACCCTCAGATTCCAGATTTTCCTTGTATCTCATCCAAATATTGTCCTATCCTAACAAACCATACATCAATGGAAATCTTATTTATTCAGCTTTCAGCTGATGTATAAATCTCAATTTTAAAAAAATTTACCCTTATGACTGGTTTTGTGGTCCAGAGTCACATTTATTGAAGAAAGATGTGGCATATGAGAATGGCAAAGAACGTTTGAAAGCATCAAGCATAACATTGACCTAAGAAGTAACATGCAAACAAAAAACAATGCATAAATCAGGCTTTCTAGCTTTTGTCTTTTTTGCCAGACTAAATGCCACTACATTGATAACATAATTTCTCAGAACTGAGTTTGAAAAATCTGGCCTTAATATTCTCTCATGCATTTATTTTACCAGAAAAAAAGCAAACTGTGACAATAAAACTTGGTGGATTAGTTGTAAATTATCAAATACGGAGGGGAAACTTAGATTTAACTGGTAGTTTTACTGGAAATCAACATAAAAATTGCATGTTTTTTAAGTAGTCACATTATAAAAAAAAAATAACAATAAAAAACCCTACATGATATATTAGGTATATTAAGTTGTTTGGTAGATTTTATGCTGTTCAGTTAATATTTATTGCATTATTTTAATATTGTGGAAGCTGCCCTTTAAGTAGTCAAATGGTCTTCTAATTAATAATTATGGTGATTATGTTGTCTCCATATTTTTTACGGTAGATTTCTACGAACAGCTGCGCATTTTCATCATTTTTTTTTTTTCATGGTGTATGTAAAATCATTTCTGATCGCAGCAGTCATGGCGTAAACATGGGTTGAATGTGGACTTCTACTGAAGACCTTATGTCCAGAATCATAGCGCAAGTGCCGAGCAGATGATCACAAGCAAACAAACCCCGCAGCATTGTCCTAATTAGACTAAATCTCATTCTAACAATGCGCGCTCACAAATTATAAATGTTTCCCAAAAGAATCTAAAAGTAGATAACAGCTATTAAGTTGGACTTCTATTGGAATGGATGAATGTTTGCATATGTACTTCATGCATAAGCCTGATCTTCAAAAGAGAGATTAGCTTCAAGAGCTAGACAGAGCAGAGAGAGGTAACAGGCGGGGTGCCCTCCCTCCTCCCTCCCCTCCTTCACGTTTCCTGTCGTGATGATTTAAGGAGATGGGGAGAAATGAGAGGGAACCTTAAAAGGCAATGTTTAGGCATGCTCGCGCTCTCCATTATCAAGCCAGAGTCTGTGTCTGTGTAAACACAGCATCTGCCTCATCTGTGGAGGTGAGCGTTTTGGCACTAGCCTGGCCTGTCACTGTACTAACTCTCTCTTTCGCTCTTTCGCCGTATCCCTCCAGCTCTCTCGGTCTGTCCTGATCGCATACACACATTTACACATGCCATTTCCATCAGCCTCATGATTCACTATGCTCTTGTTGCATGATTTAACTATTGTAGTATATAATGATAAATGTACTAAATAGTCATATTTTAGTTTTCACCTCTTGATTATGGCTAGTTTTTTAGTTTTTTGGGGGGGGGTTCTGTTTAGATTTATTACCTTATGCTTTTAAAGTCACAAATACTTCTATAACTTCTAAGATATTTGTCTGTTTCTTTCTTCTTTTTGCCAGAATAAAGGACTTCACCTCTGTTTTAAAAAAATGCTGAATGCTCTGTTGCTAAATAATAAATTGTAAATTATCAAGAAGATTGAGCGAGTGCAGATCCTTTACTTAAATATATATATTGCTGATTGATCGACGCACCCAAGAAAAAAGTTGAGCGCAGTGAATTTGAGTTTTTCCAGAATAAATGCCACCATCTTTTTTTAGAACTGTTTTGGAGAAATCTGCCTCTAATATGTTTGTTATTTTAAGAAAAGAAGATAAAATGCAAAACTGTGACTATAGAACTTGGTTATGTGGTTAACTGTAAATAACCATCACATATGGTGAGAGATTAGATAGGGACTATGCATGTAGTTTTACTGTAAAATAATATTTAAAAAGCATTTTTTAATGTTTCATGTTTAATCAATGCAGGTTTTAAATGTATATTATACACAGAAGTGGAAAATTAAACCAAAAAGTAATGTTTTTTTGTTCTCATATCAGTTTATACTTTTATTTTAGCTTGTATTTGTATTTCGGTCAACAAAAATATACTTAGCTAGCTTAAAGTAATATTAAAGATGTGTACACTATTAGTACGTGACTTTCAAACTGGACATAAAATCATAGTCTTGCCACATTCCCTGTTTGTTTTTTATTGTCTCTGGAACGGTTTGTTTTTTGAACTATTGCAAAAAAACAGCTGGCGTGCTGTGAAGTGTGTAAAGCTGGTAACACTTAGACAATCTTCAGATCAGGACTGTAGACTTCCTCCTAAATGGCCAGACTATGTGTGTGTGTATCAGTGTTCGCAAAAACTGAAGGCCATCTGGTGTGAGTGGAGGTGTGTGAGGTTCACCTCAGCGTACAGCCAAACCGCCAGAACTGCCTCATGCAACACAACATGCCAAGAAATCGGAGACATTCTTTGCATGTCATGCTTGAAATAAGCATTAACATACTTTGGGAGATTTTGAAAAAGTATCTTTACAACAACAAAAAAAAAAAAAATAGGGCATGGGATAACTATTGATTCACATATACAGTCCATTCCCATTGTGAGGCAAATTTAACTCTTGCCTCCCAAGTAGGACAGAGCCTGGGAACTAGAGTTGAACCAACAGGATGTGATGTTTATTATTGGGGCTCACTTATTAGGCAGCAGTTCAGTTCAGAGTTTCTCCACAAGCGTTGAGCCTGGGAGCAGGATGTGTTTGTTGAGTTTTCCTCACATGGAATAATAACTGACACATCCGCTCTATAATATCTCACAGATCTGTCGAAGGCCTATGCAACACACGCTCAGGCAGATTTTCCTCAAAGTCGTGGCTGCCACTAAGTTTTCTGGCTTCTTCTGCACCTTCGGCTCTCTTTTGCCTTTTACGTCAGGCTCCCGCCGACTGTGACTAGAAAAGGGAATGTATGCAGGCAGTACGGCGGAGAGCGACGGGGGAGGGAGGGCACACGGAGCAGTGACAAACTATCTGCTTCCACAATCACTGGCCGTAAGAGGCTGAAAGAGTGAATGTTTATCGAAAGCACAGCTACATTTTCCATTATCCCAAAATAAAATCCCTTCAGAATTCCTTATATGGGCTGAGGGAGATTCCAGAAGGGGGATACGAGACAACCTAAAGCTCTCACTTGACTCAAAAAAAGACTTTGGAATTTTCATGTTGTTTCTCCTCCTTTCCCCCATTTTTGCTTTTAGAAGAGCCTTTCTGCTTTGTAGTCAATTTGATACTCCACAAACTCAATTAAGCGGGATTTGTTGGGATTCTTAGCCTCTTATCAAAGCCGCCTGAGGCGTTCTGAAACCCTATGAGGATGATTGTTGATAAAGTCTTTTCGCACAAAGTCAACTGAGAAATTTGTGGAAAATCACTGATATATGTGTACCTCTTGACTGAGCTGTTACATAGGGTGTTGCACATGATAGAATTAGAAGGCTGACATTATGCTGGAATTGCTGTTTATGAGATCCTATCTTTATCTCTCATTACAGAGTCTGAAGAGGGGGAAACACAACATGGACAGTTGACACACAACATGCTGCAGGTGAGAACATATTCTTGAGATTTTTTTTAATGCTATGGAAGCCTGTTTCCACTGTCGTTTCTGTATAAAAATATTAATAATAAAAGTAATAGCCACTTTCCGTCTCACAATGTGATTTTAAATGTGGCAGTTGTGACTATCTATCCCAAAAAGTAGATTTTATCATTTGTAATTGTGAATTTGACTTTAGATCTTGCAATTGTGACTATATCTCAGAATGTAAATTTTATATCTTATAAGTCTGACTATATCTCACATCTGGGAATTTATGTTTCACAATTTGACTTTAGATCTTGCGATTGTGACTTTATCTCAGAATGTAAATTTTATATTTCATAATTGTGACTATATCTCACATTTGGGACTTTTTTGTGTTTCACAATTTGACTTTATGTCTTGCGATCGTGAATTTATATCTCAGAATGTAAATTTTATATCTCATAATTGTGACTATATCTCACATTTGGGACTTTTTTGTGTTTCACAATTTGACTATGTCTTGCGATCGTGAATTTATATCTCAGAATGTAAAATTTATATCTCATAATTGTGACTATATCTCACATTTGGGACTTTGTGTTTCACAGTTTGACTTTAGATCTTGCGATCGTGACTTTATATCTCAGAATGTAAATTTTATATTTCATAATTGTGACTATATCTCACATTTGGGACTTTGTGTTTCACAATTTGACTATGTCTTGCGATCGTGAATTTATATCTCAGAATGTAAATTTTATATCTCATAATTGTGACTATATCTCACATTTGGGACTTTATTTTTCACAATTTGACTTTAGATCTTGCGATTGTGACTTTATATCTCAGAATGTAAATTTTATATCTCATAATTGTGACTATATCTCACATTTGGGACTTTATGTTTCATAATTTGACTTTAAATTATGCAGTTGTGACTGAAAGTGTGATTTTATATCTCAAAATGAAAATTGTATATCCTGTAATTGTGACAATATATCATATTTATGACTTTAAATATTCCAGTTGTGACGCAGAATGTAAATTTTATATTTTAATATTTTACATCTCATGTTTGTGACATTTGTTGACTTTATATCTCACAATTTTACTTCACATCTTGCAGCTGTGACAATAACTGACAGTGTGACTTTATATCTCAGACTTTTATTTCTTGTATATCTCATAAATGTGACTATATCTTACAATTGTGACACTATTTCATATTTGGGACTTTATGTCTCATAATTTCACTTTAAACCTTGCACTTGTGACTGACAACATGACTTTAAATCCAAAATGTAAATTGTGTATATTATAATTGTGACAATATATCATATTTATGCCTTCATATCTCAATATTTGACTTTAAAGAATGTAACTTTTATCTCTCATAATTATCACTATATCTCACAGTTTGACTTTAAACCTTGCAGTTTACCATCTCTGAATGTCAGTTTTATATTTAAATATTTTACACCTCATAATTGTGACAATATCTGAAATTTTTGGACTTTGGATCTCACAATTTTACTTTACATCTTGCAGTTGTGACTATAACTGACAGTGTGACTTTATATCTCATAAATGTGACTATATCTGACGATTGTGACTATATTTGATCATATTATTGATCATATTTGGGACTTTATGTCTCAAAATTTAACTTTAAATCTTGCACTTGTGATTGACAGTGTGACTTTATATCTTAAAATATAAACGTGTATCTTGTCATTCTGACGGTATATCATATTTGTGACTTCATATCTAAATATTTGACTTTAAATCTCTCAGATGTGATGCAGAATGAAAGTTTTATATCTCATAATTATGACTATATCTCACTATTTGACTTTAAATCTTGCCGTTTACTTTCTCTGAATGTGTCTTACATCTCATAATTGTGACAATATCTGATATTTTTGGACCTTATATCTTACAATTTTACTTTACATCTTGCATTTGTGACTATAACTGACAGTGTGACTTCATATCTCAGACTTTTATTTATTTTATATCTCACAATTGTGACAATGCCTCAGAAAGTTAATTTTATATCTTTTAATTATGACTATATCTCACATTTGGGACTTTATGTGACACAATTTCATTTTAAATCTAGCACTTGTGACTGGCAGCATGACTTTAAATCCTAAAATGTAAATTGTATATCTTGTAATTGTGGCAATACATCATATTTGTGACTTTATATCTCAATATTTGCCTTTAAATCTCTCAATTGTGACTTTATATCCCATAATGTAAGTTTTATATCTCAAAATTATGACGATATCTCACAATTTAACGTTAAATCTTGCAGTTTACTGGCTCTGAATGCAATTTTAACAATGTGACAATATCTGACATTTTTGGACCTTATATCTCAATTTTACTTTACACCCTGCAGTTGTGATTATAACGGACAGTGTGACTTCACATCTCAGACTTTTAAGTTCTTTTATATCTCATAAATGTGGCTATATCTCACAATTGTGACTTTATATCTCAGAATGTAAAATTTATACCCTATAATCGTGACTATATCTCACATTTGGGACTTTATGTCTCACAATTTTCACTTTAAATCTTGCACTTGTGACTGACAGCATGACTTTAAATCCTAAAATGTAAACTGTATATCTTGTAATTGTGACATTTTTTCATATTTGTGACTTCACATCTTAATATTTGATTTTAAATCTCTAGTTGTGATGCAGAATGTAAATTTTTAATTTCATAATTTACTAGATCTCACAATTTGACTAAATTTTGCAGTCTCCAAATGTAAATTTTATATTTTAATATTTTGCATCTCATAATAATTGTGAAAATATCTGACAATTCTGGACCTTATATCTCACAATTTTACTTTACATCTTGCAATTGTAACTACAACTGACAGTGTAACTTTATAACTCAGAATTCAATTACTTTTATATCTAATAAATGTTACCATAACTCAAAATTACATCTTTTGTTACTTTATAGCTCACAATTTCTTCTTTTCTTAAACATCACTTCACAATTAACCTGTACTCTGAAATGGAAACAGGCTTCTATACAATACTTAAAAGAAAGACTAAGTAGCAGTTTTTCCTTTGTTGTACTCAAAAATAGGTCACCGTGCTTCATTTCAGTCTATAAACAGCAACAAAGTGGAGCCAGACATGCATGTCAACCGAGCCCTTGAGTGCTTCTCCAAAGACTCGTACTGTAAACTGTGAACAGTACCTTGTGGATAAGCTGCATATCTGTCTGTTAATGCCTGCTGCCCTCATCTCTCCATAAACCACAGCACTGCTGGAAAAGCCATTAGAGAGAACTGTGTCAGAGTGAGCGAATGATCCTGCATAATCACACTCGCTTCCTGGACGGAGAAGTGAAAACGATCCACAAAATATATAGAAGGAGCGCAAAGGCTTGTCTGTCTGGGTGCTATACAGTAGCATTTTGTGGTTTCCGCACACCGCAGCCTCAGACGGCAGCACATTCAGAGAGCTGACGCCACTGGAGCGAGGATTTTCTGCTATGCAGATGCCAGTGTGGTCTTATCACATGATTGGGAAGGGTTCAGAGTCTTTTAAACTTATTGGAACCATGTCATCCGCTACTTTGAGAAGATAAAACCCACACTTGGCTGGATTCTGACGGGTTTATGAACCTTCTCAGACATCCTGCTTCTTGAAGTATGTGTCGAATCAGCCTGTTTATTCGGCTGGGATTTTATGAGATGAGAAACGAGGACGCCCCCTTCAACCCGGCTTCCCTGCGGACCGGTCTGATTGAGACAGAGGAAGTGGTTGTGTATAAAGGGGCGTGGCTTCGCATTCTGCGGTACGCTGATCTGAGTGACTCAGGGGCACTACAGCAGACGGCCTCATTGATGTTGCCTTTGAACTTGAGTACAGATGTCCACCACAGGAGTAAACATCCTGTTCTATGACCACCGAACTAGCAGAGCCAGTCTGCGCCGTATACCGCCGGGGGCAGAAAAGCGCTGGAAGTCGAAGAGAGCGTGCAGTTGTTTATTCAGTGGATTGGAGTCCCGCAGCTCCAAGGTTTTTCTTGGGTGACGGCCACTTTCAGAGGCAAGAGCTCATGCTAAATATCCCGCTGTCAGGCTGGCAAGCTAGTTTGTGTTTGAATGACAACATAAAGGCTTTCCGTTATCCTGGGTGGCATTCCAAAGCATAGGATCAACTAGGAAGGAAAAGCTGAGAGGTTTGTAGGGAGATCAGGGCATGTAGGTCAAAGCCATTTCCTGCACACCCACAACACTTCCCCCATAAACATCCATGAGCTTGGGCCTAACAAATCCATCCGTCGTATTAATCTCATCAATGTTTAATAATAAAATACTATATAAACACCATGTAATTGAATATTCATCTTCTGCCTCCAATCTTTAGGTTTAATAGCTGCAGGTCAAACCGCTTGGCTGGGTGACAAACCGAGGAATTCATCCAAACCTCTAGTTCCTTATAAGAGACTGAGTCAGCTCCAGTGTAATCAGCAGGACGTAGGAGTTCGTAGTCCATGTTGATCAAAGACGGTAAGATGGGAAACACAAAAGGAGCCCTGAATGATTCATTCCCCCTACAGTCCTCAGGCCCAAGGTGCAGTGCTGCATCTCTGGTCAACTGGGAGTCTGAGATGAAGCACTGTAGCTCGGGAGGAAGGACGCTGCCTGCTAGACCTTGATTTTACATTACAAATTAGAGATTTCTATTGAATAAAATGGCTCCTGCGGCCATTGTTTATCATTGTAGACCAGGTGTTGGTTCTAGGATTGAATGTGCTTCTATTGTTGCCGGTCTTCCGTAACAATGCATCATTTCCCCATCCCCGGGGTCCAGTTTTCCCAGGAATCCCTTGGGCAATCATAAGGGGGATTCCTGGAAATACTGTTCTTGGGGGTGGGGCTGGACAACCGAATTCATTTAATGATATTTTCAACTGTAACTGTTTTATATAATCATGTATTACTATAACCACTGGTTATACACGACGATTCAAAGTTTGGGATCATCATTTTGTAATATTTATTATGCTCAGAATACATTTATTGAATTAAAAATACAGTAAAAACAGTAATATTATGAAATATTATTACAATTTAAAACAACTGTTTTCTAATATACTTTCACATTCCTGTGATGCAAAGCTGCATTTTCAGCGGCCATTTCCAAAATTTTCAATGTCACATGATCCTTCAGAAATCATTCTAATATGCTGATTCGGTGCTCAAGAAATTAATTATTATTATCAATGTTGAAAACAGTTGTGTTGGTTACTATTTTTGTGAAACAGATTTTTTACAGGATTTTTTGATTAATAAAAAGTTTGAAACAGACATCTTTTATAACATTATAAATATTTTTTCTGTCCCTTGATTAATTTAATGTGTCTTTGCTGAATAAGAAAATAAATTTCATTTAAAAAAATCTCCCACAAATTTTTTGTTTATATCACAAATATGAGTTGTATTTTTAAAGATTAATTAAAAGACTAATCAAAAATAAAGGAAATATTATTAGATGTTATTACAATTTAAAACAACTGTTTTCTGATATATTTTAACATGAAATGTAATTTATTCCTGTGATGCAAAGTTGCATTTTCAGCAGTCATTGCCAAAATTTTCAGTGTCACATGATTCTTCAGAAATCATTCTAATATGCTGATTTGGTGCTCAAGAAATGAATTATTATTATCAACGCTGAAAACAGTTGTGTTGGTTACTATTTTTGTGAAACTGATTTTTTCTTACAGGATTTTTGATTAATAAAAAGTTCAAGAGAACAGTGTTTATTTGAAACAGACATCTTTTATAACATTATAAATATCTTTTCTGTCCCTTGATTAATTTAATATGTCTTTGCTGAATAAGAAAATATATTTCATTTAAAAAATCTCCCCCAAACTTTGAATGTTTATATCACAAATATGAGTTATATTTTTAAAGATGAACTAAAAGATTAATCAAAAATAAAGTAACTATTATTAAATGTTATTACAATTTAAAACAACTGTTTTCTAATATATTTTAACATGAAATGTAATTTATTCCTGTGATGCAAAGTTGCATTTTCAGCAGCCATTCCTATAGTCATCTCACATGATCCTTCAGAAATCACTCTGATATTCTGACTTAATGCTCAAGAAATTAATTATTATTATCAACGTTGAAAACAGTTGTGCTAGTTACTATTTTTGTGAGACTGTGATTTTTGATTAATAAAAATCAGTTTATTTGAAACGAAAATGTTTTGTATAGATATAGTCTCTTGGATCAATTTTAATGTGTCTTTGCTAAATAAGAAAATATATTTCATTTAAAAAATCTGCCCGAAGATGTTTGTATCACAAATATAAGTTATATTTTTAAAGATAAACATATTGTATATTATGTTTTGAATACTTTACATGAACTAATGTTGACCTTGTTTACAATGTTTCAATAAAACTACTGTTTATTTATCCAAAAGTGTTGTCAGACTTTTTTTTTTTTTAATGTATATATCCTTATTTAAACAATTATGTACTTAATGTTAATTTCAGCATTTACTAATGCTTTATAAAAATTACAAGTTGTTTGTTAACATTAGATAATGCACTGTAACATGAACAATGAACTGTATTTTTATTACCTAACATTAACAAAGATGAATAAATAGTGTATAAATGTATTGATCATTGTTTGTTCATGTTAGTTAATACATTAGTTTATGATGCCTTATTGTGAAGTGTTACCAATTATGTTTATACTGCTTTGCTAGTTATTATAAAGTCTTTATGACATTTATCATATGACATGAAAAAAACAGCGCCACCTATTAGTGAAAATGTACAGAACATCAAACACAATGTCCACAGGGGGGCGCAGCTTACATTGTAAGGCGTTTCAAAGGAAAACCGCAGCCCACACGTGTTGGCTCAGATTACAGGAATCTTACAAAAGTGTGACTTGAGCTATTTACATTTTTTTTTTTTTCCGTAGAATACCGCTATCACAGCAGTCCTGCTATAGGAAACCACACAATAAACCTTCCATCTGAGTACATGTAAATGAACAAGAATATGAGACCATAATCAGCGACCATTCATTAAATAACGTATTGTTGGTATTGCTTTTTTAATACTGCCATATACACAGATTTGAGCGAACGCTTGTATACAGATGCTCCAGCACCTATGTGCAATGAGTCATTCAGGATTAGGTGGGCGGTAGATGCTCATACATTTATGAGATTTCTTATACTGTTCACCAATGCTGCCACTGAAATGTGTGACACTGTGTGGGAGAAAAAGATATCCACATTTGGCCCTCTGACAAAGATTGAATGCAATTTTATATATTTCTTTTAAATTATAGTAAACAAAAACTGCAAGCAATTGTGATTCAAAACACCTATCACTTTTATGCTATCATCAAGGTCTCCTGAGAGACATCAGTTGCATAAATGTTGATATGGTTTGCTTACTTGCGTGGCGGGGGCAGGGAAAGGCACGAGGATCTGTGCCGAGTTGCACCGTGTCACGTTCAGCCCAACAGCTGCCTGGTGGAATCCAGCTCTGTTGATTCTGAGCCTCCGAATCCACACTGGCAGAGACGCTGATACAAAGACGGCTGTGTGTGCTTCAGACGACAAAGACGGTAAATAAGTGACAGCATATAACCATGTAGCTTCAAGGCTGAAACAAACTTTTCTGCATTTGTCTACGTCTGTGTTATTTTGGGTCGCAGCGCATCTGCGTGAAGCACAGAAACAACAACAGATAGGCCAGAGGTCAAAAATCTTTGGCATACAAAACACACAAGGCCATAAAATGTTATGAATACAATTTGTTATATTTTACTTTTTATTTCATTAAATCTTTCTGAAGTTTATCCACATTTAAGTCTATCTAAATTATTATTATAAATGTTTTTGAGGAGTATAATATGTTGCTTTTTATATTTTATACACCTATGAAATACATACACATTCAAAATTTTGGGATCAGAAAGATGTTTAAAGTCTCTTATTCTCATCAAAGTTTCATTTATTTGATCAAAAATACAGAAAAAATTAATATTATGTAATATAGTAATAATATAGTTTTCTGTATTAATACACTTTAAAATATAATTTATTTCTGTGAAGCAAAGCTGAATTTTCATCAGCCATTTCTCCAGTCTTAAGTGTCACACAATCCTTCAGAAATCATTCTAATATGCTGATTTATTATAAATGTTGGAAACAGATTTGCTGCTTAATATTTTTTTTGTAACCTGTGATATTTTTTTTTTAGGATTCTTTAATTAATAGAAAAGAAAAAAGAACAGCATTTATTTAAAATATAAGTCTTTACTAACACTTTTTATCAATTTAACACATCCTTGCTGAATAAAATTATTAATTTCTTTCAAAGAAAGAAAGGAAGGAAAGAAATTACTGACCCCGAACTTTGAACAATAGCGTTTATTGTTACAAATTATTTCTGTTTTAAATAAATGCTGTTATTTTTAATATTTTATTCATTAAAGAATCCTGAAAAAAGTATCACAGGTTCCAAAAAAATATTTAGCAGCACAACTGTTTTCAACATTGGTAATAAATCAGTATATTACAATGATTTTTAAAAGATCATGTGACACTGAAGACTGGAGTAATTATGCTGAAAATTCAGCTTTTCATCACAGGAATAAATTCTAATTTAAAGTATATTAAAATAGCAATCCACTTTCTTAAATTGCAATAATATTTCACAATATTGCTGTTTTTTCTGTATTTTTAATCAAATAAACAGCCTTGATGAACAGAAAATACTTGTTTAAAAAACATTAAAAATCTCACTGACCCCAAACTTTTAAATGACGGTGTGTACTTATATTACATCTTTGTAAGTTTCATTATATATTTTACTTTTATTTATTTATTTTAAAAAGGTTGGGAAATTAAGAATTATGTATATAATTGCAATACATAGTTGTTTTACAACTAAAAAAATGACCTATAAACATGCTCAGGTCTTTTGTTTGTGGATTGCAGTTTAGCAGTGAAAGTCTGAGTCATGAGTTTTTGCTCAAACAGCATGAAATCTCAAAAGGCTAGTACACGTGTCTAAAAAGCATTAGAGAAACAATACAAAATCCTGTTTCAGAAATGATTATTGTGATCAGCAAGTACACATCAGTACATTTAGCTGAGTGTTGTAACATGTTTAGACATGATTTTGACAGAATGCCTGAACTGAATCAAACATTTAATCAGGTTATGGGCAGATTTTGAAGGTGGAGTTTAGTTACTTTAATATGACCTGTTGTTGTATAAAACACACTGACATGTGATTAAATAAAGTTGACTGTAAATGCTAGCACAAACTCTGACCTACATATAATACAAATCTCTCCATTCTGGCTCAGACATGCACATATGACGCAGAGGAAGAGATCTACAGGGTGGGGAGACTTGCATGGTTGGTAATGCAGTGGAAATGTGAGACACACACACTCACACACACTAACTGATTAATCTGATCATGGCACACCTGGCATGCCAAGGTGTGTTCTTCCTTTTCCTTCCATTTTTCCCATTCAAATGCCAATGTTCCCAAGGCCAAAACGTCTTTAACCATCTGTTTAGCCAAGACCACACACTGCCACTCCATTTGGAGCGAGAATTCCTGTGATTTGCCACATTGTCCACCATGTGCTCGGTAAGAAAAGCAGTATTGAGAGTTCTGTTTGTGCATCTAGTGACACATTACAGAAAAAAACGCTGTTAGGTTAAGCTGCAATTAATCAGTAACCAGTTTGTGTTCTAAAATGTTTTCCAAACATTATATTTTGGTTGTTTTTGTTTTTAAAATCTGAATAAAGTCCACTTAGTGGAACATTGTTTTAAGGTTAGCAAGAGTTTTGCAACTGAAAGAAGTCCACTTCCAAAATATAATGTACTCACCCCCTTGTCATCCAAGATGTTCATGTCTTTCTTACTTCAGTCATAAAAAAAATATGTTTTTTGAGGAAAACATTTCTGCATTTTTCTGCATATAATGGACTGCTATGGTGCCCCGATTTTGAACTTCCAAAAGGCAGTCTAAATGCGGCTTTAAACAATCCCAAATGCGGTTGTAAATGATTCCAGCCGTTTGGCATTAAAAAGTATATAAATAGTATTATTTTTATTAAAATAACAATCTAGATAAGACCATTCTTTCTCGGCTGGGATCATTTACAACCGCATTTGGGATCGTTTGAAGCCGCATTTGAACTGCATTTCGGAAGTTTAAAATCGGGGCACCATATCAGTCCATTATATGGAGAAAAATGCTGAAATGTTTTCCTCAAAAAATATACTTTCTTTAAGACTGAAGAAAGAAAGACATGAAGATCTTGGATGACAAGAGGGTGAGTACATTATATGTGAATCTTTGTTTTGGAAGTGGACTTCTTTAATTTTAACAACAACAACAACAACAACAAAAAAATTTAGTTTCCATAATGTTCATAGAACGTTATTTTAAGGTTAGCATAATGTTCCCGCAACAGTCTTTCACTTGAATTACATTAGCAACTCAACATTCTTAAAAAAAAAAAGTCAAATGTTCCTCTCAACTTAACACCATAGGAATGTTAAGAAAATTCCAGTTTCCAATATTAACTTATTTATCCACCTTGTTTTTCCTGTAAGAGTGGGTGCCATTTGTAAATTTTATGGGTCTATTTTTAGCTGTACAAAACAGCTCGTTTTGCTGTTTGATACTGCTAATTGGTGTGTCTTACCATATTATTTTAATGTATTCTTTTAATTATGAACACATTTGTTTGTAGTGCAAACAGTTTTACCGTTTACTGCATGTTGTTATTCTTCTTGTTATTTCCCAATAGAGGGTTTGCACTTACGTCACAATTTAGTCAGTTACCCGGATATTCGGATGTAAACAACAGCATGGACTGCACGGTTAATGTACTACTGAATACATTGTTCTGCTAATTTATGCTGTCTAAGCCATAAAAAAACATGTGGAAGCTGCTGAATCATAAAGAGAATGACTCAGCAAGCAGGAAAGGGTGCAATATTTTTTAAAACACGATAAAGTTAACAGGTGGTAAAGATACATACAAGCAATAATAATAATTAAGATATTAGCCTAACATTTCACCTACCTGACTGGAAATAATAAGAACAAACACGAATGTTGTCAAAATTCTTGCCCTGGAAATCCTGGTTCAGTTTGGCCAACTACAAATGCCTTTTGTTCCTCAGAGAGTTTTTTGCACTCTTTGATTTGTTATAACTTTTGGCAGTCTATAGTAGGCTACTCCAAATGTTTTTCCCGGTCTGACTGATTAGTACAGCCCAAAACATGACAATAATTGTCCATTTTCAGCAGCAATAATCAGCAAAATATGCAAGTGTCCTTCCGTTCAGTGGCGTTGTTTACATTCAGCGCCGCCAATATGGCTGACTGATGACTCATGGAGAAAACACTGTATTTTTAGCTGTACAAAACATCTTGTTCTGCTGCTTGATATTGCAAATTGGTGTGTCTTACCATATTATTTTAATGTATTGTCTTAATCACGAACATACTGGTTTGTAGTGCAAACAGATTTACCGTTTACTATCAGTACGTTTACAGGGACAACTTAACACGATTAAGACAATACTTACTAGATTCAGAATCTACCATGTAAACAGAGATTTTTGATTACCTTAATTCGGCTAAAGTCATACTCAAAGTAAACACAAATCGAATTAAAACATGTGGAGTATTACTATTTTAGTCGCATTATCAAAGTGCAGTACACACCTTAATCACACTACCGCCATGTAGGACATTTCGCCGCATTTTGCGACAGGATACTCATATGGCAGGGATCATCTGTTTACACAGATAGCATGACAAATAATTAACTGCACTTGAAGCTTTAGTTAAAAATGAAAAACCCAAAACTGTACATGACACCATAACGAATACGAATTATATGTTCATACGTGAAATTCTAGAGGGAAAGTCAGATGGCGTCGCATGGGGAACAATGACGTGTGCCATTAATCGGCCTATAAACGGGAACATGGAAGGAATATTCTAAAATCAACTCATGTAAACACCTTAATCATAATATTGTCTTATTCAGAACAAGATAAATAATTAGATTACTGATGTCCATGTAAACGTAGTCATTGTTATTTTCTCCTATAGCGTCCATAGGCTTATTTCGTTAAAGAATAAGGTGGATAGATTAGTAAATTCCTAAGCGTTATTTGAACTGAATTTTCATTTTCACAACACAACATTCTTGGAACGTTGATCTGTAACATTCCAAAATCTTTTCAAAATTCACAAGGAATCCTACGCGAGAGAATGATCTCATCTCTAGTATGTGAGCACACACCATTAAAAAAAACAATATACATCTATCACCATCTTAAAAACATTTAACAACCAGTCGAATTTCTTTTAAGTGCTCCACAAGCTGTTTAGCTGGTTTCACTATTAACCAGTTTAGTTATTTTCACGATAACATCTCAGGAGGCCTAACACTCACACAATATGCGTATATGCTGGAATTTAAATTGTACGTCGTTACGAAAATTACACTGATTAACCACAAAGTCATGAAAAGTGAACTAAAATCCCAAACTTGATAGTTCGGTCCATTCTTAAGGCCATTAAACGAGCTTAGGGACTATCATGGGCCTTTCATTCTGTGTATGAGGAGTGGCTAATCCTTTAGCATGAATAATTCACACTCACTCACTCGTTCATTCAACATTGTCCTCTGACGGATTCCGCGCTGTGATTAATGCAGCTGAAAGACACCCACTATCTGCGTGTTAAGTACGCATTGCGAAATGTCAAAGCCAATGCCAGGTTAAGATAGGGTGTGTCGGAAATGTGTGAGACGGTGAATGACACCACATGCTGTGGGCATTTCCAGATCTTTGCCGTACTGGGTGTGTCTGAACGTGTAAAGGTGCCTAGTACTTATCATTACAGTTTCATGAGACGCACTAATTAAACATTTGGACGGAATGTTTTGTTATGAAGATTACCTTTTATCTGCCACTTTCTTGTTTCATTTTCGTATGAATTAACTGCATAGCCTAAAGTAAAAGAAGGGTATTACACTGTTTGCTCTGGTATTCTGAATTCCGTTCACACAGCATGAGACTTTCCAGTAATTACATATAGGGTGAACGCAGGGGGTAACTGCAATACAATCCCCTCAGTCGGATAGCTCTGTGTTACAACACATTGATATTATTTCAAATGGATTGGCTTACATTTACCCCTAGTAGTAAGCATACAATTACAGAACCCAGCCCACCAGCTGACGCTGAAACAACAGGATGAAATATGATCTTTTCCTAAAGCGGCCTGTGTGTTACAAAGCCTCATCGAAACCGGTGCAGGGTCTCATTAATGCCACAAGGAGGCGCTTGTGTTTGGCTAGGGAGGATCTAGTATGTGTCACGTCGTTGCCCTGAGGCATACGAGATAAGCATTTCTTTTATTTTAATATTCTGAGCTGTCGCAGTTGGATGTTTGAGCCAAAGTTATAAATATATGGTGTTATAATATTTAAAGGTTTGCGTTACTGTGTCCCTTATGTAAATGTGTCAACAATATGACTTTTACTGTGTTATTCAAGAAATGTTTCTGAACAAATAAACCTAAAATCCAGAATAAACAAAAATGAATCTTGTATTGATTTAATGTGTGTCATTCTCGGTCACTTAAAAAGTAGGAGTGTGTATTATTAGGGTGTGTTCTCAGTAATGTGCAGATGCCCTACAGGAGGCTTGTGTCATGCTGTGTATGGACTGACCACTCCCAGTTCATCCAGTAGTTCTTAGTGAAATTAATCCGTCGTTTGGATGAGATTAAATCTGATGTAAATTCATCTCATGACACGCCGACAGTTTCAAATCCTTAGACGCTTACATCTATATTCAGATATTACATTTTTTTGTTTTCTCCAAATCTTTTATTTCAAGAAGCATGAATGAGGTGATATGAATGTAGCAATTTTGTTGTTACCCTGAAGCTAAATACAAAATTATTTGGTCTACAAGCACAGAATGCATAGAAGACAACAGCAAAATGAATAATGATGAGCAATGGCTTTACATAAACCAATAAAAGGATTTTCTTGGCCAAACTACATTCTGGGGCCATTTTAATGTTTTTTTTTTTTTTTTTTTGACACGATGTGGGGAACTGCCATTAGAAAAACTATTTTAGATTTTTCACATATGGGAATAAAAATAAAATGATGTTTAAAAAAAATCTAAAACATATTTAGTGCAATAAAATTGCTTAAGGTCAATAATCATTGTCCTGTACTTCTAAATATTTTATGGACCCTTTTTACAAAACTGTGATGACGCGTTTCAACGGTCATCATCATCATAAATCCCTTAAAGTTTTATAAATTTGGATTTTTTAAAAAATACGTATGTACATTTATAACACTATACTTTGTATTATATCACCTTTTCATCAAGTTACAAAAAAACTAGTTAAAGCTATGCCAGTGTGTTTCTAATGCAGCGTCTATGGGAGGGACGGTAAATTTGACGTTGTTTTCTCTTCTGACTTCCGATATCAGTCTTTCTCAGTTTTTTTCCTTTGAGTGAAAGTCGTGAAATCACTATCAGGGAGTTTTTCTTTTGTTATTTGAGTAAATGGGAATGCAAAAAATATATTTGTGGTACTCTCCCATTCACTGCTCTCGGATTTTACCCAACTAGGACGACTTCCGCTATGAGAAAGGTCCATCATTTTATTCTTCACGTAAGAGTGGGTGTGGCCGTTCGTAAATTTTATGGGTCTGGCTTCCGGTCTCATTGGCATCCAGCTATTTTTACCTCTACAAAACAGCTTGTTTTGCTGCTTGATATTGCAAATTGGCATTTTACCATGTTATGTTAATGTATTGTCTTAATTATGAGCACACTGGTTTGTAGTGCAGTTTTACTGTTTACTGCACGTTGTTATTCTTCTAATTATTTTCAGGAAGTCTCACCCATATGCTTACTTCTGCCTTAAAGAAAAAGCTGTATAGACATCTAAATATTTAAAAATAAATAAAACCATGTATTTAATTCCTTTGAGACACAGTTTGCCCCTCCCCAAATGTTATGCTTAATGGTACATTCAATGCGCAAAAACGTTTATCTTTTTAAACACTGATTTCATTATGCATTCACACAGGGATATAGAGGAACTGAGTGAGATTAAGTGGTAATGTAGCTTGGATTACATTACACAGCTACAGCAGTACAGTGTATGGTCATGTGACGTTTGACTCACGTGGTGTGTCAGAACTCCTACTCCATAAAGGGAAGAGAGGCCTTCAGCAGAGCCTTCAGTGGGCAATAAGTCATTCATACTTTATGAATGAAGGCCGCCTTTAAATAATACACCAAAGACTACAGAAAGAAAGAATTTAAATAAGCTATTTAAAGTCTAAAAATTCATACCAGACATAAAAGCCCCAAGTTACATTTAAGTTTTAAGTTTAAACTACACATACTGGCACTTTTTGTTAAAACAGGTTTGTGGGCCTTCTCCATTCCCTCCCCCTGTGAGGCAGCAGCTGTTTTGTGCATGTGTTGATCTGTACCCCAGTCCCTTCCCCCCATGTTCATTTCCCTGAAGTGTCTCATTTGAGTCTTTAGACCTGTTCGCAGCACATTTTAAACCACTTTGTCATTTACCTAAGAACAGGCAAATTATGACTATGCTTTGGATTTGAAACACCTAGAGATGACTCATTAAGAAGTCTTACAAAGCTGCTGCCCTGCTCCTGTTCTAAAACCTAAAAGAACGTTTTATTAATACCACATAAAAGCATTAACAATTCAGTGTTGAAAATGTAAAAAGTATTGTGTTTTAGAAAACTGAAGCAGCCATTTTTTTTGTCAATAAGCACATTAACCAATTTCCACACCTGCCATTTAAAGCCATTTTAATATTTACAGATATAAATCCTGGAAATTTAAAACACCACGAGCACCTAGAACTACCCACCACCCCCACAAGAACTGCACAGGAACTGCTTTTCCTGGAATACAGCAATATCTTGAGTTCAATTCCATAAAGATGTCTCTTTAAACACTGGAGACAAAGTCATTCAAAGCTTTACATTTTTTCGAGAACCAAGCATTTCGCTCTGTCATTTTTAAAGCATTTTAATTTTCAAAAACAAAAGTTTGATGCCAGGTTGTGTGGTACTTCAACAATAAATGTGCAGACTAGAGACAGATACCTGAACAAATGGAAAGGGATGGGGGAAAATCTATCAGTAATCCGAGTTATGTGCATTCTCGTAAAATTACAGAGACTGGGACAGCATTTCTGAGAAGTCATTTTAATTTATTCTGACATGCTAAAAGGGAATAAATTACACTTTTATAGAATGTCCAGCTGTAAAGTACTTAAAGCTGGTTCTGAGGGACAGTTTGGAGGCAAGGAAAACAACAAAAAGAAAAGAAAAAGCCAAGTTATCTGTGTGCATTTGTCGTGGCTAAAGGCTGAGGAAAACATAAGAAATCAAACTGCTCTTGCCTCACAAGACCCAAAACTATATAGAAAAGAAACCCTCCAACATTTTCTTTGCAATAAAAAAAAAAGAAAAGGAAATGAGCAAAAGACCGCTACCTAACAGCAGCGAAAAACTGTTGCAGAGAGAAAGTCCCAGAGATATTTTACAAGAGGATCTGCTTCACCACAGGAAGAAGCAACAAAAAACCCTTTCCCCCAAATAATCCATTCAATACAGGGAAAGACAACTCTATAAAACTGAAAAAGTATATTTTTCTGATTAAAAAAAAAAAAACAAAACAAAAAAAAATGATATATATGCATATAAAAATGGTAACGGGAAGGGTGGAGTGAGCACATTTTTCTCTCAAAAACAAAACATTGAGTCTATCATAGCAATTAATCGTACGAATGGTTACTTTCTCAATCAACATGAACATTTTCCAAAGAGAAAAAACCCAGATCAGATGCATACAATTTTCATCTAAGCATTTAACATACAGGTTTAGTTCAGAGTGATGCCTAATTTGTAATGAATATGCTTTTGTGGAGTTTATTCTTTTATTTTTTTAGACTTCAGAATACCAAGTACAATATAGTTAATGCAGCGTTCTAAAGAGAAACCTAGTAGTCACTAGAATGTTTTTTTTTTTTTTAAATCTTCACATTAGAAGCTCTCTAGCACATATCAGCAGGCAGAATCGTAATTACCTTTTTAGAAAAGAAAAACAAAACCCAATGTTTGCCTTTTTAATTATTTGGATACATTTGAAACAAACAAAAAAAAAAAAAAAAAAGATTTAATCTCAGATGTTTCATTTTGCTTGAGGAAAGAAAAAAAAAAAAATTGAAGGACGAAAATGTGTCTCGGATGTCTCCATTCTGACAGAAGAGTGTCTGGGTTTGTGCCACGCTTGGTGACGAGAGGACGATGAGAAGGAAAGGGAGGGGGCCAAAACTGCTCTGATGGGCAACCGAGAATTCAGGAAGGACCCCGAACAGCTTTCCTGAAGGAGAAAACTCGGGAAAATATCTGCATGTGCACAATTATATCCCCATTTTCTACAGTTTTCCATTTGAAAGGAGAAGGGGGCGAAAGTCTCAAGGGACAGGACAATAGAAAAGGCTACAGCTTCCAACTCCAAACCAAGCCTGCTCTCTGTGTGGATATAGTATATACATACCAATATATAGATATATGCGGAGCATCTTATCTATATATACCGATTACATATATAGTATATGGAACAAAAGTTCTTTAACAGGAAAAAGGTTGCCCACAGTGCCTGGCAGGTTCTGGTGAATTTGATCCTAGATGCCGGGGTGTGATTGGAAGGCAAATCCTGCTACGACCACTCTGCTCTGCTTCATTACATTGTCTTAATGCTTAGAAACCTGCAAGACAGGGAGACAGATAGAGAAATAGAGAGGAGAGGGTTAAGAGTTAGCGGCACCGAGCTGAATGGGGTTGAGCTACTGTAATCAATGCGGCCAACCCAGTCAAAGCACTATTCAGTCCTGGAAGAGAGAAAGTGCAAAGTCATCAGTCCCTCTCTGCAGTAAAGTCGAGACTTGCTGCAGAGAATCTCAGAAAAACATTCATGTCATCAAACTCACGGGGGCTCAGAGGGGATAAACACTTTTGCTACAACAGTCCAGAAGGGGTTTGAGGCAGCTAAGACCTTTCCTAACCATGACTGATGCATGTTACTCATTCATACGCTTCTATAGCCGACTGACACCTTAACCAACACAGCTGCTGCACGATCAGCCACCCTACAGTTAAATAAAACCAGCTCAGAGCAAAGCAGCTGTCCCTTCGAGAATCCTTTATGACATTATTCACTAACACAGATACTAGATGACGCTACCAGCCTTAAAAAGCAGCACAATATCCATCTAAAAAGTACCATTTAAAGATATAGTCCATCCAGAAAATTAATTAATGTGCTTCCAAACCTCTATGATGGAAAGCTGGTTAAATTTCAATGCAAGGACAAAAAAAATAAAAAAATGGATACATGTGACACTGGACCACAAAACCAGTCTTACGCAGCATGGGTATATTTGTAGCAGTAGCCAAAAATACATTGTATGGCTCAAAATGTTTCTTTAATGCCAAAAATCATTGGGATATTAAGTACAGATGTTTCATGAATATATTTTGTAAATTTCCTACTGTAAATATATAAAAAAATTCATTTCTGATTAGTAATATCCATTGCTAAGAACCTCATTTGGACAACTTTAAAGGCGATTTTCTCAATATTTAGATTTTTTTTTTGTTTGCACTCTCAGATTCAAGATTTTCAAATAGTTGTATCTCGGCCAGTTATTGTTCTTTCCTAACAAACCACACCAAAAATGAACCCTTATGACTGTTTTTGTGGCCCAGGGTAACATGCATACAAAGATATTTTAAGAAATATATCAGTGTTCCACACAAAAATAGTTACAGGTTTGGAATGACAATTTTAATTTAAGGAGTGAACTATCCCTTTAAGTTAATGTGAATTCAACTAGAGAAAAATGAGACCGATTTGATTTTGAAGCGTAACTGCTAACCTCACAAGCAGCTTCAAGTCATGTACAATCATAATCCTCAACAAAAACAACCTGACAGACCTGTGACGTATGTTGAAATGTTTCCAGCGCAGCACTCTCAACTGTGGTCTGCTTCTAAAAATCAATGCGCTTTTGCCTCAGGCAAACAGAGCACAAAATGAAACAGGATAATATAGACAGGAAAATAAAATCTAAAGAGTTGTTTTAAGACTGCAGTTTCAACATTACTCTTGAAAAATTAATAAACTGATCATGCTTGGAAAGCATAATGTTTACTTGCTTCCTCATGTAAAAATCATATTTGTTTTTTTTAGAATCTAAAAGTAAGATAATAACAGGATTTTTAGATTCAAAAGCCAAGTTGTCGCCCATTTGTGTCACTGCTTGTGTCATTTATAACTAATCCGCAATGGATAGATGATTCAAAACCGGTTGCCAAGTAACTTGATTGTTAGGTTCGAGCTGCTACTACTTGCAGAGTATAGTTACATTTAGCTACCGCAGCCTTGACATTTCTATGGACACCGATGGAACATTTGAGTGAAAAAAGACGACGGGAAGAGGAGAAAATTAAATGCTTGACAAGTCTGCATTCATTGAGTGTGAGGAAGTATGCTGACGCAGCACTCTGAGGACAAATCTCAACAATAATACAGCAGCGCAAGCTGGGTCTCCGTTGTTGCAGAACTAACAAAGTTGCGCCGGTAACCAAGAAACCAACAATCCCCTGCAAATAAAGTTCTTTCAAGCTCAAACACTCCTGAGCGTCACCACTTAAATTCTTGGCTGTGGCTTTTCAGCCGAAGGGATCTTAAAGGGACAGTACTCCATTTCTGAGCCTGCAAGATGCGTAAATCTTCGATCAGATGGCGTTATCACAATCATATCTCTAAGCAGGGGACGCAACCTGGCTTTTGAAGGGGGGATGGGGTGCAATCAAACTAAAACGGCGTGCACGAAGGATTAGGCAAATACTACCTCATCAGCAAATGCTATTCTTAGTTAGTCCAGCCACTTTTAACAGCAGTTGTTCTCAGAGTTAATTCAGGATGAACCTTGAGTGCAAAACAGTCTTCCTGCTTTTCACCAAGCATTTACCAACAAAGAATATGACTTGAACCATGGGATTGAAAAGAAAAGACTCTAAAAGCCATGTATAACGTCACAGAGGAAATAGATCACAAAGCTCAGCTGGGAATATAGCTGCCTGCGTGGGTTGACGCCACACAATCGCTATAATAAACCCACGGTCCTCTGTGGCCATTTAGGCCTAAAGGCAGAAAAAAAAAAAAAAAAACATCTCGTTCATTTGATTATATAGATTACAGCACAAAACGGCTTTAGAATATCAGAACTGCCAGAAATTTATGGAATATATTCTCACAGCCTACAAACAAGGCTATATAAGAAATCCTGCAGACATCACAGAACTGCCGATATGAAATTTAAGACCATTTTAAGCACCAAAAGCAACTTAGAATTATATCAATGTTTAGTAAGAAACACCCAAACTAAACACTGCTGTAGTCCAACTTTAGCAGGGCACTAAAGGACACAGCAGTAGACATGGAGTGACAGCAGCTTTTCCACTTAACTGTGCCCTTCCAAGTGTCAAGCCTTCTCTGCATTAGATGCACAACAGATTTAGACTACATTAAAGCCTACACCATCTGACCAGAACTACTTATCGCTAATGTAGTGTAAAAGAAACTCTATATGCTCATTAACATGCTTTTTAATCGCCAATGGTTCTGGATGAAAAAAAGGCACTCTCGACTCCAAGTCCATATACCTAGAATGGGTTACGCCTTTTGCTGGAAAGCAGATCCACAACTAGAATCACAAAAAATAATCACTGAGTCATCACATGAACATAGAATAACACGACAGTTCCCTTAACACCAAACATATAGAAAAGTACAGTGAGAGTAAATGAAGAGATGTGAAAATGACATGGTCTTGGTTAGTCTGTGGTTAGAAATCACTCCCACGTATCCATGTTTGTACTGAAGAGACCATTATAATCAAGACTAACAAGTGTTAGATCCAGGAACAATGATTGGGAGAAATCTGTCAAATAGAGCATCCCATTTAGAAAGGGGTTAATTTAAAGGGATGGTTATCTGACATTCACAGAAAAGATTATGAAGCCAACCCTTCGTCCCAGAGAAGAATAGACATTTTTTTTTTTTTTTTTTTCAAAGTTAGTAGTCAAATTTCCCAAGGACGTCTTTGCTTTTGCAAGACATACCAATTGAATCTTTTTTTTTTTTTTTTTTTGGAGGGTGTGCATCCTTGAACTAACACCGTTTCTCTGCATTTCATGAATCTTTTGGGGAGCGAATGTTCCAAATCCACTTTTGTTTTTACAAATGCAAGCTAAGCAATTGGTGTCTCTGTTTTTGCGCTGAAAACGTCGCTTGGCTGTTTGCTACTAACCTTTCATGTTACTCTTGGGTTTGTCAGTTTGCTTGCCTGTGGGGGTTTGTGCCTGTTGCCCCTGTCCCCCTGAGGAGGCCGCTTGCTGTGCTGCTTTCTGCTTCAGCATGGTCCAGTCAAATGTGTAGTCATACTGGTGGTTCAGAGTCCTGAAAGTGAAAGTGATCAAACGGGAGTGAGTATACCAATACAAACCAAATGAAGTTAGATACCACAAGTGGAAAACAAAAAATAAACATGAGAAGTCCACAACTGGCAAGATTTTCTACTAGGTAAAATTAACCTCAGCCTGGTAACAAAGCTGTGAAAAACAAGTTGTGACTAGGGAGTGTTTTGGTGTTTCTGGGCCAGTTGGGAGTGTTGAGGTAAAGCAAGAAATTGTCAGGCACCTGAAAAGAATGCGGAAAAGCTGACGCAGGTACATGTAGTCAGGTGCCTCTTCAAACCGCAACCCACGACAGTAGTTCAGGTACATGGCAAACTCTGCTGGGAACCCCTGAGGAAAGAGCCAGATGCATGTTATGAAAGAACAAAATTACCAAGCTCCATAAATTATGTCAACCTGACCAGCTATTTTTTAAGGTGAGGAAATGAACAAAAAGAAAGTTTTTTTATATCCTATTATAATAATGCTAGTAGGAAAAAGACACTCATGCAGGCACTCATGCAGGCTAGAACAGAACAGCCTGGTGAACAGGGCTGTCAAACTAACAATTATTTTGGTAATCAAGTAATTTGCAGATTATTCTAACGATTAATCGGGTAACTGGATTTTTTTTTTTTTATAAAAATAGACCTAAGTGAACAATAGCCTTTAAAATGTCTCAAAATACATATAACAGCAATGAGGCAATAATCAGTTCAAATAAAGTATCAAAAGCAAATAATCATATGGTTGAGGGCAGAGGATGCCAATGGCCTGACGATTGTTTTTACACTTCACTGTGCAATCTAATCCTTATATAAAATAGCCGCTGTAATTTCTTGAATATATGGGCATCAAAACGTGTGAACTCCGAGTGAAGGTTTAAACATTTATTTTGAAATCGCGATGAGCAGTTAGCATACTCAAAGATATTGTCGTATTCTCCTGTGTTTTCATAGGTTTATAAATGATTTATAGAGATGCACCGATCGACAGGCCAGGGACTGGAATTAGCTGATTTTCAGCATGACCTGCCGATTCAGAGCCGGTCCGTTTTGACATCACACTTATTATGGCGACTGATAATGTATTTGTGTCGTGCCAGATGAGGTTTGCACAGCCTGAGTGAGAAACTCATGCAGAAATGAAAACAAATGAGTGCAACAACACTCACAGAAAGTTATAGATGCATACTACAGTTAAAGAAATTTTTATGATACAATATTCAGGTACGCAACATTGCACAATCAAAATGTTTCATCGCGACTGCAATGAGATTTTATAAAATAGTGGTTCAATAAAGAAGTTGTTAAAATTAAGTAACTGACATTTTAGACACAATATTGACTGTTTTTTCCTCAATTTAGTTGTCGAAAATAGTTCCAGTTCAGAAATAGTTCAGAACTGCTGTATCTCTGTGTAACACAGCAGTGTTTCGTTACTGAATGAATCCACGTTTTTGAATGAATCGAATGAGTCAATGATTCAGTAACCCATTCATAAAAGACAGTCACTTGCCTCGTTTCTGACTGAATCAGCCGTTTGAAAATATGTTGAATGACTGACTAAATTATTCACTTAAAAGAGTCATGTGCCATCACCTACTGGTGGTTTGGTTTGACAAAGCATCTACATTTTCCTAACATTTCTTATTTGTATTTTTAAAAAGATACTTAAAACATGAATCTTAAATTCTTTATGCATTCGAAATTTTGCAGTGTAAATGCATTTATAGCACCTCGGCTTCATCAAACAGTCTGTGTAAATACATCTAATGCCACTTCAGATGCAGCTTCTGTGTTTCCTGCAGTGGAAAGATGGAGTTTTTTGACAATTTAAGAAACATGGTGGGAAATGACATCTGTTTTGTTATACACAACAACTCCTTTTCAGATCATTGTTATTTCTACCACTTTCCAGTTACAGAGCACTTTATTCTGTAACTTTGTGCAGACTGGGGCAACTGTATTGTTTAATCATTTTTTATTTGGTAAACTTTTTTTGCATTTAAATAAAGTACAATTTTTTTGTATATGCTGTCAATTATAGCTCTTAGAAAAGAAATCAGAATCGGCAAAAATCGGTATCGGCAGGTCACACTTTCGAAAATTGCAATCGGTGCATCTCTAATGATTTACCTTACAAATCTGATAAAATAGCACACATTGCGTTCCCAGATGAATGTTATAATAAACCCAAACAACATGCAGAGATGGAGTTTGATACTCTCCACATTTGTGTAGCAGCATTTACAGTGAACGGAGCCACTCTGATACACACGTACATAACCTACATGCATGTAAATAAAGTGCATATATTAAACATTTATTTAATTGAATCGTAGTGTTTGTGAATTTTTAACAGCATACAACTTTATTATGATTTTTAAATGGGTTTAATATGTGGAATGTGCCACTTCCGGTATTTTGCCGATTACTCGACAATCTATTTTTTTTTTTTTAATCTAATACTCTAATAGAATCAAGGAATTGTTGCAGCCCTAGTGATAGACACAGGATGGGAGGTTTATTCTTATAAGCAACTGGATGTTTTTACATAGTTTCCTGACACACAAAATTTAAACATTTATATTCCCAAAAACACACAAAAAGAAGCTATGCAAAAAAGGTGTACAAGCATCTCATTGATATAGTTAGTATTGAATGTTCTGGAGATAACTAATTTGAATACTCATGGAGCCTGGGAATTATCATCACAACCTTTATACTGAGCAGAGGTTTTATAGCATGCATGCGTGCAGACCTTTGAAAAGCCTTACTGTGAGGATGTAGAATTTCACATACCTTACACAAGACCTCGACAGGGGTCGACATCTTTTTCTCACTAATCTTCTCATACTTCTGTTTCTTTGTGGCAGCCTGTGGGCAAAAATGAAAACGTTACACACTATGATCTGGTACTAGGCTGTTTATCAGTGTGCAATCCCACAGTGCTGGGGGCCATAAATAACACAGCTGAAAGAAGATTTACAGCACTTTTTTAGGCACCACCTGTTGGCCCGTTTCATACTGCCTAAGAACTTTAAGTTCATTCTTTTAAGGTTTTTCACTCCACATTAATAAATAAGGTAATATTCATTAACCTTATGGAGTAATCTCAACATTATGGATGTATTCTAAACATCCATACTTAATATAACCTGCATTCAAACCACACAGAGCAGAAAAGTTACTGGCATGCTTTTCGAAAATTAACCTATAAAATATATATATATATATATATATATATATATATATATATATATATATATATATATATATATATATATATATATATATATATATATACATACACACATACACATATATATATATATATATATATATATATATATATATATATATATATATACATATACATATATATATATATATATATATATATATATATATGTGTATGTATATATCAGTATCTCACTAAGTTCATTCAACAAATCTTAGACATGCTGTGCGATCCCATCTAAAAGTCCAGCCATAAGGATCAAGCCTGTGCATTATCTGTACTGCTTACCTTCAGTCCCTGCCATGGCAGGCTGGTTCTGTTGAAGTACATCAGCACGTATCCTAGCGACTCCATGTCATCTCGACGACTGTTAAAATGAAATAAAGGATTAAAATCAAGCCAGAAGGCCTCTAAACAGAGGGCAGATCTTTATTTAAATAAAAAAAATAAAAAAAAAAAAAATAGTGCATAGAATATGAGTGGGTTTGATTGAGTAAACTATCCCTAAATTAACTGACTGACCACTGACATGCCACTCATTTGGTAAAGGGCAAGCAAGCACAGCCCAATCAATCACTTAAGGTCGCAAAATGCCACGATCAAGAATTTATGGAGCTGCTTGTTATTGTAAAAGACTTGAGAACTATGTGTTCAGTAAACCATTACAAATGCTATCATCAGAAAAATTTGACTGAAATTTGTAACATGGATTGGAGCACAATGAGCAAAAACTGAATCAACAATTTGTGTCGAAGTGCTCACCTCTGCTCGATGCCCAAATGTGCGTTGATGCTAGCATAGCGAGCTGTGCCTGTGAGATTTTTGTCTTCTCTGTAGGGTATGTGCTGTCGTGTCCTGTTGTCTCGGTATTTCTTGGCCAGACCAAAGTCGATGAGGAACAACTATACAAATAAATTAAAAAGAAGCACAAACACAGACATTTCATTTTCAAAACTGACCATAAACATGAAAGAAAACTTGAGACACAAATTCATTTTTCATTTTCTTCCAACTTCCTCCTGTGAGCTGTCTGACCTATTACCTGGACCTCAGAACAAAAAACAATGCATCCAGCGTCTGCAATCAATGAAGCGATAGGGTCAGAGTCTACAACGCAAATGAAGCTTACTGGGAAAGGAAACACACCCTTAATCCAAGCAGAGATGCAAGAGTTAACTCTAAGAGCCTGTCATTGACTGAAATATCATTCTCATTAATGGAAAGCCACTCAAATCCTGTCCCACACACACATACACACACACCTACAGGCCACAGCCCAGCAAGAACGCCTCACCCAACTGGTTTTTCACTGAGGCAGCAGCCATATTGTAACATATCCACTCAGCCATGCTACTGTTTGCTTGGTTCAAGCAGGGATTTGAAACGTATTTCCTCTTGTCAAGACAATTAGTTACGCCAACCATGCAATTCCACTTAGACCCTTCCATTAGAGGTCAAGTCAGGAGAAAAGAGCTACAATCAAAGCGCACCAGAAATCTTATGATTTACCTGTTGTCCAACAACTGCTCTTTTAAGATGCATAAAACACACTGCAGCAAGGATGCCTTAAAAGAGCAGTTCTCTTCCAGAACAAAAAAATTTTACAGATACTCACCCCCTTGTCATTCCAAGATGTTAATGTCTTTCTTTATTCTGTCAAAAATTATGTTTTGATTTCTCTCCATATAATGGATTCTATGGTGCCCCGAGTTTGAACTTCCAAAATGCAGTTTAAATGCAGCTTCAAAGGGCTCTAAATGATTGGTATGCCAAAAAAAAAAAAAAAAAAAAAAAAAAAACTCCCATCTCATTTTGTAACTCAACTTCAAAATCGTCCTACATTGCAGCAGAATTACCAACCCAGTGTTTACAAAGTGAACATGCAAAGAAGGTCAAATGCCCTTTACAAAAAAAGATAATACAGCGATTTAGGACGATTTTGAAGTTTTTCAACATACCCTAACTGTCATGAACCGGAATACACAGTTCACGCAGAGCTAGACAAGGTTAAAAAGTATATAAATTGTATATAAATTGGAGATAAGACCCTTCTTCCAAGGCTGGGATCATTTAGAGCCCTTTGAAGCTGCATTTAAACTGCATTTTGGAAGTTCAAACTCGTGGGCACCATAGAAGTCCATTATGGAGAGAAATCCTGAAATGTTTTCCTAAAACAACAATTTCTTTACTGAAAAATGAAAGAAAGACAAAAACATCTTGGATGACAATGAAGTGAGTAAATTATCTGTAAAATTGTGTTCTGGAAGTGAACTACTCCTTTAAAGAGCACGTCCCAGCACAATCTTTAACGATAAAGAGGAAGCATTAAATAAGAAGTGGTTTTCTGGCCAAACTGATTTAAACATTTTCAAATTATGTAAGAGCCCTTCTCCTCTGAAATAGCCGGAGGTACAAGTACTTGGCCATCACTGTAAAAACCCACGCAAACATTTAATATTTTGCTATTTTAACTTCCTGTCAGTGCTCTGAAGATGACTGCAAATAGCTGTGATGCCAACAATTTTTCACTTCAGAAGCTGAGTACCAAAAGTTACTTCCCATTTTGTTAGGCTGAACTGAACCTTTAAATAAAAATGAGCACATCTCAACACAAAAACATGCAACAGTTTAAAAACCAAGTGTTTAAAATGTCAACCCTGTCAATAACAGGCCACAATTTTCACATGGCTTGTTGTGCAGTTGGTTGCAACCAACATTCCAACAACATGTTCCAACGATAGATGGCTGGCTTGGGAAAACAAGCCTCAGTGTCACAAAGTGCTGCTGATGAACTGAAAGATGCGTTCTGCAGCAAGAACAAGCACCCAATGCAGTGAAACTAGGCCAATCAAATTATTCTGTCAAAAGTCGTTGATTAGAAGTCACAGTAGAGCACTGGGCTTTGTCTAACTGCAACAAGTCTTTACATAGAAAACTGTGAATTCTCCTACACCAAACACGCCAATACGAAAATAAAGTGGGGAAAAAAAAAAAAAAAAAAAAAAAAAAAAAAAATGACAAGTGAAAATCCTCTGTTAAAATTTTAGAACTGACTAGGACTGAGAACAATCTGCTACTTCTTCCCGAAGTGACAAGTCCTTCACCCGCCTGTACAGAGATCCCCTCAATCTGGATTAGGAGTTAAATCTCTAGTTCTGTTTAGCATGTGTGTCTGGTTTAATGCCAACAAACGTTAATGGTTATTGTTGAAAATCAAAATTAAATAGGAAAAAGAACTCCAAAAGGCACAGAAAAAAAAAAATAAATCAAAAGAATTTTGGGCGATTATTAGGAGGTGGTTGTGGTTTCAGACCTGGTTTAATCCTGAGAAAGATGGGTCCTGAGAAGAACTAACAGCCAAGCTTCTTTTCCTCTTCCCCACTGGAGATTCTAAACACTGAACAGACAATAGAGGGTGCAGTGCATCAAACAGTATTGCTGACAACCGCACACGGCCAGCGCAGACAGGCAACACCAAGGCTCAGAAAAAGAACGCGAGGAGGAGCAGAGGGAGGGGAAGAGAAAGCCTAAGGCAATCCTTCATCCACCAGCAAGCGTCCTAGCTCAAACTCAGAGGAGGCTCTGCTAATGGCAGACGTCTTCCCATAAGCCCAGGCTCAGATACTAGCTGATAGTTGTTGTTTTTTTCAGACCGTATAATGCAGGGCCCGCTTGCCTCGTCGGTTCTCGAGCCATAGAGGCAAACTGTACATGGCACCTCTGGCCGCCCAACCCAGTGATCTTCCTCTCATCTATACCAATTGTTCCCAAGCCTGATTCTCTTTTTTGACTTTGCCAAGGCTTTATCCATAAACATTCGACAGCATTTAACGCTAGCTGTGCCATACGGTGTTTAACAGCTAAGCCCACCTCGGCGTGAGGCTAACAAGACAAATGGCACAACTAGGGTTAAGAAGGGCAAACTCTAAAGGCCATTCACTACAATGGGCACTTGTTTTAAAATTAGGCATGAGAAGCTTTGAGAAATGCAACCAACCAAAACTCAGCCCCGCCCCTTTAACAGTCCTGTGAAGGATAAATATTGCATTTCGTGTTTGACAGATCATCGGACCACCTACAGTAAGGAAGAGGCTAGAATACTTTGGCGTGCGGAGAGGCCAAATCAGGTAGGGATGAAGCTCTGAAGAACAAAACAACAAAAAAGCGTGCAGTTTAAGAGGTGCATGAATTAACCTGCATGTTATTGCAAAAACAGTTTTAGTTTAGTTACAAAAGACAAGATGGGACAGCTTCGGTGGAAGTGACATTGGAGATTTTAATACAGCAGCCCAGGGTAAAGCAACAAAACAAGCCATTAGTTAACAATGGTGCCGAGCTGAGTACGGTTATCCGCAATGTGACAGGAGAGTGGGGGACTGTGTGAGGAGAATATGTCAGACTTGAAGTACAGAGGAATATTTGGAGCTGAACTTAAGTAAATCTAAAAAAAAATATCACTGCACGAAGCATTAACAATTGCCTCTCAAACACATTTTTAGACTGACTCATGTGGAACTGATGTCACCTGTTGGCCTGCACCATTCTTGGTCAAGACATCTACAAGTTTTACTCTAAAAACGTTTTACTGGGGGCTGGATCAAGAGTGGTAATGATCGTATGAGATGTAAGCAGAGAGCAGTGAATAATGCGAGAGAATAAGCCTTATGGTTCCTCACCGAAAGAGCGGGCTTGCGAAGCAATAGCTAAATCAGATCTTCCCGTCGGCTGAGTTCACTGCACTTCTTAACTACGATTTTTTTTTGTCCAGGGTGGATGTCGACAGCTACACATCCAAAAGCAGAGCGTGTGCATCCAGAGTTTTAGTGAAAAAGGTGACAATTTCATGTGTATGTATCAAAATAAAAGCTTGAGGCTGGCATTCACACAGACACACAATGGTAAACATTTATTCCAGACAGCACTGCCAAAAATGGTAATACAGGCTTCACTCAAGTACCAAAAAGTACCAGAATTTGTAGTGGAAACTGATCTGAACTGTTAGACGACCATCAGAGCTTGTACTCGTAAGTCATTGTTTTATTTTGCACATGATGCTTTAACTTTGCCAAATGTTGCCTGTCTGCAAGGGCTCAAAATTACGAGTTATCTGAAACAAAATACAAATCAGGCAACTTCTGTACATTTGAATAGAGAGAAATAAAACAGTGCAAAGCACTTCAAAGGCTCCTAGTCCAAGGGAGAAATAAAAATAATAATAAAATAAAAAAATAAAAAAACACAACCACAAGTCACATATCATGCACAAGTTCCATTTGAGGAGTGAAAGACATACAATCCATGTTCACAGATGTCCACAGCCCAACCGTCAGGTGATTCTCAAACCATTGAGAAGTTAAGCTGTAAACATCGTGTCTAAGGACTCAATGCGGTTTTAATTATCTGCTCCTATGATTTCCCACCAAATATTCTTTGTAGAACCCAGCCATCCCAAATCATCAGAACAACATCGAAACGTAACTATCACAGGCCCTCAAGCCAGTGTTCGTCCATGAGAACGTCTCAATGTAACAGAAACCTTAGTGATCTGCAGTTTTATTCGCAGTCAATCCTCCATGTCAATTTTAAATCTTTAACTTGACTGTCTTTCTCACAAAAATAGGGAAATGGTGGAAGTTTACCTTATTACAGTGACGGCCAATACCCATTAAAAAGTTGTCTGGCTTGATATCTCTGTGGATGAAATTTTTTGTGTGCACATACTCGATTCTGCTGATCATCTGTGGAAGCAAAACAACCAGGTTAGCACCACAGGACCACTCAATTTTTTGAGTTTGCTATTACAAGCCAAAATTAACCATTCATTACCTGATCTGCAAGCATTAGGACAGTTTTCATTGTGAATCTGCGGGAACAGAAGTTAAAGAGATCCTCCAGACTTGGCCCCAGCAGGTCCATCACTAGGACATTATAGTCCTTTTCTTGGCCATACCACCTGAAAAACAGCACCACATAATTGATGACGACTCAAGATTGCATGGCAATTATTACAAAAGCATGAAAACAAAAGCTGTGCTTCTTTGATGCATGACACTTTGCTCAAGTTTACAAGATGAGATTTTATCACAAGCGAATTACAATTAAATTAAAAGACTATTAAAACTGAAGATAGCTGACTAAGTTATACTGAGCCAATAAAGCATGAAGCTTATCAGTTAAGGAAGTGTCGGAGTTACATGGCACACCCTGTGAACAATGGCATCCAATATATCCAGCTTGGTGACTTGACTGCATTTACAGTCCACAGTAACTATAGAACATGTGTTAGACCAGCCACTCCAGACACATTTTTCCGGAGTGGATGACCAAAAAAAAAATTAAAGCAATGCTAAATTGTTTACGTTACGTACAAAATCAATTAGGTGGCTCCCGCAAATATTCTAACTTTGACAAGCAGGACTCAGATACACAGCTTAGCAGGTGGAGGTTCAAAAGAGTTGCACATTTAGTGAACACATTGCTACAGCAGTCGCCAAGCAACCACCATGCTAGAGAGTCCCCTAAACAAAGAGGTATTGTGGAGACACAAGGTGCAGCAGTAGACTAGTGTGCATTCGGTCATCTGTGCCAGAAAACCAACATCTACTATTTCACAAAGACAATAGAAAATGTACTTTGAACCACAAACGGGCTCCTAATCCTTGTAATGGTTATAATGCGGAAGCAACCACATCCATGCTAAATGCTGGTGTAAAAACTTTTGTTGGTATTCAGTTTTAGGCCTTTTGGTGTAAACTCACAATTATGTAAGTCTTAGCGACATATTGTAGAGTACAAAAGCACCAGCAGTAATAATGAACAAAAAAAGTTGTTAACATTTTCCCACGAGTTAAAACCAAAAATACTATAAATGTAAACTATGAAACCAACCCCAAAAAACTCATGTTTCACAAATATACCCACATTTACAATGCTTACAGAAACTCATATCAACAGCAATCTCATGCTTACGGAAACTACAGCCTTCTCTGTGGGATACTCATTTCCTCTTTTCAAAGCAAAACTACGGGAAACGCTGAACAAAACAGTGTAGTTTGCCTGAACATGTTAACTTTAATAAACCACCTTGTATTTAGTCACACAGAGGTGTTGGTGTAAATGTGTATATATTTAAATAAAGTGAGTAGACACTTTCCTGTGATTGAGCTTACATAAAAGACTTTGAAGAGCACACAAAGCTCTTTTCTTTCATTAGCAAAGGCAGTGAGTGGTTTTAGGGAGTGTGGGGGAGGGAGATCTTGTATGGCAGGTTTTCCAAGCTCTAGTAACCAGCAAGTGAAACCAGTACTTTTACGCATCTTTTCTATCGGAAACTTCAATTCATTCACTACAAAACAGTTCAAGCCAAAGTGGGGCAGAAAGACGAGAAATGCACAACCATTTTTTCTTTGAGGTAGTTAATAACACATGCTTTTTCCGCATTCAATCCAGTAATTACACATAACCTAAATTACACATATCTTAAAAGCAGTAGCGTTAAACTAGAAGGGAGTTTAATATGCTGCTATACTTTTTAGTTATAACTCATGGCTGCATCTGGTCTCGTCCTTAAAGTGTTTGGTAAATCCATCCATCCATGCCTGGAGTTACCCAACTGGTAACTGCACAGGGTTAAATAACTAGCTAAGGTCTAAGAGTTCAGATTTCTAATCGGCCAAGCTGCTGTCAGCATGAGATGCCACAGAAATGGACACCTGTAATGGCAGTTCATTGACGGCGAAGGCAGGGTATTCGTATTTATACTAATATTACCAAGGGAAACCTTCTGACAGCTGGATTAGTTTACTAAATCATGCACTACAATCTACAATAAAACTAAATAAGCAACAAAAATTATTGCTGAAGCAGCATTTATTTAAAAAAAAAAAAAAAAAAAAAAAAACGATTAGGTTTAGAGCAAACAATTAGGTTTTAAATGTTGCAAGAAATTAGGTGTGGTCACATTTACCGCTGTCTGGTGAAATTTCACAGGCAAATTCGATCATTTCAACAGAAATACAACCGATCAGGAATCTCACGTGAGGACGAAACATTTCCCTAACCAGATTAGGCTCAGGTAGGCCATGCGCCTCATAAATAAAATGTTGATATAAATATAATATATATAAATAGAAACAGAATTTCTAATAGAAATACAATGTTACAGATCATTTTTTTGTCACATGTAGCAGCTAGAACATTTTTGCGCCAGCATGTCATGCGTCTTTTCCACCATCTACCAACACAGAATACTTTATACCTGTGGGAAACACTGAGATATGTAAAAAAAAAAAATGTATAATAAACCAGCAAAGTTAACTTTTAATACATAATCATAGTAATTCAGGTAGATACAGCCAAGAGTCGAGGTTCATAATATTTATAAAAAAAAAACAAAAAAGAAAAACAAAGAATTATGTCAGGTGGCGAAGTTAATTAAACATGAACATAACTAAATCATTGCTTTTAGTTTCAAGTTTTATCTGATACACAACATGTCTGGGATTGGTAACCTTCTCACATAAAGCTACAGTGTAATAAAATCTAATATGTACGGTGCAATAAAAACGGTTTAAGTTTTAATACCAAGTCATAAACCAGCCTAAGCCATTTTTTTCCAAGAACAAGGGTTGAAATTGCTTAATACATAAAAGCCTACAAACATAACTGCATTGGAAAATAAAGATAAATACACTATTTCAACCACTAACACTTTAACCTGTAGAGTTATAAAATATGTATAACGTTATTTACATTCAAATCAGAAAACATACGTGACAACCTCTACATTTTTCGTGAGAAACGAAAACGGGGACTACGTTTTATTTCAACGTGCATCCAGAATCAGTTATTGAAAGCTTTCTCATAAATGGTTAGCTCTTTTACACAATTACAAATGTGGTTATATAAAACAAACTAGCTCTTTAAAGATTTTTTGACACGAATAGCTGCCCTCGTACGGCTCAGTCACCTTGAGAAGAGAGCAGCAGTCTCACTAGGCCCTGAAACTTGTTTTCCCTCATCCGCCATTTTCTGATCGAGAGGGAGGACATGTTGAACAAACACAACAAAAGAGCAGCGGCCATTTCCCACTCGAACCTTACTCATTACTCAGCAACGCACAAACACACACTTCGTGATCAAATCTTATTCATTAAACTATCTTATAATACAGTATACAGAACACGTAACGTCGTTGAAGACATTTTAAAAAGCGGTTCTTTCATAGAAACGCTAACGCTAATGAACGGGCTAACGTTAGTTAGCCTGTCTAGCCTATCATCAGTGTAAAACTACACATATTAGACCATCCAATTCTCATATGTGTATATAATAAATTAACGATCTATTACGATAAGTATTATGCGTAGTTGACGTGTACTTTGTAACGTTACTCGACCCGTTGCTTTCGATCTTGCGCTAGGCTATAAACCAGATCAAACTAGTCCAGCTAGCCCATCTAAACAAAATCCTTTATAATTTCACCTACAATAAGACATCTTTACTCACCTGATGTGTGGGATTCCGACTCCTCCCTGGAGAATTTTGTACAACTTGCTTTCATATAGAAGTTGAGGGTGTCTGGCTTTCTGTGATTCCAATTTCACAGCTACCTCCTGAAAATATTCAAAATTAAGATCGTTGTTTAAAAAAATATATATATATATACACAAGTCACTGAATATTGGTTTATTAATTGATGCTACACCATCCTTTCTTTCTTAATCTATTCAAATCTACCAAAACATAGTTATATGTTTAGGTCAAATATTACAATATGGTAAACATTCAAAGCTGTACAGGCTATATTTTTCGATGACCGTATGAATTACGTCCTGGTAATCAGATGTGACGAGCTGGATCTATGTATAACCCCCTCAATCTTCTTATCCCAGCACATTTATCAAACATCCATTTCATCTTTACCTCTCCATTTGTGATGTTGATTGCCAAATAAATGTCACCAAAGGATCCAGATCCGATTTTCCGTACGAGCTTGTATTTCCCACCGACTATGAACTCGGCTTTAGAGCCACTGCTGCTGGCCATGTCCTAAAATCCGAGAAGTACTCTGAAACTGTGTGAACGGGTGAGGCTTTCAGGCTGCTCTCTTCTTCAGTCCAGTAGAAACAATGCTAGCTAGCCTAAAAACGAGTCTTCCTCACTAGCGGTGTCCTTAACAACTCACAACGACGAAAATGAGATGATAACGGACATTGGTTTCAACAGGAGATTACTCGTCTCGACATCTACGTGAAAACAAGACTATTTCCCCTGAGGTTGAGGCTGTTTTTTCTCTTGAGCAATTCCCCGAATAGCTGACTAGCAGCTTAGCCTGAAAGGACACGGAGGAGTCGATGTCCTCGACGCTCTCTTCGAAACACCTCTCTCTGAGGGGCGATTTTTCTTCTTAAAGACGCGCTTTCCAGCTTATTCGACCGCACATCAAGGCAAACGACGTTTTAACTTTGAAGAAATTATGTGAGTCGCTGCTTTCTTTTCAAAGCGCAACCCACTCACTTCGCCATCTTGTCCGTCTCTAGATGAACAGATTCTGCTGATCTGAGGAGAGGAGCGAGACCGCGCTAAAGCGCGCCGCCGCGGGCAGGGGAGGGGTTCACGCGTGATGTCAGCGAGGCTGCGGGAACGCGAATGGCGAAAAACGCGAGGGCGCGCATGTTTTTCAAAAAAAAAACATTTCAGGATTTCTCTCCATATAGTGGACCTCTATGGTGCCCCCGAGTTTGAACTTCCAAAATAATATTTAAATGCAGCTTCAAATGGCTCTAATAGGTCTTATCTAGCTAAACGATTGGTCATTTTCTTTAACAAAATAAAATAAATAAAATACAGTTTACATACTTTTTAACCTCAAATGCTCCTCTTGTCTAGCTCTGCGTGAACTCTGTGCATTCCGGTTCATTACGGTTAGGGTATGTCGAAAAACTCCCATCTCAGTTTTTCTTTCAACTTCAAAACATTTTTGTAAAGGTCGTTTGATCTTTGCACGCTCACTTTGTAACACTGGGTCAGTACTTCTGCAGCGATGTAGGACGATTCGTGTCAGTATGTAGCCTAATACTGACATTAATAAATCAAATGACACTGCTCACTCCTGTTACTATTACTCAGTTACTATATATAAGTATAGGATATATGAGTATATGAGTAACAGGACTGAAAGTAACAGAATTGAGATTTTAGGATAAAATGAGCAAATATATATAATCTAGCCACAAGGAGTACGTGGTAATATTATGAGTATACTCAGCAAATTATAGTGGTTCACCAGAGAGTTGTATTTTTAAATAAACAATTAAGAAATAATTTAGGTAACTGGAAAGACGCTGTTACAATATAATCAAATATACAGAAAAGAAAATAAACCACATTCTTTCAGTCATTTTATTGCCTTAAGAAGATCCAGATGTTGTAATATTATGTTGAAAATGTCTTGGGGAATTTTTTAGTTTTTTAGTTTAGGGTAACAGGACTGAGTGAAAACCTGTGGACATGACTAAAATGTGTATTTTATCTAAAATATTATAGATTGGGACATGGAGGTACACAAAAAAGCAAAATAATGTTAAAATGTAGCGTTAGACACTGGGAACATGTACAAATGCTGTATTTTCAGTGTTTTAGTGTTTTTTTTTTTAATTAAATATTTTAAATTTGCAGTTAGATTAATGCGCAGGACTAATATGCTTATAGAAAAACAGTATTTTATAGCTCATTTTTATGCATGTTTGTACATAATGTCCTGGGTACATAAATGGCAACCATTCGGTGGAATGGCCCATAAACAGTTCGCACAGACTTGATACGTTCAAAATTTACACATCTCGCGATGACTGTGCACGGGAACGCGCCTCGATGACCTCCGCTTCATGGTTCACTGATGCCACCTAGTGAGATCTTGCCATTAAGGCATAGTTCACCACAAAAGTAAATATAGTCATCATGTGCTCACCCTCATGATTTTTCAACCCTGTATGACTTCTTTTTTCCATAACACAAAAGGAGATTTTAAGACACTATGGTATTTTGCTTTCTTATATGGAACAAAAGATTTAATTTAAACAATAATGTTTACTTGACTGTCCTTAACATTCTGCCATCTCTCCAAAAGGAAGGCAGTCATAAGGTTTGGAACAACATTGGGGTGAGTAAATGATTTTGAACGAACTATCCCTTTAAAGGTTTCTCTCAATCAAGATACTGCACACGTCCCTCTTAATTATAGTTTTAGTTGTGTTTGACTACTCATCAAACTGATGAATTATTACCCAATCTCTTGATGGAATGTTTCATGACAAGATGGACAACATAAGATTTACTTATCATAACTTAGCATAAAAACAATGTTTAGAAAACAAAAGCATCCCAAATTGAAAAGAGGCCATTAACAAAATTAAGCAAAGAGGTATGACTAGGACAACCCATGCAGATTTTGAAAACAAGACTGTACATGTATAAACAGTAGTGTTGTGATATATTAAATCAATTTAAAATATATTTTAAAATGTATTCCTGTGGCGGCAAAGTTAATTTTTTAGCAGCTAATACTACAGTGTCACATGATTTTTTAAGAATTATTCTAACATGCTGATTTGGCACCCAAGAAACTTTTCTTATTATTAACAATGCTGAGTTGTGATGCTTAATATTTGCAAACAGTGATACATTTATTTCTGGATTATTTGATGAATACAAAGTATAAAAAGAACAGCATTTATTTGAAATAGAAATATTTTGTAACATTTTAAGTGTTGTTACTGTAACCTTTAATCAGTTTAATATCCTTGCTGAATGAACGTCAGCAAGGATATTAAATTGCAACCCCAAATTGATAGGAGGCAATCTGCAAAACAGAGCAAATTATCAATTACTACATATGTGAAGCCCATGCAGATTATGTAAACAAGGCATTTGCTGACTATTAAAACAATTACAGGCAACAAGCCATCGTTTTCTGCAGCAAACATTTTGTGATTTAATGAAGCTAGACATCATGTTTGTAAAATGAGACCTTTATTTAGACTTGTGATCTTTCAGCTTTGCTCCTCTCATGGACAAGAGGGACTTTATGCTTGTAAGAAGAGCTGGGTGGTGACTGATTACATGTAGTTTGGATTATGTAATCAGATTCAAAAAAATAAGTTGTCTACTTGTAATTAGATTAAAGTACATTTTAAAATACTCATACTCATACTACAGTTACTTTTTTATGGATTACACGATTACATTCACACAATAGCAATAAACTATTCATAATGTATCAATTCTACCAAATTTCTCTTTTACATGTCTTAAATTGTCCTCTCTGATATATCCTACTGCTTATATACTGTACATTCAGAAAGTCTTACAGTTTTGTGGACATTCACACAAAGACCAGTCATTATTCACACACATTTTTATTTTTATTTAATTGATCTGTAGGTAAATGAACCATGTATTTCTGTCTTTGGAAGGGTTTTGTCTTCCAAAGACATTCAAATGCACAAATTCACAAACTTTTTTGCCATATGATCCTCTTTCACCTAATATATTTACTTGAAGTACCCCTGAGATTTTTTGAATACATATTTTATTAATTAAGTATCATATTTGTATGCTCCGTGGTTCTCTGACATTGGTAATGGTCCATGACATAAAGGTAAATAAATAAAATATTACATTTTTAGTACGTTTTTTTATTTTGATTGGTTTTTAAATGATTCATTTTCATTTAGCGTTTTTATGAATTCATTATTAGCTTTTCATTAAACTCATAAACCCCCTGCAGTTCTTTCACAAACCCTAGTTTGAAAAACCTTCCTGTAAAATAATGTTTAATGCACTTTATGTTGTTAATAACAAATGGAACAGCCAATATTTACTTACTCTTTGTATTTTTATGTCAATATTGTACTTTGTACAATTATACTGTTTAAATCAATATGATAAACGAGGTTAGGTCAAAAGTAATATAAAGTTGTCCGATTATATTAAAGTCTGTGATGTAATGGATTACGTTGCAAAAGTACAGTTTTTGTCATGTAAATTGGAATCAATAACAGATTAAAATTTGTACATAATCTAGAACTGCTAGTAAGTGTGGATTTTATTGCTATTTCTGTTTAATAAAAACCCGGGATAAATAGTAAGAAGCAGAAGCAATTTCTTCAGGATGCCCTTTGTTGACAAAGACTTTTAACCTAAAACCACAAATAAATGACGTTAGTCCCATATGCCCTTAGTCATTGTTTGTGGACCATTACCTGAATGTCACCCATCAGGTTCTTTCTGGGTAGGCAGAAACAATGAGAGGGAGGGAGGAGTGTTGGTTCATTTCAAAAGCTATATAACTACAGGGCCCCAGATACTAAGATACACCTGCTGAGTTTCCCACTCTCGACTCATACGACGACAGCAACCATGAAGCTGGCTATCCTGATCTGCGTTTCTGTTCTCTTCTACCTTTCTGGTAAGATTCAAATTTGGCAATTTAAGGTACATAAATACAATGAAATGTGGATATTATGTCATAATTATCTTAAATAATTAAAATCAAATCCAGATTGATACTTAGTCAAACTACTATTGTTGTTTAACAAACATCATGTGACACTGACGTGTCATAATAAGCATTTTTGAGATACACAGTGTTTGTTTTTTGAAATTATTTTATGCTTTCTGGAAAAATCCACACATGGTAAGGTTACAGCTCACAAGATTAAACTTTTGTTCTTTAGAGCCATTATTCCCTGACCCAGACAGACCCATTTTTTGATATTTTGGAATGGGTTCATGTTGTAGAGATCAATGATAACTGACATATGACACTGATGAGAACTGAGACACTGCATAGTGGGTCATACTTTTTGTTGTTTTTAGGAAAAAAACAAACAAAAACACACACACACACACACACACACACACACACAAAAACAGAATCCATGAATTGTTGTTATAAGGTTAGGTCTTCTTTATCCAGCTTGATTCTCTGACCAGAGCCTATTTTGAAGTATTGTACGGACATAAATCCCTTTATTCAATGCAGATATACTCAAGAACATAAAAGGATGTTGCAATGACTGAAATGTAAATTCCTGTTTTTGAAATGATCATAACAAAGGAGAGAAAATAGAAGCGCAAATATGTAAAGTACCTAGAAGCTATTCAGACATACAATAGGTTGAAAAGAAAGTACAAAACTTGCTTAGCCACTTTTTTTTATCTAAGACCTGTTTGGAATTTCAACAGGGAAAACCTTAGTGCCTTTCCTGGTTTATTTTTAACAATAATCTAAATTTTTCACTGTTTCCACAGTGGCAGAAGCACAGGAGAGTGAGGTAAGTTAGAGTAAAACCACTAATTTTAAAAGTTACCAGATGTTGCAATAACTATTTCACCTTTTTTCATGCAGCTTAAAAAAATGAAGTCTCTTATGCTCACCAAGGTTGCATTTATTTGATCAAAATACAGTAAAAACAATACAAACATGAAAAAAAAAAAAAAATCGAATTCATTCTAATATGATGATTTGGTGATAATTTAAAGTCCCCATAAAATCAAAGTTTTTTTGGCTTTTAGTATAAATATGATAGCCTTACGGTTATCTATAAGGTAGTGTGCTCGAAAACAATGACAAAATTCGCGTTTACAAGATAAAAGCATTTAAAACGTACAGTCTCTCACTTCCGCCAATATGGATCAATGATTTTGATGACATCACGCTGCACTTCAGGTTCTCATCAAACGTTCTCATCAATATTTTCCTGTTTTAGTTGAAATTACGTCACCACAAAGAATAACGCTACGTGTTTCAAAGCACTTCAATGGACCTTTAATAATTTAAAACAAATCTTAAGACATTTCTTATTTTTATCAGTGTTAAAAACAGTTGTGCTGTTTAAGATTTATGTGTGAACCGTGATACATTGTTTTCAAGGTTCTTTGATGAATAGAATTTTTTAGCATTTATTTGAAATCGAAATCTTTTGTGACATTATAAATGTTTTTACTGTCACATTTGATCAATTTAATGCATCCTTGTCTTTAAAAATAAATCCTACAGACCGTAAACTTTTAAACAGTAGTTTATAATCAAGTAAATGGAGGTAAAGTGTCATTATATTTGGTTTGATTGTTGAATCTCTCTGACATCTTCATAATAGAACAACGTTCCTGAATTTGGATGTACTCGTGAGTACAATCCAGTTTGTGGAGACGATGGACTCACATACTCCAATGAGTGTATGCTGCACTGGGAGAACAAGTACGTGAGCTGAACATTTGTGTAATGTAAATTCAACGTTTTGAGAAAGCTGGGGCAACACATGTGAGAATCCCAGGCTAAGCCCAGATGTCAGTTATTTACAAAGCTCCCAAGGTTTAGTAAACAGCCATGTTTTCATTATGAGGACAAAGTATGTATTATACAAAAAGCACAAGGCATAGTAAACATTTTTGACAGCAATTCAAACAGTATTTGTGCCTCTTCTAACACGTCTTCTCTGTTTAGGGTTCGTAACAAGAACGTCAGCCTTAAGCACGCAGGACGGTGTGAGGATGAAAACAAGTGAGCCTGAACTCACTGCTGTTACATCAATGGCATCCAAACTGGCCTTTAGTTTAGATACTACACCAACAACCAGCATGATTTTCTGTCATACATTAATCAGTATCATGTAAGGACATATGCTATTGGAACTTTATCAGACACTGCTTTGTCAATATGTAATCTAATGCAATAAAACAGTGAAGCATTTGAGAACTCTATTTTATTAATAAATTATAATTAAAAACTGTAATTTAAAATAAATCACATTTAGAATCAAAATTTTCTCTTTTTCTTCATAATTATGACATAAAAATGACAACAGCAGAATTTTGTAGCACATGTGAGAATTGTTTGTTTAAATACTTAAAATATTTGAATATGTGGGTGAATGCATGTTTACTTTTTGTTTGCGTCATTCAAAAATACATTAAAAATTCAATGTATACATACACTGACTTGAACATATATTTTCTATGATGTACATGTTTTTGTTTTCTAAAATGTAATTCATTTGGACATTTTTGAGGAGCATAAAAAAAAAAATATTGGGGTGTCCTTATATTATGATCATCTTATAACATTAAAAAGCTGATTTAAAGCAAATAAAAAACGTAACATATAAACCTAATAAATATGATATTTGTGAAAGAAATACCACATAAGAACATTTCTTAAAATGTTGCCAAATATGTTTAGGAGTTTTCCTTTTTTTGTGGTGAATACATTTTAAATTACGTATTTGCTCTTTTAATTATGTGAACATTATCAAAATTCTAGCAATATTGCAGTATGTTTTTTTTTTTATTCAGATTTTAATTTTAATTACATTTTACATTACATTTTCTATTCAATTTTATAATTACACTACCAGTGAAAAGTTTTTGAACAGAATGATTTGAAATGTTTTTGCTCACCAAGCCTGCATTTATTTGATCCAAAATACAGCAAAAGCTGTAATATTGTGAAATATTTTTACCATTTAAAATAACTTTTCTATTTAAATATATATTTTAAAACGTAAGTTATTCTTGTGATCAAAGCTACAGTTTCAGTTTGATCATGTCACATGATCCTTTAAAAAAATCATTCTAATATGCTGATATGCAGTTCAAGAAACATTTATTATTATTATTATTATTATTATTATATTATTATTTGAGTACATTTATTCCAGGATTCTTTGGTGAATAGAAAGATTCAAAGATCACGTTTATCTGAAATAAAAAGACAATATAGAAACAGAAAAAAAATTATACACCACACCATTTGTAAGCTTGGAGTCAGTATATATTATATATATTATATAGAAGTTAATACTTTTATTTAGCAAGGATACTTTAAATTGATCAAAAGTGATGATAAAGACATTATAATGTCACAAAAGTTCTAGATAAATGCTGGTCTTCTGAACTTTCTATTCATCAAAGAAACCTGACAAAATTCTACTCAGCTATTTTTAACAATAATAAATGTTTTGAGCAGCACATCAGAATATTAGAATGATTTCTGAAAGATCATGTGACTGGCGTAATAATGCTAAAAATTCAGCTTTGAAATCACAGGAATATACTGTATTACATTTTAAAATATATTCAAATAAATATATTTCAAATCTGTACTTTGGATCAAATAAATGCAGGCCTGGGGAGCAGAAGAGACTTCTTTTAAAAAAACAACAACAACATCATACTGTTCAAAAACTTTTGACCAGTAGTGTATAAAAACATCTATACCATCTATAGGGCTTCTGTTGATTGTTAATAGCATGGTGAAGAAACCAAACTGCATGCCACATAATGGAGCAACCAGACAAAACCATCTTTCAGAACTTCAATTTTTATTCATTCATTGTGTTTCAAGAATGCAGCAGCAGTCCCAATTCATACCTGCTGCATTTTAACCACCATAGAGTCCACAAGTGCCAGGATCTCTCCAAAATAACCGTCCTGCTCACCTACGTCCTGCTCTGTGAGCACCAGTTCTTGATACTGTTGTTGCAGTTCACTAAGAGAGGCTGTCAATGCGGGATTCTGTTTATATTGAGTTTGACATTGAGCCATCATGGCAAGCAGAGTGCGCAGAGCCTTCTCTCTGTAGTCATGCTCAGGTGATGCTAAAAGCTCAGGCACCAGGCTGCACCACCCCTGCTCCACCAATATGGGCAGGAGGGAGATTTCAGCATACTGTCGCAAACGTTCCTGATGAGAGGAATCTGGTATAACATCCATTCCCACCTGTGATATCAGTTCCTGCAACACAAAGTACAAGTGACTTATGAGTTAATGAGTCTACTAATGAGTTAATTACATACAGTATAAATTATGTAATGGAAAAATTTACTAATATACTAATACTAATAATTTCAAACCAGTTTTACCTTTCAGAAGTTTGGGGTTGGTAAGATTTATTAATGTTTATTTTCTCTTATGCTTACCGAGGCTGCATTTATATGATCAAAAAAAAAAAAAGATACAGTAAAACAGTAATACTGTTAAATATTATTAGTTTAAAATAAAATCTATTTCTTTTAAAATGCAATTTATTCCTGTGATGGCAAAGCTGAATATTCAGTAGTCATTACTCCAGTCTTCAGTGTCACATGATTCTTCAGAAATCATTGTAATATGCTGATTTGGTGTTTAAAAAACATTTCTTATTACTACCAATGTTAAAAACAGTTAGAAACAGTAGAAACTGTGAATCTTTTTTTAGGATCTTTTGATAAACAAAGTTCAAAATTCTTTACTATCACTGTTTATCACTTTAATGTATCATTTTTTTCTTTTAAAAACAACAAGAATCCTACTGACTACAAACTTCTGAATGGTGGTGTAGCAAGGTATAAACTTGTAAACAAATATTAACCTTCTCAATGATCATATCATAGAGAACTGTGATGATTCTCACACGCAGGGATTCTGTCCCTGGTGTTTGAAACAGTTCGCTAAGCACCTGCACACCTCCAAGCTTCAGAAAGTGACTTTGTGCAAACGGGAAGTGACGCAGAAGTGAGGCCACAGCAAATAACACCTGTATTAAATCAGAATGTCATAGTTAATAATGCATTCATCTACAATAAAGAGATAGTTCACACAAAAAAAAATTGTGTCATTAATTGTTGTTTTCTTTGCACACAAAAAAGTATTCTTGTAGTTTAATAAAATTACAGTTAACCCAATGATGTCACATGGAGTATTTTAACAATGTCCTTAACTACCTTTCTGGTCCTTGAACGTGGTAGTTGCTGTCTGTGCACGGTCAGAAAGTTTTTGATTTAATCAAAAATATCTTAATTTGTGTTCCCGAAGATGAACGAAGGTCTTACAGGCTTGGAACAACATGAGGGTGAGTAATTGACAGAATTTTCATTTTTGGGTGAACTATCCCTTATGATATTGACAATTTAAAAAACTATTTATTAACAGAATAAAGTCCATGATTTCTGGTTGGTCATACCTTTTTTACCGTTATTGGTCGCTGAGTGGCAAGCAATGTCAACAGCTTCTGTAATGCACCACCTTCTATTGCTACAACTTGAACTGATGGATTACTAGAAAAATGTAGATGACAATGGATTACGTCAACGTAAAGGTACACTGACATTTCGCAAAATTCCACAGAATCTGCTAGAACTTGAACCCGTTGCCACATTTGCGTGGGGAAATTCCTCCTGATCACATGGGTTTCTAATGAAATCACTGGATTTTGCTCACAAAAATTCACTTAAAGGAGAAGTTCACTTCCAGAGCAAACATTTACAGATAATATACTCACCCCCTTGTCATCCAAGATGTTCATATCTTTATTCTTCAGTCATAAAGAAATTATGTTTTTTGAGGAAAATATTTCAGGATTTTTCTCCATATAGTGGACATCTATGGTGCCGAGGAAGCAGATCTTATCTAGCAAAACAATCTTTACACACTTTTTAACCTCAAACGCTTGTCTTGTCTATGTCTACGTGAATTCAGTTTTTTCCGGTTCAACACAGTTAGGTTACATCAAAAAAAACTCCCATCTCATTTTCTCCTAGAGCCCTTTGAAGCTGCATTTTAACTCACAATGAAAAAGAATTATGAAAAAAAAACTATTGTCTAAAAACTTTTGGATACTTGAAGAACAATTAATTTAAATAAATGATTGTTTTAAAAAGTAGCCTGTTTACATAACAAAAAAATAAAGTTTACACAAAATTAATTTGATATTACATTTATATGAAAATGTAGCCATGTGCAGTAATATTGAAAACTGAGAATGTGATGCATAGTTTTATTGTGTTGATAATACAAATTGTAATTAAATCGAATCATGAAACCAGTAAAGATTCACACCCCTACTTTTAAGATGGCAGTACTGACATACAGAGATTCAAACTATAAACAAAAAGCAAAGAAACTGTAATTTTGGTTCAAATGTAAAGTTGTAAAGATGTATTTGCACAGCAGAAGAATTAATTGGGGGGAAAATGTAGATCAAGAATCGTTTTGGAATCGGATCGTGACTCCCAGAATCGGAATCGGATCGGATCGTGAAGTGCCTGAAGATTCCCACCCCTAATTTAAACTGCAATTTGGAAGTTCAAACTCAGGGGCACCATAGAAGTCCATTATATTGAGAGGAATCCTAAAATGCGTTCCTCAAAAATCAATTTCTTTACAACTAAAGAAAGAAAGACATGAACATCTTGGATGACAAAGGGGTGAGCAAATTATCTGCAAATTTTAGTTCTGGAAGTGAACTATTCCTTTAACTGTAAATGTGACCACACTTTAAATCATATGCAAACAGCAGTTTTGATGAAGAAAATGCCACTTACCCTGAAACAGCTGATCCGAGCACAAACGCAGCACTCTCCTGGAGACGAATGTCTGTATTGTTTAAAGCATTTATTAGCAGTTGCATTCCTCCCATGGACACCAAATTCTGGGCATTATCTACCTGTACAAAAAAATGGGATTTAATGAGGAACAGTGAACTGTATTTTAAAGACGTTTAGTTTCATAACCGTAATTGAGGCCTGACCTGGTGCACGAGGTACTCCAAATCAAGAAGAGCTGTGACTTTTTCCTCAGTTGTGCTGTTAGTATTATTAAATTGGTTTAAAAGCCTCCTCATAACTTGAACGTCTGTCTCCACAAGCATGTCGAGTGCCTCCATGTCTTTTTTCAGCTCTTCAATAGGGCGATATTTGGCCCTCACTGCATCTTCATCCTATAATCAAACATCTTGATTAAAAAAAGAACTCAATAAACAAATGAAAATGGGATGAACTGAAATTAACATACTTGTTTTGTGTCCACAGGATCATCCATTCCTTCTTTAAACTTTTTCAAAGCCTCTTTTAACTCATCAGCTGTGAACGAAGGGCTTTGCATGTTCATCATCCCTTGTCTGGTCCACAAAAAAAGATGCATAACTTACTATCTAATACATGTATTTATTTTAAAACACTATATTCTTCTGTCACTATACCTATTTCCATCTCTCCAGTATTTGAGATCTTCCTCTTCTCCCATCTTAACCTCTCTTTGGCCCGTCTGAAGATTCAATCTGACATGAGACCCTGCTGGAACTGCATGACCTAAATTGAGTAGAAGATAGAATAAGGAATCAGTCTCCTGATCATCTATTTATTTAAGGATACAACAGGGAATATTTAAGGGAATAAACAAACCAGGTTTGAGAGTTTGCCACTTGTCTGTAGGCCTAAACACCTCCAGATCCTCAGTATCCTCATCCTCTAACAGTGTCTCCTCACCCTTGCTATGATCATCAGAGTCTTCTTTGATAGACAGGGCTGTTGGTGACTGCGTAGCCAAAATGTTACTGTTATTAAAGTATTACAATAAAATAAATACTATGATGTGCAAAAGCAGATCTTACCTTCTCATTGTGGGCACATATGAGATGAAGACTGACAAGCCAGAAGATGATTGACAGTCCAAGTCTCCATTTCTGTTGCGTTATACGTTTGGTCATCATTACTGAACAAAGAAATCGCAATACGCGCGCAAATAAATTATGAAAAATAAACTGATAAACAATCACTCGTCATCCATTGACAAAAGACCAGCTGAACTTCAAAATCCATTCCCAAACTTTGGGGATATACGATTGCTAAATTAACTCATTCTGGATTTGCCCATTCTAAGGTAAAAACATCTAAATATGTTCCAAGCTGTTTAACGACTGCACCATCCAAAAAGAAACAACCAGAACCCACGTGCATTTCCGCAGTCCATCTGGACTGAATACGTGAACCAATCAGACAAACGCAAGTGTGTGTTTTCGGAAAACGTCATTCATTCTGGTCGCGATGATTGGCTCAAGAAAGATGCGCCTCTACATGACGCAATCAAAGGCAAGTTGAACCTATCGCTTTATTAAAACAGAAAATGTGATTAAAATATTTTTATATTTCGTTTTTAAAATAGGACACTACTATAAATTTAAAGATAATTTCCTGTTAAATACGTATATGTGAATTACAGAAACAACAAGACCACATGAGAATGGTGAGATGATTGCAAATACTGTACTTGATATACAATAATACAATGGCTTATGTGCTATTCATTGATCATGTACAGCTGAGGTCAAAGAATCTGCAGAAATGTTATTTATTTTACCAAAATAAGAGGGATCATACAAAATGTGTTATTTTTTTAGTACTGACCTGAATATTTCACATAAAAGATGTTTACATATAGTTCACTATAGAAAATAATAGTTGAATTCATAAAACTACCCTAGTCAAAAGTTTACATACACTTGATTCTTAATACTGTGCTGTTAGCTGAATGATCCACAGCTGTTTGTTTTTTTTGGTTTTGTTTAGTGATAGTTGCTTATGAGTCTCTTGTTTGTTCCTGAACAGTTAAACTGCCTACTGTTCTTCAGAAAAATCCTCAGGTCCCACAAATTCTTTGGTTTTTCAGCATTGTGTATTTGAACCCTTTCCAACAATGACTGTATGATTTTAAAATCCATCTTTTCACACTGAGGGACTCATATGCAACTATTACAAACGGTCTAAATGCTTACTGATGCTTCAGAAAGAAACACGATGCATTAAAAGCCAGGGGTGAAAACTTTTTGAATTTGAAGACAGGGTAAACTTAACTGATTTTGTCTTCTGGGAAACATTTAAGTATCTTCTGTAGCTTCTGAAGGGCAGTACTAAATGATATTTAGGCGAAATCTTCATTCTGTTCAAAAGTTTACACCCCTGGTTCTTAATGTGAAGAGATGGATCTCAAATCATACATTGTTGGAAAGGGTTCAAATACACAAAAATGCTGAAAAACTAAAGAAAGCCAAATAAATACCTTATTCAGGTCAGTACTAAATAAAAAAAATAACATGCATTTTGTATGATCCCTCTTATTTTGGTAAAATAATTAACATTTTTAATGATTCTGCAAGATGTATGTTTGGAAGCCATTAAAAAACAGAAAAATAATAAGTACAGAAGCAGCTGAGTACAATAAGTTAATGAATTACTTATCAGACATGTTTTTTTTATTTAAACAGGCTCAAATAGTTACTATATCACTATATCACAAAGTGTATTAATACAATTAAAAGTAAACTGTTCTACAAGTCATGTGCATAGACAAGACAATCCACAAAATAATTAATGATGTAAATAATACACCTGAAAAATTCATACACAATATATATTTTTATATGACAAATAACGATAAAAGATTCACATTTTACATTAGCCAAACTACTGTTGAGCACACTCATTTGCCATAGTTTTTTCTGAGCTAACATGAGTGGGTTGTTGGTACTTTTTCCTCTTCCTTTCAGTTCTCCAGTTTTCCTCCTCTTCACTGCTTTGATGAGTTTGATCCTCATTCTTGCTATTGGAGTCACTTACAGGAGACCTACAGGCAAATCATTCAATTTGTGGTGGTTCAAAATACAGATCTTAAGTGCTAAAATATAAATGTCATAAAACAACATTTAGTTAATTGTAACAACAATTATTGCTACTGCCACAGGAGTAATTCTTTAAAAGGTAAAATTTTAATTATTGCAAGTTAATGTAACTAACATTATTGCTACTGCCACAGGAGTGATTCTTTAAAAGTTAAACTTTTAATATCAACTTTCAAAAAGGTCTGACAGTTAAAGTGAGAAAGGTTGACAACTATGTATTTATATTACTCAAATATCAGGCTACATTTCACAGTGATTCAACAGTCCTTTAACAATTCATCTTCTCATGGGTTTAAATGTCAAAATAAGTTCCTTCGAGCTACAGGGTTCCTGAGAGGCAACGGCAGAGCGGGAAGTGACGATCGAGGAGTGAGTGTTCTCATAAAACCCAGGAAGAGGAAGATGACAAAGACTGTAAAGTTGACACAGCGCAGCAGAAAGGAGAAGGGTTGGCATGCAGAAGTTGGCACTGACCTGGGCGCATCAGGAATGCAGACTGGTGGATCCTCACAGATTCGGACAGACTTGCTTTCACGGGGCATGACGGGGTTGGGTTCTGTGGGTTGTGCAGGCTGCAACGGGATCACAACCGGCTTCTCAATGGGATGGCTGAGGGTTTTCTCCTCTGTATTTTCACTCGAGCCCTTGCATGGCTCAGTATCCATGGTTGCAGTTTCCTCTTTGCTAGGTGCTGATTTCTCCTCCTGAACAGCTACAGGAAACTTTTCCCGGCGGCGTTTCTGTACTTGTGCTTTGTTCACCTCTGAATACATAATGTTATATTTAATACCAGTACATAATAGCAGTACAACGATGAAATATTTCAGCAGTTTCCAATAGAGCGCAAAAGTACCCACCCACTTTTTCAGTGGCCTTGGTTCCAAATTATTTTTTCCCATATATAGGGAGCCTTCATTAAAGGAGAAGTTCAATTCCAGAATAAAAAATTCCTGATAATTTACTCACCCCCATATCATCCAAGATGTTCATGTCTTTCTGTCTTCAGGCACAAAGAAATTAAGATTTTGGAGGAAAACGTTCCAGGATTTTTTCTATATAGCGGACTTCAATGGTGGCCAACAGGTTGAAGGTCCAAACTGCAGGTTCAGTGCAGCTTCAAAGGGCTCTACACGATCCCAGGCAAGGAATAAGGGTCTTATCTAGTGAAATGATCTGTATTTTTCTAAAAAAAAAAAAAAAAAAAAAGATTGATAAATAAAAATTTATATACTTTAACCGCAAATGCTTGTCTTGCACTCTGCGATGTGTATCGTCTGTGTACTTCGGTTCAAAAAAGGTGGGGCGAAAATCTCCAACTCATGTTCACCTCCAACTTCAAAATCATCTGACATCATTGTTTTACCTTTTTTGTAAAGGTCGTTTGACTTTCTTTGCACATTTGCTTTGTAAACACTGGGTCGGTACTTCCGCCTACGTCACGTGTGACCTTTCCGACATTATTATTATGTAATATGTGAGGTCGAGCTGGTGCAACATGAGCAATTGTGGTTGAAAAGTATATAAGACACTTTTGCTAGATAAGACCCTTATTGCTCAACTGAGATGGAGTAGAGCCTTTTGAAGCTGCATTAAAACTGCAATTTGGACCTTCAACTCATTGGCCACCATTGAGGTCCACTATATGGAGAAAAATCCTGGAATGTTTTCCAAAAACCTTAATTTCTTTGTTACTTTTGGAACCAGACTGTTGCACTCTATTAGACTAAACTGGCTTATGTAGAAAACTAACGTTCAAAGATTGAGAAGAAATTACCATTAGGTGTATATTTCATCTTTAGTTCTTCAAGCTTGACTTGGAGCCTCATATTGTCACTGTGTCTTTGTTTTAGTGCTTGCTCTGTGCCAAAAAGTTTCCTCTCCAACTCCAAAACTCTCTGACTTTCAGAGAGAGCTTTCATTCTTGCCATGGACAACTCGTCCTTCAGTTTCTCTGCATCCTTCCTATACACATACAAATCGTAATTGCTCTGAAAAGATCTAAAGTAACACCACCAGTACAAATGATGAGAGAACACTTACTTTGAATTAGAAAGTTGCATTTTTAATAGATCTGTGTAATATGTCTCATCCATAAGCTCGCCTTCTTTAGAGGGGGCAGGTGGATGGTGGTCTTTAACAGTCATCTGTTAGTGACATTAGCATTAGTTATTAGTACTGGTATCTTAAACTGTAATATGTTTCATTTCTATGTTGAATGTAATATGCTAAGCTCACCTTCTCTTTCTCCAGTTCTCTTACTTTCATCATCAGGCTTTCTATCTCATTGTTTTTGTCAGATAACATGAATTGCAATCGTTCAAGCTGTGCTGGGTCGGCCCTGTTGCCTTGGAGTTGCATAAGGGTGGCTATCTGCATCTAAAACAGCAGAAACAATGAAAACAATTTCATTTGTCAGAAAATGTAAACAGAGTGTAAAGCATATCTCATGAACCACTATTTACCTTCATGCGGTGCATATGTTGCTTGGTGAGAGCATGCTGCTTTTGTAAAGAGTCATGCTGTCGCTTCATGCTGTTCAGCTGCCGCTCCATCTCTGCTCTCTTGTCCTCTACCTGTGCAAATCCAAATATTTTGTATCACAAAGGAATTTAAGTGTAACCTCACAAAACATTCAGTAACTACCATTTCTACATATTGACAGTTTATTTTAGGTTTTTTTGGTTTGTTAACCAAAAAAGGTAGTGCATGGTATTATAAAATGTTATTCAGTTGCTTTTAAAATTAAGCTTTAGTTATAAAGAAAGCTCATGGCAGACATAAATATCATAAAGCTAAATAGTAGAAGCAATGTTTAATGCTATACCTCAGAAAACAAAGAATTGCCTTTGCTGTTTGGATCCTGTGCCTGCTGCAAGACCTGTTCCAGCTGGATTTGAAGGTCTTGGTTGGCTTCACGAGCTTTCTACATTGAGTAGAACAAATCATGTTAATTTTTTTTTACATTTTTAAAATAACTAAAAAATTACTTATTTATTAAAAACAAAAAAAGAGAAAAAAAAAAAAGACAGAAAGAATTCCATGCGGGTCTACTGATCTATCAGACATATTTTTCTTTATCAATGAACATTACTGTTCAAAAAAATGTTTAAGGAATTAATACTTTTATTCTGCAAGGATGCATTAAATTGGTCAAAAATTGTACTTAAAACTTCTGCAATTACAAAAATTAATATCTTAAATGTTTTTTTCAACTATTTAAGAAGCAATCCATAAAAAACGTATCACGGTTGTAACAAAAATATCAAGCGGCACAACTGCCGTTAACTGTGATAATATCAAGAAATGTTTCTTTAGCACCAAATTAGCATATATAATGATTTCTGAATGGTAATATGACACTGAAAACTGAGATAACAGCTGCTGAAAAATTTAGATTTTTTAAAATTTTCCAAATATATCAAAATACAAAAAAAGTTATCTGAAATTCTGATAATATTTCACAATATTTTACTGTATATTGAGCAAATAAATGCAGCCTTGGTGAGCCATAAGATACTTTTAAACGGTACTGTAAATACATGTTTTTGTTGTTTTTTTTTTTTAAACATGTTTACTTGAAAATGCTTATAGACATGCCTCCAAAGCATTGTAGCAAGACACTGCCTCTTTCTCTCTTTCTTCCTTCTCTTCTGTGACTCTCTCTAGTTGCCTCTGGAGGGTGGTGTTGGCCAAATGTAGTTGCTCTTCTTTGTATCGTGCCTCTTGAAGCTCCTGTTCCAAAGCTGCCTGCAAAACAAGGTCACACTTCAGCACCAAAGGCACGCTGACATTCCTTATTTCTATGAAACCATCTTCTTTCGTTAAAAATAAAGATTGGAAACTACTTTACCATTGCTGATTCCATATCGATCTTCTGCATTTGCAGCTCAAGGATCTCCGAGGACATTGTTTCATTTGCACGTTCTGTAAGGACACGAAGTTCTTCGGTTTTGCTGTTCAGTGTTTCAGACTGCAGGTCCAGCTTATGTCTCATCTGCTTCTCAGCAAGTTGAGCCTCCTCTAAGTCTGTCTTAATTTTTTCCAACTACAAAGACATTTCATCAGCACCACAGATGAGATATAAATTATATCAGTACGTTATACAATAAGAACATTTTTGAAAGTATGCTTAAACCCAAAGTGTGTAAGTGTTTTGCTATTAGTGGTGTCAACAAATGCAAAAATTTAAATAGTTTTCAGTTTTCCAGACAGTCCCCACATTTTTCAATTGTCAGAAATGATTTTAAAATGTAAAAAAATGACATATTTCAGCTTTAAGTGATAAAAGCATGAAAGATTGTTTTTAATGAATCCTCTGGCAACTTCTGATTATACAGAAAAAAATATATACTTCTAAAGCACATAAGCTGACCTTATTCTTTAAATCACTGAGCTCAAGAGCATGGTTTCTCTCCAGCAGAGTTTGTTGCTGCTCCATTTGATGTTTCTGTTGGTTTTTGACAAGATCAAATTCTGATCGCAGACTCTCCAGCATGCGGGCTTTTAATTCAGCTTCCCTTTGTAAAGAGTATTTCTCTTGTTCCAGAACCTGCAATTAGAGAATACTGTTACAATGACATTTTAGCACATTTTTAGGGAATCATTCACTGATCAGCTGGACTGTCATATCATCATATCGTGGAGATCAAATGGCGGGTCAGTACCTCAATGACATTGGACATCTCGATTCGTTGTTCCTCCAATTTATTGTGCAGATCCATTTTGTCATCCAAGAGTTGAAGTCCATATTGTCCAGCTCTCTGAAGAGCCTCTTCTCCTTCCTGCACCTTCCGCCGCAACACTTTAATCTCATCTTCTAGATCTGACATCTGAAATGTCAAAGAAAGGCAAAAAATATATATGATCATCTACCAATGTAGAAGCATGTGTAGATTTTTTGCCTCTTATGTACCAACGTATGTACAAATGTATATGTGTGTGTGTGTGTGTACACTTGTTTTTGCTACATAGTGGAGACCAAATGTCCCCACAAGGGTAGTAAAGCCTGAAATTTTCTGACATACAATGTTAAAAAATTATTAGAAATAGTAAATTATGTTTATCTGAAAGTGTAATGATGCAAACATGTTTTCTGTGAGGGCTAGGGCTAGGGTTAGGGTTGGGTTAGGGGATAGACAATATTGTTTGGTCAGTATAAAATCTATAGAAGTCTATGGAAAGTCCCCACAATTCACAAAAACAAACGTGTGTGTGTGTGTGTGTGTGTGTGTGTGAAGTCCAGCCCTCACAGTCCCCATACACTTTTATTGCATATTTGTCTATAGAATAACAGTGACTCTCCTTTAGTTTTTCATTGAAGAAACAAAACTATACAGGTCTGAACATGAGGGTAGGTAAATGATGACACAACCAGTGTTTTTGGTCAACCATAGCATCAAACACATTAGTTCGTTCCGTCGAGCTAACTGTGCAAACTTCGATCAAAAACATCGAGTGACGTTGGTAATAACCATGTTTTTTAATGTCATACGTAACCGACAGCAGATAACAAAATACATATCTAAATGTGTTTACCTTTAGATTGAAAAGTTGGCAATAGCAATCTTTTATCTGAAGAATGAACTGCCTCAACCGCTTTCTTGCTCGGGAACTTTCAAACGGCTAGTTTGAATTCTGCAGCAGTAGTCAATCACGTCTCGCGAGAAAACACGAGGTTTCCAATCCTTCACACAACACCGTTCTCTCGTCTTTCTATTGCCACTCAGTGGTTATACTAGTTATAGTCAAGTCAGGTCAACTTTATTTATATAGCGCATGTTGTAATACAGATTGTGTCAAAGCAGCTTTACAGAGTCTGTTCATCGATTCAGTGATGTCAGCTAAGTTTAGTTCAAATAGTATCTGTGTTATCAAGTTGACGATATTACCAGAAATTAAGTGTCAAGCAAAATTAAGACTGTGGCAAGAAACCAAAACTCCGTCGGTGACAGAAATGGAGAAGAATTCTTGGGAGAAACCAGGCTCAGTTCTCTTCTGGCCAGACGAAACCTGTGTGGTTTAAGTGGTTTATAATTAAAAGCATTGATTTAGATGAGAGGTACCCAAAACCTTTAACTACAGAGGCCCGAAAACCTAAATGTATTCATGATCTGTTGCTTACGGTTAACGTACTACTGAATACGTTGTTCTGCTTATTTATATTGTCTAAACCATGGAAAAACGTGTGGAAGCTGCTAAATCTTATGGAGAAGTTCTTAGGGTGCAATATTTTGACAAACTAAAGTTAATAAGTGGTAAAGATACATACAAGCAGTATTAATTAAGATGTTAGCCTAATATTTCCCCTACCTGACCGGAAATTATAAGAACAAACATGAATGTTGTCAAGATTTTTGCCCTGGAAATCCTGGTTCAGTTTAACCAACCACAAATGCTTTCTTTCTTCAGACAGTCTTTTGCACTCTTCTGCTTGATTTGTTATAACTTTACGCAGGCTGTAGTACTCCAAATGTTTTTCCTGGTCCAACCGATTAGTACAGGCCAAAACATGACAATAATTGACCATTTTCAGCAGCAATAATCTGCAAAATTTATGAGTTCTGTTCAGTGGCATTGTTTATGTTCTGTGCTGCCAACATGACCAACTGATGATGCACTGTGAAAACAATATTTTTGACACATTTTATGTGAATATGGCGTGGCAGGGCAAATCAAAGGTCACCACGGGCCAACTTTGGCCTGATGACCCTGCTTTGGACATCTCTTCTTTATATAAAACTGGTGAATGATAAAACATCTCTTCCCAAGATTCAAGAATGATTGCTTTCACTGCAATGCATGTATTTTGCTATGAAAGTTCAGAGCTCAGTAAAATGAACAAAAAGAATTTTAAAGTCTTTTAAGTCATTGTGACCTGCAAAAAATATACAGTTGGTGGTGTAAATGAAATTCTAAGCAGTATTTTTTTTGCCTTGGAAATGTAATTGAGTAGGAGCTACTGAGTTGCAACTGAACATTTAACAGAATTTAACAGAAAACTGAAAATGCCTTTCTTAAGAAAAACATGTAACATCTAAGTATAAAACAGAACTGTTATGGTGTTTTTAAATTGTGATTGGATAGGATATAACAGATACAATACCGTTCAAAAGCATAGGATTAGTAAGATTATTTGATGTTTTCAAAAGTCTCAGTTGTGCTGTTTAATATTTTTATGGAAACCGTCATTCTCTTAATTCAAAAGAAGAGCATTTATATGAAAAAATCTTTTGTAACAAATGTTTTTTACTTTTGATCAGTTTAATGTGTCCTCCATGAGTAAAAGTATTAGCTTCATTCATAGTGTTTTAATTGTATTGTATATTTTTGCAAAATTGCTTTTTCATTATTTGTAAAGGTTTGTTTAATTACCGCCCTTGGTATGAAGGGCTTTATAATAAACAATGGTTATGAAACAGCATATAGGAATGAGATATTTGGAATTACATTAACTATAGCACACTGAAAAAGAAGAAGTTTGTTTTTTGATTTCAGGATGTGTGAGGGTGGAGGGAGTTACACATCAATCAACATTCATGGGGTTCCTGGGGAGCTTGTCAACAGTTCCAAATTTCTTGGCTTTTAGACTGAGTTGGCAGACAACATGGCCCTATTTAAACCTAGCATTACCGTCCCTTATGGGTGACCTGATCAGAAGCACTGAGCAGATTTGTAACTGTTAAATACCAGATATAAACAGAATCCATGAGTCACATCCTCACTCTTCCTGTGTCCTTTGGCTAAGGGCTTCTACCTTAGTATGCAACAGTGTTCAGACAGACAGTAAACCCAGTCATATTGCATATAGTCAAATTAAGGTCAATTCAAAATATGCAGCCATAACAGCTTGAAACCTCACCTCACACTAAGACGATGTGTGTGTTTTGCATATTAAAAGGTGAGAACAGTCTCATACAAAGACATGATCTCCGCCCATCAGCATTAAGTGTCACCAAATATCTGTAAAGTGCTGGCTCCAGACACTTCAACTGTTATGCAGATCTCAACTATCAGTTCCTATTGCCCATGCTGAGTGGATAGCTCATGCAGCTGTCCCCTCATTGAAATTTTTTCAGAAAAAATTCAGTTTTGTTTTGCAAGCAAGTTTTGCTGTGATATCACCACACTTTACCACCGCCCTGACACTAACTAGTAAAAAAAAATATTAATGTGTGTGTATACATTTTATTTATTTAAGAAAATGATTCTATCTGTAAGAAAATGGTTTTATTGATTGCAGTAGTAACATGAAAAGTTAAATCCATTTTTAATGTATTTTTACATAATGTATATCCACTCATGTAAGCTATATGCACACTATATGCACGTTCAGGTCAAAAGTTTACAAACATCTTAAAGAATATATAAAATGTTAATTATTTTACCAAAATAAGAAAGATCTTACAAAATGTATGTTATTTTTTATTTTGTACTGTCCTGAATAAGATATTTTACATAAAAGACGTTGACATATAGTCCACAAAAGAAAATAACTAAAACATGACCCCATTCAAAAGTGTACATACACTTGATTCTTAATACTGTGTTGTTATCTGAATGATCCACAGCTGTGTTTTTTTTGTTTGTTTGTTTAGTGATAGCTGTTCGTGAGTCCCTTGTTTGTCCTGAACGCTCACTGATGCTTCAGAAGGAAACACAGTGCCTAATTTTGCCTAAATATCGTATTTTTTTCATTTAGCACTGCTACAGAAGATACCTACAAAGTTAAATTTACCCTGATCTTCAAATTCAAAAGGTTTTCACCCCCTGGGTCTTAATGTATTGTGTTTTCTTCTGGAGAATCAGTGAGCATTTGAATCGTCTGTAATAGCTGCATATGAATCTTTCAGTTGTCCTCAGTGTGAAAAGATGGATCTGAAAATCATACAGTCATTGTTGGAAAGGGTTCAAATACACAAAAATTCTGAAAAAACACATAATTTGTGGGACCTGAAGGATTTTTCTGAAGAACAGCAGGCAGTTTAGCTGTTCAGGACAAACAAGGAACTTATGAACAAATATCATTAAAAAACAAAAAACAGCTATGGATCATTTAGGTAACAACACAGTATTAAGAATCAAGTGTATGTAAACTGTTGAACAGGGTCATTTTTATAAATTCAACTATTATTTTCTCTTGTGGACTATATGTAAATGTCTTTTATGTGAAATATCTTATTCAGGTCAGTACTAAATAAAAAACAACATGCATTTTGTATGATTTCTCTTATTTTTGTAAAATAATTAACATTTCGCAGATTCTTCAAGGTGTATGCAAACTTTTGACTTCCACTGTAACAGTTACAGCTGTAACAGTTACAGCTTTGTAACTGTACTGTGCATATAGCCTACATGAGTAAATATAAACTATGTTAAAAATACATTAAAATGAGGTATGTTTAACTACTTCATGTTACCACTCCAACTGATAAAACCATTTTCTTATAGATAGATTCATTTTCTTAGATAAATAAAGTAGCCATCATTATTGATGCTGATATGGTGTTAGAAAATTATTTAGGCCAAAATGCCACCAAGAGTGACACAAAAGCCCCAGAAACTGTCAACTGTGAATTCATAGTGAATCTTTTACCTGAAATCTGTTTCATAATGTTTTATTCCATCTAAGCTGTTAGTTCCAGATATCTTTATTTTCTCAGAGGTGAATGTTGAGAATTAGCACTTTCTAGACAGATTACTTCAAAAAAAAAAAAAAAGAAAGAAAAATTAATAAATAAATAAAATCCATAGCCTGTGGGTTTTTAAAAAGTCAGTTTTGGACCTATGCTTAGAAAAACGGATGTGGTTAGCGTTATTTAAAGTGACTTTCACATTTTACTCTATTACATAAATTACAAATGGTCAGACTAATTGTACATACTTCATTTTGCAAGCTTTGTGCTTTGTAGAAGACAATATGCATATTTGAAAACGCGTTTTAAAATTAAGGTTATTTTAGAAAAAGTTTTTAAAAAATAAAGTTTAAAATGGAATGATATAGGCGCTTTTGGTTTGTTTCTGACATAGTTCCACAAAGCCCGCCTTTTTCCAACGAAGGGGCGTGTCTTACTGCAGGAGAGAACATTGCGTCACGACGACAGTCGTTTTAAAAAAAGGCCCTTTCTTCGCAGTAGAGTCGTTACGGCGGTCTAACGGAGTGATATGTCAGCAATGGAGCAGCTTTGCAAACTTTTCGTTGGCGGCCTGAACGTCCAAACAACTAACGATGGTCTCCGCGCTCATTTTGAACAGTATGGGAAACTAACGGACTGCGTGGTGGTCCAAAACGACCAACTTCAGCGGTCTCGTTGTTTCGGCTTCGTAACGTACTCCACCTCAGAGGAGGCTGATGCAGCAATGGCCGCCAGGCCACATGTGGTAGACGGTAAAACCGTGGAGCTGAAGAGAGCCGTGGCTCGGGAAGACGCCGGAAAGCCCGAAGCTCTCGCCAAAGTCAAGAAGATATTCGTCGGGGGCCTAAAAGAGGACATCGAGGAGAACACCCTCACCGAGTATTTCTCGCAGTTTGGCATGATCGAGAAATCCGAAGTCATCACCGACAAAGACACCGGCAAGAAACGTGGGTTCGGCTTTGTCCACTTCGAAGATAACGACTCGGCCGACAAAGCCGTCGTGCTCAAGTTCCACATGATCAACGGACACAAGGTGGAGGTCAAGAAAGCGCTCACGAAACAAGAGATCCAGGCCGCCGGCGGAGCTCGGGGCGGCAGAGGGAGAGGTGGAGGAAGAGGTATGGGCCGGAATCAAAATGGCTTCGGCGGCGGGAGAGGAGGCTACGGCGGCGGCTACGGGGGTGGTTATGGCGGAGGCTACGGCAGCAGTGATGGCGGCTACGGCGGCGGCTATGGAAGCGGAGGCTACGGAGGAGGATACGGGGGTGGATACGGAGGAGGCTACGGCGATCAGATGGGAGGCTATGGCGGTGGTAACGGTTACAGTGACTTTGGCAGCGGATACGGCCAGCAGTCCTCCGGCTACGGGCCCATGAAGGGGGGTAGCACGTACGCCGGCAGAAGCGGAGCCCCTTACCCTCGTGGCGGCGGCGGCGGGCCTGGTTACGGCAGGGGTGGCTACGGAGGCTACTAAAGCTGGGTTGGAAAAAGACTCCGAAAGCTGTCCCCCTAGGTTCTCTCGGTTTCCACATTGGGCTCATTCACCCGGCCATGCAAGAGATGGCGGACACTGTGAAAGCATACCTTAAAGACCTCAATTCTTAACAGGTAGGAAGAAGATCTCTTCCCAAAAACCTGACTTGCTCGACCAGCTTTAGTTGTAGGACATGTTCTATTAAATACATTATATATCACTTATTTTCCACGTTTTAGGGCATGCAGCAGAGTTGGCCCTGGTTGCTTGCTTTCTTTTTTTCTTTTTCTTTTTTTTTTTTTTTTTTTTTTTTTTTTTTTTTAAAGATGCGAATTGTTCGTAACCCATTCGTTTTAAAATTCAGTTCTGTTCAACACTGGCGATTTGTTGTCAAAATGCATTCTTAGTAGATCTGTTTTCTATATAAACTGTTGCCTAGCATTGTCATGGGGGATTAACGCATGCAGTTTTGAGTTTGTGTTCGTATGTATAAAACCCACCACGAGTTTTCCAAAATAGTTTATCATGATGGGATAGATTAGCCTACGTCTTTTCTTTTATTTTGTAAACCAGCGCAGAAACCCAGTCATGGAGTTCGGTTCAACGCTGTATAAGCATCATTACTTCCAACATTCTCTTGTGTATTGTATATTATGTCTCCAGATCAATCCAGTATTGTTAAACATTGATATGCAATTGTATGTTACTTTTTAAATAAAAGTTTCACAGCTTAATTATCCTTTCAGACGGCGTTTTGGCTGATAGACTTTAACTAAGGGGTTTTCACCACACCTGAGATAGTAAATAAAGCATATACATGTAGTTTCATTATTACTCAACACTGCCCCACTTTCAGTGGTCTATAAGTATATATATATTTATATAGTGTTTATGGTTTATATTTACTCTTGATTCCCACATATAGGTGTTCTTTCAGTTATTCCAGTACTTCAAAATAGCTGTAGCAGTTTGTTTGTACAGGGAACCTGTTCAGTACCTGGGTTCGATTGTGATAGGACTGAAATATCTCATTAGGATATCATCCTGCGATCTAGGTATGTAATCAACCTGTCTTCACTACGTGTTGGTCAAGTATTGCAATTTTTCTTAAATGGATTATATTTATTCCTACTTATTATAAGTTTTTAATTAGTACCCATCCATAAGTCAAGTGGACTTTACATGAACTGGTGCGATGGAATTTGGGTTTGTAACACCGCGTCTTATTAGGACCTTGACTTGATATGCCACTTAAAGGATTTTTTTTAATTTTTTTTTTCTTGATCAAATTTTTGTTTTATCTTGCATGACTAATGTGTTCTCTTTTCTTCCTGTCTTCCTCCCCAGGCGACCTTGGATGCCGGACTCTGCCCACATCAACTGTGGCCATGGAGTTTGGTTATCTGCATATTAGTTATGATTTAAATAATGAAGGACTGAAGTGGTGATGACATTGAATTCTTAATGTATTTTTTTTTATTCTTATTTTATGAATGTTTACATTTTAATAAAAAAAAAAAAAAAAAAATTGAAACTATTCTCTTTTTTTCTGTGCGTGGATTGTGCATGAAATGAGTTTATTCCTTTGGGTAAATCTGTGGCGATATGTAGGGATGGGGAGATTAAGGATTATTTGGAGATGGATTTGTGCACATGTGCACACACAGACAGGTGGTCCACTAGATTAGGCAGGGGAATTGTAAGCATCACTTTTGAATTAAGGCTAAATAACATAGGCAAACAGCTCTTTCTACAGCAGTTACACAATTAGTACTAAGTGTTGATGCATGCAGATGATATGCATTTTAGATACTCTGGAGCAAAAAGTTTGTATTTGCAATAAGAAAATTAACTGCAATGTGTTACTTGCAAAAGCCTTGGTAATGAAACAATATGGCAAGTATTTTAATGATTTGTAAAGGTTTCTGAATGTTAAACATTCACAAATGGAATTTACAAGCAATAGTAGTATCAGTCATGTGGTAGGCTTGCTGATACACAACCAGTCAAAAGTTTTTTAACCGTAGTAATTTTTATTTATTTATTTTTTTTAAAGAAGTCTCTTCTGCTCACCAAGCCTGCATTTATTTGATCCACGGTACAACAAAACAGTAAAATTTTGAAATATTTGTTACTATTTAAACTGATGTTTTTATTTTAATACATTTTAAAATGTAATTTATTCCTGTGATTTCAAAGCAGAATTTTTAGCATCATTACCCCAGCCACATGATCCTTCAGAAATCATTTTAATATTATGATTTGCTGCTCAAAAAACATTATTGTTGAAAACAGCGGAGTAGGTTTTTTTTAGGTTTCTTTGATGAATAGAAAATTCAAAAAGAACAGAATCTATCTGAAATAGAAATTTTGCTAAATAAAAGTAAAAGTTGTTATATTTTCTTTCCCAAATTAATAATTACAAAAAATATATACTCCAAGCTTTTAAATGGTATAGTGTATAGTGCTTTTTATTTCAGATTAATGCTGATCTTTGGATCTTTCTATTCATCAAAGAATCCTGATAAAAGTGTACTCAACTGTTTTGAATATTGATAATAAAAAATGTTTCTTGAACAGCAAATCAGCATATTAGAACGATTTCTGAAGGACCATGTGACACTGAAGACTGGAGTAATGAACGCTGAAAATGTAGCTTTGATCACAGAAATAAATTACATTTTAAAATGTATCCAAATAAAAGCAGTTATTTTAAATAGTAAAATATTTCACAAAATTACTTTTGCTGCATTTTGGATCAAATAAATGCAGGCTTGGTGAGCAGAAGAGGCTTCTTTTTTAAAAAACATTAAAAATCTTACTGTTCAAAAACTTTTGACTGTTAGTGTATGTGATCTTATGTCCAATCTCTTCATTTTATATGTGCTTAAGCTTGGATAGTAGTTTTAACTATTTTAATACTGTCTACTATACTGTATTTCCTGTATGTGATTATTTTACTGCTCTTGACGTGGAGAAAGTTTTCTCTTATATGTGCAAAAATCATTCAAGTTGTAGAGGTCCAAATACAAACATCAGATCTTTTTGGTGGAAGCAACAAAGCTGAGAAATCTACAGAACATCTGACCATCTCACTCGCAACTTAGACTTTTAAATAATCTTTAACCAGTGATTTTACTGCAGTGATTAATGTCAGACATAAACATCTAGCTGAGACCAAGTTTTTCATAGTACTTCCAGACCATTCTTCAATAATGTGTTTTTTGTTTTTTTTTTTTTTTTTTTTTTTTTAATTTTTAGAATCACTGAAACACATTTGTGCATTGTGCTTTGTGTACCGTAGTCTAGCTCACCAAGATGCTTATGGATTAACATCATAATATGGTAACCAGGCCATAGACCTGTAAAATGTCTTTATTTCAGTGTTTTAAAACTAAGGCTAAGACAGGATTTTATTTTGTAAGGGGATTCAAAATGTGTGTTTCACCTGGTTTCTGAAAATTTACCACTGGACAATTCTGGGATTTGAAAAATAAATTTTATATAAAAATCACTCAAAGATCATTTGACACTAAAATACTGAGTATACCAAGAAATTATGTTTTACTATAAAAATGTCTGTGGTCTAGAAAATCACTTTTTAAATTTCCAAATTTTTCCTGGATTCAGAATACGACGGGATTTGCAACAAAAATGCACCTGCTGTCAAGTTCGCATATAACACATTAAAACATGAAGTTTTATCTTTCCAAAATCATTACGTTTTCAAATCCAAAGCGAATTGATTGACAAATTAGCTTCGATTTATTGCATCCTGCTAATTGAGGATGGGTTTGATTTAAGTGCTTTACTTTGTAGCCAATCAGAGCCCGCGACGTGTTTGCTGACGCGCACAAAAGGAACCGCCTCCGCGTTTCAAACGCATTGATTTCTTTCTTCCGTTGCGTGTGATCTCAGTCAGTACGTCCATTGTAAGAAAATGACTAACCAGCTTTGTAAACTGTTCGTTGGCGGCTTGAACGTCCAAACTACCGATGAAGGCTTGCGGGCACATTTTGAACAATATGGACAGCTAACCGACTGCGTAGTGGTGATGAACCAGCCACTGCAGCGCTCCCGATGCTTCGGCTTTGTAACCTACTCGAGCATTGAGGAAGCGGACGCCGCCATGGCGGCTAGGCCTCATGTCGTGGACGGCAACAACGTGGATTTGAAGCGAGCGGTGGCCCGGGAAGACGCCGGTAAGCCAGAGGCACTAGCTAAAGTTAAGAAAATATTTGTCGGGGGACTGAAAGACGACATTGAGGACGAACACCTCCAAGAGTATTTCTCCCAGTTCGGCGCCATCGAGAAGGCTCAGGTCATCACCGACAAAGACACGGGGAAAAAGCGAGGCTTCGGTTTTGTTTACTTCGAAGACAACGACTCTGCCGATAAAGCCGTCGTGATGAAGTTCCACATGATCAGCGGACACAAGGTGGAGGTGAAGAAGGCGCTCACCAAGCAAGAGATGCAGGCTGCCGGCGGTCGCGGCGGCAGGGGAGGCCGAGGAATGGGCCGGGGAAGCGGCGGCTATGGCGGCGGAAGGGGCGGTTACTATAGCGACTACGGCTATCAGAATGGCGGATACGGTAACGATGGTAACTACGAAAGCCAGAGTAGCTACGGTGGAGGCTATAGCGACCAGATGTCCGGTGGATACGGCAACGGGAATGGCTACAGTGACTTCGGCGAGGGTTATGGACAGCAGGCTTCGGGTTATGGCGCTATGAAAGCCGGCTACTATTCCGGCAGGAGCAGTGGGCCCTACCCACGCGGAGGCGGCGGCGGCGGTGGTGGATATGGAAGAGGTGGCTATGGTGGATATTAGAAGCACTAAAGTGACTCTATAAGCTGTACGTCGTTTTCTTTTGTTTTTTTTACGCAAACTATTTGGACACTGGACTTTCAAAACTAATTGTTTGGTATTGGTTTTAAATGAGAGAATTGTTCTGTGCCATTACCAGTACCAGCAGACACGCGTTGTGTTTTCCTTTGTTTAGGTTGAATTGGTCATGTTTACGCAAGTCAAGCCTGGTTAAACACCTTGTGGGCTTCTGTATGATCTGTTTTAGGTTTATTGCCTGTCCATCGTTTGAGACGAAACTCAGGGGTAATGAAATTTAAGCAGCTCATTGTTTCACTTCATGACCGATTTTGTTTTAAGTGTAACTTAATTTGTTTTAATGGTGTTACACCGTTCCTATTGTAAAACTGTTTTTAAGCATATTTAATTTGATCCAACAGTGGCCATACAAGCCTTTTAACCATTAAAAATTTTTTCATAAACCCATTTTTGCCTGGTCCTTTTTTGTCTCCTTGTCAATGCAAACTTGTTTCAAACGAGTCTTTGATCTTTCCATAATGGTTTGAGGTTTTTGAGATGTCTTTAAGCTCTTGGGCAAACATTCCCTTTAAATATTTTTAGGTTTCCATTTAATAAGCCTCTTGATGCATTTAATTAGAAATACGCAGTGTGTAGAAACTAATACACATACTCAAAGAATGCTGAAAAATGAACAAAATGTGTTTAAGAGTTTTATTTTTATGAAACCACTGAGTGCTGGGTGATGAGAGAACTTAAGTGATTGTTGCTATTGGAATATTAAAAAATCTATGACAAAATAATTTAAATCTGAATTTTATCATGGTATTGTCTTATTTCCAGCCATGTTGTGTATGTTGACCAACTCAAAATGTTTGGCTGGTAGTGTACATTTGGCTTGTTAAAGTAACATGGCAAGTATACAACTACAGTTGAAGTCAGAAGTTTACATACACCTTGCAGAATCTGCAAAAAGTTAATTATTTTACCAAAATAAGAGGGATCGTACAAAATGAGTTTGAAGAGCCCAGATGCAAAAGCCTCTAAATCCATCTGAAGTTTTTCTTTAAAATGACCATTTCTGATTAGCAGCGAGTTTGAAGTAAAAGTATTTGATGGATGTATACTATGTGTCAGGAGCATTCACTCAGTATCATCTCATTTTTGACCAAGATGGCTTTTAGCTGGTTGCATCTGAACTCTTCATTTTTTTAGTACTGACCTTCACTGACATAAGATATTTCACATAAAAGACTTTTACATATAATTCACAAGAAAAAATAATAGTTGAATTTATAGAAACGATCCTCCTCAAAAGTTTACATATCCTTGATTCTTAATACTGTGGTTCTTACCTTCAGGTTCTTACCTGAATGATCCACAGCTGTTTTTTTTGTTGTTGTTGTTGTCTAATGATAGTTGTTCATGAGGCCTTTGTTTGTCCTGAACAGTTAAAACTGCCCACTATTCTTCAGAAAAATCCTTCAGGTCCCACAAATTCTGTGGTTTTTCAGCATTTTTGTGTCTTTGAACCCTTTCAAACTGTATGATTTTGAGATCCATCTTTTCACACTGAGGACAAATGAGGGACTCGTATGCAGTGTTGGGGAGTAACTAGTTACATGTAACGGAATTACGTAATTTACAAAATAAATGTAATTGTAATTAGTTACAGTTACTGAGAAAAATGTGTAATTAAATTACAGTTACTTGTAAAAATGTCAGTGATTACAAAGGGGATTACATCTGATTTTTTTTTACACACCCACCCCCAAATACAGATTTAACTGACTTCTTTCACAAATTGCATTGACTGCTCTAAAGACACATGCTTATTGGGTTTATGCATAAACTTTATTTTTTAAGATTAATTGTTTTTTCCATTGTTAGATGCCAGTGTTTCCTGTCATAGCTATGCACACATTTGATTTCAAACCCAGTATCACAGATATTAAACTATTTCTTGTTATGATTTCAAATCTTTATTTAACCTCAGAATGATCTCGAAGTAAATAAGAGGTGAATTCGTAGTGGCCGTGCTTTAAATTACAGTATTACACACTCTTAAAAATAAAGGTGCTTCACGATGCCATAGAAGAACCTTTTTGTCTAAATGGTTCTATAAAGAACCTTTAACATCTGAAGAACCTTTCTGTTTCACAAAAGGTTCTTTGTGGCGGATTTCAGATTACAAAAAGGTAAGAAAGAGATTCCAAGGTATGTTATTCCCTGATAACAACTGGTAAAAGCTAATAACACAGACTCATCCAGGCAACTTAAGTTGGTGCTATAACGCCTTTTCCTGGCATTTGGTTAGCTAATAAAATATTAAAGCTCAATTCAATATTATGTGTACAATTTCTTAATTCTGTCATGCTGGTATTATGGACTCGCTCTATTGTTTCATACAAACACAGCTGCTGCCTTTTTTTTTTTTGTACACTGTAACGGACTATAAGATAACTAACAAACTAGTACTACTACTTTATTATTTATATGGTGAAATGTTGTGTAATAAAAGTGGTATGACTGCACTGTATCCCTAAAATGTCTGTCTAGTTTGAACTTGCCACTTGCTAGCAACTGATTTCTTCATGGAAGCTTTGCATTCAAATATTTCAACTCAGATCAGTGTTTCGTGTGTAATTATTTTGAGATGAAACATCTAAATAATCTATCAAGCAGCTGTGTAATTAGTGGGATAATGTGCATCCAGCCAGTTGTTATCGCACATTAAAGATGTATATTATCCCTTACTTATTATAATCTTAATTCAAGTGATAAAGGATTTTGAAAGTCTGACAGTAATCAGTGTTGAGTGCTACTGTAAGGTTAACTCTGCCTGGTTTAAATGTTTCAAAATGATTAACAGTTGAAAATATTAGAAATTTTGAAAAGTAATCAAAAAGTAATCAAAAGTAATAAGTTGCTTTACTTTAATAAAGTAATTGAAAAGTTACACTACTTATTACATTTTAAACCAAGTAACTTGTAATCTGTAACCTATTACATTTCCAAAGTAACCTTCCCAACACTGCTCGTATGCAACTATTACAGAAGGTTAAAATGCTCACTGATGCCCCAGAAAGAAACCCAATACATTAAGAGCCAGGAGTGAAAACATTTTGAATTTGAAGATCAGGGTAAATTTGACTTATTTTGTCTTCTGGAAAGCATGTAAGTATCTTGTAGCCTCTGAAGGGTAGTACTAAATATAAAAAGCAAGATACGTAGGCAAAATAAAAAAAAAAAATTACACACACCTTTGCCTCTTAATGCATTATTTTTCCTTCTGGAGCATGAGTGAGTGTTTGAACCTTCTGTAATAGTTGCATGTGAGTCTCTCAGTTGTCCTCAGTGTGAAAAGATGGATCTCAAAATCATACAGTCATTCTTGGAAAGGGTTCAAATACACAAGAAAGCTGAAAAACTAAAGAATTTGTGGGGCCTGAAGGATTTTTCTGAAGAACAGCAGTCAGTTTAACTGTTCAGGACAAACAAGGGACTCATGAACAACTATCACTGAACAAGTAAGATGTTAAGTAAATGTTAAGCAAGAAAACACTTGTCAAATATCATAATATTTATTTGCATATTAATGAATCCAAACAGTTGCTTTATATAACTTCACTAGCTCTTTGTGCCTCTTATAAATACAATACAATTTAAGCCATTGAAGAATTGACAAATTATGTCAATATACGTTTTTTTATGAAAAGTGACAAGTTTATTAAAAGTATATTGACAATGTCAATACAGAAATTAAGAAAAGATCAATTAACCACACAAATACACAAATTTATTTTGTATATATATTCAGGGTCTATGCCCAAGTGCTGAACTGTGCATATCCACAATTGTATTTAACATATATTGAGTAAGCACTACTTACTACCCACTACTACTGAAAGCAACTCTCTGAATTTTCAAAATGTAAAAGTAAAGCAACAGTGTTTGACTATAAACAGGTTTAACTGTATTTTTAGCTGTCATAAATCTTCAAGCCTTTATCTGACCCTGTTCCAATCAAACAATAGTACCTGTCAAAAAAATCGGAGTGGTGGGGTACAACAATGCAATGTATAAGAGAGACAGTCTGATGAACCATTGTAATGTGTCTGTCTTAATCACTGGCAATAATACATGACCCCAGAGATATAACACACCAAATATATGCTTGTTGTCTTTACAAAATACTAATAGTCAAAGACATTGTATTATTTTATTGTTTAGATTGGAACAAAGCTGTTGTGAAGAGTCACACTGGGATATGAACATTTAATTAGCGCAGTGTTACTAGCTCCTCTGAGGATGTCGGGTGGATGGCAATGGTTCTGTCAAAGTCTTCTTTAGTAGCTCCCATGTTAACGGCCACAGCAAAACCCTGAAGCATCTCATCACAGCCAAAACCCTGCATATGAAGACCAACCACCTAAAAAAGAAAAGTGACTTAGTGAAAATGACTTAATGTAACAGCAAAAATGTTCAAATATCACTCCTGATCCTTCTTGATATTTATACTCATGCATGATCAATGAACTGACTATGACCTCACCTTCTCATTTTGGCCAGCACACACCAACTTCATGATGCACTGACTCTTTCGAGTGGTAATGGCATAATACATAGGGGTGAAAGAAGTGGTATAAACCTTCACATTGTCCTTTCCCCAGGTTTTGATTGCTTCATCTGTAAAACATGATATTTTCTATACATTTTGTAAGGGTAGCTCAAACCATTAGTTAAAGGAGAAGTTGACTTCCAGAATTTTTTTCCCACAAATTTACAGATAATTTACTCACCCCCTTGTCATCCAAGATGACTTCATGTCTTTCTTTCTTTAGTCATAAAGAAATTATGTTTTTTGAGGAAAAAAATATAGTGGACTTCTATGGTGCCAGCGAGTTTGAACGTCCAAAATGCAGTTTAAATGCAGCTTCAAAGGGCTCTAAACAATCCCAGCTGAGAAAGAAGGTTCTTATCTAGTGAAACGACTGGTTATTTTCTTAAAAAAAAATGGACAATGCGCATGCGTATTCTGTGCAGTCCTGTTCATGACAGTTAGTGTATGTCGAAAAGCTCCCACGTCATTTTCTCTTCCAACTTCAAAATTGTCCTACATCGCTGTTTTACATTTTTTTGTAAAGGATGTTTGACACCCCTTGTGCATTCACTTAGTAAACACCGACCGTACTTCTGTAGTGACGTAGGACGATTTTGAAGTTGGAGGAGAAAAAGAGATGGGAGTTTTTCAACATACCCTAACTGTCTTGAATCGGAGTGCACAGAGTTCATACAGAGCTAGACAAGATAAGTATATGAAAAAGTATATAAGTGTGCATTATTTTTAGAACACAACCGTTCATTTCACTAGATAAGAACATTTTTCCTTAGCTGGGATTGTTTAGAGCCCTTTGAAGCTGCATTTAAACTGCATTTTGGACGTTCAAACACGTGGGCATCATTGAATTCCATTATACAGAGAAAAATGAAAACCTGAAATATTTGCCTCAAAAAAAAAAAATTCTTTACAACTGAAGAAGAACGTCTCATGTCTCATGAAGACATGAACATCTTAGATGACAAGGGGGTGAGTAAATTATCTGTACATATTTGTTCTGGAAGTGAACTTCTCCTTTAAGACATCAGTCATTCTGTCTACTGAACACACCATCCATAATCCCATAAAAGCACTGATGGGAGTGTAAAGTTTCTTTGGTGATCTAATGACAATACAGGAATTAAAAAGAACACAGACACAGCAGGTTCATTTCCATATTAATCCACACAATCTATTAAAGGGGTCACCAAATGCAAAGTTCACTTTTGTTGTTTGAACGAATGGGATGATTTTTGCAGAGCTCATTTTGACAAGGTAAAACGTGTGTTGTTTCACACAAGCATGGAGAATTTTTAACCAAAGTATATTATAGACTTTTCATCAAGACCCTAAACAATCATATCAACTTGTGGAAAATCGGCATCCGATGACCCCTTTAAGAGCAGCACTTCCAGAATAAAATAATCCTGATAATGCCCCCCCCCCCATGTCATCCAAGACATCCTTTCTTTCTTCAGTCGAAAAGAAATAAAGAAAATTCCAGGATTTTTCTCCATATAGTGGACTAACAGGTTGAAAGTCTAAATTGCAATTTCAGTGCAGCTTCTAAGGGTTCTACACGATCCCAAATGAGGAATGAGGGTCTTATCTACCGAAACAATCTGTCTTTTTCTAAAAAATAAAATAAAATAAATGTATATACCTTTTAACCACAAATGTCATCTTGCACTAGCTCGACTTCACACTTTATGTAATCATGTTGGAAAGGTCATGCGCAGTTAGTTCTTCATCTGTGTACTTCCGGTTCACAAAGGTAGTGTAGGCCGAAAAACTTTATCTCATTTTCTCCTCCAGCTTCAAAATCATCCAAAATTGTTGTTTTGCCATTTTAGTAAAGGGTGTTTGACTTCTTTGCACGTTAGCTTTGAAAACACTGGGTCGTTACTTCTGCCAACGTCACACATGACCTTTCCAATGTGACTACGTAATGTGTGAGGTTGAGCTTGTGAAAGACAAGCATTTGTTGTTAAAAAGTGTATACATTTTTATTTTTATTTTTTTTTTTAAATGACTGATCGTTTCACTAGGTAAGACCATTATTCCTCAGCTGGGATCGTGTAGAGCCCTTTGCAGCTGCACTGAAACTGCAATTTGGAACTTCAACCCATTGACCACTATTAAAGTCCACTATATGGAGAAAAATCCTGAAATGTCTTTTTGACTGAAGAAAGAAAGACATGAACATCTTGAATGACATGGGGGTGAGTAAACTATCAGGAAATTTTATTCTGGAAGTGAATTTATCCTTTAAGTAAATCCTGACAGTAGTTTTTTTAAAGCCAAACAAGAGTAAATCTGGCTCTAAATATGTGGAAGAGTGTGAGGGTTAGAAAGCTAGACAGATAGATAGCTATACAGATAGACAGATAGATAGATAGATAGATGTGGACCCTGTTGTAGTAAGTGTTCAGTACAGAGAAAACAAAACAGAAAAACTCAAATGAAAATTAGAAATGTTTTCTTGGCAACTAACTGAAAGTACTAAAATAACTAAAACTAAAGCTGAAATCAATATTTACAAAATAATAAAACACAATAATAGATATAGAATAAACAATAAAACTAACAGAATAGAAACAATACTAAAATAATAAGGCGCCATATGGAGTGATCTTAAAGATACTGTAAGGAAGCATCATTTGTATGTGAGGTCACCTTCAGTTAGCCCCACTGTGCCAATAGGTGGGTGGCTGAACACAACAGTGGGGATGTTATTATAACTGATTTTGGAGTCCGCTTTGCCTTCAAACAGCCGGTGAGCAAGCTTTCTGCCAGCAGCAATAGCAACTATCCATACAAACAAAAACAGCAAACAACAACAGCTTATCAGAAAAAAAAGAATATACATTCCCATCAAACAGACGATAAACTATTTAATAAAAAATGTGATGAATGGTAAGCATGTCCAATCAACTCTGACCAGCTGATGTCGCTAGAGTAACAAAAAATGCACAAAATCAACTTCCTCATGTAGGGAGGATCAGTTGTTTTAAACAATGTGAAAGGTGTAATTTACATAAACCAACTGAATCACAAGAAGACTAAATCACATAACATGCATCATGTTCTCAAGCTTAATGAATAGTTTTAAAGCTTCAAATCTCTTAATAAAAAGTATAGTTCACCCAAAAATGAAAATTCTGTCATTAATTACTCACCCTCATGTCGTTTCAAACCCGTAAGCGCTTTGTTCATCTTTATAACACATATTAAGATATTTTTGATGAAATCTGAGAGCTTTCTGACCCTGCATAGCAACATAACCAGCACATTCAAGGCCCAGAAAGGTAGTAATAGTAAGGATACTGATAAAGTAGTCCATGTGACATCAGTGGTTTAACCTCAATTTTATGAAGCTATGAAAGTACTGAGTGCAAAGAAAACAAAAATGACTTTATTGAACAATTTATACTCTTCCCTGTCAGTCGGTATTTTATCGATGTCCTCACTAGTATTCTCGTAGCTTCATAAAATTACAGTTGAACCACTGATGGACTGTTTTATCGATGTCCTTACTACCTTTGTGGGCCTTGAATGTACTAGTTGTGTTGGGTCAGAAAAAATATGTGATTTCATTAAAAATGTGTGTGTTCTGAAGATGAACGAAGGTCTTACGGGTTTGGAACTACATGAGGATGAGTTATTAATGACAGAATTTTCATTTTTGGATGAACTATCCCTTTAATTGGTTTCGGAGTGTACTTGCTGAGTACTATGCCATAATAAAAGTACAGTATGTATAAATGAGCTGTTTTATTTTCTGTATTCAAACAAAACACCCAAAAGATTTTAATGCATGTAAGAGCAAATTCTTCATGAGAATGTGTTCATGCAATCATACCAGGTGTAAGAAGAGCTCTACCACAAACATCTCCAACTGCATAGACACCTGCACGAGTAGTGTTCTGGAATTCATCCACCACAATATGTCCCTTTTCATCAAGTTTCACACCCTGGAAAACAATGCATCCAACTGTTATTCTTACTTCATCTCCAACTGATACAGTGCAAAGATAAATCTTACAATACTATATTGTGTAGCTTCTGCGGTTTAAAAGAATGTTCTGTGTTCAGCTGAACTTTATCAACACCATCTGTGGCACGTTTCACTGATACATCAGTTTGTAAAAAAACGCATAAAATGGTGTGTACACTATGTGAAAATGCATTCCAGAGGGTTTTAAAGCAGAAACAGAAACAATTTGTGTTCTCAAAGATGAATAAAGGTCATACAGGTTTGGAACGACATGAGGGCGAGTAATTAATGACAAAAATTAACTATCCCTTTAAAGGAAAAGTCCACTTCCAAAACAAAGATTCACATATAATGTACTCACTCCCTTGTCATCCAAGATATTCATGTCTATCAGTCGTAAAGAAACTATGTTTTTTGAGGAAAACATTTCTGCATTTTTCTCCATATAATGGACTTATATGGTTCCCCCGATTTTGAACTTCCAAAAGGCAGTTTAAATGTGGCTTCAAATTATCCCAAATGTGGTCGTAAACAATCCCAGCTGAGGAAGAAGGGTCTTATCTAGCGAAACAATCGGTTATTTTCATTTAAAAAAATACAATTTAAATACTTTTTAATCTCAAATGCTCATCTTGTCTTGCTCTTCCTGAACTCTGTGTATTCTGCCTCAAGACAGTTAGTGCATGTCAAAAAACTCCAATCGTATTTTCTCCCTCAACTTCAAAAATCATTTCAAAATCATCCTACATCACTGCAGAAGTACTGACACAGTCTTTGCAAAGTGAACATGCAAAGATCAAACACCCTTAACAAAAAAAGGTAAAACATCAATTTAGGGTGATTTCGAAGTTGAGGGAGAACATGCGATGGGAGTTTTTCAACATACCCTAACTGTCATGAACCGGAACAAAAACAGTCCAGCCAGAGTGAGACAAGATGAACGTATGGCATTATAAAGTATATAAATTGTATTATTTTTATTAAAATAAGCGATTGTTACTCTAGAAGACTCTTCTTTCACAGCGGGGATCATTTACAACCGCATTTGGGACCGTTTGAAGCCACATTTAAACTGCATTTTAGAAGTTCAAAATCAGGGCACCATAGCAGTCTATTATATGGAGAAAAATGCTGAAATGTTTTCCTCAAAAAACATAATTTCTTTACGACTGAAGAAAGAAAGACATGAACATCTTGGATGACAAGGGGGGTGAGTACAATATTTGTAAATTGTTGTTCTGGAAGTGGACGTCCCCTTTAACTTGTATCATATTTACAGTTTCAGATTCTAGTCAGATTCAATAAAAATAATAATAATCAAATCAAAATTCATTATTACTATTGAACTGAGATTGAGGCCAGCGGTGTTGGGTTCCCTCCCAATAGCCCAGAGCAGACAGTCCACCTCATGGATGGTGTCGTACTTCTCCTGTGCATCTTTGTCGTCAGGATCTTTTGTCACCAGTGTAACAGAAACACCTTTGTCAGTCTTCTGCACTGACTTCACCTGTGAACAATACCAGAATATTTGGATAAACTGATGTAAGATATATTTTGGGGGATTGTATCTGAAAATCTGCCAAACAACCTGATGCATCACACTGGAAAGATAGCCCAGCTACATAATACCTTACTTAATATTACTCTTGACTAATTACCTGAGTATTTTTCCGTAAGTCAATACCATGATTTTGCAATTCTTTGGTGCAATTTGAGCTTATCAAGGCATCGAAGTTTCTCAGTACCTTGAAAAGAAAGAACACAGTCATTGCTTACTTTGGGATATGCGAAACAGTAGAATTTAGCCAGGTGACAATAAATAGGGCTCTTACCCCTCCTTGTCGTATGACGATGGATGTTTTGGACCCCAGAGTGGAAAGGATACCAGCCATCTCCACAGCAATATATCCTGCCCCAACTATCACACTACGTCTAGATGGATACAGTGATCATTTATTTTAGTATAAGCTAAGAAAGCACAATAATAAAAGTAGAAATCAGCAGTAAATCACTTACTTGGGGCAAGACTCAAGTTCAAAGAATCCATCACTGGTAATGCCTAAACTGGCTCCTGGAATTACATTGAAAGTTACATAATGTTTTTAGCAGATGCAGTCAAAAAAAGTTATGAAAGTAAATTAAAAAAAAAAAAAAAAAAAAAAATCACATTAATGACAAGTGCATATGATAAGGATGCACTAAGAGGTAAAGCAGATGAGAGGTACATTTTTTGTAATGAATATAATGAACAAACCTGGAATGTCATCCTCACTGACAGTGGACGGGCGGCCGCCAGTGGCAATTAAGATATGAGGAGCTGTGTATTTCTTTCCGTTAACTTCAACAGTTGGTTCAGCATCGTCCGTGAACCTTGCATAGCCATGAATGGACTCAATTTTGCCCTGTGTACAACCACAAACAACTTCTCAGTCTTCACATCAATACAAATTCTCAAGGTTTCCCATCCTGTCTCTGACAATTAAACATGACGTTTTATTTGCTTTTATTTCTCATGATAAGACCTCTTAAAACCATGCTCATTTTGGTGAAAAGTAACGTACTGCAGCTTACCTTGTCAAGGTTGTTCCGGTAAATCTGATTCAGCCGACTAACGTAAGCATCCCTTTTGCGCTTAATGAGTCTGAAAATACACATACCCAAAGAATGACCTCTATTCCATTTTTTTTAGCTTTGTCATATCACAGAAATCCTGATAGCCGAACTCTCTACAGCATAACTCACCTCTAGTCAAACAAACTACTCCACCTCATGCCTTTGTGTCTGACAGACACATCCACTTAAAGCAGCACTGATATTATATACCACAAAAGGGAAGCAAAACAAATACTGAGAGCTGTAATGAATCAGAGCGTGCGGGAACTTGACTAGACTGTCACAAGAGTAAAAAAAGCCCTTTTTGTAAAGCAAATTACAACATCTTCTTACAGAAACAATATCCTCTATGGCAAGCTGTCATTACATGTATTCCTTAAAAACTATTAACTTTACTGATGTTAGTACTAGTACTCGTTTTTAATTACTATAAACTACTTACAAGAACAAAAACAGAATAGGTACTTATTAATTACTATTAATCCCTAGTAGAATTACTAGTAGAGTAGATATGTAACTGAAATACGTACAAGTTAGAAGTGAACAGTTGATATGTGAACCAATTGTGAGCCAATTTAACTGGTTATGGCTCATAAATTATGTCCTCCAACCAGGAGCTTCCAACAATAGGGTTGCACACTGGACAAGAAATGCCACGTAAAATTTTAAACACATCATTTTTTGTTTATGAGTGTATCTGAAGATTGCCATGCTGCTCACATATATTAACAATGACCGTGGACAAATATTTGTATATACTGACTTCATCCTAGGCTAAAAGACTGTGTACTCTTCATTTATTTTCCAGGACAAAATGTTTTTTTTTTTTATTGTTGCTTGCATAAAGACTATTCCTAATATATGTTATAATAATATATATCGCCCTCTCTTTTACTTTTTCATTTATTCTGGAAATGAGGTTTTTGCCTATATAGTTTTAAGATTTACTGTTTTGGATTGCCACCTTGAACTTGAACGCAAGTACAGAATGATGTGTCTTGTGTGCAAGACATTCGAGGCGCCACAGTTCGAAGCCTGGTATTCATAAACAACTATTAAATGTTTTAAAAATGGATTTAATATCAGATTTAATAATAAAAATAATTAAATCTAAACAGTGATTTTGATCTACACTGTCATTCAAAAGTTTGGGATCAGTTTTATTTTATTTGATCAAAAATACAGAACAAAAATGTAATATTGTAAAATATTATTAGAATGTAATTTTTTTTTTTTTATTCCTGTGATGCAAAGCTGAATTTTTAGCATCATTACTCCAGTCTACAGTGTCATGTGATCTTTCAAAAATCATTCTAATATGATGATTTATTATCAATGTTGTAAACAGTTATGCTGCATAATATTTTTGGGGAACCTGTGATACATTTTTTAGGATTCTTTGATGAAACTAAAGTTAAAAATAACAGCATTTATTTAAAATATAAATAATGTGTAACAAAATAAACCACAGTTTAAAAAATTTGGGGTAAGTAAATTTTTATTCTTTCTTTTTTTTTAAATTAATACTTTAATTAACTTGATATAAAGTGATAGTAAGGACTTATATTGTTGGAAAATATGTCTATTAAATAAATCTGGTACTTTTACCTTTTTATTCATCAAAGAAACCTGAAAAAATATTACAGGTTCGAAAATATATTAAGCAGCACAACTGTTTCAAACATTGATATTAATATTAATAATAAATCATCATATTATAAATGATTTCTGAAGGATCATGTTACACTGAAGACTGGAGTAATGATGCTATTATGCAATTATATTTAAAAGTATATTAAAATAATATAATATATATATATATATATATATATATATATATATATATATATATATTTCACAATATTGCTGTTTTTTCTGCATTTTTGACCAAGTAAATATAGTGTTTATGAATGTTTAAAAAACATTAAAAATCTTACTGATCCCACACTTTTGGACGGCAGTGTAGTTTATTATTATTATTATTTTTTTTATTTTTTTTTTTTTTTTTGGGCCAATAAAAGTTATAAATGGCTAGTAACTTAAATATTTAGCAGCCAAATAGGCTGGTGAGTCAAAAAAAGTTAATTTCAAACCCTGGTTATATGAACAAGTACTAGTTACTATCTAATAAACCAACAACTGCAATAGCAGAGAAACTGAACAAAACATACTAGTCACTATTAAACTATAGAGTAATTATAGTAAATATACTAGTAAAAAACAGACACTGGTAACACAAAAATAAGTGCTATCATTTTTTTTTCCTAAAAATACTTGTAGTAATGTTCCTAATGTTCCTGTACTTGTTCCTAAAAATGTAGTAATGGCTTGCCATAATCCTACACTCAACATACTATCCACAAAAACCAAACCAAACAACCCAGAAAAACCCCCAAGAAAGTGTCATCTCACTTACTGCCAGTTGAAATGTGCTTTTGCTCCCTCAAATCCGTAATCTTCATGATCATGGAGATACTCTGCATGGGTGGATGCGTTCCACATAACCTAGAATTAAGCAAAAGCACAACTTTATGAGCATTTCTATTTAACAACACAACTCACTTCATGCACCTAATTAATTCATTGTAAGGATAGAAGGGGGAAAAATACCTTTTTAGGAACACAACCAACATTCACCTGCAGCAGAAGAGAAACCAAGTCAATAATATCACCAGACAAAAATGCATAGGTGCTGGAGCAAAACATTACACACAAAAACATCTCACAAAAAGCCCTGAATCTGGAGGCTTCTCAAAGCACCTCTGTTCACGTGACTAATGCAGCGACCAATTACTGTAAATAACTCATCTAAACATGGCTCTATGGGAAATATGGTGTTGCAGAAGCAGGATGGACTTTACTCACGCAGGTACCTCCGAGTTTGTGACTCTCGATCACGGCTGCAGTGGCACCGAGTTCAGCCGCCCGCCGCGCGCCGGCCAGCCCTCCGGATCCTCCGCCAATCACCAGAAAATCAAAGCGCGTGACGGATTCAGAAGCCATGCTGCGAACGAAGAGTCTACGAGAAGATGACAGTGAACGTCCAAGAGTAAGAAAAGACGCTCGGAGGCGAACCAGCGGGCTTAATATCTCCATAAGCAGGAAGCCAACACCCCGGCCAACGCAGTAGTTGAACTAATGGGAGGGACGTGAAAGCCAGTGCTTAGTCATTGTGAATTGACACAATAGTGTGTAAATCCCAGAAGCTAATTTGGACAATAGTAACATAGTTACCCATGCTTATTAAAGTCCTTCATCGTCAATCCCATCCCCAATATCCAGGGTGCTGAACTTGCTTTGAACTCACTTTGCGCCTGGCCATGTTGAAACACACTGCTTTATTTGATAATGAAAAGTTCAATTCACTGGACACAAACTCACCTATGTAGTGCAGCCGTTACATATAAACCTGTAGCGGAAATCCTTCTGCTGTACATTGTAAACATTACATATATCTAATGAAGTGTGGTTATTTAGAGGTGATGAGTTGTTAAGTCGTTAGGCGTATCTATGCTGAGCATCTTCGTATTCATACGGTAGTGTTTATGACAGAAAATGTCGATGTAAACTGTCAGAATAAAAGCCACTACACGTTGAGGTAAACCGAGCATGCGCATTTCAGCGCGCTGAGCCACTGAACAGAAACACATGAGGCGGCATTGTATTGATACACTGGAAGGAATGGAAATTAGTATTGTCTGCGGTCAGTATGATTATTTCCAAATAAATTACGTTTCATACTTAGACTGGAGTAATGGCTGCTGAAAATCAGCTTTGCTATATCAGGAATAAATTAGACCACATTTTAAAATATATTAAAATACTAACCAGTTCTTTTAAATTATAATAATATTTCAAAAGAGACTTCTTTCTGAAATCTTACCGACCCCAAACATTTGAGCAGTACTGGCATTGTGTTTTCTGTAATTGGCACATCCGGAAACAATAATCATGTATTTATTTGTAGTTTATGGTTAATTGTGCCAATAATAACGATGTTTAGGGTTTATATGTTTAGGGGGAGGGTAAATGGGTACATTTGTCAGCAATGATATTGATCATTTACATTGAAAAAGGCTTGAGCACTCGAAATATTTTAATGAAATTTGTTAAACATAAGTATTTACATAAAGATGGTATACTTGCCCTGGTGAAAAAAACAGCATGTGGTGGTAGGTAGGATTTGATGCTGGTTTAAGCTGGCCCATTGCTGGTTTATGCTGGTCCTTAGCTGGTTTAAGCTGGTCATGTTGCTGGTCAAGGAAAAGCATGAACCAGCAAAGGACCAGCATAAACCAGCTAAGGCCCAGCATAAACCAGCTAAGGACCAGCATAAACCAGCAAAGGACCATCTTAAACCAGCTAAGGCCCAGCATAAACCAGCTAAGGACCAGCTTAAACCAGCTAAGGCCCAGCATAAACCAGCTAAGGCCCAGCATGAACCAGCAAAGGACCAGCATAAACCAGCTAAGGCCCAGCATGAACCAGCTAAGGACCAGCATGAACCAGCAAAGGACCAGCATAAACCAGCTAAGGCCCAGCATAAACCAGCTAAGGACCAGCATGAACCAGCAAAGGACCAGCATAAACCAGCTAAGGCCCAGCATAAACCAGCTAAGGACCAGCATGAACCAGCAAAGGACCAGCATAAACCAGCTAAGGCCCAGCATAAACCAGCTAAGGACCAGCATGAACCAGCAAAGGACCAGCATAAACCAGCTAAGGACCAGCATGAACCAGCAAAGGACCAGCATAAACCAGCTAAGGCCCAGCATAAACCAGCAAAGGACCAGCTTAAACCAGCATCAAAACATACCTAACCAGCATTCCAGCATCAAAACATACCTACCAGCATATGCTGGTTTTTTCACCAGGGTGCTCATAGTAGTGTTCAGCTAAATTTCATCATCATGTACACTACTAGTCAAAAGTTTTTGAACAGTAAGATTTTTAATGTTGCTTAAAGAAGTCTCTTCTGCCCTGGTGAAAATAACAGCATATGCTGGTTAGGTATGTTTTGATGCTGGTTTAAGCTGGCCCATTGCTGGTTTATGCTGGTCCTTAGCTGGTTTAAGCTGGTCCTTTGCTGGTTTTTGCTGGTCATGTTGCTGGTCAAGGACCAGCATGAACCAGCAAAGGACCAGCATAAATCAGCGAAGGACCAGCTTAAACCAGCATCAAAACATACCTAACCAGCATCCCAGCATCAAAACATACCTACCAGCATATGCTGTTTTTTTCACCAGGGTGCTCACCAAGCCTGCATTTGTTTGATCCAAAGTAAGGCAAAATACAGTCAAATTTTGCTTTTTTTCTATTCAAAATAACTGTTTTCTATTTGAATATATTTTAAAATGTAATTTATTCCTGTGATCAAAGCTAAATTCTCAGCATCATTACTCCGGTCTTAATGGGACACATAATCCTTCAAAAATCATTCTAATATTCTGATTTGTTCAAGAAACATTTTATTATTATTATTATCAATATTACATTATGTAGGGGAATTTATAGTTAAAACCCAAGGACCAGATATGATGAACAAAGTCTAATCAACTTAAGAAAAAATTATTGAAGAAAATAGTTTGCAGTTTTATCAGCAAAAGTCAGCTTCAACACTCTCAGTGGAGTTCGTATGCTGCTCTGCGAACATTCTCAATACAACAGCAATTATACTCTAACAGAGGTTGCTAACTATGTCATTACTTAGGTTAAAAAGGATTTATGTTGTTTGAAACACATAAACTCCATACATGGACATATAGTTCGAAGCATATCTCTGGTGATTATTAGGTGACAACCGAGATCTGGTCTTACAATCGATGAGGCCCACCCAAAGCATATATCAGCACTTTTTGCGTCACATTGTCTGTCTAAAGTCCTGCTGGAAAAGGAAATCAGCATCTCCATAAAGCTTGTCAGCAGATGAAAGTATAAAGTGCTCCAAAATCTCCTGGTAGATGACTGCACTGACTTTGGACTTGATAAAACACAGTGGACCAACAACAGCAGAGGTCACGACACCCCAAATCATCACTGACCTCAGAAACTGCACACTGGACTTCAAGCAGCCATCATGAAATGCAAAATTTACTTTTATCTGAAAAGAGGACTTTGGACCACTGGATTGGTAGCCCTTTTCCTGAAGACGTCTGAGTGTGGTGACTCTTGACGCACTGACTTCAGCTTCAGTCCACTGCTTTGCTTGAGCATTCTCAAGCTTGCAGCCATCCCTGTTGTGTGTATACCTTTTCCTACCCAATTTCTTCCTTCAAGTCAACTTTGCTTTTAATATGCTTTGAAACAGCTTTCTGTAAACAGCTACCCCTTTCAATAATGACCTTCTGTGACTTCTCCTCTTTGCGGAGAGTGTCCGCAAATTGATTGTCTTCTGGACCATTGCCAAGTCAGCGGTCTTTCTGATTATTGTGGTTTGAAAGAACAAGAGATACCTGGAATTTATACTATAGGGATGGACATTTAAGGAAACTCAAATGTAAATATTCTAGTATTATGAGATACTGGATTTTTGATTTTCATGAGACATAAGCTCTAATTATCAAAATTAAAACCCAAAAAACTTTTGAAATGTTTTACTTTACATGTAATGCATCTAGAATATATTAAAGTTTTAGTTTTTGAAATAAAAAATGAATTTTTTGAGATGCAGCTATATATGCTATATATATATATATATATATATACATATATATATATATATATATATATATATATATATATATATATATATATATATATATATATATATACACACACACACACACACACACACACATATATACATATATATATTAATTATTTTCTTTAGCAAGGACCCTTTAAATTGATCAAAACTGATGAAAAAGACATTTATAATGTTACAAAAGATTTATATTTCAGATAAATGCAGCTCTTCAGAACTTTCTATTCGTCAAAGAAAGCTGAAACAATATTCTACTTAGATATTCCTAAATTGTACTGTTTTTGCTGTATTTTGGCTCAAATAAATTCAGGCTTGTTGAGCAGAAGAATCTTTAACAACCTTACTGTTCAAAAACTTTTGACTTGTAGTGTATAAAAACATAAAAAAATAGAACACAACAAAACTTGCCTTCACATAGCAAAACAACCACTTGCCAGAAGACACACGTGTTTTAAATATTTATGATGACCACTAGTCACTACACTACATTTGAGTCAGAGTGAGAGCGATGGATCATATTAAGGTACTTTATTAATCAACTAAACTGAATCAAATTGATTAAGTAGCAACAAGTCAGAAATCCATTTTCACATAAATATTTTCTTTATTGAACAAGAAGCTACACAAGGACACATTTTCAGCTGAGCGATTTCACGGTTAATTCTCATAATCTTCAGGGTTCTTTCTTTTGGTCTGTTCATGAACACGATTGCCCCATGTGTAGGTCAGGTACATCAGAACCATAGCTGCAAACAGAGATGGAGATTTGTTTAGAAATATAGGTCACACACAGTATTTGCTTCAATTTATAGCTAGAATACTATAGAACATATACACAATTAATGAATTTTAGACAAACGTGACTTACGTGGTGCAACCTTGAATACAGACGTTTTGAAACGTCTCCACACATTTGGGATTCCCTTAGAAAAGTAGTTTGGGAAAGCCCTCTGCTCAAAGGGAGAAATACTGTAGGTGACCACATGCCTTATCTTGGCCAAATCTCCGAAGTGACGACCCATTGTGCCAAGAAAGCTGATCTAAGAGAAAATAAAACACAGGTGTTTAAAATAAACAACAGTAACATTTCAGTCAATAATTGAATTAGTCAACTTTAATAAATTCTACAATGTTAAAAACAGCTGTATAAGCTCACAGGAATAACAAAAACCTTTAAAGTATTTAATGTTTATATACATATATATATAGTACTGTTTATTCTTTGTTGTATCCATCCAATAACTGAATCAGTCAATTTGAATACTGTGTACATTTAAACAACTTATAAACAGCTGCTGTACGTGAAACCAAAACCAGGCTTAGGCTAATATAATACTGTAAAATATATCAAATGTTACATATTCAAAAATATCCATATTTTTGACTATGTAGGAACTGCATAGAATGATCAAACGAAACGAATAAATGCAATATTACTTTGATAAACACGACTCAAACGTAACTTGTACATCATCTGGCTAAGATGGCAGATGTGCATGAATATGGTTACTTTCAAATCATATACATAATTTGTAAAAATCTACATTTTTTTTAGCATTGAAGAGAGAGTGTGTAAACAAAACACTGAACGTTTAATCACATTTATAACTAGCGTTACGTGGCTAGGCTAGCAGCTTTCTGTAAGACCTTGCTTGACATTCATCTCTATCGCACTATTTCTGTTAACACATGCATTTACCCTGCAAAAACGTACAAGTAATTGCTAAATTGAGACAATGTCGCAATTTTTACCTCACCACAGTACAAATACAAGACGAAGAAAAAAAGGATTTTCTGCTTACCAACCTCACTACTCTTTGACACCCTTGTCGTGCTACGACTTCTACAACTTCCGTGTGCAACCTTAAGTCACATCCGTTTCCTCTTGATTTCACGCGTTCTAATTGGCGCTCCGCTCTACTGTTTCCTGGCTATCGAGACACGTGAAGGTCAGCATAGCGCTGGAACAGTGTATACAGTGGTCAGTATCACCATTAAGAGATTTTTTTGTAGCGTTTGCTATTCTTCTTCCTAATGGATAATCAAGGAGTCACGGCAGACCCTCAACTGCAGCAGTTTATCGAGGTCGAGTCTCAAAAGCAAAGGTTTCAGCAGCTGGTTCATCAGATGACAGAAGTGTGCTGGGTGAGTTTGTGTTTCTGTCCTACTGGACTGCGTAGTGCATCACTTTATGTAGAAGACATGATAGAAGACGGACTCTGCATTGCACAGCATATCCTGTCTGATCGCTTGAATTGTGCGCAAGTTTATGATCTAAAGATGTTTCTGTATGTAGTTTAAGTAATAAGTCAAATGTGCTGCCCTCTTTTGTCGCGGAGCTTGTATAAGTAGCGACAGCTTGTGTAAATTACGAGTCAAAAGTATTTGAACAGTAAGATTTGTAATGTTTTTTTTTTTTTTTTTTAAATAAGTCTCTTTTGCTCACCAAGCCTCCATTTATGTATATGATCCCAAATACAGCATTTTTTTGCTATTTAAAACAACTGTTTTCTATTTGAATATATTTTAAAATGTAATTTATTCCTGTGATCAAATCTAAATTTTCAGCATCATTACTCCAGTCTTTAGTGTCACATAATCTTTCAGAAATCATTCTAATATGATGATTTGGTGCTTAAAAATGTTTCTTATCATTATACATTTTGAAATGTAATATTTTTTGGAAAATATGTCTTTTGTTTCATGATTTTTGAAGTATAGAAAGTTAAAAAAAACAGCATTTATTTAAAATTAAAATCTTTTGGAACATTATAAATGTCTTTACTGTCACTTTTGATCAAATACAGTACAAGTCAGACGTTTTTTAAAGGTTTTTCTGGGGGAAAGAAATTATAGAAATTAATACTTTTATTTAGCAAGGCTGCTTTAAATTGATCAAAAGTGATGATAAGGGCATTTATAATGTTACAAAAGATTCTATTTCAGATAAATGCTGTTGTTCTGAACTTTTTATTCATCAAAGAAACTTGAAAAAAATCTACTTGGCTTTTTTTAACATAATAAATGTTTTTGAGCAGCAAATCAGAATATTATAATGATTTCTGACGGATCATGTGACTGGAGTAATGATGCTAAAAATTCAGCTTTGAAATCACAGGAATAAATTACATTTTAAAATATATTCAAACAGAATATATTTTATATATATATATTTTTTTTTTCTTTGATGAATAGAAAGTTCAGATGAACAGCATTTATCTGAAATCTTTTGTAACATAAATGTCTTTATCATCACTTTTGATCAATTTAAAGCATCCTTGCTAAATAAAAAAGAAACAGTTATTTTAAATAGTAAAAATATTTTACTATTTTACTGTTTTTGCTGTACTTTGGATCAAATAAATGCAGGCTTGGTGAGCAGAAGAGACTTTTTTTTAAATATACTGAAAATCTTACTGTTCCAAACTTTTGACTAGTAATGTATGCATATCTCTGTAATAACTGGAATGGTATATTGCATCCAGTTGTGTATCTCAATCCAAAATGGATGAACCAGGTTACAGGTCCTCCAAAACTATTATGTCTAGTTTGTTTACCAAATGCATCAAGATCATGAGTTGTGGATTTCTTTGGAGCTCATAGTGTGTTTTTCTTTGCAGGAGAAGTGTATGGACAAGCCTGGCCCGAAGCTTGACTCCAGGACAGAGGTGTGTTTTGTAAACTGCGTGGAACGATTTATCGATACAAGTCAATTTATCCTCAACAGACTAGAGCAAACACAGAGAAGTAGAGGAAGCTTCTCTGAGACCATGACAGACTAATAAAACCACAGCCAATGACAAAACCACATCATTCAGCCACTTACTGAGGCTCTGGCACGCCAGTGTAAGAGCTGTGAGGCACCAGCTATCAACAGGATTCAATTAATTTCTCAAAGACAAAGTGCCTCATTTTGTTCTTTTTATTATTGCGAAGGCCATACATTTAAAATCAATGGATGCATGTCCCAGTCCCACAGCCTGTTTATTGTCACCGTCGATATTGACATTTCCCAGTGAAACATCATTGAAACATCAACTGAAAGCTCCCTTTGTACCAATCTTATCTGGAATTGAGGAGGTGGCTCGGCTTTCACTTTCTTTTCAGTCTACATACCAAGTCGGCACTCCATTGTCTTACTGGAAACGCATCAAGATCTGTGGCTTATTCAGTGTGTGTTGAAATGTGGACTTGAAATAAAAAGATAAAATACCTCCTGCAGTTATTCATATGATGTACACAAATGTCAGAAGAGAAAGCAGTCAAACTCCTTAAATACTTCAGTGTGCTATTTATAAAAATATTAGGCACTTCAGATAAATAATAGGAAACAATGCACCACCTCAGAAGTTTGGCTGTTGCTTAAGAAAATATTTTGCAAATATAAAGATGTGTGTTCCCTAATACTTGTATAGGACAAAAACACTGCTTTTGAAAAGTTTGGGGTCTGTGAGATTTTTTTAAAGCTTACTTTTATATAGCGAGGATGCATTAAATTGATCAAAAGTGACTTTTGCTTTTCTTTTGAAGTTTGTATTTATCAAAGAATCTTGAAAAAAATATATATATGTAATATATAATATATAATATATAATATATAAAATATATATGTTTCTTGAGGAGCAAATTAGAATTATTACTAAAGGATCATGTGACAATAAAGACTAGAGTAATGCTTCTGAAAATGAGATTTGCGTCACAGGAATAAATAACATTTTAAAATATAATAAAATAGAAAACAGTTATTTTATTTTGCAATAATATTTCACAATTTTGACAGCATTTTAATCACATAAATGCAGACTTAAAGAGACCCCAAACTTTTAAGTGGTAGAGTACAAGTAGTCAAGCATACTGTATTTAAAAAAAAAAATGCTTTTATTGAACAGATAAAGCATTAATGTTAAGTCGACAAATTTCAGGTGCTTAATGTAACCCTAGGTATCGTCTAAACAAGGCTGGTTTGGTCATGGAATAAATAATGTAACATTTAAGACGTCGTACAACAGATTTTTAAACCCTGTACTGCTTCTTCAAGATTTTAATATTTACAACTGATCATTATTAGCATAAAAACCTGAATAAAATTGTTAAATGGCAAGATTTAAATAGAAATAGATGGAAAATCTGTAACACAAGTTCCTTCTAAACTAAAAAAAAGCTAATTCAAGTACTCTTACAGTATTAAAGTTTTGGAAAGTGTGCTTGTACAGTAGCAAACAGTAAAGCTGTATTTTAGTAGTCACTCAAAAACATTAAGCATTAAGATATTATTCTAGGTAATAAATGTACCATTACTCCTCTTTTCTGAACTCTCAGGAAAGAAGCTCTTTGCATTTCTTTGTTTAGTCAGATTGCTTTCATCCATAACAGTTCTCTCATCGGTTGGCAAAGCAGTGTACGATTGGTCCCACGTTCTGTCTTGAGGGCCAAGGTGCAGATATAAAGGTAGAGAGTCCAATTTAAATTTGATGTCCTTAAACGCATGAAGAAGAAAAATGCCAATGATGATGGTAAGAAACCCACTAACAGTCCCAATAGCCCCGTCGCTGGACATCTGAAGCCACTCTTTAAACAAGATGGCTGAACAAGCCATCACGGATGTGGTGAAAAATACATAATAAATAGGAGTAACAATAGAAGTGTTGAAGATATCAAGCGCCTTATTGAGGTAGCTTATCTGGATACTGATACAAATCACAAGGCATATGAGAAGGGCCCAGAATAAAGGCTCTTTCAGGACAGCCGTTCCAGCAAACAGCTCTTTGATCCCAATGCCAAGGCCTTTCACACAGGACACAGACAACGCACCAATCACAGAGCAGATGAGGATGTAGACCAGCACATTCTTCTGACCGTAGCGAGGTGCGACAAAGAAGATCAGAGCCAGGCTGACGACGACAATGCAGACAGCAAATGCGATGAATCCTGTGATACATGCAAGAAAAATGAGTATAATGAAAAATAGCACAGAGCTTACAGGATGCTTAGTGTGTTTGTAAGCTAGGTAGAAGAATACCTGGATCTTTGAGTTTCTCTGCCATCGCAGTTAAAGAAGCAACTTCTTCCTCTTGCGGAGCATGGAGAACCATAACTGTGGAACCGAAGATGCACAGCAAACAGCCAATTTTCCCATGGATATTCAGCCGCTCACTCAGGAAGTATGATGAAAGCACAGCACTAATGACAAAAAATAAGGTTGTATATCCAGTCAAATTTTAGACAAAGAATTAATGTTCGGATCAGTCTGTACAACCTTTTGTAAATTTACATCTAGCAAGGATTCATTTACACTACCAGTCAAAAGTTTTTGAACAGTAAGATTTTTGATGTTTTTGTTTTTTTTTAAAGAAGTCTCTTCTGCTCACCGAGCCTGCATTTATTTGATCTGAAGTACAGCAAAAACAGTCCAATTTTGAAATATTTTTACTATTTAAAATAACTGCTTTCTATTTGAATATATTTTAAAATGTAATTTACTCCTGTGGTTTTAAAGCTGAATTTTTAGCATCATTACTCCAGTCACATGATCCTTCTAATCATTCTAATATTCTGATTTGCCGCTCAAAAACATTTTAATTATTAGTATTATGTTGAAAACAGCTGAGTAGAATTTTTCTTCAGGTTTTATCTGAAATAGAAATATTTTGTAATATTATAAATATCTTTATCATCACTTTTGATCAATTTAAAGCATCCTTGCTAAATAAAATTATTAATTTCTATAAGTTAAATAGTAAAAATATTTAAAAATATATGTATTTTGGATCAAATAAATGCAGGCTTGGTGAGCAGAAGACAATTTAAAAAACTTTTGACTGGTAGTGACAGTAACGTCACTTATGTTACAAAATGTTTCCATTTCAAACAAATGCTGTTCTTTTTAACTTTCTATACTTCAAAAATCCTGAAACAAAAGACATTTTTCACAAAAATATCACATTTCAAAATAGATAATAATCAGAAATATTTCTTAAGCACTCAATCATCATATTCGAATGATTTCTGAAGAATCATACGTCATCACAGAAATAAATTGTAATAATATTTGTGTCCCTGGACCACAAAACCAGTCTTAAGTAGCGCAGGTATATTTGTAGCAATAGCCAAAAATACACTGCATGGGTCAAAATGATCGATTTTTTTTTTTTTTATGCCAAAAATCATTAGGATGCATTTTCATAAGTTGCATTTTCCATGAAGATATTTTGTAAATTTCCTACCGTAAATATAACAAAACTTAATTTTTGATTACTAATATGCATTGCTACGAACTTCATTTGGACAACTTTAAAGGTGATTTTCTCAATATTTAGATTTTTTAGCACCCCCTCAGATTACAGATTTTCAAACAGTCGTATCTCGACCAAATTTTGTCTTAACAAACCATAAGTCAATGGAAAGCTTATGTATTCAGCTTTCAGATAATATATAAATCTCAATTTCAAAAAATTGACCCTTATGACTGGTTTTGTGGTCCAGGGTCACATTTCACATACTGTATTTTTGATCAAATAAGAGATCCCAAACTTTCAAGTGGTGTTGTTCATAGAGTAAATTTACCTGACCAAAACGCTCAGTGCTCCCAGAGGTGTCACTAATGTGGCAGGAGCAAATGCATACGCTGCGAAGTTTGCGATCTCGCCTATTCCCACTAAAAAAAAAACACGCATGACAAGACAAGACAAAGGATTGTGATTAGAGTGTCCATATAGACGTTTTCATGTGTTTCACAGCAATATTTTGTAACTAAGATCTATGAATCTCCATACACTATGCATGTTAACATATTCTGGTTATGTTTTATACTTCAGCCTTACTAGTGGCAAATAAATACATAAAATGATAATGTCATACTTGATATAAGCCCGGCCCACCACAACCATTCTTTCAGGTATGCATATCCGCCTTGACCTGGTTAGACAGCACAAGAAAAATTCAGTCACAATGTCAAAGGCATAAAAAATCAATGCAATTCAAATACTGCATAATAATGTATTGCGCAATGGTAGGTTACTCTGCAAACTGTACTGACCCACCTGCTCTAGTGGAGCCTTTATTGGCCAGTCGTAAGAGACCTTTCTTTTTCAATATGAAACTGCCACCGATGAAGATAGTCGAGCTGACAGCAAGTGCCAAACCAATGTAGAAGTCAGAGCGGTTTGCAGCATCCATCTGAATACAGTTTGAAGTCCATTACACATTAAAGTTACAGAAATGCTTATGTATAAAAACCTAGTGAGATACCTACCTAGAGGGCATTTTGGGGCATCGTAAGCACAGCTTAAAATGCTCCAATATGATGTCTAGGTAGGCAGCACAATATGACTTTAGACAGCCACAGAAAAGGAAGCGAGTCGGATCATGTGATTCACGCCTGCTTTTCACATCGTCGGTTCTTCAAAACAATAAAACATTAGATTTTACTGTAGACTATTTGTTTTTCTACATTATGCAATTATGGCTACAGGGAATGCGCAATCACAGCATTTTCAAACAAGGGAAGCTACTTTTTAGAAGGATTTAGCTAGATTTTGATTGGCTCACTAAGCTTTTATGAATTTTACGCTACGCTGTTTCATGTTTCAGCACTTGTTTATATTACTATTTAAGTCTACAGTTGAAATACTATAGAAATATAAGTAATTGTTAAACTGACAAACCTTGCACTCGTATCGTCCATCGGTGACGTTTTGGTCTCGTGTGAATAAACTTCCTGGTGAAGCGACTGTAAGGCGGGTTGCCAGATACTCTTGATTAACTTCAAACATTGTCAGCCCCTTGTCTGTCTGGACATTTTTAGCGGGTTTATCGTTTGTTTATATGAAGTCCTTCTGAGACAAATGCTAATAACTTTGGTGAAACTGTGTAAAATGTGTAATTCTTCTGTTTACGTACACTACCAGTTAAGTTTTTGAGCAGTAAGATTTGTAATGTTTTTAAAGAAGTCTTATCTGTTCACCAAGCCTGCATTTATTTGATCTAAAATACAGTAATATTATGAAATATTTTTTACTATTTAAAATAACTGCTTTTTATTTAAATATATTTTAAAATGTAATTTATTCCTGTGATCAAATCTGAATTTTCAGTATCATATTATACTCCAGTCTTAAGTGTCACATGATCCTTCAGAAAACATTTTAATATGCTGATTTGCTGATCAAGAAAATAAATATTATTCTTATTATTATTATCAATGTTTAAAACAATTTTTCAGTATTTTTTTTTTCAGGATTCTTTGATGAACAGAAAGATTCAAAGATCAGAAATTACTGAAATAAAAACTATACAGTATATATACAGTATACAGTATTTTTTGGGGGAAAGATATATTAGAAATTAATACTTTTATTTAGCAAGGATGCTTTAAATTGATTAAAAGATGATAACAACATTTATAATGTTACAAAATATTTCTATTTCAGATAAATGCTGTTCTTCTGAACTTTCTATTCATCACAGAAACCTGAAAAAATTCAACATATTTTTTTTATTTTTTTTTATTATTTTTTTTTTGCACCGCAAATCAGAATATTAAAATGATTTCTGAAGGATTATGTGACTGGGGTAATGATGCTAAAAATTCAGTTTTGAAATCACAGGAATAAATTACATTTTAAAATATATTCAAATAGAAAACAGTTATTTTAAATAGTAAAAATATTTCAAAATTGGACTGTTTTTGCTGTACTTTGGACCAAATAAGTGCAGGCTTGGTGACCAGAAGAGCCGTCTTTAAAATATTATAAAATGTAACATTTATAAAAATCTTATAAAAAAATCTTTTGACTAGTGTATGGAAACATTAATATCAAGCGTTTCATTTTAATATTTTCCACATTTTTAAAATCTGCACTTTCTATTTTGAACAACAGTTATGTGATGATAAAATATAAATAAATACATTTGTTTTACATGGAAATATGTGTTAAGACTATTTTGGACCAGGCCAGAAGACCAGATGGGACTTTTTAAAAGTAGAGAACTTTTGATCCAAATTATGTAAATTAACAAAAGTTTACTGACATTAATGGTGACAAATGCATGTAATTTTAAATAGCTTTAAAAGAGTGTGACAATAATCAGCCGAGACAGAGGAATATTGGAAACTTCTCTCATTTTATTTAATACAAAGCCTGATGAAAAAGACAAAGTGTAGTCTGTAATTAAATAACCATCAGATTTCAACCACAGAAAAGAAGGTGAAAAAATATATTTACACATTAAGAATGGAAGAATTCTTCTACATTGTACTTTGTTATACTAAAGTTTACTTATTTATATATATTTTTTTGTATATAAATACACAGCCAAATTAATAAAAATCAACACAGCCATTATTTATATGTACATGTACATTACAGTCATGATTTTTTTATTTGTATTGTTGTTGCTGCTGGTTATTAATCATTTCAGTAATATTAAAGCGTAGCTTTTGATGTAGATATGAAACTTAGGAATTTCATAATATATCAAAGCTTTGCGGAAAATGTAAGGAAAGACTGCAACGTTACATGAGAAATCACATTCCAGTCTCCTTTTTTTTCTCCTTTTTAACATTTTAAACTCATACTAATGTATCCAAGAAGTGTACAACTCTGAATTCACATTACTGGGTTCCTTAGATAAAAGAAATTAAGGAGGTTATTCAAGACTTAATAATGATTCTTGCTATGCCATACACATACACAAGACTATCGGTGTGATGGACTGTATCCTTGATGTCCAAGCTTGCACAATAGTTGTCTGTATTACATGTTGAAAAGCAAATCCTTGATGGTCGTGACAAGATCCACGAATGTGGGCCGCTCATCTGGTCTCTGCAAAAAAAAAAATTAAAAAATTATGTTTGTCATGTCTACATTTAAATTATCAAATAACTGTTTTGATTCACAAAATGTCTTGACTTACCTCATGCCAGCAGTTGTTCATAATGATATAAACTTTGTCATTGGCCAGCTGGGGGCGATAAAGCCGATGACCTGCTGTAATTTTCTCTACTATCTCTGTGTTGTTCCACCGATCGTATGGCATTCTGCCCAAAGTGTACACCTCCCACATCAAAACACCTGTCAGACAAATAACATAAGAGAAAATGAAACTACGATTTTGACAGAAGGTAAAGTTCTGCAGGAAATGCAGTGGTGACGCACCAAATGCCCAGATATCTGACTTGCTGCTGAACTTGCAGTAAAGTAGGACCTCAGGAGGCGACCAGCGCACTGGAAACTTTGAACCTACGGAGCTGGTGTATTCATCATCCAGAACATACCTGTAAAAACAGCAGTAATTTTTTAGAAAGTCAGTATGGAGAATTTCACTCAAATAGTAGTCTGGACCATGCAATAAATTACCTGGACAATCCAAAATCTGTCACTTTAATGGTTCCGTTTGAGTCTACTAAACAGTTCCTTGCAGCCTATGAGAGAAAAAGAAAACATTTTAGACATTGTAATGGTAAAACACTTCTTCCAATTGGCAAGGAGCATTTTTGTGACACACAAACCAGATCTCTGTGGATGTACTGATTGGCCTCTAAGTAGGCCATGCCTTCGCTGACATCTTTACACATCTCAAGGAGCAGAATACTTGAGGGGTGCTGCAGAACATCCCGGAGGTAATTCAGCAGACATCCATTGGCAAGATATTCTGTGACTATGTAGATGGGTCGTTGTTTCGTGCAGACGCCATAGAGCTGCACCAGGTTTCCGTGACACAGTTTCCTAGTGTTGAAAATGATAGATTATAACCATTAACATTAACATGAAAAATATTACTACATTTTAATATTTTACTACTATTGTAATATATTTTAAAATGTTACATGATCCTTCGGAAATCATTTTAATATTAATCAGTCAAATAATTTGCTCAAGAAACATTTCTTCTTGTTATGTTATTTATGTTATTAGGTTGAAAACAGTTGCGCTACTCAATTTTGTGGAAAGCATGACACGTTTTTTCAGAAGCCAGTCAGTCAGTTAGTCATAGATATGTCTATAAAATCCACAAATGTATATACACTACCAGTCAAAAGTTTTTGAACACTAAGATTTGTAATGTTTTTTAACCCTTTAACGGTCACCCGTCCCGTCAAGTTTACTTCACCATATTACAAATAAATCCTAGTCTAGTCATGACAAACTGTTGTTTGTTAACGTTATCGTTGAAAAGATTCCTAAACAGATATTTTACCACTGTTTTGTGTTACAAATTATGTAGGAAAAGTAATAGATTCATTTATGACAAGAGTGCACCTCAAAAATCTACATCATAACAGGAGTTCTGACCTTTGTCACAAAAAAAAACTTCGTTGCCTTTTTCCTTATCATGCTTTAAAAATCCTAAGAAATTATTTATCAATTAAAAATCACAAGATTCATCATTTTAAGATCATTACCACGGAAAATGCATTGCCATGGAAAATGTACATCAAAATCATATTACAAAATGTTTTCGTTCATGAATTATACAAATTTAAGTTTGGAAAGTGTGACAATGGGAGTGGCAGTTGAAGAGTCAAAGAATTAATTTCTGCTCACCAAGCCTGCATTTATGTAATCCAAAATAGAGCAAAATCATAAATAACTGCTTTCTATTTGAATATATTTCAAAATGTAATTTATTTCTGTGATCAAAGGTAAATTTTCAGCATCATTACTTCACTCTGTGTCACATGATCCTTCAGAAATCATTCTAATATGCTGATTTGCTGCTCAAGAAACATTTATATTATTATTGTTATCAATATTTAAAACAGTTATGTACATTTTTTCAGCATTCTTTGATAAATGGAAATGTCCAAATATCAGCATTTATCTTAATAAAAAGCTTGGAGTCAGTATATATATATATATATATATATTTTTGTTTTTTTTTTTTTTTTTGGTGGGTGGGTGGGGGAGAAAGTAATTATAGAAATTAATTCTTTTAAATAGCAAGGATGCTTTCAACTGATCAAAAGTGATGATAAAGACATTTATAGTGTTACAAAAGATCTCTATTTCTGTTGTTCTTCTATTCATCAAAGAAACCTGAAAAAACGCTACTCAGCTCTTTTCATCATAATAATTAATGTTTTTTTTCTGATAATAAATTACATTTTAAAACATATTCAAATAGAAAGCAGTTATTTTAAATAGTAAAAATATTTCAAATTTTACTGTTTTTGTTGTACTTTAAATAATCTAAATGCAGACTTCTTTTCATCTTACTGTTCAAAAACTTTTGACTGGTGGTGTATATATAAATAAACAAAAATAGACACAAATTGTACAGGTGTGTTATAAATGGAACAAAATGGGACAGAATAAGATGAACTAAGATGTAGGGTGGTATCAAATAAATAAAAGTGATAATACACATATTTTTATTGCATAATAGGAAGAGCATTTTCAGGACTATTTGATAAATAGAAAGCTCTATAGATCTGTGTGTATGTGTAATCCTTGCTAAAAAAAAAACATTAATGACACCATACTTTATTTTTAACAAGAGAATATACTTACATCATGACCTTGGCCTCCTCAATGAAATCATCCTCTGACATCGAGCCCTCTTTGACCATTTTTATGGCCACGTCATGACGGCCTTGCCATTTGCCATATTTTACCACTCCAAACTGACCATTGCCAAGTTCTCTGATAAATGTAAGCTGACGGGGATCAATCTCCCAACTTCCTAGAATGAAAAGTATCAGGAGAGGGCAATTTTAGCACATAGTTTTAATCAAACTATAGTGAGAACTGTCATGTACATTACTACATGTATGCATTTGGCTGATGTGTTTATCACAAAACAACTTACATTGCATTCAAGCTATGCGTTTTATCAATTCATGTATTCCCCTGGGAATCGAACCCATGACCTTGGCGTTGCCATGCTCTAACAAATATAAACTCACCATAACCCAGACCAGCAGTGCAGGGAGCATTCCGAGCCCGATCTGACACAATGTATTTTAGTCTGCTCACCAGACCTGAAACAGACATATTTACTTTGATTAAATACTTTTACACTCATCATTTGTCACTGTGTATTCGAATGCAAGATGAGATTTACCTGCTGCATTATGCTGATGGTAATTAATAAGTTCTGGGATACTGCTGAAGTTGTGCTTCTCCGCTAAATAGAATTGGCCTTCTGCAGTGACGCATATGTTGTAGTGTCTGCAGCTGCCAGCAGTCTCCCTGGAGAGAGACAAGAAATGAAATTTTCACAGTCTCTTAGGATTCAAGTCAAATCTTCAGTTGGTCTCACAAAAGAACTTGAGAGATGAACAACTCAGTCCCATGACAATTTACACAGTGGGAAACCTGACCTATGATAGGTGTTTTGCATAGAGAGATTTACATCTCTCTTCCGTAGGGTCAGTTTTCCACTTTCATTTTGATCAGTTAACTGTGAAACAAATGTATGGCTTGTTTAAACTCACCCACCAGCCTTGGTGAACACAGAGACAGTGTATTTTCCAGTGAATTTGCCAGAGTCTCTCACCAAAAACCCACCATCTTTATTCTATTTTTTTTTAAAAACAATATTTAAAAAAATATATTAAACAATTGTGAATTCAGGACAGCAGTGCCACTTTAGAAAAATAATTTCTATGTAAAAAATGTGTGCCTATGTATCAGCATTCAATATATATATACAGTTGAGGTCAAAAGTTTATATCTCCCTTTCAGAATAATCAAAAAGGTTCACCAAAATAAGAGGGATCATAGAAAATGCATGTTATTGTTTATTTAATACTGACCTGAATAACCCTTACCAAAAAGTAGTATACTTCAAGTTTATTTTGTTAAGTATACTTAAGTAAAGTATATTTTTAAGTATACTTTATGTAGTTAGTATGCAAATATTAGTGTACTAGAAGTATACTCGTAAGTGTACTATTTCAATACTCATTGGGACTAAATTGGCCCACTTTCTAGTATATAAAAGTATACTTTTAAGTATAGTTTAAGTATAACAGTAGTAAACTTTGAGTACACAACAAGTTTACATCAAAGTTTTTAACCTGTACTGCAACTAGACTAAAAGTGAACTTACATAGGTATATTGATAGTTTACCAATTAAATACTTGTAATAGTATTTTTAGTACACTTTGAAGTATAGTCTTAGTAAACTACTAGTTTAGTAGTTTCATACTGTATACAAGTTCTTTAAGTGAACTTTACATCATACTTCAAGTATACTACTATGTCCCTATTTAGGTATTAATTTGTATATATATTTTGTTAGATGAATATCTGAACATACAAAACATCAAAAGAAAGAGCAGGGTATCTGCTTGTTAACAAAAACATTTTATTCTAGCTTCATGCGTTCTTTTTTAAATGCTTGAATGTGAGTAAGTTTCATAAATAAAAAAATAAACAACATTTTGAACAAAAAGCTGAGAAAAGACTATGAATTGGATTCAGAGTGATAATCTAAACTTAGATGGAGTCGATCAACACCCCAAAGCTTGACAGTCATTATTACCTCTTCATTGGTCGACATTTTATTCCATAATGTTACAATTTTGATGCTGTTTTATGTCTGATGATCGTGTTAGATTACATGTGGGAGCATGTTGTCTAGGTTTCTTCTTCAATTGTGTTTTTTGGGAAATTCTGTACAGAATATCCCCCTACCATACAACACAGATTCTAGGAGCACAAGTACAGCCCAAATATATTTAGACTTTTTTCTAAGTACAAGTCAAGTATACATAAATGTCATCTTAAGTATATTTCTGAGAAGTATATGAAACCCATTTCTGAGAAATATATAAAAAGTAGACTAAAAGTATACTTTCCTGTTTTTAGTTTAAAAGAAGTATACTAATAGAACAGTTGAATAAACTTCCACAAAATTTATTCCACACGAGAAAATCTTTGGGTTTCCAGCATTTTTGTCTATTTGAACCCTTTCCAACGATGACTGTATGATTCTGAGATTTATCTTTTCACACTGAGGACAACTAAGAGACTCATATGCAACTTTTAAATTTTTTTTAATTTGAAGATCAGGGTAAATTTAACTTATGTTGTCTTCTGGGAAACATGTAATTGTCTTTTGTAGCCTCTGAAGGGCAATACTAAACTCAAAAAAAAAAATAAGAATATGAATAAAATAAGAAAAATGTACACATCTCCATTCTTTTCAAAAGTTTTCACACCCCAGCTCTTAATGCATGTTTTTTTTTTTCCTTCTGGAGCATCAGTGAGCATTTGAACCTTCTGTAATAGTTGCATATGAGTCCCTCAGTTGTCCTCAGTGTGAAACGATGGATATCAAAATCATACAGTCATTGTTAGAAAGGGTTCAAATACACAAAAAATGCTGGAGAACAAAATAATTTATGGAACCTGGGGACACAACTATTACTAAACAAAAATACACAGCTGTGGATCATTCAGGTAACAACACAGTATTAAGACTCAATCATATGTAAGCTTTTGAACCAGGTCATTTTTATAAATTCAACTATTATTTTCTCTTATGGACTATATGTAAACATTTTTTCATGTGAAAAATCTTATTCAGGTCAGCACTAAATAAACAGTAACATGCATTTTGTATTATCCCTCTTATTTTGGTGAAATAATTACAATTTTTAATGATTCTGAAAGGGGAATGTAAACTTTTGACCTGAAGAAACATTTTTTTTTAATTAAATAATTACATTTTTTTAAATAATCATAGTTAATATACAGATTTTTTTGTTTTTGAGGATAAATCAATCACATTTTTGATCTATACTTACTTCTGTTTTTAGCAAATTCTCTGCCTGGCTGCGGTTGATGTTCTTGCAGTACCAGCTATGAGATAAAAATCAGTTAAAATGTGATTGGACTGTGTTTATACGGTTAAAAGTGTTCACTTTTTCAAACTAGTGTAGACAGAGTGTAGTCTGTCCACTGTCCATGTGCTTGAATGTATACTTACTCATATTTCTCCAATCCATTTAAGGCCTGAGCGATGTAGTTACTTGGGATGTATCCTTCCTTTCTGTAAACAGTGTAGGAGATCAGTAATGCTTTTCATATCTGAAAGAACGCCCTGATTGCACAGCTAGTTCCACCTGACTACCATTCGCCCACAGCCTGTAAAAGTTTCCCTAGATATGCAAATAATTTGACAGGAGTCTATGTGTTTATCAAATACGTTCTACACTAGCACATTTAGAATATATTGATGCCCACAACAGATAGATCAATAATTACTAATCATATACTTAATCAGACTCTTAAACCGACTCTTACCCGTATTTATCTCTAGCTTTAAACCAATTTGGATCATTGATTTCTAAGAGTGTGTACTCCTCATCTTTTCTCAGCTCCAAGTCATTGGAAGTCATTGGTGCGTATTCATATTCAGCTACAACAGTCATGCCCACACTAAAGCCCGGGGTGACCATGGGTGGCTGGGGGGGCAAAGGCCTGGGTGGCTTTTCCTAAAGCAGGAGGGTAATATAGATCAGTTCTCATAAGTACATCTGATGGTACGTGACTGGATAGATTGGTAACTGACCTCCTCAGGTGTTGGTGGGAGAGGCTTCCTGGAATCACGATTCTTCGAACCCCTTTTGAAAAAACCTTTGAAGAAGGATAAGAAATATTGAGATGTATAAATCCAAATGTGGTTTAGTTAGATTTAACTATTAAATACTACACCATACTTAAGTGTTGAAATGATGAAGTAATGGTGCCTTGTTGAACAGGGACGGAAATAGTAAAGAATCGTTATTCCCATTAACGATTCTCTAGCAAGTTTAGAGAATATTCAAAGAAAGACAACTGCAAAACGGTGTTAACAATGAATGAATTTAAGAAAATTCAAAAGGAGTGCTTACACAGGCTTTAAAAAAGGCTTAAAAGGATAGTTCACCCAAAAATAAACATTCTGTCATCATTTACTCAGCCTTATGTCATTCTAAACCTGTATTGCTTTATTTCTTCAGAAACACACACACTCACACATACGCAAGAGAGAAAAAAAAAAACAACACAGGACATTACTCACATTTCAGGTCCTACAGGTTTGGAACATGATGTTGAGTAAATTAAGACATATTTTTTTTATTTTTGTGTGAACTATGCCTTTAACTTTATATTAAACAACAATACTAAACAAAAAATGTGGTAACATATTTTTACATAATACTTAGAAAATGCATAAAGTGCATCTGTAGCACCATTTTGTCATAGCTACACCGACAGTTAAAAGCAGATTTAAAAGATTCACTAAAAAAGAACCGAATGATCAAGTCATTGGTTCACTAATCACCCTACGCAGAGTGCATTGTTGTTATTCATTTATTTATTTCTTTTTTGGAGTCTCTAAAAAGAACCGACTCAAAAGAGTCATTTGTTCTATTAACAGACTACAGTGGTTTTGTTCTTTTGAATCACTTAAAAGAATCGGCTCACTAGAATCATGCGTTCTGGTTTTGATTCACCAAGAGTAACCGGGTTGTGAGAGTCATTCATTGGAAATCGGAGTACACTTGTCACGCTGAGAAGTTTTGCGTTGTATATTCAGTGTTTCGTCAAACAAGTAATTTATTTTATACTTTGGTGTAACAGACCTCCATTTTTAGTCTCCAGGACCCTGCAGCCCATTGCCTGCTTCACTTCCTGCTGACAACACTTCCACATACCATCTTCCCAGAAGCACGGGTGATACTTCTGCATAAGGTCCTTGTTGAATCGCACCACTTAAAGAGAGGTACATTGGAAGTCATTTACATTGAATCAACACAGGGGACTTGTAAGGTGTGTTAAGGGAAGCATTCATACTTTTCATGTAGCCATGCTAATTTGAATGGAGTTTGTGATAATGACTTAAAACACATACTAACCATTTTTTAACTCATTTATCCAGTGCTTTCGAATTAGATCCGACTTAGCAAAAACATAAAGAGGCCCTTCGTCATAGATTATCTGTGAGAGAGAAGACAAATACATCTCAATACGAAGTTATATATGCCTTTGGCCTATAGATGAATCAACTGTTGCATTTCAAAATAATCTACTATTGCCAAATGTTTCCTCTTTTTTTTTTGAAGTTTCATTTACTGGACAGTTTATTGCATTCGGTTTCTTTTTAGAGCTATTTTTTTTTATTTTAACGTTGCATGTTTTCGTTGCAAGTACTGTTTCATAAAGATACATATGGTTAACGATTTTAAAAGTTAATCTTTTGAGAAACTGCAAACCACAAAATAGTGCTGTTTGTCACATTCATTTCCTGGCGCCCTTTCTTTTGTCAGTGGTCTGAGAATCCAGAACTCACTTTTTTGTGCTTAACTTGCTAAAACTACGTAGAGTGCTTTTATCAGCCAGACAGTTTTATAATGTCAGCACCTGTTGAGTTTTGTTGTTCCTCTGATTTTAGACTTTGAAAAGGAAAGGTTTCACTTCTGCTCTGTTACTCTCAGCCTCTTATCATGGTTGAAAGCCTTAGCAGTGTTTCTTCTTGCGCTCTATCAGCCTAACAAGACACATTTCTAGTACCCTGAGTGATCTTTTTAGGCTGTACTTACTAGTCAGCAAATGCTGAAACTTTACGTTTAGATACAGCGACACAAACTTCAGCTCAACTTGAAAACTAAGACATGGTGATGTACAATATATTGATGAGGGAAGTGGAAGTGAAAACAATTACTGTAAATACTGTACACCAGTGCATAATAAATTGTTTCTAATTAAATCTATGCTAAGTTCCCATTGAAGTTAGTGGACAAGTATGATTTTAATTGCCTATTTTTTGCAGAGACCCACCTGAAATGGAAAGAGTCGGTCAGGCGGTGCGCTGTCTTCTGGTAAAACAATCTCCACACATCTGATCTTTTCAACGTCCACATAACCTTTCAGGCCTTTTCTCTTCTAAACAGTCAGTAGGAGGATTACGTTATCAAAATGATTAAAAACGCAAAATATCGGAACTTAAACAGTGGTTTAAATACATTAAAGTAAAGACCTTTTCTTCACATTATGACGTACATCTGAATGAGGTTGGTTTTCAGAAAAAATTAGAAGTTGGACAAGGACTTTGTTTTATCCATCACTATTTAATAGACAAGAACAGACATGAATGTAGAAGATGTCAAATTCGTACATACCCCTTTTTCTGCATCATAGTCGTAGTAGGATATCTTATCATGTGTAAGTACAAACAGCCTTTCTTTGAAGTTTAAAGGTGAGGTCTTCTTCTTCTGCTGGGACCGTTTTATAAAAATCTCCTCCAGAATGCTGTCTGGCATGTTCTTTTATATTTGTACTTTGTGGGGAAAAAAAAGACAAACTGTTAGGTTAAACATGTTTAATTTCATGTCTCCATGTTTAATTTTATTAGTTAACATTAAGTGATGGGTAACTCCATATTGGTTTTGTTAAATATGGGTTTCCTCTTCATGTTTATAAAGCATCCCGAAGGGAAATGTTTTAATGTTCCCTGCAGTGAAACCACTTCTATATCCAAATGTTAGTATCTACTGGTAGCATGTATGCCACAACCAGTTTTCCATTAGGTCTGCTCTGGTCTAATGCCGAAGATGGATCCAAGCGGCTGTGCCTGATTAGGAATGGTTTGCATGAGGCCTGTTGTCAGTGTCAATGACATCCTTTGTTGCCAATATTTCCTCCTGTAGATCATCTCTTTCCTTTGAACACTTCTTCCTGTTCTGGTCTAAGCTGTGAACCCACAACCTCACTCATCATGTATCTTCACTATCTACAAACAAAAAGTGAACATTCACATCCTTCTCCACAAAAAGTCTGCGTCTTATTTTAATGCAATAACCAGACGTCTTACAAACAGTATTTTCATTCAGAATCGACACTGTAAGTTGACATATCTGTAGACGATATAAAACAAAAAATTCACACACTCCTTTTATGCAAACAAATCAAACACTGAATCCAGTGAATGGATGAGAAAGAATGTGTTGAGGAAAAAAAGCTTTTGTTAATCATTTAAAGACCTTGTTCATGCAACTGAACACAGCTTTTAGGCTTGCTCTACAATCTCTAACCTACGCAACTTCACACATTTACACGAAACAGTACAGATTGGCCTACTAGGTTGTCTAGTTTGCTTAATATCTTTTTAATATACAAATACCTTTCTTGTATTCTATTTAAAATATGGAAATTAAAAAACACGTTTAACTCCAGAGAAGCATGTGCTGAAGTTACCTGTATTTCAGTGTCCTTTAAAACAACATCTCAGTTAGTTCTGTTCCTCATTACATTCAATGCCTCCGCACTGAGCTTCTCTCACATAGTCGTTAAATGCTGAGTCGTCTGTGTTCTGTGGTAGAGAAACTGAACTGCCTATTTTAAACAGCATGCAAGCATTTCCTGGTTTCTTCTTTTGCCACCAACACCGCCTTTTAACACCTTCAAAAGCTTGTCAACAAGTTTGAGATGAAAACTCTGACAAATGTGAGCTTTATCACCACTTTACATTTGAGTCGACTCTTTGTACTCTCTATAATTCGCTATTAAAAGACTACAATCATCCGCTGCTGTATTAAACACACTCTATTAAACATCTGGATGATAATGGTGTGGGTTTGGGGTTGGTTTGGTGTTTCAGAACAGAAGATGTACTGGTTTTAACAGCCATTAAGCTCGACAGCTTTTTCAAAGGGCAATGACTTATAAGACTTGACACAGGGAAGTTGCATCAATGTTGCTCTGTGATACAGAGGAAGGGGAAACACAGTTCGTATCGGCATCAGTAAGCAGTACAAGTCAGATTATTACTGCTAAGCTTGTCTCTGTTTCACATCAGGGTTTTTTTCCAGGCAAATGTTGCACAAATAGCAATTTGTTGATTTACCAAATACTGAAGACTGTAACTGTTACTTAGTGGCAAGGCAGGTAGGTCCTAATTTTAGGCCAAATGGTAAAACGTAAATGCATGTTTATGACACGTGTGTGTTTTTTAAGCATGAAACAACTAATCCACACCCATTAATGTACCCTCTGTGGTTAACAGTTTAAAAAGTTGCTTTTTTGACTCGTCGTGCATTGAAAGTGATGTTGAGCAACAGGAACCTTCTAGAGTGTCCTGTGTCTGTAAGGTTCCTGAATGATAAGTTTGCGAGTATCACTCATGTTCAGAGGGAGGGAACTGGGCAAAAGATAGTCTGCCACATTAGACCACAATTTATCTACACCTCTGTACCAGTGCTTTACATTTTGCTTATTCACTTGGCTATTTGAAAGTCAAAAGCAACAGTGCATATATATTGCAGTTTGTGCTATCAAAGGATTAATCGCGATTAATTGCATCCAAAATAAAGGTTTTTTGTTTTCATTCATATATATGTGTGTGTACTGTGTATATTTATATGCACACATGCATGTATATGTATATATATATATATATATATATGTGGAAAAATGTGTTGTTTATATAATACAAATATATATAATATCAATTATATCAATATAAATATACAATTAAATAAATGTAAATATTTGTAAAATATATACTGTATGTATGCATATATATATTAGGGTTGGCAAATGATTAATCGTGATTAATTGCATACAAAATAAAAGTTTGAGTTTGCCTAATATATGTGTGTGTACTGTGTGTAATTATGTATATATAAATACAAGCACATTCATGTATATATTTATTATAAGTATATGTATTATAATTTTTGTAGAATTTATATTATATATAAATAAAAATATTTTGTACATAATATATTTCTCTTAAATATATACATTAATTTGTGTGTATTTATATGTACATAGTAATTACACACAGTACACACACATATATTAGGCAAACTCAAACTTTTTTGTAGGCGATTAATCGTGATTAATCCTTTGACAGTCCTTATATATATATATATATATACATATATATATATACACACACACACACACACACACAGTATACTCACATATTCTCACGTATTTTAAGCAATAATATGCTTAATTGTTTTCAATTTCAATAAGCACATTACTGTAGAGGTTTAGCAAAGGAAAATCTTTAATAAAAATTTAAACTTTAGTATAAAACAGGACATAGCTTACTAAATGTCACAGATGATGATGAGTATTACAGTACATGTTATTCTATGGAATTTCAATTTGCATTATATCACTGATACCCACCAAAATGGACTCTTTTCATTGTGTCATGTACAAATGCAAAGCACTTTTTTCCTGATTGTATCTTGTCGTGTATTTAGCCTTGCAAACATGATGTCCACATAGGTGTGTAGGAGTATGGACATTTGTTTAAATGTTTATACATATAAACATGACATTACACTATAATCACCATAAACATTGAATTCCCTGATAAATGGAAGTTTATAATGTCAGATTCCTAATTTTTTTACATTTAGTCACCCTGTATCATCCATGTTAGGTTACGTTGAAAAACATAGAAACAGTCTGGCTGAAAGAGGTGATATTACTACAGCACGTGTCTCTAAAATGAAAATGGCCTTGTTGTACTTTTCATATTTGATCACTTTTTTCAGCCACGCTGGTTAAAAGAATCTGCTACATGAAGAACTATAAATGCACTGTATATATGCTAATGACCTACATTAACAATGCTATCAATCCGCAATATTGTCTTAAAGCCACTGTGGTATAGTCTACGGATCTGTTTTTACAAAATGCAGTGACATTTGTGAAACAGCAAAAGAAAAGTGTTAAGTAGACAAACCAGTGGAGAGGACTATTTTCATGTGCAAATAGTGTTATATTAATGCATATAATCTTATATTCCATGTGGTAAATGCAAAACAAAACAGGCCCCTTATTTGTCTTTTCAATGTGCAAGATTTGCATGCAGGAATCATCTAATTTACTACAAGAATGTTGAGTTGACCCCCCTTTATTCAATTTATTAAGCAGATAATGTGGAATATTACTGTAGTGAGAACTGTAACTGTCATTTAGGTATTTTACTCGTATATATATTATTGTATGACCATAAATTAGGATGGTTAAACAGTAAGGTGCAAAACCAAAAACAGGACTTTAAATGGATTAGTTAATCATGGAGTTATTAGCTTTCTGTTACATTGCTAAAATCTCTATATAGCATGTTCCTATATATTAAATAACTTAAATTGTTTGTTTCAGTCACTCTGTAACCGCAATATTCTACGTCACAGCTAATGGCAAATTTCACAATCTTAGTCCTTGACACTCTTTGGTTATTAAAGAAATCTAAGAAATCTTACCTGAGCTCTGTTTTTTTCCACTGTGATCTGGCACCAGGTTGAAACCAGTCAGACTGAGTGCAGACTATTAAACTGGACTGTGAATGTGATCAACAGTGGACAAAACTCCACCCAGCCACAGGACTCTTGTTACTCAGTTCCCCTTTTGCTTCCTGCTCATTTTCATACTGTCGCTCATGCAGGGCTGTGTTTAACAGTTTCACGCAATCTGTTAGTACTTGCATATGCTGCATGCAACTGATCTGTATGCATCTTTGGTGTACTGTTTGAGAAGGCTGAATGTGGTTAATTCAAATCATTTAATCTAAAGTCTGCTTGACTCTTTTGATATGACCATTACGAATGGTTTCTGTTTTAGTCATTGCTATAGCACTACAAAATATTAAAAATACCACAAAATTTGGATGGTTTGGGTGTGACCTGTGTTCATTGTGTATTACCAATTAAATTAGTTACTTTACCTAATCAAAGGGTTGATTTTAGTGGACAACCTATTTGTGCTCTCACATGTCAGTCACTCATATCCCACCCAAAAAATATGGAAAGTTCATAATCACAAAAACTTCCAGATGGTTTTTGGTCATATGCTGTAATTCATGCATGTGTGGGTGACAGGAATGAACCCTCTGACCCACTATGTAAACAAGTCATGTGCCTCCAAAACACACGGTGGTGCTATTACAATGTATGCATGAACTATAGCAATGCCTTTTTTTTTTTTGTAAAAATGTGTTTATTTTTTGTATAATAGACTACCAGTCAAAAGTTTTGAAATAGTAAGATTAATGTTTTTTTTCTTTAAAGCAGTCTTCTGCTCACCAAGCATTTATTTGATCCAAAGTACAGCAAAAACATATTTTGAAATATTTGTACTATTTAAAATAACTGTTTTTGAATATATTTTAAAATATAATTTATTCCTTTGATTTTAAAGCTAAATTTTTAGTATCATTAGTCCAGTCACATGATCCTTTGATGAATAGAAAGTTTACAACAGCATTTATCTGAAATAGATTCTGAAAATATTTTGTAACATTATAAGTGACTTTATCACCACTTTTGATCAATTTAAAGCATCCTTGCTAAAAAAAAGTATTAATTTCTATAATTTATATTAATAATTTCTAAAAGAAAAATAAAAAAATAAATACTGATTTCTAAAAATTATACTCCAAGCTTTTGAATGGTACAGTGCATAATTTTACAAAAGCTTTTTATTTCTGACAAATGCTGATCTCTGCATCTTTCTATTAATCAGAGAATCTTGAAAAAAATGTACTCAACTGTTTTAAATATTAATAATAATAATAAATGTTTCTTGAACAGCAAATCAGCATATTAGAATGATTTCTGAAGGATCACGTGACACTGAAGACTGAAATAAAAATGCTGAAAATGCAGCTTTGATCACAGGAATAAATTACATTTGAAAATATTTTCAAATAGAAAACAGTTATTTTAAATAGTAAAAATATTTCAAAATGTTACTGTTTTTGCTGTACTTTGGATCAAATAAATGCAGACTTGGTGAGCAAAAGAGACTTAAAAAAAAAAAAAAAATCTTACTGTTCAAAAACTTTGGATTCAAATTTGTTATATTTATGACTCTGTTATTAAAACAAACTCATTTTTTGGAAAGGCGTAAGTTATTTTTAGGAAAGTCATGATTACACATCATTACATGTCATTTCCAATACAGTAACTAATCAGTCAACTTGCAGTTTATGCCAATCCAACCAGTGATATATGAAATACAAGAGATCCAAGAGATATATGAAATACAGCTTCACCAGCATATTTATTTAATATTGAGCATAATGTGCACATCACATTATAGTAACTTACATAAAAATTGATTTCAGATCAATTATATCTATTTCAGAACAATACATCAGTTGCCAAATGATCTGTAAAATCCCTGACAGTCTTTATGTATTCTAATGGCAGTGCAACCTTTAAACACATTGTAAGTTATCACAGTGAAGTAAAATGATGATGGATGAATTATGATACGTTTCTGTAGTGAACTGCAAACATAGGTAATACAGGTGTGTAGAGTGTAAACTGCATTTTTAGAGTTAAAGTTTTAGAGTGCTTTCTGAATTACAGTAAAATGATGCACTACCACAACTTCAAATTTTTATTCCCTAGTGTGCACTTTTAAAAATGTAAAAATTTGATTCAACATTAGTATTCAAAAGGAAAAAGTCTTAATAAAAAACATCAGGAAGTTCAACTCGCTCACATCAGTGCAATACTAAATTTCCCATTTCTTTGGAAAGTTTTACTTTCCAAGTCATGTCACAGGATGTCATAAGGATTGCTTTTGATAGGGCTGACAGTGAGAAGTGTTGTGCCTGTAGGATTGACTTGGACCGTCACCTCTGAAAAGAGATTCTGGACACCCATTTCCTTGTAGACAGGCAGGATCTGCGTTACATTGCACTTCGGGTTGCAGAGCTGCCAACTAGGCATCGTCGCCACAGAAATGATAAATCTGCGTGGACCACCAATCTCCTGTCTATTCATCACTGCCACGGCCAGCCTGTTGCTTGACAAGGGCCGCTCCCACACCTCAAAACTGTCACCCTGTGAACAGTTCAGTGAAAGATAAATGTGAAGATAAATGTATTCCAGCTCGCTGACAGATACCGTAATGAAACAAAGGATAGGTTAAGACCGCCATTTGAAACTAATGTGGGCTGAGATGCTTTACCTTTATAGTACGATAGCCCTGCTTGCCCAAAGGGTCCTGGTTGATGGCAATGATCTGTTTGTTCTGCAGCAGTTCTTTGGCTTTAGGACAAATGTTTCGCAGGTCGTTGGACATGAGAAGTGGGGCAGCCATGATCGCCCACAAAGCCATCTGAGTCTGCTGCTGATCGTGGCTCAGGCCGAAGTTCCCTAAGATCAGCTTGAGGCGTAACCAGACATAAGTTATGATTTAACGGATTAGTTCGCTTCCAGAACAAACATTTCCTGATGATTTAAATCACCCTCATGTCATCCAAGATGTTCATGTTTTTCTTTCTTCAGTCGAACATTTTTGTGAGGAAAACATTTCAATACAGTTGACCTCAATGGTGGCCAACGGTTTGAAGGTCCAAAATGCAGCTTCAAAGAGCTCTACATGATCCCAGTCGAGGAATAAGGGTCTTATCTAGCAAAACAATCAGTCATTTTCTTAAAACAATTACAATTTGTATACGTTTTAACTACAAACTAGCTCTGCGATGTACATGCATGACTTCACGAATTAAGATAAGACCCTGCAATTTGGACCTTTAACCTGTTGGCCACCACTGAAGTTCACTAAATGGAGAAAAATCCTGGAATGTTTTCCTCAAAAACCTTAATTTCTTTTCGACTGAAGAAAGAAAGACATGAACATCTTGGGTGACATGGGGGTGAGTAAATCATCAGGAATTTTTTATTCTGGAAGTGAACTGATCCTTTAAATTCCTCACATTAATTTATTCTAAATTACCTAGTGTGAACTTGTGATTTGAGAGTAGAATGATCAGATGAGATGCTTCATACCATGTCAGGGTCATTCCATCCACCTGGTCCTGCCACTGGAACCAGGATCTTCTGATGATCAGCTGTCCAGTCCAGGATGCTCTTCACACTGGTCCACTGGTCATAAACATCTCCATAGTTCCGCCAATGGTTACAGGTCTTGCGAATTGCCTCATAGTCAGGCTGAAATATAAGATACACAAAAATTCCAAGTATTTAAAGGGATAATTCACCCAAAAATGAACATTCTGTCATTATTTACTCACCCTCATGTGGTTCCGAACCTGTATGACTTTCTTTCTTCTGCTGAACACAAATGAAGATATTCTGAAGAATGCTGGTAACAAAAAAATTACAGTTCCCACTGACATGAATTGTATTGACCAAAAATACAATGCAGGTCAATGAGAAATGGAAATGTTTGGTTACCACTTTTCTTCAAAATATCTTTTTTTGTCTTTAGGAGTGAATGTTTTGGTGCCAAGTTATATTAACACCAAAAAACAAAACAAAAGATCATCTTTTGTGTGCATCATCAGCAGAAGAAAGAAAGTCATTCAGGTTTGTAACAACATAATGGTGATAGAATTTTTCATTTTAGATCTTTTTTCAATTTCAACGTTGTGAAAATGTTACTTACTGAATTAATATATATATATATATATATATATATATTAGTTTTTTAAAATAAAAAATAATTCCATGTGACTCACCTGTTGGTGTTGCCACTCATATAATGGCCATTCACAGGAGTATACAATACTTCTGCCTGTCTGGTTTAAAGCTATCGACATGTTTACATAACCTGGGAGACATTGAAATAGTAAAAGCATTTATTAGCAAAACTCAGCAACTCACAACTTATCAGCATACTGCTGAGACTTGCATATCGACCTACCTTCTCCTAGTTGATGCCAGTCAGGCATGTAGCATCCATCGAATTTTAACAGATCCACGCCCCAGTCTGCAAAGGTTTTTGCATCGATTTCATAATGACCCAAACTCCCAGGGAAGCCTGCACACGTGCTTGTGCCAACATCTGCATATATTCCTAGCTTCAGACCTTTGGCGTGGACCTTACAACACAATAAAGCTATTATATTTATTACAAGTTCTATTACGTTAGAACAGAATGTAGCTTTTTTTGTGATATCAGCAAGACAACAGTAGGGGGCGATGTATAACTGGCTAAAAAGATTTGGAGAAGCCAAGTTATAGCAACAAAATGTCATTTCTCAGTTTTGTTCATATGTGCTAATTCACCTTTGAAATGACATTTATGTGGACATGAAGACACTTTCATTAAAGAGATAAAAAAAAATTCCATGTGCCGTTAGAACACAATGAATTACTCAATGGGTTATTAAAACATTTTTTAATATAGTAATTATTTAATACATGTATTATTTTTAAAAAATCTGATATAAAATGATTACTTGATTTTATTAGTGATTATTTAAAATATTATTTTAATAATAAAATTAATTTATTACAAGAATTAAATCTTTATTTAAAATTATTAGCAGAATATCCATGCTGCTTCTTTCCATACAACAGATAGTAACTAGAGCTATTAATCTATATGATAGCTTTGTGTGACGAATGCATATCATAAGTATTCACACGACATGAGAGCTAGTAGATGATGACAGACTTGTTTTGGAGATGCATCCTTTCAATTCTAGCCAATACCACATGTGAACCAGATGCATGTATCCTTCTCTAGCCTTTCATGATGCCAACAGATACTCACATAATCTGCCAGTTTTTTGATTCCACTGGGAAACCTCTTTGGGTCGGCCTGCAGACGCCCCTGGGCGTCTCTCTCGTGCAATGGCCAGCAATCATCAATACACACAAACTCATATCCAGCATCCTTCCATCCTTCTTTCACCATCATGTCTGCCATCTCCATGAACAGCTCCTCTCTGCCAGGACACACAAGGGCATGAGGAACAGGGCATCATGGTCGAACATCTGCCCACTGTACGGGACAGATTGTCTGAGGGTGCAAGTGTGAAAAACAGCACTATATGAGATCCACAAAGGCCCTTTGCCCTCTTGCACGCAGGATGAGAAGATCTCGTACATCACACGCTTTAGCAGTCACTCATGTGACATCAGTATTCAAGTATTAAGTTTTATTCTTCCTCATTCTCTTAGTCAACATGATATTCTCTGATCTTACCTTTTTATACATGAAAATAGTTTTGTTTCATTATAGTTGTTTAACTACAAAATGTTTTTGTTAATTTGGCTCTACAAGTATTTTATATACTGCATAGTTTGTATGAGCACCACATAAACATTTAAAACAGGCCAGTAAAAGCAAAATGGTATTAATATTTTATTTTATTTATTTTTATGGAATTGGTGACCAGTCACAGGACTTTTTTTCTTATACAATCATACAAATTTTGTTTAAAAATTATTTAACATTACTATCTATTTACCTATTTTCTTTCTTCTTTATGATTTGTTTAGTAAAACATTGGCAGTCATCAGGTCACTCGCTCACCTAATGCAGTTCTGAGGATCCGCATCACAGTCGGTGTTGCACATGAATCTCTCCCAGTGCAACCAGCCCATGGTGGGAGTTAAAGCCAGTCCATTATCCAGCGCCGAAACTGGAACTAATAATGACACAAGCCCGATAAAGATTATATCTGAGACACTCATGTTTGTGTAGATGAATGACTGAATTTTGGGCAACAAGTTGTTTCACTTCCGTGTTCACAGTGTAAATCAGGTGCGCAATAGAGAGTATCCATGTGACGTCACCGTCAGCTGGAGTGGTTGCGGCTCCGCCCACTGAGTGGCAAAAAGACTGAGTGGCAGCACTGGTTTCAACGTGAATGCTGCGACAAAACACACAAAAGACCTCTAAAACCAGAACGAGCTTTGCGATTGATTGTACAAAGAGATCTGACAAGAAACCTGAGGTATATTTTTACAGACTGCTGAAAGCTACTGAAAAGAGAAGCAAATTAATCGCTGCAATTCAAAGAAACAAATGGTCTCCACGCAGGAGACATGGAATTGTGCAGTAAAATCATATTCTATATATTGCATTATAGTATATCGTATTGACAAGTCAACTAAATATTTACCATCTTAAATTCTGTGTAACTTTTTGCTTTTCTTTTGACGCTTGGGTGTTAGGTAGAAATATACAGTAGATTGGAATGCTATTTACTCTCAGATTCACCCCTGTAGCTCATTTGTAATTGGTTGAGCTGGTGATGTTACAACTCATCCTGTGTTACAACACCATGTTTTTTTAGTTAGGCTGTTCATTGCATTTCTTTTTAAGTATGGGTGTTAGGTAGAAATATAGACAATGCTATTTATTCTCAGGTTCAGCCCCTGTAGCTCATTTCTAATTGGTTGAGCTGGAGATGTTACAACTCACCCTGTGTTACAACACCATTTTTTTTTAGTTAGGCTATTCATTGCATTTCTTTTTAAGTATGGGTGTTAGGTAGAAATATAGATTGTAATGCTATTTATTCTCAGATTCACCCCTGTAGCTCATTTCTAATTGGTTGAGCTGGTGATGTTACAACGCACCCTGTGTTACAACACCAGGTTTTTTTTCAGTTAGCCTATTTATTGCTTTTCTTTTGAAGCATGGGTGTTAGGTAGAAATATACAGTAGATTATAATGCTGTTTACTCTCAGATTCACCCCTATAGCTCATTTGTAATTTGTTGAGCTGGTGATGTTACAACTCACCCTGTGTTACAACACCAAGTTTTTCTGAGTTAGGCTTTTCATTGCATTTCTTTTTAACTATGGGTGTTAGGTAGAAACATAGCTTGGAATGCTATTTACTCTCAGATTCACCACTGTAACTAATTTCTAATAGGTTGAGCTGGTGATGTTACAGCTCACCCTGTGTTACAACAAGAAGAAGTTGTTCTGAGTTAGGCTATTCAATGCATTTCTTTTAAAGCATGGGTGTTAGGTAGAAATATGGATTGGAATGCTATTTACTCTCATGTTTATTCTCTCAGTCTTACTATCGTTTTAGGCTGTACACCTCCTGGTATAAGTATTGTGTTTTTGTTGAGTGCACTGAAAATGTTGGCAGTTATAAAAGACAAAATTGACTGTTATCTTTATAACAGCAATAGCAGTAAGCATGCTGAACACTCTTCATCTTGGCTAATTAATTTCCTAACTATCAATTTACTTGAATTGATTCACTGTAATCACTTTTTTCCATAGCTGTAGGAAAGTAAAGATCTGTTGTGAAATGCACTTGGTAGAGCATCTACGCACAATTTATCACACACTCCATAATCTGGGATATACTTTGATACGAAGTTCTGCATTTCCTTGCTGTCCATGCCTAAAAAATTGAGGTTTAGAGGAAACAAAGTCTGACCTTTTTCCAAATGTCAAGAGTTTGGATAACAGTAATATCAACCTAAATGTTGTACCAAGTGGCGCAGGCATGGTAAAAACAATTTATCACTCACAGTAGTTTCTATCAAAGCCAAAGCAATGGTGCAAAGGACTCCAAATGTCAGAATTCAATTTTTCTTGGGCTTCTTGATGGATGAAGCAGTCGGTGGGTCTGGTAACAAAACTGGTTTTAGTAGTGTGGCAGGATCCGGGTTTGCAACAGTGATAGATTCTCCCATTTTTTGATGTTTGTTCCATTGCATGGAAGGGACTGCCTATCTCCACCTTAGCTGTGTTTTTCAAAGAATGGATTGTGGAGGCCCACAGCCCACTCATTTCTTCCTGGGGCACAAATGCCTATCCATCACTTTCCATTTTGCCATTTAATTGAATGGGTTGTCACCTCTGGCTTATGTATAGACATGTTGTGAAATAACGGATAAAAATGGAAACAAGTCTGGGAGGCCAGGAGGTGGGATTGGTGGGAGGCTCCCCAGTGTGGTTTTATTGTAGTTTGTAAGACCCGACTTGTGATCTTTTGATGAAACAGCCTACCGTAGCTTTAGCAGATGAAATTGATTTGATTTATATTATTTAAAAGTTGAAAGCACTGGAAATTCCCTAATTACCTTTTCACAGGCCTTTCCTGTTCTTTGTGAATGTGTAATATTTCACTGCCTGCTATAGCCATTAGTCTGGATGGAGCTTGTTGTACCAAACTAATATTGGACGGTGGTTACAACAGCACCACCCCACCCTCCCCTTCCCTTCTTACTGCTCCTCTCCTTTATGAAGATGCCTGTCAAATGTGCAACTTGAGAAATTATGGTCTTAATTATAATCTTAGTGTTGGGTTGCTTTGAAAATGGTTTCCAATAATGGTTTGTTTTTTATTACTCTCCAACATTATTAACAATGATCTCATAGCAACTCCTTCACTGAGGAGTTACAAGGCTGAGGTGAGAGAGAGCTTTAGTATATTTTGAGAAAATCAATTTTAATATTGTGATCAATACACGATCCTGCTTGCAGTCCTCCAAAGCACCGTGGAGTGAGCAGAAATGACCTTCTTGAACGGCATGATTACTGTACTGTAATAGTGTGGCCTTTTACAATCTACTTTTTGTAAAGACTGAATGATCTTTTGCTCTTGTAGTAATTAGATAGAACTGCTTATTACTGCAGTGTTGCTGGTAAATAAGACACGGTGAAATCGATGACCTGCAACAGTGGTGGTGTAATCCTAAAAGAAATTTAGGAATCTACCTTCCTTCTCACTTCTCTTGCCAAGAGGAAAATCCAAGGAGCTTTTCAACGTGATGGGTTTTGTTGCAGCGCATTGTTTGCTTTGACATTGTTCAACTGAGTGGTGGAAAATGATGGAGGAATTGTTGCAAAGACATGAAAGACACAATTGGACAATAATTTTGTTTAAAATGTTATTGACGATATCTAAGGCCTTCTTCACATTGACAGTGATTAGCCGCTTTCACACAGTAATACCAGTGAATTGCCGTAAATTTACTGGAAAAGCACAAAAGCACAAAAACCATTTTTGGTAAGCCTTTCTCTGCATGCTTGTAAAAATAGGAAGGGGATCTTATTATAATATTACCGCCCATTAATCTGCACATGTCCACCCATGGCACCACCATTCTGTTTTCACAAGCGACAATGGTGTATCAGTTCTAACGCCATGGCGAAAGTTTGAGTAAAGCATGCTAATTTTTCTTTGGCTGCAGAGACGAGCACAGAGGACTATTTAGAGTCCCAGCCATAGAGGATACACTGGATTACACTGATGCAACACAGATCTAATATAAATATGCAGTTTCTTTCCCAGCTGTTTATCTTGACAGACATAACCAACTGTTTTTGTAACTCATGTTTTTTAACATAAACTTCTGTGTATATGCCAGTTTAAGTGCAATAAGACATGAAAGAGAACTAAGTTTAGTACTTACATGCCACGTGACAGCTGCTTTCTGTGCGTGTATTTGGATGTGTGCACTCTGTTTCTGCTTCCACTCAAAATAGGCATTTTCAAAATAATATAATAAATGATATATGGGGTATTTTGAGCTGAAACTTCACAGACACGTTCTAAAGACACCTGAGACGTATATTACATATTGTAAGAAGGTGCATAATAGGTCTCCTTTAAGAGTAATTTACTGGTAATGTACCAGTAAAGACTCTATGTGTGAAATAGGCTATTAAATCAAAGATTATTAGTTGCCATATTGTGTTGCTGCTTGTTTGCAAAAAGTTGAGCTATTTGTTGCATCACTTATATAATAATTGCATGACTTATAATATTATATGTAACTTTGTCTTAAAGGGACAGTTCACCTAAAAATGTAAATTCTGTCATCATTTACGCACTTCAATGTCATTGGGACAAAAAAAGGTGAAGGCATTTTTCAAAATATCTTGTTTTTGATGACATGATGACAGAATTTTAATTCAGGAAAACTAACTCCATAATATGTTTACTTACAAATATGTTTATTTTTTTTTTTTTTAGTAAGGTAATTATTAAATAATATCAGTATGTTCCTTTTCTATGTTTATGATATGGTGTGTGTTAGTGTATGGTGGCTTTTTTCTTCTTGACATTAGAAGATACTCCATACATTACTGCTAAGTAATCCTTCAGTTTATTGGTTTCTTAGACAACGGCCAATGCAAAATTCTTGGGAAAGTTTGATTTCCTCTCGGCACTGTCATAGTCATTCACACGGCACAGTTGACTTGCTGGATCAAATTGCTTAATCCAGGCTTCAGCATTCTGGTGTTTTTCTCCAGTGCACTCCATTGTGCATTGTCCATTACACTAAATGAAGCCAACACAATCCATTTCCTTTTTGTTACACATGAGTAGCACACCTAGCAGCATGGGATCCACTTGCTGTGGGCTAAATTGGATCAAAATTAGTTTGCATCCTGTTTGAACAAATCAATTTAGGGCATGTGTATGAAATGGCTCCTGCAGGACTTTATGCCAGAATTATTTTAAGTGCAAATTCATAAAACCTGTAAGGCACTGCCTCTGAATGATTCTACTCTGGGACCAACTTCTAATTATTGTTTTATAGGAACCATGATAGTCGTATGCCTTGTAGGTTTAGCAGCGAGCCGTGGTGTGACCCTAAAGTGCTGACTGCGTGGGACCACCAAATTCTTGTTTCTTACGTTTATGTCACTTCCGCCAATAATTATGTGCAGCAATATTGTACAGAGTTGTCAGGGGAATTGCCTACTTCTGCAAGCGAATGTCAACACAACTTTCAGCTTAAGAGATTCGGCTTCATTATGTGTTATGCCTCATACAGTTTTCCTCACCTCAGCCGTTTACTGTCAAGAGGCGGGCAACCATCTAATTAAGTTTCGCCCCCAATTATGGGATTTGTTCTGGGTTGTTGTTGACCAAAACCCAGCTGCACACATAAGCTAGCAAAGTGGAAATGTAATACTGAAAGCGTAATGCTTGACAGATAACTGCCATGCATTGTGTATTTATTTATTTACATTACAGAGCAGTGTCTGGAAAGACAAATGTGAGCTCTTCCGGCGTTTTTCTACGCCCAGCAGTTTAAATGAAACATTGCAGAGAGTTGTCGGGAATGCCTGTTTGGACAGCGTGCAGCTCAGTGGGTGGCGAGCGGTAAATAATGGGGTGTAGGAACTCCTTCAGCTCGATCCTTCCCTCTGGATACGGCACATCACTGGCCCCTGGACTGAAACGCCATCCTCCATGGGTGATGAGGCAAGCCTGAGCCGCTCTACCACAGTTGTAATAAAGAGAGATGATGTGATTTTTATGATGGAGGCCCCAGCAGAGACAAATGTTGTTGATAGTGATAATGACGGCACTGGGAGTTGAGGGTGGAGGTGGAGAAATGGTGCATGAGCTCAATTCACCCGAGCCCCAGTTAAATCTTTTTTCTCTCTCTGCACCACATTCCCACTCTCATCTATTCACCTTCCTTTGGGTTTGGTAACACCCTCCCCCACCCTCCTGCCACTCCCATAGACTTATTACTTCTCCGTCCTTGGTAGGCAATGGTTACCGTGGCAACAAGAGCTGTTCTGTACCACTTGGTTCCCCCTATTAGACTATCAACATTTTTTTTGTTAAATAAAATAGCAATGGAAATAATGTATTGTATAGATACTCAAAACTGACTCTAGTTTATGTTATACAGACATATATCCTCTCCCTGCTTAGTACTAATCATTATGTTTGGGAAAATGATGAGATGCACAGCTACGTTGCTCAACAAATACTAGGGAAGCACAGTACAGTTGAGGTCAAAAGTACAAAATGTTCATTATTTTACCAAAATAAGAGGGATCATACAAAATGCATGTTATTTTTTATTTAGTACTGACCTGAATAAGATATTTCACATAAAAGACGTTTACATAAAAGACAATAATAGTTGAATTTATTTTAAAAAATGACCCAGTACTAAATGAAAAAAATATAATATTTACGCAAAATAAGAAAAAATTTCATTCTGTTCAAAAGTTTACACCCCTGGCTCTTAATTTATCGTTTTTCCTTTTGAATGCATCAGTGAGCATTTGAACCTCCTGTAATAGTTGCATATGAGTCCCTCAGTTGTCATCAGTGTGAAAAAGTAAATCTCAAAATCATACAGTCATTGTTGGAAAGGATTCAAATACACAAAAATGTTGAAAAACCAGCATATTTCTAGTGCTTTTATTAACTGTCCAGTGAAAAAACAGTTTTCTGTTCACGTTCAAGTATAAATAATACACAGCAGTCACCATTTACATGAAATCTTTGGCAGTTGTGGTAAATTACCCCTTACTGCATAGATTTGCACCGCAATTCAGTAAGAAAGTAGGCAAATAATCTTCCACAATCACTGTAATGCAGCCTGCTGTTTTCATTATGTGTCTGAGATTCCTTATTGAATAGACAAAGTACATTATTTTAAAACCCATATAAAGCTTTCTATAAATGATTCAGTCTGGCCTTGTTTTGTTTTTGTTGTAAAAAATGATATATTGACATTTCGAAGCTACTTAAAACACTTTATGTGGCTTTCAGAACATTTTTAAGCATCATATTTCGACATTATCTACCTGCAGCCGAAATGCAATGCTGTGAAATGTAGTAAAAGCATTTTATGATTGCTGGGCACTTCCAGTCACAATAGTCTTCTGAAATGTATTTCTGTTGAGGTGATAAAAACAGTATATCACAAACCATGGTCTAAATCTCTGAACTGTCTCTGTTGTTGGTTTCTGCTTATTACCTAGAGCTTGTGTATTGATTATCTGCTGAAAAGCGAGGAAAGTGCTCCCTCAACAATCTGAGTAAACAGTGTCTGTCTGTTACTGAAGCAACAAGCAAAGACAATGTAACAAACAAACAAGCCTAACCTTAAGAAACATCACAAGTGGTCATTAATATGCTGCAGGTGACATTCTGAGAAATCCAATGTGATATTTAGCAGAAGGACTTACCCCTTTTTAATTGCTATGGAGAAAGTGACCTTTTTATTTATCACTAGCCTGTTCTCTGTGGAGCCAATGGGGCAGCGCAGAGGTTATTCCTGCTACAGACGTGTCTCTTCATTTTTAGCTTTCTAGTAGACAGAGAAGACAAATTCACACTTGTATTGACTTTGAACATCTGACATTACTTCGGACCCTGCAACAGGATATGGTGTCATGTTTTAGGACTTTTGGTTTTAATTATAGAGCAGTCACAAATAGAAAGGCTGAAATAGTATTTTCTTCCAACACTTACTCCAATAAAGTTGTTTTATCACCAGTGTTGAAAAATCATTTTACAGTGTATTTCCTTTTTCTAATACTTTTTTGTTGATATATTTTTTACGGATTTTACCTTGTTTTTATGGGTATGCGATATATACAGTGACATGCAAAAGTTTGGGAACCCCTTGCAGAATCTGTCAAAATGTGAATAATTTGAAAAAAGTAAGAGAGATCATACAAAATGCTATTTTTTATTTAGTACTGTCCTGAGTAAGATATTTTACATAAAAGATTTTTACATATAGTTCACAAGACCCAAAAAAATAGGTGAAATTATTAAAATAACCCCCTTCAAAAGTTTGGGAACCCTTGGTTCTTAATACTGTGTGTAGATACCTGCATAATCTACAACTGTTTTTTTTTTTTGTTTGTTTTGTGATGGTTGTTCATGCGTCCCTTTTTTGTTTTGAACATGAAGATGTCCAAATGTTTCTTATTTTGTTGAAATATCATGCCGTTTGGAAGCAACAGAAGATACCTGCATGTTTCCCGGGAAGACAAATTAAGTACAATTTACCTTGGTCTATAAATTCAAAAAGTTTTCACCCCCCAGCTCTTATTGCATTGTGTTTGAGCCCCTCAATTGTCCTCAGTGTGATTTTTCTGAAGAACAGTGCTCAGTTTAACTCTGAACATCACGCAACAGCGTTTCGTTACTGAATCAATCTGTCGTTTGAACGAATCGGTTGAATGAATGACTCGATGACTCACTCATGCAGTGATCTGCTGCCACCTACTACCAATTTTAGGTTTATATTTAAATTAAATTTCTCCTTTTTTCTGAGTCATTTCAAATATCACTACTGAGCTTTTTTTAAAACATCAAAATGTTACTTATACATTTTTAACTGCAGGTTAACTGTATTCATGCCCTGCATTAAACAGTGTGTAAATTCATCTAAATGCCAATTCAGATGCAGGTTCTGGGCCACCTCTGCATTGCAAACACACATTTTGTTGATACTTTTATTGATTTAATTTGATTGGTAACAGCCCTAGTGTCTTACTATTTAAGTTTATTGATTACATTTAAGAATTTGACAAAAAAAAAAAGACAATGCATACACTGAATTAGTGAATTTATATGCATAAGAAAAAAAGTGAACAGAGTACAAAGTGTAATGTTGCAGCTTTTCACAATGACTTTTTGTGCATAAAAACAGGCATAGACTTCTGCTCATCTGTTGTCTTTTAACTATGTATATATATACAAGAGATTTAAACCTTCAGTAGATAGATCTAAGAAAATATAGAGTCCTTTAAGGTATAAAGTGGGATTTGCAGTATGTATGTGTTCGTTGCCAGTTGTCATGGTGACAGACGGCTAGTGATGTCGGCTTGCAGTGCAGTGCTGTGTGTGTTGCAGGGAGGTCCTGGCTTCACTTCGCCAATGGTAAAAACCGTAAAGCTATTGCACTTTAACCTGACCGCCTGTGAATCAGGAACATCCACCTCGCTCTCTCCGCAGAAAGTCATTATTTCTCATCTCACATCGCTGACCTGCGGCACTGATTCAGTGTCAACATGGCGAAGGAATAGCACACAGGTTGTCCTTTTCCAGCTGTCTCCAAGGTATTAAAGTGTGAAGGATGTCTAAGGGGTGGGGAGAAAGAGCAAGGAGAAGAAATCCTCTGTTTACCCTGAATGCATATGAAGAGGAAAAAGAAGTAGTCAAGGAATTTTTTTTCTTTTTTTCCATAAAAATATCCTGAGGACAAAAAACAAAATCACTATAAAAGTAATCCAAACGATTTCTGAATCTTTGTGATAGGTTTGTGTGAGAAACAGCATGTGGTTTAATTGATTATTCACTGATAGTATTCCCCTCCAGCTCTCAGATCAAATATGACGGTATGGCGCAAGTTGGACGTCAATAACTTCATACGTCATTGGTCTCGTACTCGTTGTTGTTGTTGTTTTTGCCCTTTTTGGAGCTTGACAGCCTGTGGTCACAATGAGCAGTTGTTTTGCTTTTTCTAAAAATCTATGTGAGTGTTCTTTAAAAACTTTTTTAGTTTGAGTTCTGTGGAAATGATGTGACAGTGAATAAATAATAACCGATTTTTGCCTCTCCTCCTTTATCTTCTCTTTTTGAGAAGAGCTTTGCCTTTTGCCTGTTCCCCCAGCTGAACGAACTAAACCGATAAAGAAAAAAAGGGGTTTGCAAAAGAATCAATGGTCAGAGACAGCACTGCAAATGTTGTCAGCTAATGCACACCTGAAGTGGAATAAAACACCTAGCTGCCAAAGGATGCATGCTTTCTTAGCGGATATAGAAAGGAGTCTGTACAGAAATGCACAAGGCGAAACAATTAACGAAATTGCCTGAGCCTCTTACTGCACTAACCGGTATATGATTTCCTATCATTTTCTCAGTTAGCTCACCTCAGGCAGCCCCGCGTGAAATCATTAACACGAGCGGCGAGAAAAGTTAGAGTGAAGTTAGAGAGAAAAGCAGTAATGACATTAAGAAGAGGAAGAAATGGTAAGGGGGAGGAGAAAAGCAGAGTTGTTCACTTTTTCTGACCATTTTACTTAATGTGAAGACACTTAATGTAAAGAAGTCTTTTATGTATGCAAGTTACTGGTGAATTTACAAACTACAACTTTACTTTTCTGTGTTTGTGCATTCCAGACAGACTGTAGGCTATTAAAGAGCACATTTTTCTTTGCTTTTGACTGTCTTCAGTTTACATTATGCCAGTTGGTTATGAACTATGCAAGCCCGTTTCCGCCATTGAATAAAAAACAACAAAAACAGGTTATTACAACTTTTTATCTTACAATTCAGATTTTTTTTCTTCTCAGAATTATGATTCAAACTCACAATTCTGACTTTTTTACTTGCAAATGCAAATTTGTATCTCATAATTCTGAATTTTTCAGCAAGATAATTATCGCAATTGCGAGTTATAAATTATTGCAAGTTTTAATGTCGCAATTCTTACCGTATTTCTTACAATTGTGAGTTTATATCACTTAATTCTGAGAAAAAAGTAAGTTTATATCTTGCAATTCTGAATTTTTTTCTCAGAATTAAGTGATATAAACTCACAATTGTGAGTAATACAGTAAGAATTGCAACAGATAAACTTGCAATTCTGACGTTTTTTTCTTGCAAATGCAAATTTGTATCTCACAATTCTGACTTTTTTTCTGAGAATTGTGAGATATAAATCACAACTGCAAGTCATGATGTCAGAATAGAGAGATAAAAACTTGCAATTTCGAGTTATGAAGTCAAAGTTACAAGATATAGACATTTTTTTCAGAATTGTGTGATATAAACTCACATTTGCAAGTAATACAGTAAGAATTGCGACATAAAAACTTGCAGTTCTGATGTTTTTTTCTTGCAAGTGGGAATTTGCATCTTGCAGTTCTGACTTTTTTCTGGCAATGATGACTTTTCTTCTCAGAATTGTGAGATACAAATTGCAACTGTGAGTTATAAAGTCAGAATTGCGAGATCAGAAACTCACAATTCTGACTTTTTTTTGCAAATGCAAATTTATATCTCACAAAAAAAGTCAGAATTGGGAGATTACTTTTTCTGGCATTTCTGACTTTTTTCTCAGAATTGTGAGATATTAAGTCACAACTGCGAGTTTGTCTCGACGATTCTGACTTTATAACTTGCAATTGTGAACTTATATCATACAATTCTGACTTAACTTCTCAGAATTGCGAGTTTATATCTCACAATTCTGAGAAAAAAAGTCAGAACTGTGAGTTTGTATCATGTAATTTTGAGAAAAAAAAGTCAGAATTGTGAGATGTAAACTTGCAATTGTGAGGGACAAAAATCTGAACTGTAAGTAACAATTACCATTTTTATTTTTTATTCAGTGGTGGAAACAGGCTTCCATAAGTATGTGACGGTGAGTCATTCATTCAACTGATTCATTTAAATATGCTCATTCAGAAGCGAAACAAGTGACCAGTGGAGTTAAAAACTTCTTAATAATGGATTTGTTTTTTATGCAGACATTAAATGGTGGACTCTGGGTAACTTGTGGATTTTTGTGATGTTTTTCAGCTGTTTGGACTCTCATTCTAAAGCATCCATTCTCTGCAGAGGATCCATTGGTGAGCAAGTTGTGTATGCTATACTTCTCCTACTCTTTTCTGATGAAGAAACTCATCTCCGTCTTCGATGCCCTATGGGTGAGTACGTTTTCAAAATTTCATTTTTGGCTGAACTATTCTTTTAGTTTCATGTTTATTGAACTGTCTCAGTCATAATGGTGCTGTTTTTTTATGAATATCATCACTATTGTATTCACCTGCCATGTAGATTTTAAGGTATGTTTGGAAACAACAGTATTTTTGTGATGTTGCTTAATGATAGCTTTTTTTTTAATCATCTGCAAATTTTCTGGAAGGACATCAATCTTTTTCCAATTCTCTTCTTGTCTGCTATCCTCTAAGTCTGACTGAGCCTGAATGAAACTCAGTGAAAGTAATGTAAAGCAAGACCTCAATCATGTGAGTAATTCTAGATGAATGATTGAAAGGGTTGCTGCAGCAAAGAACTTGGAGAGTGGTACGATTGCATAAGGCTGTCTGTTCCCCCATCCCTCCTCCTCCTCTTCATCCTCCTCCTTTCGTTTTTAACAGGGCCCATTGTGTTTTTTAAAAATCTATATTCTATATCAAATATTGTCTCATCGTGACCTCTGGGCTCCATCAATTACAGGGGCTTTTAAGGCACCCACCCTGGGGGTTGGCTCTGACGAATGGGCGCCTGGGCAGGAGAAAAATACTTTCCTCTTTGTGTACTTGATCTTGGAGAACACCTGAAGCATACCGAGCTAGCCTCCAAAATTAGTTTTCATCTTCGTAATGGGTACGTCTCTTTCCCTGCAGACATGACTTGGCTCAAATAGTAAATGTGAGAGGAGGAAAGAAACAGAAAGAGATTTGGACTCAACCCACTAAAATTTCTCTTTTATAGAATGTAATGACTATGATTGCTTTTATATGTTTCTTTAATATGAGTGATAATATGCACGGTTTAACGTTGTGTATGTTGTAAAGCCGCCTGTTGCTTTAATGTAGATGTGACATTCACTGAGAAATAGACCTTGACAGGAGCCTTTATAAGGCTGTCAGGGGACATCTTAAGACAGAGTATCAGAGAAATAGGATCACTCCACACTACACCCAAAGGCAAAGAAAGCCGATGACATGACCACATATGAAAGGTACATTTCAGTCCGTTTTGACAAGCCTGCTCATATAAAACAATTAACTTCTTACACGTACAAAAACTATACATACAGTGCCTTGCAAAACCATTCAGACACTTAAACAAATCTTTAATTTTTATTATATTGTTTTATATTTTAGACTAAATAATCTAAAATGTGTTGTTGTTAAAAATGCAGTTTGAATAATTGTAATATTTTTTAAAGTTACAGTTCATTAATGTTTGATTGATGCTTGTGTACCACACAATTTTCAAATAGTGCCACGGCTTCTTATTTGCAGTGATGAATGATTTGACTCATTGTATTGGTCTGACGTTATCTGGTCTTGTGCCACTCCTGTATTTATTTTTTATGTGTTTAAGATTTTCTTAGGTACACACACAGATCAGGCATCTGCATTTTCTTGCAGTATGTCTCTGTGTTTCTCTGTTCTCTGTTATATTTAATGTTTTCTGTTACTGAACTCTGTAGCTCTTTCAAGTAACTGCTAGTCTCTCTGAGGCATCTCTCTCTTAAGATTTTGGTTTGAAAATGCTTTTTAAAAGTGGTTTGATATAGCCTTCAATTGCTGATAATTGGACAGAGACTGGGGAATGTTTTTGTTCTTTTGTACTCTTTTCTCTATTTTGTGAATTTATTGCATTGTATCTATAGCTCTCAAAGTTGCCCATCGGATTCAATCGTGGGTGTTTGAGGGTGAACTTTGTTTCATTCATTCATTCATTCATTTTTTTGTTTGTTCATTCCTCCATTCATTCTTTCTTTCTTTGATTGATTGATTCATTAATTTGTTCTTTCTTTCTTTCTGTTTTTTAATCATTCATTCATTCATTCTTTGATTTATTCATTCATTCATTTGTTCTTTCTGTCTTTTTCATTCATTCTTTTTCTTTCTTTCTTTCTTTTTTCTTTCATTCATTTGTTCTTTCGTTCATTCTTTCTTTCTTATTCATTCCTTTGTTCTTTCTTTGATTTATTCATTCATTAATTTGTTCTTTCTGTCTTTTTCATTCATTCTTTCTTCTTTCTTTCTTTCATTCATTTGTTCTTTCATTCATTGGTTCTTTCTTTCTTTCTCTTATTCATTCATTCATTAATTCATTCGTTTATTCATTCATTCATTTGTTCTTTCCTTCATTTGTTTGTTAGTTTTATTTTCTTTCTTCTTTCTTTCTTTCTTTCTTTCTTTCTTTCTTTTCATTTGTTCTTTCGTTCATTGGTTCTTTCTTTCTTTCTCTTATTCTTTCATTCATTCATTCATTTATTCATTCATTCATTTGTTCTTTCCTTCATTTGTTTGTTAGTTTTATTTTCCTTCTTTCTTTGTTTCTTTCTTTCTTTCTTTTTCTTTCATTCATTCATTCATTCTTTCTTTTTCATTCATTTGTTCTTTCCTTCATTCGTATTCTTTCTTTCTTTCTTTCTTTCTTTCTTTCTTTTTCTTTCATTCATTCATTTATTCTTTCTTTCTTTCTTTCTTTCTTTTTCATTCATTTGTTCTTTCCTTCATTCGTTCGTTCTTTCCTTCTTTCTTTCTTTCTTTCTTTCTTTTTTCTTTTATTCATCCATTCTTTCTTTCTTTCTTTCTAACTTACTAACATGTATTGGGACAAAAAAGCCTGGAACCACTAATCAGAATGTTTTTGGTTTTGTACTCTTCTAATACTAGAAGAGAATAAAACATCTGTAAAAAAGTGTATTGAAGAATTAACATCTTAGAATTTCAGAATGTCTTTGTGTTTGGTTTGTGTAAAACCTAATGTTGTTATCCAGCTGAACTGAGAATGATGCAAATCTTGTGCTTCAACGAAAGCAAGAGCATCTGACCATTCAGATTCATTTATTTCATTACTGGCACTTTAAATTCAATACGGTACCCCAGATTTTCAATTTTTGGATCCCAATGTATCTTTTTCGTGCACAGTAGACTACTGTTGAAAAGTTTGAGGTTATTTTGGAGGAATTTAATACTTATTAATAAGTTTTTCAAATGAATGTTGTTCTTTTAAACATTCTGTCTTTGAAAGAATTCTGAAAAATGTAACCATTTCCACAAAAATATTAAGCCGCACAGCTATATCCAAAATAGCAAATAAGAATGATTACAGTTTATAGGGGTCATCGGATGCTCATTTTCCACAAGTTGATATGATTCTTTAGGGTTTTAATGAAAAGTCTATAACATACTTTGGTTAAAAATTCTCAATGTTTGTGTAAAACAACAACCGTTTTACCTTGCCAAAATCAACTCTGCAAAAATCATATCATTCTGGTCGAGGCTGCTTTAAATGTAAATGAGCTCTGCTCGCCCCACCCCTATCTTCTCTCTGTGGAGAGACGAGCCTGTTTACTTTAGCCACATTTAGCTGCTAAACTTGCTAATTAGCACATTATTAGGAAAGGCGATCACAGAGATTCATAAAAAAACCCTTATACTCACTTCTGCTGTAAGTGAAGCTGGATCACGAATGATTCGCGCGAACATAGACCCCTTTATGTAGATCGGGAGGCGCATTCCCTTCACAAACAAACATAATCTACTGCATCTTCAGTGGCTCAGATGTCGGGAGTAAATGACGACCACTATGTTCATTATTACATCCAGCAACACAACACCTCAATCGCTCAATCGGAGATATTCTTGTCTAACTTACATCCCTGCTCCGGCATCAAAACAAAGAGGTCGGACTGTTACAGCTGATCTGAGGTAAGACGCTCATGTCAATCAACTATCGTGGGAGCGGCCTCTGTCGGTGTGACGCCACAACGACAGGTATCTGAGAACGGCTCGATTTGAAAAACGGAATATTATTTTTACAGACTAATTAAAAACCACTGCATGGATTTTTATCATTATAGGGTAGATTTGTACATACACTGCCAACACACATTAATGTTCAAACAACATGTAAAATTGAACTTAGTAACCAATGACCCCTTTAAAGTATAGAAAACAGTTATTTTAAATTGTAATAATATTTATCAGTATTTTTATGTCTGCTTGATCAAATAAACACAGCTTTGGTAAGCATAGACTTCAACTTTTGGATTTGTTTGTATATATCAGAATCAGAATTAGAAAGAGGTTTATTGCCTCTTTATGCGGTATGTTTACACATACAAGGAATTTGTTTTGGTGACTTATGATAAGTTATATCTTTAGCATCAAACACACAGTTCAACCCCCCAAAATCAAATCTAGCTGGAAATGTGAGTGAGAAAGTGTTTCCAACAATATTACTTTCCCCAACGCTCTATTAACATTCTACTCAGATGTTGATTATTCCCTTGGGATGGTGCAAGGACAGACCCAGGATAAGATCTGAACCTCCCATTCATCACACCAACAGCCCGGCCCACTTCCCATGTTATTGACTGCTTACATGAAGATGAACAATAAATGCGAAGACCTCAGTTGCTCCCCAGAGAATATGACTAATGCATTTGGCTTCTGCTTTGTGGCGATTTGAACTGAATTCTTCAGGGAGAGAGTGAGATAAACAGAATATCGAATCATTCATTTGTAGCCACACTTCATTCATAACAGCATATTTCGAATCAATAAATGTAGAGGAATGTTGTTTCATTGATTTCTCTCAGGGATGTCCTTGAATGCATGCTTCTCTGTTTTTCTGTCTCTCTTTCTCTTTTATCCATCTCTCATTTCCTCCCTTGCACACACATTTTTGTAGAAGTAAATGTTGTGGGGATGTATAGCGTAATGATGTTAGCTTATGAATCCTTGGTGCTTATTGAGGGGAAGAGCCACGGAACAATCTCACAGGAGGCGTCTGTGTGATTTCCTCTGTGATTGAAATCCATTAGACTTTCTGTATCTGTGATAGTGGCAGCACTGGGGGGAGATACACTGATCGAGGGGAGGGCAGGAGGAGTGTCGTCGTATGCTATAAATCACAGTCCTATTTTGTGTTTGTCAGTCATGGGCTGCAGATTTATGAAATCTTCTTAAATCCTACAAAGGCACAGTTTGCCCCCTAAAAACCAAACCAAAGAACTCCATGTAACAAAAGGGTTAGGGCTTGAGGAAATGAAGAAAACCAAAGGGTTGCTGCATGGGAAAAATATCCTTACTCTTTCTTTTTTTGTTCTGTCGTTCTTTCTCTCTTTCATTCGTTCTTTCTTTCTCGCTCATTCTATCCTTCATGGTCTGCGTGGACCTTCTCGGTGGCAGTAAATGCAGTATCCCACTGTGTTAACTCAAAAAGCCTCTCATGGAAAATGCACATCGTGAGATACAATAGCCAATCTTTCTGACATTTGCCAATTGCCCCAAGATTTCCTCTTGGAAAAAAATCTACTTAAACTGTCAGCATGTGTGCGGGGCTTAAGCGAATATGTCAAGCCACCATATGCGCTTAAATTGAGAAACCTTAAAACTGTCCAAGGATAGATGCCGTTTGAGTGGGGTGTTGGTTTGTATTTAAATTAAAAAAACATTCCCATCGTCGGACTCACTTATTTGAAATGAGCGGAGGTTGAAATCTTGACAGCAACGCATTATAGCTTGATAGGACTCCTACATCTTTGCAGTTAATGCAGAGCTGGATTGGATTTCTGGACATTTTTTTTAAACCGTGAAGTCAAGTAGAATTGCACAATATGCATGATCGCACTTGCTATGATTACATTCAACTGTATTTGCTGACAGGTGAGACTCCTGAATTATCCTGTTCATACACATTTTATTAATACCTCAAGAGACTTTTATATTCTTGCAATAGCGGTGAATATCACATGTATCCGTAGTGACTGTTGCAGAAATAAATAATTTAAAAAAAATTGGTTCACTCAAGATTTCAGTTAGAATTTTGTAAATTTGAATTCTTCACAAACAGATTTGATTCTTCGCAAACAGTTTGATTGACAAGCAATCTGACCAATTATAATGCCAAATCCGCCATTTTGTCTGACAAACAAATCAGACAGGAGTAGATTAAAGGAGTCCACTTCCAGAACAAAAATTTACAGATAATGTACTCACCCCCTGGTCATCCAAGATGTTCATATCTTTCTTTCTTCAGTCGTAAAGAAATTATGTTTCCAGGATTTTTCTCCATATAATGGACTGATACGGTGCCCCGAGTTTGAACTTCCAAAATGCAGTTTAAATGCGGCTTCAAACGATCCCAAATGCAGTTGTAAATGATCCCAACCAAGGAAGAAGGGTCTTATCTTAAAAATTTTGTTGTCAGTTCACCTTACACAGATAATTCACTAAAATATGGGGGTGACAACTGCATTTACAGAAGTTCTAAGCAGCATGTATGGAACTGGACTGAACAACTAGTTGTTAATGACATATTAAAACGTGCATCAAAAATGTGCTTTTGTCTTTATGTGAGATGCAAGTAAATAATAGTGAAAGAAGTCTTAACCTTAGCACGTTTTGACACAGGGCTACTTGCGCTCACGAACCCTGTGGAACCCTGTGTGTTGCCAGATCTTCATAGAAAAAGCAAACAAACAAGGACAAGCACAAACAACACTAAAACACTCAAATCCGTTATGTTTTATAACACCAAAAAAATCATATTTCTCATATCTGGAAGAGGCCACTTTATTAACTCAAGCTAAAACCAAACAACATACCCAAATCACTTGTAAATATGAGGATATGGCAACACTGCAAGACGGTGCTCTCTAAAGCAGCTGGCTGAGCATAAACAAAATACAGCAAGTCTATCAGCGGTAGTTTAGTTAAAATGGAAAGAAATGGAAGATACCAAACTAAATTCATTTTTACTCCTGCAAGACACCAAAATGGTTACAAATGTGGGAGTGACTGCCGTTTCATACATGGAACGCTAATTTACGTGACTCACTCCCACATTTAAATGCGGTTGTCACTCCTTAAACATACAGTTTGTATGTGGCCTTCTAGATGAGAAAATAGACTTTTTAAGAATTTTAGGATTTTTTAAGGCTCTGTGTACACTAATGCATTTAATTTTAAACGTATAACTTGTTGCTATGGTTACGCCTGGTGTTTACACTACTTAGGCATTTTCGACTCCGTTTTAGTTTCACAACCCGATGTTGTGTTTCAGCATAAACGGACCAGAACGGACACTTTTTTATAAACGATGGCGTGGCTGCCTTCCTTGACGGCAGTGTAAACAATAACATCATTCTCATTACGAATGATCATGTGACATGCGTTTTCGGTTGTGTAGTGTGGACAGAGATCGTTCCTGATACACTGGGTAAACGGTAGTGTAGACAAGGATTGGTTTAATTTTAAAATGCCATTTTAAAATTAAAAAAATGCATTAGACGTTGCATCCGAAAACTGAAAAAATGCTGCCTTTCGAAGACACATTTCAAGTTGGGAAGGCACATTCGAATTCAGTGTTAGCTTCCTGTATCCATCTCTGCCTTTGATATCGCATAATTTTGTGCATTTCATTTCATTATGGTTGAGCAAAAAAATAAATATGGCATCTGAAAGTTGCGTTTGGTGGTCAGTTTGTGTGTAAATGTATGTTTTTGACCAACTTTTGTTGTTTCTCTAGTGAAAAATCAGTATTATCCCTAATAAGCACATATACATCTCGGAGACGTCTGTTAGATGTCTGTATTTACATCTGCAGGACGTATTTTTTACGTAGTTTGCTCATCTGCAATACGTCTATTGGATGTTTCCTGTCAAATGTCAAATAGATGTCTATTAGATATCTTTAAGATGTTTATGATTTAGAATGTATGTAAAAAGATGAATAAGGTGAATGAAATAGGGTTGAATTTCCATTTCATGTTGACTTTAATGAGCATAGTACTTGCTTAAGTGTTAGAAACCAGGGTAATCTGTTAACAAATGGGGCGGCATTAATCTTCATTTATCGTTTCCTGCACAAAGCGTTTTGTTTCCTTTTCCACATGGTCGTCTGTACATACACTCACTCACCCGTGGGATGCTAGCATACAGAAAACTAGATTAGTTACTCTTCACACAAAGGGCTGTGCGCAGAGGTTGACGGCCTTAATTCATTGTCATTAGCAAAGAACGCAGAGTCCTTTTCAAACTCATTAGCTGATAAAAAACACCTTGTGATTCCCATTAAAATCCTCATCCGTCCTTCTTCAGCACGAAGGCTTTTCTCCTTCACCTTTCTCTCTGCACATCCTCCATTGGCTCTCCGGACAGGAAAATAAACGACGGCTTTTATGTTTGACTGAGGGACACATTTGGGGCTAGCAGTAATAAAGAATAGCTGTGATGCGTGATACATGTCTCTGTTTGTTGACAATTAAAGACTAGTGCTGCCACAGTGACAGAGCGTCACAAATCATCTGTTTCTTTCGGGCATTAGTTTAAGCAATTTAACACATGATGGAATGATTTGGATTGTTGCATTTTCCAAATGGAATGATTAATGTTAATAGAAAAAGCTAACTCTGAATAGAGTTCATAATACTGAAATAATGCTTTTGTGTAATGTTTTGCACCACAGTACAAAACAACTTCAACTTCCTGGTAGAATATCCATTTATTCAAATTCAAAAGACAAAAAGAAATACACATTTGTGCTGTCTGCAGTCTGTGAACAACTCTGCATATATACACTTTATACAGTCTTATATATTTATAATCTCATTATTTAGTAAAACAGTACACCATTCCCCTGTAACTGTTCCCATGAATAATAAATCCCAATCCTCCCCTTCATAGCCCATTAGTTTGGCATTTTAAGATGTAAAAAAACACATTTGTTTTGAGGTTTTCAAAAACATTCATTCAAGGATGCGCCTTGTGGTAAAATTCAAGTCAAATATTTTCTATCCGACCGAGAATCTTTCAGCCAATAACTCAAATGGAGCCTACAAAGTGAGGACAATAGCACTGGCTATTAGTGCAATCCACTCGAATGAAGATGTGAAAGAGAGGAGAGCCAGGCCCCCAACAGCAGCATTTGCATCTACGAGCCCCCTTCGCTCTGAGTGGGCACTTTAAAATCTTTTTGAAATCCAGAAGTCACACCTGAGCACATGGTTTTAGCACTGACGGCATTTCTGGAGTGAATATGCCTTTGAAATACACTTCTAGTGTGAACGTGATAGGCGGTTTTGGTTCAAATTAGAAGATAGAAGAAAAGAAAAGAAGCAGTAAGATGAACGAGTGGCGATTACAAGTTGGCGTGGATGTCCTCGTGTCGCAGCACTTTGTAGGTGATCCAGTAGAAGACGTTGAATATGAGGAAGCTGAGAGGAAACACGGCTCTGGATATGGTGTCGATTCGCTTGGCTCGGTCCACAAAGCGCTTCCGGACGGCCTCTCCGTCGTACAGCACTTGCACTGGGGGTGGTGGGGCGAATACGGTGGACCCCTCCGCAGCTGTCCCGTCTTTCGCTTGTAAGCAATGACCCAGTCCGTACCCACGAAAGTAAAAGCCGCGGCTTTCCCGAACAAGCTCCTCCTCCTTTAACAGAAGAAAAGCATTTTGAGTGTTTTTAGAGGCAGCAAAGACATTTGATAAATGCTGCTTTCGCCACACAGTAAAAAGTGCCAGTCCATCACAGGAATTGCAGGAGACTGCAGGGTACTTTCGAATAAAAGCACTAAAAAAATTGTGGGCTCAACTTTACTTAGTGTTTGAGAAAGAGCTAGTTTAGTTTTGGGGGGCAATATATTCTTAAACGCAGATACTGTATGTAAAAAGTGAAATGTCAAGTGAATATGCTTTCGTGAAATCTAAGCTAAGCTAAGCTTTCATTTAGACCCTTTTATGTAATATTTTAGAGGTCATTACTGGAAAAAGTGATTTTCTTTCTGTTTTTTTTGTCTTGTTTCTGTGTACCAATATCTAAACATTATTAAATTAAGATACATTTACTTACAAAGCAAAATGGCATATTAAGTTTTGTTTTTCTGAAAATTTAAGTTATCGAAATTAAGTGTTTTATTTAAAACAAGGAAAAATGTCTTCCAGTGGAGTAAGAAAAAGTTAAAAGAAAAAAAAAGATGTTGTTTTTGGCATAAACTCACTATAGAATTGGTCCAAAGTCAGAGCTGGAAATGTCTTGAAAAAAAGTGTCTTTCTTAAATTATATATCTCTGCAAATTGTGTAATATCCAAGGTACACATTTCTAGTAATTTTGCAATTCTCATATTGTATTTTCAGTAAGTTTTGGAATATTTGTCTTCTGCTCAAATTAGTCACTATCAAAACACGGTAATAATAATTTAATGAGAAGGGTTATATTGACCTATTAAGATTTTCTTACATCTTCATTGTAAATGTATATTTTTTGCTATTTTATTACCTTTTTTTCAGAGGTAAATCAATAACAATTACATTTTTAACAATATTTCAGCTGTGATTAAAGAGATTTGATGTATTTTGAATCCATTTTTTTTTTTTTGTAAAAGGCAAAAGATTGATCATACTGATTTCTGATTTCAAAGTTAAGGATTCATTAGTCTGAATATACATTGAACCAAAAACTATCATAACATCTTAGTTGATAATTCAGTATACTTTATTTTGACAAAACATCCCATGTTTTGGTAGTGATAGTAATGTTTTGGTAGCGACCATATCACATTACAGAATTTTAACTGGCATACTAAAACACTACTAAAACATACTAAAATTGCATAACTGTACTAAAATTTTGTTTATTTCCCCCTAATATGAGGATTAAGTGTTTCCTTTTGTCACTACTGAAAGAATGATGACATCTTTCGTTAGTGACAATTTTATGGGATAACTCCCAAAAACAGAGATTTCACTACCAAAACTCCACCAAATGTTTTGGTCGTGACTGGTTTGGTAGTGACAATTTTAGATACTTTTGAATGTAGCTCAAGGATGCTAATCAGCACATGGTTAGCTAGCACAATTCTGAACAGTTGTACACATATAAAAACTAAATTTTATGGAATAACTCCCTAAAAAGATTGCTTAATTGCAGAAAAAAAGGTGTTTGGTAGTAGCATTCCTTAAAGTTACACAGATTGAAATTTTTCAGATTTTTGAACACAGTTACCTCAAAATGATAGGGCCAATCTACTCACCACGTAGTTATGAGAGAGAGTGTCACATAAATATTTCCTGATCATAAATGTAGAGGTGTAGTTAAAATCAGTCTCAGCAACAACATGGGTAGACAGAGCTCAACATAATGTTTTTTTTTTACAGTTCAATTGTTTTTAATTTTTACAGCATCCCAAAGATCATGATTCATGCTGTTAAATTTCAAAATTTGGATGAAGATGGTCACAAGAATGCTTCCTGCATAGTTTCTTTACCTAAAGAAAGGCTTTGTTTCTTAAATATTGCCCTTACTTTTCCACAACACTTTGGCCTAGTTCTTTGCCTCTAATGCCATATAAATTAGTCATTTGGATCAGTTTATCTGTCAATCTATGACAAATTACCCCTTTCCTCGAGAGGATAAGAAGATTAAGTTCTCGTTTAGCTCTTCATTAAATCCTCTGCTTGCACCTAAAAACAATCCAGTCAATCACGTGCCTAGGAATAATGATGTGTTTGGTTTAAGATAAAGACACCCTTTAAAGTGAGTGAATGTCACCTATGAACACATTTTAGGTCAGTGCTTACCTTATTAAACATGGCCAGGCCGTATCTGAGTCTAGCGTGTAAAAAGAACTTTGCTGCAAAAACGTTTAAGTATGAAACAAGTCAGTTCCATTTGTATGAGGTCAAAGGGCTACTGCACATTGGGGTCACTCAACAAACACAGTCTAAAGGAAAGAAACATACTGGGTGGAGGTATGAATACTTTACCATAAGTACATATTTGAGGAATACTCATCTGTGCATTTGCTAAATATTGTTAAATTTACCATTACCAAGTCATACAGTTGAGGTCAAAAGTTTACATACACCTTGCAGAATCTGTGAAATGTTAATTATTTTACCAAAATAAGACCTGAATAAGATATTTCATATAAAAGATGCTTACATATAGTCCACAAGAGAAAATAATAGTTGAATTTATAAAAATGACCCCGTTCAAAAGTTTACATACACTTGATTCTTAATACTGTGTTGTTACCTGAATGATCCACAGCTATATATATAAATATATATATTTTTAAAGGTAGTTGTTCATGAGTCCATTGTTTGTCCTGAACAGTTAAACTGTTCTTCAGAAAAAACCTTCAGGTCCCACAAATCTTTGGTTTTTCAGCATTTTGGTCTATTTGATCCCTTTCCAACAATGACTGTATGATTTTGAGATCCATCTTTTCACACTGAGGACAACTGAGGGACTCATATGCAACTATTACAGAAGGTTCAAATGCTCACTGATGCTCCAGAAGGAAAAACTATGCATTAAGGAGTGTAAACTTTTAAACAGAATGAAGATGTGTACATTTTTCTTATTGTGCCTACATATCAAAATTTCTTTTATTAGTATTCCCCTTAAAAAGCCACAAAAGATTCTTAAATGTTCCCCAGAAGACAAAATAAGTTAAATTTACCCTTTTCTTCAAATTCCAAAAGTTTTCACCCTCCCAGCTCTTAATGCATTGTGTTTCCTTCTGGAGCATCAGTGAGCATTTGAACCTTCTGTAATAGTTGCATATGAGTCCCTCAGTTGTCCTCAGTGTGAAAAGATGGAAAATCATACAGTCATTGTTGGAAAGGGTTCAAATACATAAAAATACTGAAAAACCAAAGAATTTGTGGGACCTGAAGGATTTTTCTGAAGAACAGCGGGCAGTTTAACTATTCAGGACAAACAAGAGACTCATGAACAACTATCACTAAACAAAAAAAAACACAGCTGTGGATCATTCAGGTAGCAACACAGTATTAAAGTGTATGTAAACTTTTGAACAGGAATTTTTATTTTATAAATTCAGCTATTATTTTCTCTTATGGACTATATGTAAACATCTTTTATGTGAAATATCTTATTCGGGTCAGAACTAAATAAAGTTTTAAAGAATAATATGTTATTTGAATCACTGTATGCATTTAAGGGGAAGTGTGGGAAGTGTGTGGACAATAATGCCCCATTTTACACCTGGCATTAACATCCATTTCTGTATCCAATCACAGAAGACGCATTACTATCAGGAGCAAACGGCAATTGTAAGCGATCACTTGAGAAGTATATGTTCATACCAGCTGTGAACTGGGCCAGTAGGATGGAGGGGGTTCTGCGTTTATGGGACTCAGTGTTTGCCGGTGGGCAAATAAGATGGGGACACAGATGGTATTTTTACCCTGGCACAGGTGTTGTAGTGCTGGTTGAATTTGCTGGCGCTGTTGCCAGGGAGCTTGTTCACTCTCCGTAGTGAGTCGAAGCTTCCTGGCTGCATCGCTCAATCCTTCATGAGGAAGAATGGCAGTGAGCATGGCGCATTGTGAAATGTTTTGTTTCACAGTTCTTGTTATATAACAGTTTGGAACATCTGTCTCGTTCTTTCTCTAAATTAACTTCTGGGGATCAATAGAGCGCATCCATCCATCCATCAATCTGTCATTCTTATGTATTTTGCACAGTTCAGTGCATCTTCAAGCATCAAATAGTGCGTAACATTTCTAGGCAGGCTGAGCAGACTCATTTTCATTAATATTGGCAACTGTGTAAATACTTCAACAAGAATTTAAGAGACAACAGCTATCAAGCCGCTGCTCTCCAGCACCATCCAAGTTGCTAGGCAACACTGCTTGTGAGTGTACACTTCTTTGCAGGTTGCTGAGGGACACTCCAATAAAGTGCTCACTCAAGCTAAATCCGACCATTATCTTTCAGACTCTTCAGCAAAACTTTAAAAAGTTCTTAGACAAGTGGATAATGGTCATGCTGATGTATAAGACATATTATGGATGGATGGTTAACTAGTTGCCCAACATAGGATTAGCCGATTATTAAGATTTACTTCATTTAGACTTTTTTTGTTGTAGATCCTGTAATTTATTTAATTTTTTTTCTTAAGCTGTAACATTTGCATCTTTTCATTCCCTTTTAAAGTACACCTACAGGCTTACACAGCAGCAAAGACGGTTTTGCCATTGCGCCAATTTTTTTTTGTGATGTTTTAGAAGATGTGGTCAGAACTGTGTGATATAAACTCGCAATTGAGAGTTATAAAGTCAGAACTGCGAGATATAAACTCACAATTCTGAGAAATAAACTCATAATTCTGATTTTGTTCTCAGAATTTAAAGATAAACTTACAGTTGTGAGTTATGAAGAGAAATAAAGAGAGAAATATAAATAAAGAGAGGTCGAGAGAAATAAAGTCACAGTTTTGAGTTTATATCTTGCAGTTGTGACTTTTTTTCTCGGAATTGCTAGTTTATATCGTAATTCTGACTTTATAACACACAATTGCGAGTTATTAAGTCAGAATTGTGAGATATAAACTCGCAATTCTTAGAGCGTATCAGTATTATTTCCCCTCAAATCTGGACTTTATAACTCAATACAAATACAAACTGGAGAAAAAGAAAAATTGTGACTGTATATCACGCACTTCAGACTTTATAATTTGCAATTGAGAATTTATATCACGCCGTTTTAACTATATAACTCACAACTGCGAATTTTATCATGCAATTCTGACTTTATCACTCGCAACTGCAAGTTTATATCACACAATTCTGACTATATAACTCGCAATTGCGAATTTATATCATGCAGTGCTGACTTCATAACTCGCAATTGTTTATATCACACACTTCTGACTTTATAATTTGCAGTTGTGAGTTTATATCACGCAATAACTCGCAATTACAAGTTTATATCACGCGATTCTGAGAAAAACATCAGAATTCTGACTTTATATCATGCTATTCTGACTTTATAACTTGTCATTGCAAGTTTATATCAGCCCGTTTCTGCCACTGACTAATAAATTAAAAAAAGGCTTTTTATCTCACAATTCAGACTTTTTTGGTTTTTTATTTTGTTCTGAGAAAAAAAGTCAGAATTGCTATATAAACTCATAATTGCCAGTTATGAAGTCAGAATTGCGTGATATAAATTTGCAATATAAAGATATAAACTAACAATTCTGACATTTCTGTCAGAATTGTGAGATAAAATGTCGCGAATAATAGTTTTTTTAATTTTTATTAGTCAGTGGTGGAAATGGGCTTCCATAGAAATGAGTACTAAAGCTACTAAAATAAAATAAAATTAAAGCTAATTTGAAATATTTAAAAAACTAATGCTAATGACTAAAGCACATATTTTACTTAAAAATAAAATGAAAACTAAAAGCTAATTCAAAATGAAAAAAAAAAACAATAAATACTATAACATCTATAAATAATATTAATATAACAGCAACTTTTTTAAAAATATAAACACACCTAAAAAGGCATCACATGAATCTGAAACAGCCTAATTATATGTCTGATATAAGTTGACTAGACATTCAGGCAACCCACAGCTGGTTAATTCAGAAAATATGTTGTTTTGTGCATCCCTGAACTGGGCACGATCCTCTCAGCACCCATCTGTTTGTGTTTTCTTGAGCAGGAACATGTGGCCTAATTTGTCTGTAGTGTTATTAAGGCAGGATAAAGCCAAGGATTTGTTGTATTGATTAATTCTGGCCAGTAGTTGGTCCATCAGCCTAACAGCTCTCTCAGCCAGTGACCCATGCATCGATACCACCCAGATTGATCATTCAGACCACAGATTTTCTTGGCGGGAGAGAATAGGACGAAGAGTAATGGCCGCCTAGATCTCCAAGGCAGGAAGAGGAGGAGAACTCGCTCATTCTTAAAGGGAGTTATTCTCATTTTTCTCTCATTATTGATTCAGATCCAACCAACACACCCGTAAATCACCGGCACTGTGAGCTTGGATGCTGAACGCTGTCGTACAAGCCCAGAAAGTACCCGAGATGTTTAAGCCAATAGTAGTTTTAAATATGATTGTTGAGGTTTGATCTGTATTATAGTCCACAATTGTACTTTTCAGGATTTATAGAAATTACATTTAAAATCTGTTAGCATTCAGTGTGTTCAGAGTGATTTTACTCTCCAACGTCCTAAGGGTATTTTCTAAGCTTTAAGTTAAGAAGCCTCTTTAGCATTTCAGTCAGTGTCTGTGATCTCGGATCAGGAAGCAGGTTGCTGGCCTTTGGAAATTGGCTGTGGCAAGGCTTTACAAGGTGGCACAAACGGTGGGCTTAGCACAAGGGACTGTTCACTATGGAAACAGGCTGATCTGAATTCCCCCACACAAGATGTGACAGCCAGCTGTAGCCTAGTGTGGCCGTTGCCAGTGTTTGGATATGTGGCTGAGCACAATGAGAAGAGATGCGAGTCAAAGTGTAATCCAGGGTGACAGGACAGCTTGTATTTGTTTGTGTGTATGTGTTTGACGCACTTACTATTCTCTGCCTTCGCTGCTTCTTGCGCAGCCTGATGAACTCCTTGTGTTGCCTTGAGACGAAGTTGACTGCTGCGTACTCCAGCAATGCAGCAAACACAAACAACAGACAAACGGCCATCCAAATGTCAATGGCCTTCACGTAGGACACCTGGGAATCACAAGGTCAAATTAATATCAATAGCTAATCAATAAAGGCATTGCTAGAGACTGTGTTGACTTTGTACACATCATTTCTGTTTGATATCAACTGATATATTTACACAGAAAACAGCACATTTTACATAGCCTTTAGTCCTAAAACATCTTAAGCAGGCATTATTTTAATTTGGTTTAAAACGGGTATGTCCAGTTTTACAATTGTTAATTTATGTTACATTTAATTTAATTTATCCTTAATTTATTATTATTATTATTATTTTAATTAATGAGTCCACACTAATTCTCACTATAACATACAAGTCTAATGCCAACCGCATTAAAACAGAAGAAGAAGAAGAAAAGTCTAAACGTTTTTAACTTGATATTTGTCAGGAAAAGCTGCGCCATGTAGAGACTCTGCACAGCGGTATAGTGAATGTTTAGATGTGTGAATCATACATAATACTGTATGTCAAGTTCCTCAGACTTACAGAATTCATGTAAGTGATAATTTGGATTCAAAAAGCTAATTATCTATTAGTAAGCAATGCATTATAGCCTACATTTAGGCTTTATCCTTCTCCGCATAATGTTTAATTTTGCAGTGAAAACACATCCCAAAACCATAATTGTAATCAGTCACTTTTTAGGAATCGTTCACCCAGACATTAAAATTATGTATAGATTAACGGAAATTGTCTTAAAATTGTATGACTATCTTTCTGTCTTCAAACACAAATGTGAAATTTGAAAGAGTAAACCTGTCCACTCTTATCCACTATGGCTGTCAAGCTCTAAAATCTTTTTCACTAAATCACTTGATCAACTTTACAAAACCAATGATTGGTTTATGAACCAAACTGATCTGAATCTAAGCTTCAAAACACTCACTGATCCAATCTGACAGTAGTCTGGAAATGCAGTAAGAATATATATATATATATGTGAACCTGGACCACAAAACCAGTCTCAAGTCGCTGGGGTTCATTTGTAGCAATAGCCAAAAATACATTGTATGGGTGAAAATTATTGATTTTTCTTTTATGGCAAAAATCAGTAGGAAATTTAGTAAAAATCACGTTCCATGAAGGTATTTTGTAAAATTCCTACTGTAAATGTATGAAAACTTAACTTTTGATTAGTCATATACATTGTTAAAAACACTATTTGAAGAACTTTAAAGGCAATTTTCTCAATATTTTGATTTTTTTGCACCCCCAGATTCCTGATTTTTAAATAGTTGTATCTCGGCTAAATATTGTCTTATCCTAACAAACCACACATCAATGGAAAGCTTATTTATTCAGCTTTTTCATATGATGTATAAATCTCAATTTTGAAAAAATGACCCTTATGACTGGTTTTGTCATCCAGGGTCACATATATTCCTTTATGAGTATTATAGGGACCGTTTATGCAGTTGTTAAAGAATTGTAATTGTTAAAGGATTAGTTCACTTCCAGAATGTGAATTTCCTGATAATTTACTCACCCTCATGTCATCCAAGATGTTCATGTATTTTTTCTTCAGTCAAAAAGAAATTAAGGTTTGGAGGAAACATTGTAGGATTTTTCTCCATATAGTGGACTTCATTGGGGACCAACGGGTGGAAGGTTCAAATTGCAGTTTCAATGCAGATTGAGCAAAAGGCTCTACACAATCCCAACTGAGGAATAAGGGTCTTATCTAGCAAAACAATCGGTCATTTTCTAAAAAAAATATATACAATTTAGATACTTTTAACCACAAATGCTCATCTTGCACTTGCTCAACCTCATGCATTATGTAATCATGTAGGCGGAAGTACCGACTAAGTGTTTACAGAGTGAACGTGTAAGGAAAGTCAAATTCCCTGCAGAAAGGCAATGATGTCGGACGATTTTGAAGTTGGAGGAGAAAATGAGAGAAAAACCTTAATTTCTTTTCAATTAAAGAAAGAAAGACATGAACATATTGGAAGACATGGGGGTGAGGAAATTATCAGGAAATTTCATTCTGGAAGTGAACTAATCTTCTAAGAGGAATCAGGATTGCATTTGGAACATAATTCATAAAACGAGTTTTAGTGAACATATTCTGAAACAAAATCAATCCATCCTTTTCCTGCTAATTTAACAAAAAGCACTTCAGGCTTATTCCCACCTCTCTCTGCTCTCATGTGTTTTTCCTCAGTTTTATTGATTGTCTCATTATTGCGCTCATTATTTTATAACTGCAGTTTCTGAATTGTTTCTTTATTTTTTCCCCCTCACAGGATCTGAGTCATTTTGGTTATGTTACCTTGGGTAGAGAGGCTCGTGAACCGGAGCTCTGGGTGGTCATGGTGAGCACAGTGGTGATACCCAAGCCTACCCGAGCAGGTGCCGCATCCATGTTGATCCAGAAAGACACCCAAGATAGGATGACAATCAGCAGACTGGGGATGTACATCTGAATGAGATAGTAGCCCATCTGTCTCTCTAAGTGAAACTTCACCTCAATGCAGGTGAATTTACCTTGGAGATCACAAAGAGTTTCATAACAGGTAAGTAATTATGTATAGCAACTTTTAATGCATTTTTACACCTCTGGTTGGGAATTAGTGCTGGAGTATATTTAAAAAATCGTATTGCGGGTTTATGTGTTGGCGAGACCATTTAAATGCATGTAAGAATTCATAAAAGGACCATGAAATCAATTATGTCATAGTATATATAGTTTTTTTTTATATATCATTTGATGTGCATGAAGGTCATAGTGAAACGTGTACCTGTGTTGTAGTGCTTAGTGCAGTAGCCAAGATCTTTTTCCTCCTTCAGTACAAATTGAGGAAGGGTCAAGTCATCCGCCACCTGCACAGGGCTATCAGAAAGCCACTCGAAGATCAGATCGTTCATGGTGTAGCCGACTGTGAAAAAGCAGAGAGAATAAGATAGAAAAATGCATATCTCTGCAAAAGAGTGTGAATTGGACCTGTCATGCTTCCTCTTTCATCCCATACTTTGTACATTGTGTAAAAGGTCATCTACCAGACAACAAACCAAAGTGGCGGATGGATAGATTGTAGGTTTGATACAGACCTCTGAATAGTGAAGATGTTATGCTCTGGGTTATTACACTAAAGACCAGAGGTCTCAAACTCAGTTCCCGTAGGGCCACAGCTCTGCAGAGTTTAGCTCCAACCAGCTCCAATTCACACCTGCTTGGAAGTTTCTAGTGATCCTGAAGATCTTGATTAGCTAGATCAGGTGTGCTTGATTAGGGTTGGAGCTAAACTGTGCAGAGCTGTGGCCCTCCAGGAATTGAATTTGAGACCAGTGCTATAGACACTCAGTGTATTGTAGACTAGAAATCATGTGCAGTATGACCAGCATGACGTATTTAAGCAAATTAATTGAAAATCTCGCTCTTGCATCATTGTATTTTGGTTAATTCATGCTACTTGTCTGAATTTCTTCACATCCCCCACATCATTTCTAACAGTTCTGTAGTACATGGTGAGATTAGGCGCCTATTAAAAATGCATGAGGCATGCAATAACAGTGTAGAATACTTGACAAATCTGAATAATATTGATGTCTATCAGAGACCCTCAGGGATTTACAAAGACATCTATTATTCACAAACCTCCCGTCCCCCCTCCGTCTTCAAAATAAACAAACCCATGAAAAAAGGATGAAGACTGAAAGTCCTTGAATGTCATGATGTCTTTGAAAAGTTTAGTGTGGTTCTAAACACTCTACTCAAACTAGTACAAGGAATACGAATGTTTTCCAATAAGAGGAAGGTTTTTTTTTCCCTACAGTCTCATATGTCAATATATATCAAAAAGGCATTACATGCAATATAATATGCCCATTATCTTAGTCTTTTAGAACTGACTTGTTGCAGGCAGTGTAAGTGAAAAAGAAGACTATTGAAGGTAAGAAGGAAATATTGTAATATATATCATTTTGATTTCAAAGAACTCCTTGCTATTTTAATATAATGTAGTTAGGCTGAATTTTCAGCAGCTATTATTTCCAGTCTTCAGTGTCACATGATCCTTCAGAAATCATTCTAATATGCTGATGATGCTCAAGAAATATTTTTTATTCTTATTAGTAATGTTAAAAACTCTTGTGCTGCTAAATAGTTTTGTGGAAACCATGCATTTTTTGATGAATATAAAATTCAAAGGACAACATGAATTTGACCTAGAAATCTTTCGTAATATGTATTCACTCTCACTTTTGATAAATTCAGTGTATACTTAATGCATATCAATTTCTTAAAAAAAAACTTTACTGAAACCAAACTTTTGAATGGTAGTTTGTATTTCAGATATAGACTCCTTTTATTGCTTTTATTGTGAAATACGTATGTATACGTACGTACGTTTCATGACATATTCGATGTGAAATGTCCACTGAGTGGCGCTAAAAAAAGTGTACTTTTTTCCCCCCAGAACAGATGACCGTACATATGGTACGTTTTACGTGACCATATGTGTTTTGTATGTGTCAGCGCAGTTCTAACTTGAAATGTCAGTTGAGTTGTGCTATAACTCTAATGCTCTGTGACGTTTTAAAATAGTGTACCATCTGCACTACACCTAAACCTACCCAACAGTATTCCCTTAACACACATGCACACTCAATTTCCTAAAACTTACTTTCCCCATTGTTTCTTTCCACACCGTTCACACCTTTGCTTTAATCCATACCCCTTGCCTTCAGCGTCAGATTTCTCTTCCAGGATGTGTCCTTTCCAGACAAGGTGATCCCACCTCTCGGCTGCGTCCTAGCACTTGTCAAAACAGTTTTCAGTGGGCGCTTTTAAAGCCCTAAAAAAAGTGCTCTTGTCTAATCAGAAATGATTATGCCCTCCGTAACCGCTTTGTTAGGCAATAAACCTGCCTGTCTTCCTGTGTGCGTCTCTTTCTGTCTGACCCTACTCCTTAGAGGAGGGCACTTTTAACTGCGGCCACAGTGGAGGGATTTTTCCACTCATTGAATAAATACTGTAGACATACAGAGGACGCGGAAAGGACTGTAAAACACGCTGTCTGGGTGTAGCCCCCTAAATCTTTTAAACCATATGAGTCACTAAATGTTGAATGAAAATACTTCAGGTGCTGTCTGCGGTCATGGCACGTAAATGGGGGATTCAAATCAAATAATCCAACAGACAAATCCAGACGTGGCTTCTGCAGTGCGTTTCTGCATTACACAGATACCTCATTTGGATCTTCTGGTGGTTAGAAAGGGGTGTTCTTTTGTCTCAGGGAGGTGGAATTAAAAGCCTCTTGGGCAACTGAGGTGGGTCACATAATAAAGGGGACACGAAATGAAAGTTTCATTATTGATATCCTTTAAATTGGTTCCAGGAGTTAAGATGCTATCTGCTCTGAGGGCACTGGGGTGGTGAATAGTCTATTTCTTTGACTCCCTCTTTCTTTTATCAAGGTAATAAGGAAGGACACTTCACGCACAATTTTAAAATGAGGATGCTTTGTCGTTGATACTTCCTCTAGCTGATTCTTTTTCTTTTTCTTTTTTTTTTGTGCAGTGAGACATAGAAAACTGTTTTGAGTTATTAATTTTCGACAGTTTTTTTTTAATTCCATAATGCTGAAGGTTACTGGGTTTGCAAGTGAAATAGACAAACAGTGGATTGTCATTAGCATCTTAAAAGGATTTGTGAATAGCAACAGTTGTACATGTTATACACTAGGACTGGGCGATATATATAAAAATTTGATATCTTGATAATGTCACAATTTTTACGATATTCGATATATAACTCGATATGTTTGCATTTGCTTTTAAATAATAAAAAAAACATGCTTTTCTTTTGCCCCCATTAAAAAAAAACAACAAAAGCAATTTAGATAGAACAGCTATTGTTGCGAAGTAAATACAAAATGTTTAGTGAAATAACATTTATAAATTAATACCAAAAATGTATGCACTCTCTCTGTCTATATTATGAAAACTGGTAAAACAAATGAAAAATATTATAACAGTGAAATTCCTAATAGTAATTCCAAATTGCAATGGCCTATGTTTCTCTATTCAAACAACAGCAGTTGAGTAACATTATAGCCTCAGTTTCAGCGATCACAGACGCAAACAGTACTGTCAAGATCTAATGACAGAACACAGACTGGTTGAGTGACACTTTCATTTTGATCGCTAAACTCCAGCTTAATTGTTTGTCAGTGTTTTCAGATCATCGTCGGTGCTGTTGCAATGAAGAGCGAGCTCGTGTGCGTGGTTGCCAGATTGCTTAAAATAAGCAAAACACCAGGCATAAAATGTATCCTTGTAACAGCGAAGCTCTGATTCGGGGATTTGAACACTTGATAGTGCACACAAGAAGGTTTTTAAATTTGTTCACTGTGTTTCACCTTCATGGTGATTGCTGTCACTGCATACATTAAAATTCCATATCAGTGTCAAAAGAATCGAATGCAGCAGAGTGTGAAAAGGGGAAGGGAGAGGAGGGATGGGGGAAGAAGAGAGGAGAGAAGAATAGAGTACTCACAGCTTTCTAGCTGCATGGTACAGGTTTGAATGTCCATTGGGAAATTCTTCAAGTCCATGGGACAAGACAGGATGAGTGTTAGCCTGAGACAGAGCGCAAAAAGGGAAAGCAGAAAGTGGGAAGAGTCAGTGTGAAACCACAAAGGGCAGAAAAAAGGTGTTAAATAGAGGGTAGAGAAAGGCCCAAGGAGTTTGCAATGCAAAGAAGACTCAGAAATGAAAATTGTCCTTATTTGTTCACCAATATGTCTCGCTCTCTCTTTTTATTAACAAATATCTGACCAAGCTTTTACTATAACTGAAAGGAGAAGTTCACTTCTAGAATAAAAATGTCATCCAAGATGTTCATGTCGTGCAAAGAAATGATTTTTTTGAGGTAACATTTCAGGTAACATTTTTCTCCATATAGTGGACTTGAATGGTGGACACTGTGTTTTTCAATGAGCTCTAGACAGTCATGTGTGTCTTTACTCATTGTGTAATCACGCTGGAAAAGTCACACGCTGTTAGTACTTTGTCTCTGTACTTCAGTTCAAAAAGAAAGGGTAGGGGAAAAGTTCCATCTCACTTTCTCCTCCATCTTCAAAATCGTCTGACATTTTTTGTAAAGGTTGTATGACTTTCTTTGCACGTTCACTTTGTAAACACTGGTTTCAATACTTCCACCTACATCATGTGACCTTTCTAACGTAATTATGTAACGTGTGAAATCAAGTTAGTGCAAGACAAGCATTTGCGGTTGAACAAGTATTTAAATTTGTATTTTTCTTAGAAAATGACCAATCGTTTCACTAGATAAGACCCTTATTCCTCAGCTGGGATCATGTAGAGCACTTTGAAGTTGCATTGAAACTTTGGAGCTTCAACCCATTGGCAACCATTTGAAGGCCACTTTATGGAAAAAAAATCCTGGAATGTTTTCCTCAAAAACCGTAATTTCTTTTCTACTGAAGAAAGACAGTTTGAACATCTTGGATAACATAGGGTTGAGTAAATTATAAGGACATTTTAATTCTAGAGGTGAACTTCTCCTTTAAGTGAATAAGAATAAGGCTGAAGCTTCAAAATGATTCAAAAGCACCATAAAAAATACAATAATGGTTCATATGACTTGTGCACTACATTCCATTTATTCTTAAAACCATTTGTTAGCTTTGTGTGGCTTGTTTATGAGCATAGTAGTGTTTTGTGACTAAATTATTCTTTTGAGAAGGATGCTTGAATGAAAGATCAGAAAAGATTTTTAAAAATCAAGATGCTTTTGCAATTTTGAAAGCTCGAGATCACAGTGATTGTAATTGCATATAGAAAACAACCTGTGCATTCTTTCAAATATCTTTTTTTTTTTCCATAGAAGGAAAGTCATAGAAATTTGGAACAATATGAGTTTGAATAAAAGATTACTTAATTTTCATCTAATCTAATTTCAGAATGCATCAGCATTCAAAATTCCAGTTTGTACTGTCTCTGTACGAAATTAGATCTGTATGGCTGTACACTTCATCCCTTTGATTTGTGATTACAGAGTAAGTCCCCAAACAAGGCAGTGAATTGTTGTTTTTGTATCTTCTTGGTAATAGTAAACTAGCTGCCTGACAGTTTTTTGTTTTACATTCATTTATCGTGCTGCTGACACATTAAGGTTTTAGCCGTGAGGAAGAGTCGCCACTAATAGAAAGTTTGGATAGAGAAAACAGTGTAATTACCTGCTGTAATGCCGTGCCTCCGAGAAAGACAAAAGCCACCAGTGCTTTTTTGAAGAGCCAATTTCTTTTGTGCTGTGATAACCCTAAATTCAAACCCCAAAATATCTACACTTACACACTCTGATGTGGAGGCTTTTTTAGTCTCAACACGTGACATTTTTTCCCCACCATAGCAATGATTATTTTCAGTTCCATCCACCCTTAGAATAAACTTTGTAAATTCTTAACAAGACCAAAATGAGAAAAGTACTATCTTAAAACCTTAAATTTTTGTTTCTAGGCAACTTATCTTTCATGTAAAGTATTGTATATTTACTATGATTAATAATCAGTCAAATTGTAATCGTGCTATTAACCAACCCGGTTTAGTTTGGCTTATGTCTTTAGCATATATTTCTGAAGGAATATTTTTCATGCAAAAATTCCTGTGTTCTCTAAAACCTATGAGAGACTTTTCTGCTTACCTAATGCTGTACAACACATTCCCATTCTGAAAGATCCTCAGCAGCTTGTTGTCTGTTGTGACTTCATGGAAGTTTGCACCTTTTTCATTAGCAAAGAACAAGTCAGGTTTCCATATGGAGTCCAGCATAGAAGGATCTAGGTCCAGAGAAGCGTCAGGGTATTCACTATAGGCCAACCGAGGGTCATTCCATTGCTGGCGTAAAAAGACGTTAAGCCTATAATCCTGTGGGAAGAGAGGGGGGAGAAAACATTAGGTCCTAAAATCTTATAGGTCGATTTCTGAATTTGATTATTAATAATGTACCTTTTAGTTTTAATGTTCTTTTAGTTCTGTTTTCCTGATGTTTTAATTGCAAACCTAACACAGGCTGAATCAGATACGGTCTTAAGATGCAAGTAAATAACTTGTTCTCCCTTGGCATTAATTTCTGCTGGAAGTCTTCCATTTCCAATGATCTAATCCCAGGTTAGCTGACTAACAGACCGCTAACAATGGCAATCTGTAACAGTCAACTGAAATATTCTGCTGACAGAGACATTTAGTGCTAAGCACAGGCTTAGAGGATGGGTATATCACCCTTTAATTTTTTTCCCCTCAAGATCTTGGCCGTTCTCTCAATTTTTCATTTTAATTGCATGGTGGACAGTTCATTATCAGCACATCAGCTGACCCACTGGACTCTAAACTTCTAAGTGATGTGCTTCTCGAGACAAGGAGAAGTCAGGTAAGCGACTAATACTCACTCAGCAGAAATATAATTGTAAAAGCGCATATTGTCTGAAAGAATAGAGAGAAAGAGAAGGAATTCCCCTTTGCATTTTAGGTCAAGGTCTGAGTTGCATGAGAAGATAAGTGCAATGCTGCATCTGTGATATTAAGCAAAACTGAACCAGTGTGATTACATACCATAGTTGTCTCGGTAATGGATCCAAAGCTGTTGATGAAAATATTACAGGTGACATTTACTGGTGGTCCTGTTGAAATAGAAGAAAGAAGTTTCATATGTTTAGACTAACACTTACTTTTGTTTGGAGAAGTTGAAGGAGAAGTTCACTTCCAGAACAAAAAAATACAGATGTACTCACCCCCTTGTCATCCAAGATGTCGATGCCTTTTTTTCTTCAGCCATAAAGAAATGACTGTTTTGGAGGAAAACATTTCAGGATTTTTCTCCATAATGCCGACTTCAATGGTGCCCCGGAGTTTGAACTTCCAAAATGCAGTTTAAATGCAGCTTCAAAGGGCTCTAAACGATCTCAGCCGAGAAAGAAGCATCTTATCTAGCGAAACGATCGGTTATTTTGAAGTTGGGGGAGAAAATGAGATGGGAGTTTTTATGACATAACCTAACCGGGAAAAAAAACAGAGTTCAGGTAGACCTAGACAAGATGAGTATTTGAAGTTATATATATTATATATAAATTGTAATTTTTTAAAAAGAAAATAACCAATTGTTTCGCTAGATGAGACCCTTCTTCCTCGGCTGGGATTGTTTAGAGCCCTTTGAAGCTGCATTTAAACTGCATTTTGGATATTCAAAATCGGGAGCACCATTGAAGTCCACTATATGGAGAAAAATCCTGAAATGTTTTCCTCAAAAAACATAATTTCTTTATGACTGAAAAAAGAAAGACATGAACATCTTGGATGACAAGGGGGTGAGTACATTATCTGTACATTTTTTCTTCTGGAGGTGAACTTCTCCTTTATAAGATAAGGGGATTTATAGGAGTAGTTAACCCAAAAAATGGAAATTCTGTCCTTATTTACCTTTCTAATATTCTAAACTCTTATCTTCTCCATATAATGAAAAGAAATGGTAATGAGCAATTGTCAGCCTCAAAGTATATATAAAGTATACAGATTTTTATTGTTTTAAGAAAATGACTGCTATGACCGAAATTCCCTTATTCCTTGGCTGGGATTGTGTAGAGCCCTTTGAAGCTGCATTGAAATTGCAATTTGGACCTTCAACCCTTTGACCACCATTCAAGTCCACTATATGGAGAAAAATCCTGGATTGTTTTCTCAAAAACCTTAATTTCTTTGCGACTGAAGACAGAAAGACATGAACATTTTGGATCAAATGGAAGTGAACTTCTCTTTTAGTAATAACACCAGAACATCTTTAGAAGAGCCTTCCTGGTCCTTAATATATTCAGAGTAACAGCATACAGTCAGGTCATTGGGTTCTTTCTACTGTCACCTTGTTTTCAAGTTTCCAGGAGCCACTACTGTCAGGCTGCTACCGGTTTCACAAGTTATGTTGCATATATCCCTACAGATCCTGTTTGTTTACATTCTGTCACACCTTTGAAGTTGGGTCTGATGCGAGCGTCATAGCCGGAGGTTCTTCCCATCAGCTTGTCCAGAAAGTCTGACGGGGACATAGGCTTTGGGCCTGGCCTGCTGGAGGACTTTATCTCCTCTTTACAGGAGCCCAGTCTGCCAGAGATAGAGGAAGCGAAGAAGAAGGGGTATAGAAAAAAAGCAAGAAAGGTGAGAAAAAGGACAGATACAGTCAGCGATAATGACAGAGAAGTCTGTCATGAGCCATTTTAACGCATCTTTTAAAAAGAACTCTTCAAATAGATTTGTTGAAAAGACCAGGATGCATTTCCTAGCCTGTGGAGCTAGCACACCAACATCCAAAACTTATGCTTGTGGCCGGCAACACTGGTGTATTCGTCAGGGAATACAGAGGCGTAATGCATTAAACATACGTTCTTCATGCTGTTTTTACAGAAGCCTGTCACAGTGATCATGACAAAGAAAAACAGAACCCACTAAATCCCTAGGCAAGGGGAGGCATTGTGTCTGACAGACTGATGGCTCAATTGAAATGCTGTGAGTGTCACAGTTGGGGGAGACGACTTTGATTCCGGTTCCAGCGGGACTCAGTCTGTGCCTGACAGACCTGCCAGGCCGGAGCAAGTGGATCCCAGAGGCAGGAGTCTTGGATTCGACTGGATCTTTTTCTTTCTTGATACTTCAGAAGAAGTGTTTTTTCTCCTCGCTTTTGGTTCAGTTTCAAGCAGATCAGTCATGACCCCAGTCCCCAGACTCTGAGGAGCAAACAGCCATCAAACTGTGTCTTCTCCCAGTGTCAAACTTTCTGATCAGTGAGTCTTCCTCAGTTTTTTTACCACAGAAAATATGGAGTGAATTTTAGTGGAAGCTCCCAGGTGAATCTCCACTTGGACTGCATAGTGTTTGAAAAAAAAAAAAAAAGTGTAACCAGGGGCTGTGTTCTTTCCCAAAGCCCTGGAAGATACAAATCTCTCTTGGAGTGGAAAAAAGTCCAATATGGGTTTAAATTTGCCTCACAGGCTCCAGGGCTTCCTCATCATCCTCTTGTTTATCCGAAATAGAAGAGAAAAGCTGCTAAGTGAATCACCCCCGCTTTTTAATGTGGTCCAACCGCCTTAGAAAATCTGGCTTTTCGCTCACATTCCTGCTTCGTTTTTCAGCTGGGCTTATGATGAGAGCGTGCTAGAACGGAACATGCATTTTTAAAGAGTTGCAGGAGAGGGAGGCAGCAATCAAGTTTGTTTCTCAACCTTGAGTGTCTGACTCACGTTTGCATCCAAGTACCATCAGCATCAGCTTGTGTGTATAAACCTCACGGCCCCATGGCTGATACGTCGACTGTGCCAATTTCATATCTAAGTCTTTCTGAACTTGAGGAGCTTCATTCCATTGAGCTCTTTACGGGTTGGCTTTCTCTTTCTTGGTTTTCTTTCACTAGGAGAGAAACCATATGTTTCTCTTTCTCTGTCTCACCTAAACAATCAATGTTCTTCTTAACACCACAGTGTATTACAGACAGTCCGATTACATTCTAATCCTCAGTGAAATGGTTTATATAATATATGGCTCAGGTACACAAAGAACAGCCATGGCAAGAAGCCATGGCAAAGGTCCACTGCTTTTGTTCGTGCTGGGTGTAATCCATGGTTTCTGTTGTTTTGGCTGTCTGCTATTCAGCATCGCTTCAAATATTCCAAAGAGATTACGCAGTCGCATTTGAAACACACAAACTTGTCATTTCAGGCCAGTGATAAGACCATCTACATGTTTACAATATCCATTGTGAAGCTGTGGTGGGTGTAGTGGTATTACAGTATATATGCTCTTCATCTCTAATGGCAAAATGAAAGGTTTTAATTATATAAAGTGGTAGAGTCCAGATCCATCATTGGGAGGGGGGAGGGTGGGTGAATGGAAATAGAAAAAAAGAGTGGTTATAGCTATGTATTCCTTATATTTAAAGATTTACATTTGCCTTTTATGATTTATGAGATGCTATAAGAAAACTGATAAGCTCCATGTACTGTGGTGTAAACGATGTCTGTTATAGTATAAGTCTTAGGGTAATTACTATATCATGTGCATCAAGATTAGACTTTGGAATGGGATGGTGCATTATTAGTTTTTTTTTTAAATATATTTTTACATTTATTTTAGATTTACATTTACAGTAGTCAACATTTGAAGTGGATCAAAACCTTTCATTAAAGTTGTCCTAAAACCAAAACAATACCCGTTCTTGTCTTAGGACAACTTTTTGATCCACTTCAAATGTTGATTACTGTATATATATTTGCAAGCATTTAGCTTACCCTTTGCCATGACACATAATTCATGGCAAGTTTGATTAGTCATACTTCTATGGCCTTTCTATGGTCTACGACTTCTGATTTTTGGTTGATAGAAGGCTTCCTGAAATATAATTAGGAGGATTAGTTTTGCGTCCTTTTTATCTTTACCCGTTTCATTTTGGACAACGGAAGTAAAACGTGGAACTGCTTACCCCACACTTCCTAATTATATTTTGAAGTATTTTATAAAATACCTATGCCTTAGTATTTTATCTGTATTTTAAAATTAACATAACGTTTCAATTATTGTTATAATTATAGTTGCCTTTGGATGCACTATAATAATTCGTCTGAAATGTGATATCCTCTGACAACTTGGAAACATTATTTCAGGGCTGCATGTGGAGAAAACCATTGAAAGACAAATTCCTATGACAGTTATCTCTTTAGTCTGCATGAAATATTGACACATGAAACTCAGATCTCCTTTAATACAATTTCCCATGTTAGCAATTATTTCTTGGAATTTGTGACAGGAATGAAAAAGTGGATGTGAGTGGAATAATAAATGCTACCTGATCTCCTGACGAAAATGCACCTGTGGGAACTTTTTTGCAAGACACGAAATATGTACCAATAAGTACATATCACTGCTGTTTCCAACAGAAATGAACACTAGAGGCAGAGTTGCCAGGTTTTCATAACAAAACCTGCCCAATTGCTGCTCAAAACTAGCCCAATCGCGTTTCAAGGTGGGTTCCTTGTTAAAAATTGCATTTGGGGGGATAAAATGCAAGTTTTTTGTCAGGGTTCCCCTGGTAAATTCGCATTTCAGTAGCTAAATATGACGTTATTGGGGTCGCCTCAACCCGCGGACATCAAAAACTACCCGTGGCAACAGTGTACAAGTAGCCTAATTCTGCTACACTGGCTAGAGGTGGTAAAACAGCAAGCACTTGTAATCGTTTTATGTTTCGGTGTTGCCCCCCACCAGATTGTCCTCCTAGTATTGGTAGGTTTCAGGTGTGGGGGAGGAGTTATGATTAGGCAGTCATGTAGTAATTTCAACAAGAGGGGGCAGATTAATTTGGCAGGGTGTCGAAAATAGGCAGTAAAATGGATATAACAAGCTTGCTCGGTAATGCAGCCAGCACGAAATTGGACTGAAATGTGGAATCCTTGGGTACGAATCCCATGAAAAAACATGACTTGCAATGAAAGAGCTGGAAGATGAGAGATCGAAAAACAAGCTAAAACGGCATGCTTGTGATTGTGTTTTTACGTCACATTCGCTTTTGTTCATACTATTGGGTAGGTTTAGGTGTAGTGCAGATGGTACATTATTTTAAAATGCCACAGAGCATTAGATTTATAGCACCACTCAACGAACATTTCAATGTACAAAACCAGTGGCACATAAAACATACCATATGTACATTCATCTGTTCCTGGAAGAAAAAAGAACACTCTATTAGCGCCACTTTCACATCGAATATCTCACGAAAAAGTACATGGCGCTACGTATTTCACGTCTGAAAAAGTTCAGGTACGTTTTTGTCATGAGATCAGGTTGAATAAATCAGACAATCAACAGAAGAGTTCACTAAGGTCACGAAAAGAATTATTCACATGCATTGAAACGATTAAGTTAGCCAGTCGCGTATGATTACCTGCCATGTCTCACAAAAGCAGTCTGTCAACAGTGTTCAATTAAAAAGTCATTAATTAACTTCTATGATTGACCTGCTGCCCTGTGAAACTATAATTGTATGGAGGTTTTACAGAACTTGATTACAGAGATGCACAGTGCCTCTATGTTGAATCTTACGTAGTTACTGTCTGTTTTTCAATACTTCCCCTTTTTATTTTGTCGAGATTATGTGGAAAGATTCATGACTGAATTTCTCCCCCCATGAGTTCTTAGTCATCAGAAACGCTTTCAGATGGTGAATACATCAGCATAATGTACTAAAGCATGCCTAAATTTTCAACGACAACGCAAAAAAGTTTAGAAGGTGATACAATTAAAGATTAGAATAAAATTCCCCTCTCTGAACTTTTCAGAGGAGTAACTGGGGGGATGTTAACCGAGGCTTGCTTCATTCTGGGCCGTTGCCTTCAACTGGGTGATGACCACAACATTTTTTTTTATTACTGTAAGCCTCGAGAGATGGCTGACCCCTTCATCAGCCGTCATGAATTTATAATAACTGCCTTATACCATTGCTAACTTCACAGCATCTCAGAACCATTCCCAAAAGACAGAACTGTACCAGCGCAGCAATCCAGTCACGTAACTCTGCGAACATGAGAGCTACTCATCAAAGTGTGAGTGGAGTGTTCCTGAGGTGTGGAAATGCTGGGATACAGTGAGAGGCAGTCGCTTGGGGGATTCCCAGGATGGCAGCTTATAAACACAGATCCGCTGTGGTAGGGATGAAATGAGAAGCTAGAAACTTCAAAACAGAAAACAACAGTTTCTCTATCGATCTAGCCAAAAAATAGCTGAAAGTGAATGAAGAGAAAAACAGTAATTAACTGAATGTAATAGAAAGTGTTTGTCTCTCATCTGACAGCAACGGCATCTGTCGGCTGGTCATAAGGCCATTGGGGTTGCTGGTAATGGCTCTGCGGGAAGGTTTGCAAGGATACCAGAGGCCTGTTTAATGAAAGCTTGGGCTTTTTCTTGAATCATTGAGATGCAAGTAAGGGACTTTTAATGAGCCTGACCTTTCAGGGGCCGATACCGCTGTCTGATCCCTGAGTCCCTGTCTGAGGAATGACAAGAATATTTAACACCCGTTCCTTGCTCAACACTAGCTCAGATATTTTCTCTCGTTTTATCAGCATCCTGAAATTAATCACAGAGATGGCACCCTCACAGTCACACACACACACATTGTAAAAATGATTGAAAATCCATTTTAAAAAGCTGACAGTTTTGCCTTTTAAAAAACTGTTTTTATTTTGTGTCTAATGAAAAAAGCACACGCACACAAATCCAAGATTGACTCATTCATGTTAAATGGTTATTTTTGTATTTTCGTTTGATTGGTTAAACAGCAGAAATTATATAACTGTTCTTTTGAAGTTATTATATGACAGATTTTTGTTTATTACAGTTTTCTTTCAAGGCTTGTAATTTCATGTGCTCCAGTTTTGTTTGCTGAAGTCATGATTTAGCTCATAACAGCAAAAAGTAATTTATTTCCTAAATATCATTTAGATTTGCAATTCAGATGCATCTTTTAACATTTTTTCAAAAAAAGTTATTTATTAGAATTTGATGTTGATAAAATTTTTTATACAATGAAATTAAAAAATTTTATTTGTAATGTTTCTGCTACTCAAACAACTTTTCAATCTTGTCTTTGATACACTTCAAATGCTCTTAGTATCAGCTCTCATATTTTTATGTTGGCTAATTGTGAGGGTCGAGATTTAGCCTCTGCACATGTGTTATACAGTGCTACAATCTGCCAACTCTTCCAAAGGAAAGTAAATTTGGATAGATTTTAGCCCAGTCAGCTGCAATATTATCAGACAGACCTTGGGGCAACATGCTGGAATGAGAAGCTTCATAAGAGGTCTGACTCTGCTGATACACATGATTTGAGTCCTTATGTTCTTCACAGTAAGTACAGTGCCGCATGTGACCCTCAGCAAAGTCCTGGTTTTCCTCATGGGCTCTGAAACCACAATTACAGATGTACGGATGATATTCAGTCAGAGATAAATTCTAAAAAAATAGACTTTTAAAAAAGGACCTACTGAGACTAGAGAATAATAGGAATAGCTGATTTACATATTTTAAAATATATTATTTTGTTTACCACAGAAGAAAATCATGCAGATTTGGAATGACATGGGGGTGAATAAATGACAGATTATTCATTTTTGAGTGTAATATCTCCTTAACACCCATTAGATGTCCATTATAGAGTCCATAGGACACTACAAGGTTTTCCTTTCTCCTTCTCACAAATTATGGTCCCCAAAAAAAGGTAAAGGAATGATATAAGGGTGAATAAATTTGTATTTTTAGGTGAATTCTGGAGCTGTGATGACCTACAGCTGAGTATTTTTAACCTGCTTTGTCATGGAAACAGATGAACTTTAACAAAGCTAACACTGCTGTAAACCTGAAAAGATGTTGGGTTTTAGATGCTTGTTTTAATTTGCCACAAGCTTCATCAGAGCTTCTTCAAGCATTGCTATGCTCAATCTCCAGCAAAACCACTATGAACCATTATGGGAGTTCTCAGTCCATCTCATAGAGCATGATAATCACTTGGTTTCAATTAGTCCCAGCATACACTTTGCACATGACTTGCAAACATATGCCGCCAATTGCTTTTCATTAGGAAGCCAGTGATCAGAGAGCATATTAATTTTCAAAGTGGCCGCTTTTTACCAAAGGCATGGGGAATGATAGTCATTAGACACTCATGGATAGTTGTCCAGATTTTTAGAGCTATTAGCATAATATGAGATGGAGTTTTACAGGTCTTACAACCTGTCATCAAAATACATCTCTAATAATTTCCTTGAACGCTTGCATTCAAGCATATTGTACAGTTTGGATCTTCATGTCTTTTAAGTGCTGGATTTCTTCATATATGAATCAGAATGGACTCTACTCCATTCTACCCAAATCTTTGTCCAAGTCTTTTAAAAAAAACTGTCAGTTTCTGTCTGGCTATTCCATTTGGTTTCCTCTCTAAAAGATACCTTTTCTATTCATGCTTTACTTTTGATCAACTGCATTATTGGAAGAATTGGATTTGGTTTTCGTTCTGCAATTTTCTGAGACGCATTTGTCCTGGCTGATGTGATCTATGTCTTTTCTGTGGTAATGTTCCCGTGTCCATGGAGACACAGGGGGATATAGTGGTAGCATGTGGACTCAATCACCCACTGCCCTTAAGCAGTGACTGGACAGATGCCACGGTAGAAAAACATGTTTGGAATCTGACTCGGCTCACACATACAGGTCAAAGCTGCCGTTTGTGAATGGAAGTGAAAAAAACCTCTAGAATAACCTACATTTGTCAGCAATAATATTACCACAGGAATATTTTGCAAGCCTTCAATGTGATTTTTTTTTCTAGGTTGACATTCACGTAGAAACTACCAGACTGCTAAATATGGTTGTTGTAGTAATGGACATCCCGCCTTTCACTTTAAGCCAAAAGCCAATCATTTTCTTAATAGCAGTTGTTTACTAAAGAACAGGGGTCAACCTTTTGGGCAAGAAGTGCCATTTTTAATTTTTCTGGTTAACCACTGTGCCAATAAATACCCCCCAAATCGCTGTTTTTTAAATTAACTAAACTCTGTTTCATTGTTTGTGGAAAAAGACAGATGCAGCTACACACGCAATTTTAATCTCTCGCTCTCTCTCTCTCAAAATGGCCATATTTGAGAAAAAAGTCAAGTAGTTTGCATCACTAGATATAGTTGTCACTTATTTAACATTTCTACATTAAGTTGACTTATATGAAATGATTGGCAACTTCCGTCTTACCATGCTCTCTTTCAGTGTAAAGCTTAGCCTTCAAGCTGAAATTTGTGCTCTGCTTCTGTGAACAGTAAATCCTGCCTACTTTGATTTGATTGGCCATCTCATTTATTTTGACATTGACAAGTGCTGTTAAGCTCAAAGTATAGTTCACTTTTTACGCATACGCGAGGGTCAGCGTACAGTGCACGTGACGCAAATTTCATCATTAGTATAGTACGCCCGTACTGTACACACACCACATGATTAAATCTTTTGCAGTAATCAGTTCTTCCACAAGGTGGCAGCACTGTTCTGGGCTGTTGTTTCACAGTAGAAAACTAAACTAAAGAGATGGAAAAACAACAACAAAACAGCGGAGACTGTAACAACAACAGATGTGCACACTGACAAGTGCTTGTGAGCGAGAGGGAATGATAACCCAGCTTTGGTTTAAAAGAGTTAAAAAAATATTTGTTATTGGTCATAACTTGTGGGGAAAAATAGAGCAGATGCTGGACATGGATGAATCTAGAGCGCAAGTGTCCATCGCCCACGTTCGCACACAACATCAAATGGAGTATACTTTGAAATACTATGCATTCGACTGTACGCTAGCGCATGTGTACAAAAACAAAGTATACTTTGGGCTTTAGACCGCTGGTCTACCTGTTTAAGTTTGTCATCAATAGGACAAATGAAGTGAAAGAACGTTCGCTTTGAGGCGTTTGGTTTAAACAGCTTGTTTGCATCTTTATGCAGATATCAGAAAGATCCCAGTGTAAGGAACAAATTGATGGTTTATTTTTAATGGCATCCTAGATCGTATCAGAGGATTGTTAGGACTTCAGAGCATGTTGTTTTGTAACCTAAGCACAGTGTCATGGAGAGTTCACAGAGAAACATTTGTTCAAAGATGAAGTGATACTAGATCTGATTGCAGCTGCATTACAAACTGTAAGTAAATGATTTCATAATGCATTTTCTGGAAATAATTGGAAGTCTACCTGGAAATAAACAGGTAATTTCAGACAGAGGGTCAGAATGAGCATTGACAATAATATTTTTTCCACATGGTTGTTTTTTGTGCAATTTTTTTTTAACATTATAAGTAACCCTCAAGGAACATATTAAAGGAGAAGTCCACTTCCAAAACAAAGATTTACATATAGTGTACTCAACCCCTTGTCATCTAAGATGTTCATGTCTGTCTTTCTTCAGTCGTAAAGAAATTATGTTTTTTGAGGAAAACATTTCTGCATTTTTCTCCATATAATGCACTGGTATGGTGCCCGATTTTGAACTTCCAAAAAGCAGTTTAAATGCGGCTTCAAACAATCCCAAATGCGGTTTTAAACAATCCCAGCCGAGGAAGAAGGGTCTTATCTAGCGAAATGTTGAAAAACTCCAATCGTATTTTCTCCCTCAACTTCAAAAATCAAATCATTATATGAAGAACAATGCTGAAATGTTTTGCTGAAAAAACATAATTTCTTTACAACTGAAGACAGAAAGACATGAACATCTTGGATGACAAGGGGGTGAGTAAATTATTTGTAAATTGTTGTTCTGGAAGTGGAGTTCTCCTTTAAAGTAATAAAAAAAATCCATGTCATGACCCCTTTAAACTTAAATGAAAACTGAAGTTTTTTCATCAGTCTGGTTTTAGAGTGTGCTTGAAAGCTGTAAAATCATTAGCGATGCTTCACAGCCTTTTCCCAAGCTGCTTTATTTCTTGCTGTTTACAAATGCTGCATCATGATTAGTGTCTGTAGAAAACTCATTGTTCTAAACTAGATCTATGATGTGGTGCAAAAGCAACTCAGTGGAAATGTATATCTCACTGGCTTATTGCAAGTATAAAACTCATAACTTTATTAAAAGTCAAGCTCAGCTGAAACTCCTCATAGCCCACGGATTACACATTTTAATTCATAATGCAGTCTTTAACCTTGGGGGAGGCTGTCTCTGACATCTCAGAAGACCCATTAGATTAGATCATGTTTCAATGCTAAATTTATTCTCTGTTGCTGAAAACCTTGAGAAATGTGTTTAATGCCGTGATGGTCTCATTTTTTAATCTGATCTTCCTCTTTGCCCCTAGCCACCGTTCTCCCCAGATTTACGATTTGTTTAAACTGTGGTTTAGCTGTATTTTTCCCAAGCTATCAGCTTAATGCTTTGGTGTGCCATAATTAAGACACAAGAGCTGCTTTTGAAGTTTACACTGATTTGCAGGGAAATATTTCCTCTTCTTGATCACAAAATGAATTAATTGAATGATGAATAGATCATCTTCCAACAACTGTTTTTTTTTTTTTTTAGACATAATTAGCTGTACAGTTTGTAGTGGAAAAAAAGTTATCAGTGTTGCTTGGTTACATAAAGCCCCATAGTATGAATTAATAGAATAGGCTTTGTTGTGCAAGTAATTTTTGTGAAAACCGCTCATCTGATTGTTTATTCACCAAGGCTGTTATTTACATTAATTGTAATCAAACCGTAGCAAAGCTAATTGGTACTTCATCTCACAAAAAATGTACAACAAATGAGCCCACCTGCTTTTCCCACTTAATTTGTAGACAATCAAACAAACAAAGATATGAATACATTATCATTTAGATACAGCACCATTAAAAAAAGTTAGATGTAAAAGAAAGTTTCTCAGTATCTATTATTGTCCTCTCAGCCTTCATCGTATTCCCGTACAGAGTTAGACCTTGGGTCAGTGGGGAATGTCTGTTGTCAGTCTTTGAGACAGCGCTCCAACTTCTCTGATTACTTGTCTGATGGTGCCAGTGCTCTGGCAGAGAGCTGTGATGGGTCTTTTTGTGACATGATCTGCGCTGTCAGTGCAATAAGCAGCGGAGCCTATCAGATTCACCCTCCCATGAGGGTCCCACATGCCCATCTCTCTCAGCAGGGACCATGGATGACATTTCATGATCGTCAATCCGCCATTCAGTGTTTTAGACCTTTCCTTTGTGAGTGTTCATTACACATTTTTGTGGTAACAATGTGGTAATATTGTAGGATTTTTCTCCATAAAGTGGACTTCAATGGAGATCAATGGGTTTAAGGTCCAAATTGCAGTTTCAGTGCAGCTTCAAAGGGCTCTACACAATCCCAGCCGAGGAATAAGGGGCTTGTCTGGCGAAATAATCTTTAATTTTCTAAAAAAAAAAAAAAACAAATTAATATACTTTTTTGAAGGGGTCCTATTATGCTCTTTTACAAAGTCTTTATTTTGTTTTGGTGGTGTACTAGAACATGCTTTCATGCTTGGTGGATCGAAAAACGCATTATTTTGAACATAATTTACATTTTTACAATACATCTCTCCCAGCCTGGCACATAAGGCTCGATTAGTTCCGGGTTTAATCAAGGCCCGCCTTCCAAAAAACAAAATGTGTTGTGATTGGTTAGCTGTCCCACTGCGTTGCGATTGGCGAACAGCTTAGATGGTGTTCCAGTACTGCCACGTCACTTGTCAAGCTAGATTAAAGTGATTCTTACGTTTTAAATATGGATATTTTTCTTACAAAAACGCATCGATTCGCTACAGGAGGCCTTTATTAACCCCCCGGAGGGGAGTTAATAAAGCTTGGGAGTGCCAGGATAAATTTTAATATAACTCCAAATGCATTCGTCTGAAAGAAGGAAGTCATGTACAGCTAGGATGCATGGAGGGTGAGTAAATAATACACTACAGTAGTGTTGGGTCCTATCATCAGCCTGCGAGATCGTCATTACATGATATTATCGTGCCAATGTATTTAATTATTTACATACTTTGTTTCATTGCCCGAAACCAGCTCCAGCATAAGGCTAAAAGCAGCCTAAAATTCTCAAAGAACATCATCACTGATTAGCCTAGCCTATTCTAGTGCAAGTTTATGCATTTTAAAAAACGCCCACGTTATAAGTGAAGCTATCTACACTGTATGATGAATAAATCTCTTACCACAAACTGCACACATCTGCGGCGCGTTACAGCTCCGACGTGCAACCGGAGTAGATCGCGACTTCGGCATGTGTTTCGACCCCCTGTACTGCTCTGAAGCGGCCACTCTAGTCAATGCTTGTGTTTATACCCGCTGCGCTGCGGCACGTTGAAGCGGTTCTTCGTGCTGCATCACTAAAGTTAGGCTAATCCCCCCCACCTCGTCCCTACGATCCCTCCAACAATTTGAATTTCTGTGGGCGGGATTTATTTGAATGATATTCTAATGGACAGCGTTGTGACATCATTGCATGTGGAAAACAAACGTTGTAGTCCAAAGGAGACGTTCGTTGTAGTTCTTGAAAAGAGATTTTTTAAAAACAAAATATCTCCTTTTGGGATGGACTTTGAGATTTGTAACTTGTGACCACACACTGACTAAAGTTAAAAAAGTCACAGTGTTTACAATCGAACATGCAAGGCAAACAGCCTTTACGAAAAAAGGTAAAAATTTTATCAGGCGATTTTGAAGTTGGAGGAGAAAATGAGGTTTTTACCCTACTTTTCTTACCCTACTTGAACCGAAGTACACAGGTGATGAACTAACCATGTGTGACCTTTCCAATGTGGTTATGAATGCGTGAAGTCACGGACGTGCATCGCAAAGCTAGTTCAAGACAAAAATTTGCCTTTTAAAGCTGCAATTTGGACCATCGACCCGTTGGCTCCCATTGAAGTCCACTATATGGAGAAAAATCCTGGAATGTTTTCCTCAAAAACTTTAATTTCTTTCGACTAAAGAAAGAAAAACATAAACATCTTGCATGACATCCTGACTAAATAGCATTAATATTTGTATTAATTCTGAAAAGTATTGATTTCTTTAAAATAATCTCACAGTTTAAATGGTAAAAAAAGAGCATTTTTAAAACAAAATGTGAATTTGTATGTACTAAGAGAAAGAATCTCAAAAAAATGGAATGACGATTTTATCTGAAATGCATCATTTTTCTGAAACCTAAATGGAAACTCTCTGCTTCACTGTCTCTGATGCGAAGACGTCACTACAGAGAAGAAAGATTAGCCTCCTGGCAGAGGAACGCTCCTGTGATTTTTCTCTGTGTGCCCATTCAGGTTAATGAAATGAGAGTTCAGAGAAATTGGGCTGGAATTCAGGTGTGACAGAGAAATGAAGGCCAGGAAACGGAAGCATTTAATGAGTGAAGTTTAGCAGCAGTCGCAGTCCCAACGTCACCCTCTGCTTCCCTTATCCGTGACAGACAACGCTGTTTCCTGCTTACATCCAAAAACGCATCTCACACGTGTATGCATGTACAGTAAGTGTCTAATTAGGACCTGCATCCACAGGATGATAAATGTGGTCCATTAAATGCCTCTGCCATATGAATATGGATGGACGTGTCAGTTCTCATCAGGTTGTGGATTATTTCCACAGACTTAAACGAGTCTCTGTACACCATCCATCCCCTCTGAGATCTGCTTCTTGTTGTTTCACACATTTATCTGCTACACTCTCTAGCTTGCTCAGGTAATGAGGCCCTCCTGTCTGTTCGCCTCAGGGGCTGTGGTGCGTTTGCAGTTGTGCTGGGTAGTTCACAGCTCTCCTCCCTGTTTTCACTAGCTCTCCCTTAGGTGGTCCTGACTCATTCTACCTTCAGCAACGCTCCACCTGTCTGTGAAGTCTATACTAGGGGTCTACTGCCGATTTGGGCAGTAAAGTGTGCGGAGAGGTCACTCACTGCATTTTAGAGCCTCCAGCTGTTCCTGCCCTCACTGTCAGTGTGTGCTTTTGCTTCGCATGAAAGAGATTGAGGACCACAATGGCTTGTGTTTGAGAGTACAGTTTCCAGTCTTCCTGGGATTCTGGGAGAGGAACTCTTTGAGGTCCTGTGGTGCGCTGTGGCCTCTCAGCATATGTTTCAAAAAGAATTTTTCTTTTTCTTTTTTAATATATGCACGACTGAGCGTATCAGTGCTTTTGATACTGTATAGTGGTGTAGTTTCTGACATAAGGATATTGAGATTTAAATATTAAAATTATAAAAATAATGAGAATTTTTCCCAGAAGCATCTGAATGCATGCAGAAATGTTGAAAATTGCAAGCGTTATTTGCTGTTATTTGACACTAAATTATGACAGAGCTAAATGTAACATTTATTGTAATGGGTTTGTGGGACATTTCAAGTCAAGTCAAGTCAAAATTATTTATAAATATATTTATAAAAATAATTAGGCTTATTATATGGCTTTAAAGGGCACCTGTTATGTGCCTTTTTACGAGATGTAATATAAGTCTCAGATGTCACCAAAATGTGTCTGTGAAGTTTCAGCTCAAAATACCCCACAAATCATTTATTGTATCATTTTGAAAATGCCTATGTTGAGTGGAAGCAGATACACGCTCTTTTCATGGCTGTATCTTTAAATGCAAATGAGCTGCTGCTCCCCGCACCCTTTTTCCTGAACAAGGCTGTGTCTTTACAGTTCGTATGTCAAATACTCTGCCAAAAAACATCTATTTGGTTTTGATTATCATCCCTATCATGCTGAAATCATGCATATTGAAGCTATATCAGTTTAAACTTCTGATATATGGTTTTCTGAACACAAACATCGAAAGCAAGCACACAGAAAGTGGCTGTCACACGGCATGTAAGTACTAAACTAAGTTCTCTTTCATGTCTTATTGCGCTTAAACTGTCAAATACACACAAGATTATGTTAAAAACACACATAAGTTAAAAAACACAGTCTGTTATGTCTGTGAAGGTCATGGAGTTAGAACTGGTACAGTGTTGTCGTTTGTCGTTTGTTGTCGCTGTGAGTGGAAATGTGCAGATTAAGGGGTGCAAAATATTATAGTGACATCCCCTTCATATGTCACTAGGGGAGCTAAATCTGAATGGCTCATTTTTCCACATGCTTGCAGAGAAAGGCTTACCAAAACAAAGTTACTGGTTTGTCCTCATGTTTTCTGGGTTGGTGGAGACACCAGGGACCGGATTATAGCACTTAAATGTGAAAAAAGTCACATTTTCATTATATGTCCCCTTTAAAATATAAATTTTAATGACTGTAACTGGCCATTTAATCCTTAGAAATCAAACTTTTCCAATATTAAAGGAATATCTGTGATATTGACCTTGGTAGTACTTGCTGTCAAATTAAAAAAAAAAAAAATTAATCAGTATTACCCAGCCTTGCAAACAATAACATTTGCTTCTTAGTATTAATTTCATCGGACCTTTCATTCAGTTGTATTGCATGTTCCTGATAGTGTCAAAACCACTTCAGTCCAAATGCCTGTTTATCAATTTCTGAAAGCTGTGTGATGAATGCAGTGTCGTCCGAATATCTCATGCATAGAAACAATTTGCATACTATGCATAGTATGGATGCTGCGCATTTGAAATTTTTTTTTCAAACGTAGCATGAGTAGTGAACGTGACAAATGATAACACATAGTTTGGATGAGTCGCCAGGGTTCTCATACTAGTGTCGTGAGGTCAGGATGTTCCTCTCACCTTTATGGAGTGAGACACATGGGGCTTTAGATAGTCTGCTCAAGCACACCTGAAATAACGGCATTAATTGGAGCGCTCTCCAATGCAATGAACACCGGCAGAGTGACAAACGATTTTTTCAGGCACTGTTGACCCACTGCAAACGAGTATATTTTGGATCTGGTCCATTCAGGAAGAGCTGTGATTAATCTTTATAAACAGGGAGAGGTACAGTTGCTCTCCCCTTAAGCTCACAGTGTGGGTGGTATGTCATACACAAGCATCCTAGAAGCACTTAGTGGATGAAGTCCATATTTTGCTTAAGGGATCCAAAGTCTGGACTAAGGCCATGTTCACACTTGGTGTCACACTTGTTTTTGACAAGAAAAAGTGGCAGCGTTTGGCAGCGTTGCAGCTGAGGGCATCTTTTGTTGCTATAACAACAGCTGCAACAGTATGAATGTCGAGAAAAGAGGAAGTTTGCTCTTGCACTGGTGTTTTAGAAAGAGAGAGGGGGAACGGGATCAGGAACGGTCTGCGAGCGGGGTCTCGAAAAAGACCCACAAGGCTATTGGAGCCGTGCATTGGTTTTTGAAGTTAACGGGCAGGAGAATGTCGGTTCACAACAATAAAATAAAAGTCTATCTACCGGCACCTTCTCCATTTTTTCTTGTTGTTATGGAAACGTAAATTCTGGCTACTCGCTGCAGAAAAAGACGCCGGCGGTGGCTTTTAAAAAGACGCTCAGGACGTTTTTGAAAACACTGTTTACTCCATAGGATTATAATGTAAAACAGACGCTGGCAGTTTCAAAAAGACGCCAAGTGTGAACATAGCTAAGTTTGGCCTCACTCCATAATTCTAAGTGCAAGACACTGCTTCTTACTAAAAAACAACTATAGAGAATAAAATTACTTCACTACTTGTTCTTCTACCTCAAAGATCTAGCGCTACTTTAGTTTCTTTGCAACTTTAAATTCTTTATCTTAATTATGGCCTGAGTACCGATGATGTGAGGACCATACTGGAACTGCTCAGTTTTTTCTTCTCCAAAATGAATCGCATTTTTGAGGGCCTGAACATGCTCGAAAACTCATGAAACTTTGCACACGCACTAAAATGGTGAAAATTCACATCTGATATGGGTTTCAGTAGTGGGTGTGTCAAAATCACTCAATGGCGCCACCTATAATATTTCAATGAAGTGCCTCTCAAGCTACATTTCACATACATATACGAGATACAGTAGACAGATGTAACACACCAGTACTTGCAAAACAGTCCACTGGTATGAAGTCCGAAACCCAATAGGAAGTGCCTTTTTTGCCATTTTCAGGTGTTGTATTTAAACAAACAACTCCTAGATATTAAAACAGATCAACACCAAATTTGGTCAGTGTAATTTGGCAGTGTAAAGCCACTTGTGACATTAAATTCCGAAGATCTCGAGTTTTTGTGTGTGTCCGTGCTGGCCTGACAAACTTCGATGTTTCATCATGAAACAGGAACTTGTTATAATTAAGGCATACAATGTCCGATCTGCACCAAAATTTACATGTTTGAGGCCTGTTCTGAACACATGGCCATGCCCATATTCAGTTATAGTCATAGCACCACCTACTGGCCACAGGAAGTGGCAGGTTTTAAGCATTATATTTGGTCAGTCTACTCTAAAGGTCTTTGCAATGTTAAATTGGGTTTTCGTTAAAGGCTATGTCTGTGGTGGCCTGACAAAGTTTCACCAAAGTTGTTATAACTCAGCCGAACAATGTCCGATCTGCCCCAAACTTGAAATACATCCGAAATACATACAGTCCTGGCCTGAAAACATCTAAAGGCCGATATTCTGTTGTAATCATAACGCCACCTGCTGGCAGCAGGAAATTGCTTGTTTTACACTAAGCTAAACATGCAATGCCCAATCAGCACTAGATGTCACATGTTTGGTAAGAGTCCTGGCCCAAAGACATCTAAACGCCAATATTCAGTTGTAATTATAGCGCCACATGTTGGCAACAGGATATGTAATGTTTTACACTCAAACATACCATGTTCAAACCATGTCAAACTTCATATGTTTGATCAAAGTCCTGGCTTGAAGACAATGCCAATATTCAGTTATAGTCATAGCCCCACCAGCTGGAAGCAGGATGTTTGGCAGATATAAATGACTTTGACATGGCTCTCCTATATTTACCACTTTAAATGCATATTGCTCACCGTTCACTGTTTTCCTAAAGCCACCGGGTGGCAGTGAGCCCTTCAATGCTGCTTGCAGCTTTAATGATTTTTATTTTTTTTAAATAATAATAATACACAAAGTATTCTTATTTAAAAAAAAAAAAAAAAACATATTTCAAGATGCTTATCAAAAGCAGAAAACCTCTCACAACAATCAAACGACTTCAACTAAAACAAATGGCTTCAGATCACACCCAAAAGCTCTAGTGTGAAGTGCCCTAAAGCACTTGAACCTAAAATCCTTACGGGGTGTTTGAGAAACAGTCTTTTAGATGAAGTCACCATGCTGCATGACTTGAATGGCTCTACACTGATTTAACTGCTAATAGCTCTGTGTTCTTTCATGCTGCGTTCAAGCAGGGAGTGTAGTCTCCAATCTAGAAGGTACACTGACAACACAACAGTCACACAGACAGAAATGTTCCATTGTACTAATGCAAATATTCTCTCTGACCTCCAGGAATCCTGCACTGGTGCCATTCATCAGAGCAAACAGTGTCTAATGTAGTCTGGCTTGGGCCAGGAAGATTGGTGGCCAGAAACCTTCTTCTTGGACATCAAGGTGAGGGTGAAAATAAAGACAGAGAAGAAAGGGAAAACAGGGAAGCGCTGTGGGAAGACCCGATGAGCTGATAGTGGAGCGCTTGGGTAATGGATGAGGCATGGGCTTGCAGCTGGTTGTGCAGACAGAGATAAAGAGCAAGTCGGCATGGTCATGCATGTCTAATTCAACCTTTTGGTTCTGGCTCTAACCCCTGGCAAACAGAAGGGAGCATATGCAGGTTATACAGTAATGTAATGTATCTCTTAAAGGGATAGTTCCCCCCAAAATGAAAACTGTGTCATTAATTATTCACGCTCATGTTGTTTCAAACTCGTAAGACTTTCGTTCATCTTCAGAACACAAATTAAGATATTTTTTTATGAAATCCGATAGCTTTGTGATCTTGCATAGACAGTAATGCAATTACCACATTCAAAGCCTGAAAAGGTAGTAAGGACATCATTAAAATAGTCCATGTGACAATAGTGGTTCAGATGTAAAATGCACTGTGCCTTGTTTACAAGCAGAGGAAGACGCACTGATGTCCCATGGACAATTTTAACAATGTCCTTACTTCCTTTCTGGGCCTTGAACATGGTAGTTCATATTCACTGGAGTTGGAAGTGAGACAACTAGCCCCATCTAGAACTAGTCACTCCTGTAGCATACTATATTTGTTCATAAATAGATACATAATAACATGGGTGGCATTCAACTCCCTTAATTGAACTATTAAATCAAGAGAAACAAAATGAGTCTGTTTCTGTATAGGCATAAGTAAATATAGAAATCTGATTGTTTTTAGAATAAGGAGAGCTACCTTTATTAGGACCATAAGTATTTTATCGTTTATTAGACTAATGCCATACAGTCACAAGAGCTGACATAATGTCTTCTGTAATGGACATATCTCTATTTGTCCTAGAAATATAGCAATGGAATTTTACGGTAAATACACTTAACTCAGACCCAGTGGCTCCATCCTCATGACCTGTTGTACTTCCCTTGTCAAGTCAGTCAATCAGTCACGCTAATGATTATGAGCATATTTCTGATGCCTGTGGCGTGACCTTAGGCTGTTTGCATCCTCCTTGACCACTGCTGCTTTGCTCTTGAGAAACTGCAGCTGCTTTCGTTTTTCCATTAGGAAAAAAATCATCTGTCGTACAGGGTTAATGGATAAGGCCATAAGCTAAATAGATCAATAAACCAGAATTGTCATGGCAACTGACCTGCGGAGCAAATCTCCAGCCGCTAGCATCGGCGCTCTTGTAACTGCCGTGGAACCAGAAATATCAATAAACCAAACACTGGGCCGACGCGGCCCGGTTTCTGAGCCCGTCTGGAGGTCAGAGCGTTAGTCAGGCATTTACTGAAAAGCTGTGATTAGCACTATTGAATTTAATTTGTTCCTACAATAGTGGGCCGGAGTCAAGGGGTGCCCTTACAGAGGGTAATAATTTATTCCGCGTTCAGAGGAATTACACGGCTCCAATGTGCTTGTGTTCTCATTTCACGCCGAAAAAAGTGCCGCCTCGCTCCCTGACATTGTGTTATCTGACGAGCACAGTTGTAATCCCCACTTCAACTTCCATCTCCCCCACCCACCTCCCAAAACTGCTTCACCAGCCATGCGTGACATAGGCTAGTGAATAGGAAAGTGGAGCAAAAGATAAAGAGAGAGACAGAGAGACTGATGTGTCCTGGTGGGTGTTGTTACTTGTGTTTACTATCCATCCCTAAAGTAAATGACCTTGTGTTATGTAGTACAGTCTGGGGATGTGCTGTTTGCATGCTTCATTTTCCTGATCTGCAGGTATTGCGCTTATTCGTTCCCAATGGCTGTGCGATTGTATTATTTTTTCATTAGAAACAGCACCTCCTGCCTAGACCTCTGTATGCTTCCTATTATCTTTTTGAAAGATCTCCCCTAAGGATTAGATGAGTCAAAGCTGTCCAGCTGTTATGAGATCTTCTGCTTTAGCTGAACAACTTTGTTGTACTAGCATTGGATGTGACAAAGTGACCAGCATGCACAGCGGCAAGATAAATGCTCAATTCCTAAACCTAGTGAGCTCATTATGGAGGCAGAATTTGAAGGCATCAAAGGCTGTTTACAAAAGTTAGGCATTTTAATTGTGCTGCTTCGTAAGACAATTTGTTTTGGCCAAATTCTTTGAAGACTTGATATAGTGTTTCCCATTAAGCTTACACTTACACTTCTCATTACACAGGAGTGTCCAAACTTGGTCCTGGAGGGCCACTGTCCTGGAGAGTCTAGCTTCAACCCCAATTAAACACACCTGCGCCGGCTAATCAAGTTCTTATACTAGCTAGAAACTTGGAGGAAGTTGGAACTAAACTCTGCAGTCCCTTCAGGACTGAATTTGGACACCCCTGTCATAAAATAAAAGATCTGTAACATTGTGTTTTGTTGCATTTCTTTAGCAAAGTATCCGTCAATCGAACTAAAATCAAAATCGCAATATGGCATTTGTAGTGCAAATTGCAAAAAAACTGTGTTAACTGTGCAAAAAAAATATGTTATTAGTCTGTAGCATTGTGTTTATTTACATGCAAACAGCTCATGATCGGTTGTTTTCAGAATCTTAGAGCAAATTAAACTCCAATTCTCCATACTGTGAGTTTAATGTGCATTTGGAAATGTGCCTTTTCACATAATTTTCAAAATTTTTGTGGACAGATGATTACAGAATTTTGGCACTGGAAGCAAATAACGCATTCCACGGAGCCACTAAAGGGACATGGTTAGCTGCTTGCTAGCAGGAGCCTTTTAAATTACAGTAACCTACATAAAATTTCACCTACCACATAAACAGAGTAAGGAGAGGTGGCTGATAGGGTGATGGCAAATGATTTGCAGTTCCCGAGCGCCAATGAAAAACATTTAATCTTGTTAAATGTGTGGTAAGTGCTGGTATACACAGAGTAGTGGAGAGTGGGGTAAGTTGAGCCAGTGGGTAAGTTAACCCACCCCCTGTATCTTGGCAACTGTACACTTTTACTGTCATGTATTTTGGAATCACGCATCATTTCTGCCGGACTATGGAAAGGAGAAGCACATGGGAGGAGTGGAAGGCACCCGTTTATCTAACTTTAAAAATATTTATGCATGTAGGTGATTTAGCAACATATAAAACCATGCAAATAATTTAGATAAATATTAGCCTGAATTGGTAAGCTAGCTAGTTTTTTTTCCCAAAATGCCAGCTATGGGGCAAAGTGAGGCAAATGCTGTGGGGTAAGTGGAGCCAGCACTTTAACTTACCCCACTATAATGCAAGTTAAATCTCTGGAGTATAAACTAAAGCAACAAGCCCCAAGAAGCCGTGGTTTACAGTGAATTTATAACAGCTAAGGGGCGTTGTTAGGCACGTCATGAAGTGGAGTGCCTAAAACCCTCTTAGCTGTTATAAATTCCCTGCTTTAGTTTGTGTTATTCCATATACGTAGTAAGGTTTCACAAAATAAAAAGGCAAATAAAGTTTAATGATATGAATAAAAAGTCTGTTCTTCCGCTAAACAAAATAGTTCCTCATAAACAGTTGTGGTTGTGACAAAGTGGTTGCCAAGCAACACAGAAGTAAACAAAGGTGTATGTTTGTAGAGTTATTTACAACAGCTTAGAACATGGCTCAACCAATCAGAATCAAGGACCGGAACTATCCGTTTTATAATGATATTTTAATGTGATACTACACAACTGGTTTAGTTTATCATATATAGTTTTTATTTGATAGGGACAGTGTACACATGCACCAAATCCTTCTCTCAGAACCAGAAGATGCTTTTCATCACATTATAATCAAATATATTTTTTCACCTGTAGTCCCTAATGGCCAGTTCGACATTGTAGAAATGATCCCATGCCAAGAATCGTTTGACTAAAATATTTATTAGTTTCAGTGACAATTATTCCTTCATTCGAATTTAGTGTTTATATAATTGTACTCAACAAACTTTCTGTTAGTCTGTTTTTGTGACTTTTGGTGTTCAACACATTGTTTTAGAAATGCAAACAATTAAAGATTGAAGATTAAAATTCAATGAATTGGTTTTATTTTAAGTTAGCTTTAAGAAAAGAACAACTTTTTGTAAACTGAAATTTGATTATTATGTTACTTTTTAAAAGAGGTAAATTATCTTTCAAATTTCACGTGGGTTTGAATCAGATTCAGTCAGATGGTGAGTTTTCACCTAGATGGTGCATCTTACCCCCTGACTTGGGTCAACTTACCCCTAACCTGGGGCAAATTGAGCCACAGGAACACTTTTTTTTATAAGAAGCCATATTTTTAGAACCCTTTGTCATAGATACATTCTGATCATTTAAATCAATTAGAAACATCCTGAAATTATTTTAGATACTTTCATTGTACTTCAGCCTCATTTTCCCTTATCTTGAGGACCACATTAGTAAAAAATGGCTCATCTTACCCCACTCTCCCCTACGTGTGATCGCGAAAGCGATTTCAATGCCCCATGTGAAAGCGATTTCAGTGCCCCGCATATTAATAGCAGATCCCTGATGCATGCAATTTATATACAGTATAATTACCCAACGATATACTGCGAGAGATCTCATTCTCCCATCTCATATTTATTCCCTTTAGGAGTTGCCTAGTACACATCATTTCCTTTCCGAACACGGTATTCCGATTCGGGTACATCTCTATTTGTAGTATGTCCACCTACTCTCATACACAATGCTTGCTGTTATGTAGAACATTCCATGTCGGTCACGTATGAGATTCTGTGGTGGTACTGATGCTGTTTTAGAAGACAGCTTCGTATGTTGCCTTTCATTACATTTTAGGACAGCGCAATATATAGATTTTTATAGAGTATAGATTTCTTCAAACATCGATCTAACTGTCGTTCCATTTCCCCTCCCACTAATTCGCTGGACGCTAACCTGTTTTGCCGTCTCTGAATTAGTAACACCATAAAGACTTCTTTATGTGCTTTTAATTGCGCTGAAAGTAATAGCTCAATGTTGCAACCTTCAGTAGGGCTTTTCCAACAGGGCTTCAATCTGTCAAACCACGAGCAGGAAGAGAATCCCACAGGCCCTTCATTTAAATGAGGCGCTGTGGCCCAACCGCATTAGTTACACTTCATGTTGTGCTTCTCTTGCTGTGGTGCTGTATGGGAGCTGGCAGTGGAAAGAAATTCATTTCACCACAGCCCACTGGCTATGCGCTCAGGCTCGAAATCATTTTTGCCAGGTTAAGAGTCAAGTACCAAAAAACGTAAGGGAATAGTTTATGTTTGGGAACATTTCTGAACAAATGTACTGGTTTCTCTATCACTGCTCAATTTTTAACGAGATCTCTCATCCTTTCAGACCTCTCAGGGTTTTCGGGTGCCCCACATGCAGTACACCTTTCATTTTGTAAAAAGCAAAGGGCATGCACCTTTATCACACCTCAATGGTAAGAGAAATTGGCCGGGAACAATCATTCACAGTGCTGCACAGCAGTCTGTCACCTCTCGGTTGTATGCTCATGCTCACATCACCGAACCACTTGTGCTGCTGTCCCACAGTTTTGTTGCAAACCCTGGGTTAAGTCTGCCTCGCCATCTACCACTCTGCATACTGTTGTATGCACTCTTTGTTTTCACAGTAGAGCTGCTGAGGTAGACAGACAAATATTTGTGGGAGAGGTGCAAGCACTGGTTTGTTGTGAGCAAAATGGGTGAATAACAATGTTGTATCAGAGTTGCTTGTTGAATCCTGATTAGCAGACTTTTTAAATAAACCCCAAAAAGTGGTTCAAATGAACTAACATTAGTTATTCTTTTTTTTTGTAATATAATATATTATTTCTAAACACATAACATTTTTAAGGATCTTTAATACATTGAATTGTATGCAGAATACTTAATTTGTTTGCTACGGTATTCAATTTGAAATACATTAAAAATAATTATTTTTAGAAATTAATGTATTTATTCAGCAAGTATATTTCTATCAAAGTTTCCATAAAGACATTAAGGTGCACAGCTGTTGTCAACATTGATAATAATTAAGGAAATGTTTCTTGAGCACCAAATAAGCAATATTAGAATGATTTTTGAAAGATTAAGTGACACTGAAAATGTAATGGGTGTTAAAAATTTAGCTTTGTTATCACAGGGATAAATTACATTTTAAATTATATTAAAAAAGAAAGCAACTATTTAGAATTGTAGTAATATTTAACAATATTCCCTTTTTACTGTATTTTTGATCAAATAAATGCAGCCTTGATGAGTGCAAGAGACTTAATTAAAAAAAAAAAAATGAAAAAAAGAAGTAAAATCTTACCAACCCCTTATGGTAGTTTATATTAAATGTAAAAAAAGTAAATATTTACATATATTAATATGTAAATATGCTAAGAGAAAAATATATTATTGTATATAATCAGCACAGCTACTTGTTTGAGTATTATTATATTATATTATATTATATTATATTATATTATATTATATTATATTATATTATATTATATTATATTATATTATAATCAGCATGGCTACTTGTTTGAGGATTATGTTTAAAAAGCGTAGCAATATTTAACAAAATGAGCGCAAGAGGCTTTCAGAAAAGTCTTACCAACCCCATATGGTAGTTTATATTAACTGTAAAATGTATAAAATATTAATATGTATTAATATGTAAATATGCTAAGAAAAAATATTGTGTTATACTATATTATATTAATTATATTATGTCAGTATGGCTACTTGTTTAAGTATTATTATATTATGTTATATTATCAGCATGGTTATTTGTTTGAGTATTATATTATTATGTTGTGTGACATTTTAAACTATATTAAAATAGAAAGCAGTTATTTAAAATTGTAGTATGTAAATATTTAACTAAATTAGTGCAAGAGAAGTAAAAAAAAAAATGTAAAAAAGCTTACCAAGCCCATATGGTAGTTTAACTGTAAAAAAAGTTAAATATTTATATGTATTAATATGTAAATATTCTAAAAAATATATGCACAGCTACTTCAGTACTATTATTTTATATTATATTATATTATATTAGCACAGCTACTTAAGTATTATTATATTATTATATTATATTAGCACAGCTACTTGAGTATTATATTATATTATATTATATTATATTATATTATATCATATTATATTATATTATATTATATTATATTATATTATATTATATTATTAGCATGGCCACTTGTTTGAGTATTAAATTGTTATGTCATGTCATTTTATGTCATGTCATGTCATGTTATGTGTTATCAGCATGGCTACTTATCTGAGTATTATATTATATTATATTATATTATTGTACTATATTCTATTATGTGTACATGTGAAAAATGTATTAGAATTGGAAATATTTATCATGTAGACACTGTTGAGCTCTTGAGCTCCGGTGTTGCTGTGGCCGACGATCATTATTCATAAATATTTCAGATTCAGTCAGCCAATCAGAATCAAGTATTCCAGAGATGTATGCAGTGAATCTATATATAACAAGTATTTTGCTCAATGGCCCCTGACCTCTGCATTACTATTGCTGCTGAGATGTGCTGGTGTGACTTTGAGGTCAGATTTGGCACACACTCCTGATTGGTAGAAATGCTGTACTCATGCCTGAATTTCTTAACTCAGCGTTGAACACTCTGTACTGCTTCTTTATTAATAAGAGACTAAATCTGAGCTGTGCAAACCCCCTTTTGTTTTCAATCTCCGCATCTTTTATTTCCTTACAAATCCCACTGTTTGTGCCATGACAGACGTCTTTATTTCACACAGTGCCAGCTGCTCTTTCAAACTCTGCTAGTGTCTTTTGAGGTAATGTTTTTTCTGTTTTTCCTGAGGTTATACTCTGTTCAAAACTTTCATTATGGAACCAGAAGATGTCTGTGAAAACACATACTGGCGTTCTCATATTCATCTTCTCTCAGTCACCACACGGCTGACCTGTGGACTGAACAGACATGCTGAGGCTGTTCTGAGACACTCCTCCTCCCGGTATGTTTTTCGTAAGTTCCTGCCGATGCCCTGTTGCTCCACGTTCGTGACCTGTCTACCTGCTAATCAGCCACCTGCTGGATTTCTACCCTGGTCTCTGCACGGCTCCTTTTCACAGCCATTCTCGCCCCCTCACCTCAGAGTCGGACAGCTCAGCCCAAACAGCGCTCATCTCTGCCTCCATGTTCTGTCCGCTCTGAATCGCCCACACAGTGTCTGCAGGTTGACACACTGAGCTGGTGAGTGCCATCGCTAAGGGATGTCATCTCCCGCCTGCAAGTCACACCACAGGCCTTTCAGAGACACAGAAGTCTTTCTGTGCTCGCGTGTACATGTAACATGTGACATACCGCAGCATCTACAACATGTTCCTCTGCCAGTCACCCTGTCTCTGGCTGTCTCATACACTCTCGTCTCACACCTTCACTAGTTGTACCTTTCGTTACATCATCATGACTCGCAGCACTTTTCCTGTAATTTCATCTAGAATGACTTCACTCCATCTTCTCTTCATTCCTTAGTCTGATTCTCGATAGGCTTCCACTCAGTGTCTCGCCCTCTCAGAGCGGATGCTCGTCGCAAGACCCAGGCTTTGGGATTATGCAAATTTAACTCCAGCCTGTTCACACCTGGATGCAATGGGGCGTGAAACAGGGAGTGCACTCGCTGCAAAACTTTTCACTTTTTTCTTTCAGACAGAAAGAGAGGGAGGGAGAAAATCATATTCCTTTTTAACAGTTACTGTATGTAGCTTCTGTAAATTGTTGGATGTTTTTCTTTATTTAAAAAGCTTGCATATGATTAAAAAAAAGCACTGAGAATCTCTACATCTTTCAAATTCTTTAAAATCTTGCTTTGTTCGTGTTTTAAAAAATATAGAGAGAAAACCCTTACTGTGAGCTAATGAGTTTTGTGCGGTTGGATATTACTTATGTGATTTCTTAGGCACTTTCTTAGGCTATAAAAATACCATAAAATATTATATATTTATATATCTATATATATATATATTTATTTATTTATTTATTTATTTTTAATTTTTTTTGCAAAGAGCTTGTTTCAGCAGCTTTCATCATCTCTCCTTTCAAAAATGCTGCATATATATATTTTTTTTTATTTGCTCGAATTGTCAGGAGAGGAACATTGCATTTTTCTTAAACATTTCCATAGACTGACTGTTTTCTGTGTTGAGAAAGTTTTAATTCATCAGTCATGATTTTGAAATTGTGTATATATATATACATAAAAAAAAACTTATCTACAGTAGTTTAAGCTTTAATTCAAGTTTACAGAAACAACAGTTAGTTTACAGTCCAAGCAAAGTGATGCATTTTTTTTTTGCATGTTTGACCCACAATCTCCCCCAACTATTACTCTTAAGAATAATAAGAAAAAAAAATCTATATGATATTTCTGACAATAAACACAAAGAAAGAACCACACAACAACTCCATACATGCTATCAAAAACACTGCTTTTCTTACCTTATAAAGCCCCCTTGGAAAAAGAAAAAAGACAAGATGTATAAAATCCTTATGACCTGAGGGAGCATTCTCTTGCTCAGTCTCTCTCTCTCTCAGACCGTTTGAAGAACTTACAGTCTACAGAATTACCAAATCCAAAGAGGAGCAGGTAAAACTCGACAGGAATGCATTGTCTTGCAGAGTGATCCGTGCCTGTCTGTGAAGAAACTTCTTCTGCCTTCTTCCCTGCTCACTTCTTCTGGCTGGAAAATCCTCCACAGTGGCCCCCCCCACCCTCAGATGTCAGGGAGAATAGGTGAGAGAGCAAGCATGTCTGTGTGTCTGGGTTTGTGTTTTGAAGAGACTATGTGCTTTTCCCTTTCTTTCTCGCTCTTTTTTATGGCCAGCTGCTCGCTCCAGGAATTATAATGGAGAGGATTTAAAGGGCCAGCAGCGCATTTGAAGCAGGGAGATGGCGTGCGGTGAGCCCACTGAGAAGCGGAGCAGAAAGAGGAGGATCTAAGAGATCAGAGAGGGGGATGGAGGTTTTTTTTCTGCCTTTGTTTATGTTAGTTATTTTTTTCCTCTCTTTTTCTCAGTGTGAAGGACTAACCACTTTAAGGCTTTGCTTCAATGCACAGATGTGTGTGTACTTGCAGGATTGAAGGAGAGACAAAAACATAAGTGCTTATAACACATGCTAGTTTTCATGTTAATATTTCAATGCTGGTTTATAATGGTAAATACCATGTACCTTAATGTGATAAAGGAGATATACAGTACAGTATATACATGACACCTGTTCTAATTTAAGCAATTCAGTATTTAAAACAATTTAAAATTTAAACAAATCTTACATTACAAACAAGTGTAAAATATATATATTTTTTAAATTAAATTAAATTATAAATAATAAATTAAATGACATTTTAATTAAATATGAATAATCCAGACCAGCATGGAAATTCCATTCAGCAGAAAAAAATGAAAAGAGGCTGTTTTTGCCTTTTTAAACTCGAGATGAAAAGGCACCACATGAGAAATTTGATTCTGAATGAAAAATTACTTGTGGCTCCTGACCATCAAATTACCTCAGCTGGAGTCATTCATCTTCTCAGCGGATGACACCGCTGATACCACCGTCTCCTAAGGAGATAAAGGTCTCGCTCTTTTTAATCTTTTCAGGGAAAAACACGTGAGATTAAACGCTCACCTCTACAATTATCTTTGTGCTTCTGGTGTACGGTGCCTTGCTTATGAAAGATGCATTAGAGCCTGTTAAAAAAATGAATCAGAAATGTGAAGCTTGAAAACACAAGCAACCCCTCTGTATTTCTGTTCTTTGCTACGACCATGAAATTCATTGCCTCAGAAAACATCCCAAAGTGAATTCAGCCAAAAATTCTGCTTTGTATAATGAGATATCTATCTGTTTATCTGTCTGTCTGTCTATCGGGGCATTTCCTTTGAGGAGGCAATGGAGGCAGTGTCCCTCAAAATGTTTGAGAAAAAAATTTGTTGTGAAAAATAAAATATAACATTAAAAAGTGTATAAATAATTTGTTTTCCTAAAGAAACATTGTTTAACAGCGACACCAGCAATTAAGGTTACAGCGGGAGTCCACGTCTTTCTAGCCTCCCCTGTGCCCATTAAGTTTTAACAGACTCCCTAAAGTGTGCCGTGAGTTTGGTGGAAGGTAATTGAGAAAGAATGGAGGAAAGTTACGTGAGAGGAGGCAATGCTTCCATCACGATATGATTGGATAAAAAAATTGGCAAAAAATGACCTGACGCGAAGTGCATTTAAAATCCTTTAATGCACGGCAAGCCGCTAATCATCCCGCTTATTCCATGGTCATTTGGCAAGTTATAGACAAGTTAAAACTAGTATTGCTCTTTGCAGAGCAGTATTTGACTGAACGGGTAAAAATAAGTTATTTTCATCAGTTACGGCATTTTGGCTCTAGCGTTCTTCCCGCTTCAAATCAGACACAGAGATGAAATAGTGCGGTAAGATCACATTTATTTGAATGAATTGTAGCATTTATTTCAATTAATTACAGTTCGAGAGAGAGACAGTTGTGTGTGTGATACCTGCGTGCTTCTGTGTCTCTCTACAAACAATTAATTACTTAAAAAACCTATAATGTTATATAATGTAGCGATCTATTATCTAGGTTTCTTTATCAGTAAAAATTACAGGGTAGCGTTGATAAGTTTAAGTGGGTAACTTAACATCTGCGATCTCCGATGACGTTTTACTGCATACCTGCCAGCCAATCAGAATCCAGTATTGAGACAGACCATGGAATAAGACTGGTTATGGTCTGCTGTGATTGGTTCATGTGATAAATCCAACCAGATCTCACGACAAAAACATACCCGTTGAAACTTTTTCACGAGACGCAAAATATGTACCAATAAGTACATATTGCTGCAGTTTCCAAAAACAGTGTCCACTGAGTGGCGCTAAAAGAGTTTTTTTTTTTCCCCGGAACAAATGAACAAATATATGGTATGTTTTATGTGTTGGTTTTTGACATTGTCACTGCAGTTCTGACTTAAAATGTCTGTTGAGTGGTGCTATAAATCTAATTCTCTGTGATGTTTTAAAATAATGTACGATCTTTACTACACCTAAACCTACCCGATAGTATGAACAAAAGCGAATGTGGTGTAAAAATGCAATTGCAAGCAAGCCGTTTTAGCTTGTTTTTCGATCTCTTCTCTTTCATCGTGAGTCATGTTTTTCACAGTATTCATACCCAAGGATTCTGCATCTTAAGTCCAATTCCATGCCGACTGAGCTACTGAGCAAGCTTATTACATCTGGTGTTGTCCATTTTTGACCCCCTGTCAAATTATTTCCCCCCTCTCGTTGAAATCCATAAAGATTGCCTAATACTAACCTGTCCCCCACACCTAACACTAAACCTACCAATACTAGCGGGATAGTAATCTGGCGGGGGTCAACACCTCAAAGCAAAACATATGGAGCTGTAATCATAACTGTGTATGAAAACGATTCCAAGTGCTCGGTGTTTTACCACCCCTAGTGTTCATTTCTGTTGGAAACTGCAGTGATATGTAGTTATTGGTACGTATTTCGCATTAGTTCAGGTAGGGTTTATCGCCTGAAACGAATTATTGCCAACCATAGCTAGTCATATCACACATAACTTTCCCCCATTCTTTCTCAATTACCTCTCATCAGGTAGAAATAATTCAACACTATCTCACGACCAATTCGTGCGTATTTTACGAGGTGGCTAATTCGTACGAATTCGGATTTCAGTGACGGGTAGGTTTAGGAGCGGGGTTAGGTGTCGGTCATTCATACAAATTCATACGTAATAAAATATGTACATTTTCGCTAAAATCATATGAGGCCGTTTCAATTTGTACAAATTAGCCACCTCGTAAAATATGTAGGAATTGCTGTGAGATCGGGCTGGATAAATCCCACCTCTTGTGTTCATGCGCATTCTGCATTCACAAATCAGTCTGAATTAGCAATAGAATGGCTTTAATGGGTAGACTAATTTAAGTTAACAACTCACACACTTAAATATAAGCACTTTGTTATGTCAAAATATGACCTAAAATGGCATGACAACAAGATTTGTCTGAGTTTTTAGTGAGTAATCAGCAATTCTTCATTCTTCAATTCTTAAAATCATTTGGTAACACATTGAATTAAATTAGTAAATTAGTAACACATTGAATTAAATTTGAAGTTTAGTATATATATATATATATATATATAATTATCATTATTAATATTATTATTATTATTATTTTTTTTTTTTTTTTTTACCCCCAAAAAAATATCAGCTGCTGAAGTAAAAATATTTGGACTGTGTTTGTACCCCACAGCTTAGGGGTGTCAAGGATGCATGTGCCAGTACTGCCGTAACACCTTTATGCTGAGCTGACTTTCTGGTTTCACTTGTGTATGGTGCTCACATGGCTGTAGGCTGACACAAAGAGCCCTATAGGACTGCTGACATATGGAGGTGGAGATCCATCCGTCACCCTGCTGGGACCAAACACCATGAAGGGGCATAGAAGTGGAAACCAAATATAGTCGAATATCAATTGCTGTGACATCTTTGCCCTATTGGCTGCTATGGCTGGGCCACAAATCAAGTTGTTAAGTCACCCGTTTGTCCCCGTTGTCTGTCTCTGCTGTCCTTCACAGCTTCAGGAGTCCTGTTGCCTTCTTGATTCACTCTACTGTAGTACTGCAGATCTCAGTGACTCCACCAGCAGGTACCACTGAGCATTTATTAACAAATCTATTCTGATCCCTATAGGGTTTAGGCTTGTCTTTTGCATTTTACAAAATGATACACTGATTAATGCTTTCATGTAATGTCTCTGTTTTTTAGTAGGTTAAGTAAGTTCATACACATAATACACACAGGACCATTAAATACAATTAAAATTACATTTTGGAATTATGTACAAGTCTGGATCAGTAATTAAACCATTTTTTAAATCTTATTATTTTATAAATAATTAATTGCACTATTTCAACGTGTTGAATGATGGCCCTTAGAGTTAAATCTACAACATAAAATAATCATAAAAGCTGTGATCGTCTAAATGCAGCAAAGACATATTTAGACAGCTAATCAAATTCTTGCATAGCAAAGAGGTGTTTAAATTTTCACTCATTTGGTTCTCTATGCAGATCACTCACGCTATTTGAATACTGCGCACATAACAATTAAGCTTGATTGTCTTTTTTCATCCACAGAGGACTGAATTACAGTCTCAAGTATCTGTGATGACCCTCCTTCTGATCCACAATGACAGACTAAAGAGCCAGCAACTTGCTTTATTTCAAAGGTTTGCTGTTTGCTTTTTTCAACGGTATTTAGACAGTATATACCCTTTGTATTTTATTAGTATGTCCTTGTTTGAACTATTTCAGAGTGGCAGTTTTATTGCATTGTAAATAGTTTAGGTTTTTAATTGTCTGCTGTTACGGTACATATCAAGTCTTCAGATCACTAATCGGCCAAACCACAGATGACAAGAATGCCACAGTTAGCGATTTTGTTTGATGTCAAGAGTCAGTGCTCATATAGATCCATGTGATTAGAAAGTCTTCTCTTCAAAGATCCAAATCTTAAATGGTCTTTAAGAAAAGTGTTTATAATAAATCTGAATGCAATTTTGGATGTCAAAGGGTTTTGTGACACTGTTGAGAGAGCATGAATCTCCCCAGTATGTGCCTGCTCATATCTCAAGCCCTCATGCATAAAGATGCCACTCTCCTCTTTAAATCCAATCTCTGTGGCCTTTATCTGCTCTCACACATGCATTTTCATACTTCTGGAACTTCTTTTCCTTTGTGATTAGACATACTCTTGCTCTGTTTGAATTAGTTACTACTGCTTGATTGAGGAACGCTTTCATGAACGTTTATGTTGACAGACAGCACTGAATTCCTTCAGTGTCATATTAAGTCAGTTAAGGGCAAGCATCCAAGCCAACTTAGTTACTTAAAAGGGTGTTAGATTGGGTTTTGGAATCAGTGTGGGAGTGAAATGCTAAATACCACTTAAAATTTAAGGGTAAAATGCTGTAGTTCTGTTAAGTTTGAATGGATTAAATATGTTAAAGATTAAAATAGCTAATATAAAATATATTGTTTTTCATTTAATGTGATGGGTAAAATGCAATAAACAAGGTCTGTTAGTATGTACATCAGTGTACATGAATAATCACAATAATCTTTCAGTCTTTATGTGCCATTTATTATCAGTTCAGTGGTTATTGATTGCATATTACTTGCTGTTGTAGCATTATATTATATATATTTACAATCACCCACACTGTTATTGATTCCAGCATGTAGAGAGACTTCACATGTTCCTGTTTTGTCGGTCCGATTCTGCAAATTTGCACAAAATTGTACCACAAACCCCTCCAGCTCCCCTCAATTCAAACAGTGGGGTTTCACATGGTATCTGGTCCATCTTAATAAACACTTGTGCAGGATAAGGCATCTCAGCACATTTCATTTGTCACTTCAGGTCTTTGTTGTGTTTTTACATCTAAGTATTTTAAATAATGCTTATAGCTGCACATATTTCATTCTTTGAGGCCGATATTTTATTTCCTTTAGCTGACACATAATTACACTGGAATCTGTGAGATTCAGGGAGGATGATAACCTTTGTAGAAAGTCATATCCACCAATCCCACAGTGAAGATAAAAACTGGGGTTGCTGGGAATTCCTCATTCAAATAGCTGAATCCACCATATTTTTCAACATAAGAGTAAGCTATTTCCTGTGAATGCTATTAATGTAACAGAAAATATGTTACAGAAGGTCCTATAAACTATATGAAGGTTATAAGGTCCTATAAACAAAGTCTTTTTGAAGTTAAATCACTTAAACATTGACCAAATGTTTTAGTTTTATTCTAAGTGGAACTCCAAGTGAAAAATACTTTGTTGTTATTTATGTTGTTCATAGTGAAATTAAGTTGTAAAAAGAAAAAGTATTATCATTTTGCTTTGTATAAATGTTTGTTTTTTAAAGGTTTGAACTAAAACATAATTTGGGGGGGGGAAACTTAAAAATGTGTCTGTAACAAAAGTATATATTTTTAATTTAGGTTAAAGGAGATCTCCACTTCCAGAACAACAATTTACAAATAATTTACTCACCCCCTTGTCATCCAAGATGTTCATGTCTTTCTTTTTCAGTCATAAAGACATTATGGTTTTTGAGGAAAGCGTTTCAAGATTTTTCTCTATATAATGGACTTCACTGGTGCCCCAATTTTGAACTTCCAAAATGTATTTTAAATGCAGCTTCAAATGGCTGCTTCAATGGCTTCAAATGGTCTTATCTAGTGAAACGATCGGTCATTTTTATTTTGAAAAATACAAATTTGTGTACTTTTTAAGCACAATAGCTTGTGTAGCACAGGCTCTGGGATGCGCGTCCACGATGCTACGAATTAGTGATGGGTCGTTCTTGAACGATTTGTTTATTTTTAATGAATCTTTATTGTGACTCGGGAAGAACGAGTCATCTCGGGGAGTGATTCGTTCAGTCGCGCGTGCGCAACATCCTATTAGGTTCTGTACTGGAATTAGTTCACCTGTTTCGAGTCTTCGGATTTTTCGAGTCATTTGTTCATCTTATGGAGCTGTCACGTGATGAACGAACGACTCAAACTTAAAGACTCAAGAGATGAACCAATCATTAAGTACAAAACAACTTGTTCCAGTTTAGCAGACTTTAAATATACAATTTTGGTATAATAAAAGTACAATCGCAGGATATTTTTATTTCTATTTTTTATATTTTAATAAGTACATAATATGTAAATGTATTTGTAGTATACTAAGCATGAAATAAATGTATTTTAAAATACATTTTAGTATATTTATTTTTCACTAGGGCCATACGGGCTTGGACAGCCACAAAGTCACATATCCTCTTCTTTTTGTTTTGTTGACCTTTGTGTCTCTGACCTCTTTGTCTTTTCCCTGCATGTCAAGATTTGATGGAGCCTATAGCAGCTGTGGTGTATATGAATGCTCAGAGCTTTGCCATTAACATTAATAGCTGGACAAGCTCAACATGACGTGTAAAGGTCACATTGTAATGATGAAACAAGTTGCTCAGGATTGCTCAGGAGTGGCAAAAGTCAGTGAGAGAACAGGCTTGCCACCTATAAAAAGTTAAGGCAAAATTCCCAACATGAAACATGTTATTGTATTTTCATATCTACAAGAAAGGAATTTCCAACTTGATGTTTCATTGGATTTTGTATTTTTTTTTTTTTTTTTTTTTTTGTACATTCCCACAATCTCCCTGCTTGCAGGAGCCACACTTGACAGTGGCATAAACAGCCAATGACTTTTTCCATAGCTAGCAGATAAGAAGTTTATAGACACTAAAGGTCTTTTCCTCACAGACGTTACACTTTTCAATCTTCCTGTGGCTCATTTTGAGACTCTTGAGCGTGTTTCTACACTTGATAATGCCGTCTTTCAGGTGCAAGTAGGCCAAGTTAGCGTGCCAATTCTGTGATCTCAGGCCCTGTCATCCTGTGTAGTCCCTTTACATTTTCTCCCGCTTTCCCCTTGCTCAGCTGTGTCCATTGTCACATTTGATTGAAAATGTTTGAAGAAATCATTGTGTGGCCTACGTATATAAAGATAACCCTGTGCTCTCGTTTACCGGTAGCTTTTCCTCTCGCTGTACGCCTGCTCTCTGGCAGCTTGCTGCCAAAACTTCAAGCAGTAGGTGTGAGCAACTTTGAGCAGTTGTCTAATTGCTTTGTTCTCAGCATGTGTACATTTTTACAGCACTGGAAGATGAGTATAAATCAACCAGCACTGTTCTCTTTATAAGCCCATTTGTCTTTCTGCTCTGGTTTATCTCTTTGTTGCCTCCTGTTTAGCTGAAAATACATACATAATCTTCAACTAACACAACCATACAGCTAATATTTATTCCTGTCAACCAGCCTTCAGAAATCCAAAGACATTTCGCTTTAAAAAATACTTCATTTTAATTAAAACCCTATATCCATTTACTCGTAAATTAGATTTTGGCTAGCAAATATTGCCAGTAATATAATTGTGATCATTTATTTTATATTTCAGTCATGTGCTTACACTGATCTTGAAGATAAAATAAAATGAAGTCCTTTGTAAACAAATATTTCACAGGGTAACTTAGAATGATTCTAATTATGATATTCTAAACATTTAAATGTTTTATATAATATATTTGTGACCCTGGACCACAAAACCAGTCTTAAGTAGCACAGGTGTATTTGTAGCAATAGCCAAAATACATTGTATTGGTCAAAATTTAGATTTTTCTTTTATGCCAAAAATCATTAGGATGTTAAGATATTTTGTACATTTCCTACAGTAAATATATCAAAACTTCATTTTTACTTGGTATTATGCATTGCTAAGAACTTCATGTGGACAACTTTAAAGGTGATTTTCTCAATATTTATTTTTTATTTTTTTCACACTCAGATTCCAGATTTTCAAATAGTTGTATCTCAGCCAAAATAAAATATTTTGTGGTCCAGGGTCACATTTAAATAATAATTCCATCATGGCAGCGTTCATCATCTGCTCAGGAAAAAGGTGGATAATTTAAAGTGTATTTATAAATATTTCATTCATATTTTTGCTTTTTTGAAACCATGTTCACCTGAATGTTATATTGCAGTAGCATAAAATTGACTATTATTATTATTGCTAATAATAGTAATAGTAATAAATTGAAAACAAGATTATCAAGTATTTTCTGGATAAAATAACATGGCATCTTTTAATTAAATCTAAGCATCATTCGCTTTGAAGTTCTTTTTTTCTCTGCCGTAAAAAAAAAAAAAAAAAAAAAAAAACCTTCATAGTTTGACGCACATTGGCTCGCTTGGATGCACCACACTTTGAAAGTGTCACAGTATTTAAGTAATTACTAGATTGAACTTTAGTTTCTGGCTGTGAGGACGTCGTAGTGTCACTATTATGTTTGGAGTAATAGTACGTTCTGGTTAATAGTATCCAGTGTATTGCCTCAATGTTTTTTTTTTCTTCTTGCACTTTCAGAAGCTTTTGTCTGTTTGTTTGTTTTCTCAACCTTGTAAAATGTTATAAAATTGATGTTCACAAACATACATTTTTTATTAAGCATATGTTTTTTAAGCACAGTCTCCAGGGTTGAACATACACTTGTATAACAACCAGTGTTTTCATTCTGCATCATGTTTGACTGATGTGAAGAGATGTTGACTTTCCCTCAGTGTTTACGCTGCTGTTGTTCTTTATCGGCTGCGTCATCTAGGTTAGGGTCTGTCGTGGAAAATAGCTGTCATGTTGTCATGTTTGTCAGGGAATGATGGTGTCCTTTTGCCATGTAAAGCATTTTAGATAAGGTCTCCTAACGGCTGATATATGAAAACGGGATGTGAAATTGGTTTACCACGCTATCCTGAAAGAGTAAGTGGACTCCAAATGAAAAGCAGTGAAGTAATTTACATAGCAGCCAAACGTAAAGTCCTATTGTGATTCTGTATGGACAAAGAGCAGAGAGGTCTGCTCCTACATTAATACTTCATATCGATTGATTGTATTTGTGATTCTCATGTCTGAGAAATGATATGCATATTGTAAATAAAGCCAAAAACTACCTAGCAGATCAAGTGTGAAATTAACGCAGGAGAATGTGGCCTGGTTAACATTGTGTTTATGGATTCTAGCGTGGTCAGGAGCAATGAGGGGTTTAGAATTCATTTGTTTTTCTGTGATTGTTATTGATGGAGGGAAGGAACAGTGGTACACGAAAGTTGAAGAGGGGCTTCTGTAGAGAAGCTTAATAGGCACATATGGGAATTATATGTGATTTCATAAATTCATTCGAATCATAATCCCCCCCCGGCTGATAAGTCTGTCATAAGGAGAAGAGCAGAGCTGAGATAATGAACTTCCGATAAAGGTGTCCACGGTCATGACTTTTTTTTTTTTTTCTAATGAATGATTTTCACATAGCTTATTATCATTCTTAGGTTTTCTACTTCATTTTTAGAAGCATGAAGGCTATCATGGGGAAGCAGAGTCACAGATGGTTTGAGATAACTAGCTGTAAGTTGGACGTCCTGCATTTGAATGAGTATGGAATATATCTGCAAATGATACCTGGAATCTCAAGTCAAGTTTTAGATGGCCATCCAGTCTCTTAGCAGTCATAATTCAAATTTACCATTCATAATTGGGTTTTCGTGTTTTGTTTTTTAGATTTTGATTAATGTAGGAGTACGAAATAGAACATTTTGACTCTTAAAAGACAAATTAAACCCATGCTTTCAAATTAAAATGCTAGTTTAAATGTTAAATGCATTAAATTAAGTGCTGTTTTTTTCTCAGATACAAAGACAATAGGCTTTTTGCTTTATTACAAAACTTTTTTGTTCTTGCTATCGAAATTTGTACCTTTACTCCAAATATGACCTTTTCTTGTCAAGACAAAGTATAACTTCCTGACCTGAATCATATTAAGTTATTAGTATTCCATCATTATTTATTCACCCTCATGTCATTCCAGTCCTGTATTATGTTCTTTCTTTTGTGGACGCTTCACGTCCTTTGTGTTCTTTTTTGAAACTTGGAATCTTTAGACAAACCAACATTTTATTCTGTGTTCCAAAAAAAGAAAGTCAAATGGTTTGAAATAACATGAGTAAATGATGACAGAATTTTAATATATGTAAACTGTTTATTTAAGAGAAAACAAAAGTTTTCTTCCATCTAAAAACATTAAACTATAGGCTACATTGACCGTTAAATGTCTGATTCTGATTCTAATGCACTTCTGGTTGTTATATGAGCAGAGATGGTTCATCTGTGCTCATATGCCCTCTTCTAAAGTTCAGACGCCATAAACTATTGCTCTTACAAAGGCCTTTCTGAAAGAGACTGATCTGTCAAGGTACAAAAGGTTAGGCTTCATCTGTACACCCTTGCTCTCTGTAGGGCACACTCAGGTTAGTCTATGGGGATTTCTTTCCTCAAGCAAGTGGTTTCTAATCTTTTCAAGACCGTTTTTTTCTCCCATCTGAGGACCGGTTACATTGGAAAAAAAGTTACTGAATAAAAAGCTTTCTTTTGGCTAAGTTTACCATCTTTGCTCATGTTGAGTCTCTCATGCTCATCAAGGCTGTGTTTATTTGATCAAAAATACAGTGAAACAGTAATATTGTGAAATATTATTACAGTTCAAAATAACAGTTTTGCATTAATTCCATTACTCCAGTCTTCAGTGTCACATGATCGTTCAGAAATCATACTTACAGTTGTCAAAAGTTTACATACACCTTGCAGAATTTAGTATTGACCTGAATAAGATATTTCACAAAAAAGACGTTTACATATAGTTCACTAGAGAAAATAATAGTTGAATTAATAAAAATGACCCCGTTCAAAAGTTTACATACACTTGATTCTTAATACTGTGCTGTTACCTGAATGATCCACAGCTTTTATTTGGTTAGTAATAGTTGTTCATGAGCTCCTTGTTTGTCCTGAACAGTTAAACTGCCTTCTGTTTTACTAAAAAAATCCTTTAGATCCCACAGATTCTTTGGTTTTTCAGAATTTTTGTGTATTTGAACCCTTTCCAACAATGACTTTATGATTTTGGGATCCATCTTTCACACTGAGGGACTCAAATGCAACTATTATAGAAGGTTCAAATGCTCACTGATGCTCCAGAAGGAAACACAATGCATTAAAAGTCGGGGGTTGAAAACTTGAAAGCAAAACAAAAGAAGAACACAGCTGCGGATCATTCAGATAACACAAGTGTATGTGAGTCAAGTGTATGCAAACTTTTGAATGTTATTTTTATAGATTCAGCTATTTTCTTTTGTGGACTATGTGTAAATGTCTTTTATGTGAAATAACTTATTCATGTCAGTACTAAATAAAAAATAACATGCATTTTGTACAATCCCTCTTATTTTGTTAAAATAATTAACATTTTGCAGATTCTGCAAGGTGTATGTAAACTTTTGACATCAACTGTATATGCTATTTTGATGCTTAAGAAACATTTCTTATTATCAATGTTGAGTTTTGCTGCTTAATATTTTCTTCAACACTTTTTCAGTAGCCACAGTATAATGTACTTTTAAACAAGCTGCTGTTCAGAGGCCCACATCCTGGTATAAGCTGACTGCAGAACCAAACAGCCTTGCATACTCTTTGACAGCTAGCAACACATCTCAAACTAATGTAGGTTAATTGCTTCCCACCTTAGCTGGATAATTCATTAAACCCTTTGCCTTGCTACTCCAACACAAGACGTCTGGTGCTCCCAGGAGTGTACAACTCTTGGCATTGTGGATTTTTGGGTTTAGTTAGAGCAGCTGAGATTTCACTCCCACCCACATCCGAATGCTTGGATCGTAGTGGTGAAGACAGGGTGCAAGTATAGTAATGCATTTGTCTGCTGGATCACTGGAGAGAGAAGTATCAAAGAGTGCTGCTAATTGCAGTGCTCCTTTCATACATCACTGAGTCAAGTGGAAATAATTCGACACTGCATTCAGATTTGTTTTGTTAAAAGATCCCCTGACACCCTGGAGGAGGAAGGGAAGACAGAAGAGGGGGAGTGTGAGGGGAAAGATGCATGTGGAGGAATTCTATGCAGAGCTGAGCGTTATGCCGATTTGGGTTTTGCACCAGACCGACTGTATGTGCCGCGTTTTTGTCTGAAGATTTGTGATGGAGGAGAGAGGATGAAAGGAATGTAAACCTGGTTTACCTTCAAGGTAGCTTTGATATTTGTCCCAGTACACATAGAGTGATTGCAAGAAGCATTTGGGCACTTTTGGGCGCTTAAGCCACACTTAAAAAAACTTTTTTAAAAATTATTCTAAAAAATTATTAAATCGAGTGCCATCTGCAAACAAATTATGCATTTATCATAAGCTTAAGCATGTCCAAATGTTTTTTTCCTGATGCTGTATGTGCACATGAAAATGTATGTGCAAATGTTATATTTTGTGCTTGAACCTGTGCTGTACATTAACTCACTGATGTGGAAATACCATCGAGAGCTTCTGCTTGTCAAACATTTGACAGTTTGATGTGTCTAACGTAACAATGTCCTATTACTCCTATTACAGGAGACTGTGTTTCTGAGATGATTAATATTTATAAATCAAAACCCTGAATTTTTTTCACCTTTACTTTAGCAGATGTTGTACTCACAGTGGTATGTCAAATTATCCACATCGAATTCCAGCGTTTTTCTGTCCTTGTCCAAGTGTTTCAAACTTTCCACTTTCATCTCACTTTCAGGCTGTTGAGGTAGCCACTGGGACATCCTAGAAAAGCGGAAAACACCTCCAAAGACTCGCTTTCACACTTTCACTCACTTTACTCCCACAGCTGTCACAGCATTGCCAGATCCCTCAACACACCACAAGCACTCCCTCTTGAGACACATTCCTCACTTCACCTGAGCAAACTCTGTTCACCTCAGAGAGAATTTTTGATACTGCTATTAAACACTCTAGGTACCTAATGCCCTGTGGAGAAACTCCTGTGGAGCAGTTTTATTTATTAATATATCTGTTGGCTAAAGAAGAATCAAGGCCTGTTTGCACCAAGGTTGATAACTGTAGTTTTAAAATTGTTCTGATTGTAAAAGTATCCATGGCACAGAGTAACAGCATCATTAGGAATCACTTTCACTTTCTTTGTTTTTAAAAACATGGACAGCCAATCAGAGGCCATCCTGCATTAAAAGAGCTAGAGTGCTTAAAGTGAACAATTTTACATGGTTTGCATATAAATGTGTTTTAGCAGTATGTGGAAATAACCTTCTTACAATGATAAAAATCCATTCACTCCTTTTTTAATCCTCAAAAACCTAAACAGTCTCAATTATCAAGCCATATATATGACATCATACTGGTCATGCCTGCCCACAACCGCTGACGGACTGTCCCGTATTAGCATATTTCCGCCCTCAACCGGTTATACGCCGTCCACCATTTTCTCCACGCTTGAGCACCTGTAGCAAAAACAACGTTTTGTAAGCAGTGCAGGTGTTTTGTAACGTTAGTTGGATGTAAACGTGAACATATGCGTCTTCCCTTTTTTCTTGGCAGGAGAGCTACTGAGGGCACAGTGGATTAGTTATGTTTTAGGTGGTAACGTGCCACCGAATACACAAAAAAACAGAAGAGAGGGGTGGAGACAGCAGTAGCTCATTATCATTTAAAGAGACATCCACTGAAATGGGTCACTGTGATCAGAGCTGTTTTGACAAGGTAAAAAGGGTGTTGTTCAACACGACCATTGAGGAATTTTAACCAGAATTATCCGATGTCTCCTTTAAAGCAGCACATGACATAACTGCAACACGCACTGATAATAAAAACAATGCTATCATTCTTTGTGTGAATGGGCCTTTAGGTAGATCACCTTAAAGCACCTCGGAAAGAAAAAATGGCAGTGGAGAACAGCAGAAATATTAGTGCAGTGAAAAATGTTAATGTTGTAACGTAAATTTTTTTTTTAATATTTAATGTTTCTTTATTTATATATGTGACCCTGGACCACAAAAGCAGTCTTTTTTCTTGAAAGATGAAGAAATACGCTTTCCATTGATATATGGTTTGTTATTTGGCCGAGATACAACTATTTGAAAATCTGGAATCTAAATCCAAAAAATCGAAATATTGAGAAAATCACCTTTAAAGTTGTCCAAATGAAGGTCTTAGCAATGCATATTACTAATCAAAAAAAGTTTTGATATATTTACGGTAGGGAATTTACAAAATGTCTTTATGGAACATGATGTTTACTTAGTATCCTAATAATTTTTGGCATAAAAACAAAAGATAATTTTGACTCATACAATGTATTTTTGGCTATTGCTACAAATATACCTGTGCTGCTTATGAGTGGTTTTGTGGTCCAGGGTCACATATTTATAATATTTATTGGTATAGTTTCTTGGTACTTATATATCCATGCACAAAAACACTTGTGCACCCCTGTTTGTATCTTTTTTTCTCTCAAACTGTTAAATAATAAATACACTGTGGAGTAAATTTGAATAAAACAGGAAAACAGCACAGTGAAATGAGGTTTCACAAGACTGGGCAGATGGATCTAATCCTTTTAATTAGACTGAATGTCCACATTCCGCCCTGCTCTGGCTGGAGGAATGTGGGGATGCAGCGTCCAATCAAGTGGCAGATAAACAACATGCAAATGAAGGATCTAAAACAGACTTGAATGCAAGGAGAAAGTACCATTTACAGTCTAAACTGAAGTCAGAAAACCCTTTTACACAAACATGAAAGAACTGGGATATAATAGAAGTAGGCATAAGATAGGACTTAGGAAACCTGTGTGTTATCCATTTATCCATTATTGTAGTAATCATAACAGCATCATCAGCTAATGAATCTGTGTATTTACATATTAGATTATTGTAGTGAATTTCCCCAAGACAGGTTCTAAAGATTCCCAAAACCATTCATTACACACAAATGTGTCTGAACCATAAAGCACTTGTTGTATTTGGCTGGCAATAATGACTTTTGTGCGAGCTCTACAAAACACATTTACACTAATGACCTGATTTCAAAGCAGCTGGGGGCCATGGTAGTTCCTCGGGTCTCCAGAGTGAGGTATTGCATCAATAAATACGGGTAATGGGCGAACATGTCAGGGCGAGGTAAAACACTTCAATAAGAGGAGGACGGAGGATGACAGCTGAGAGATCCATCAGAAGAGTGGAAACCGTTTAAAGATGATTAAATAGCTTATTATTCATACACTGACTCATGATTGTTCACGTCTGGGTGGGAGGGACAAAGAGCGGGAGTGAATATGGCCACCAAAAAGATAAATAATAAAGATCTGGCAAGTTATTTTATAACATAAATGCACTGGAAAATTGCTAGTAGAAAGTCCTGTAAAATATACACTATGATACATACACTGAGTACCTGGATGATGTAGAATACTTGTTCAATAAAAAAGAGCAGCTTTGGACAATTTATGTACTTAATTGTTACTGTTTTTGCTACCTTAGCAAAAGACACAATGATGGAAGTGGCAACTGCAGAAACCTGTATGAAGAAAAAGACAGCACTTCACATGTAAGTTAAATACTTCATCATCACCCGATGTTGTTTCAGCATTTTTTAATAAGTATAATATGTAAAAAAAGCCATTTTGGGGCACTCTTTTTAAAATTTATGTAGTTAGCTAACATGCTAAAGCTAGCAGCAACATCATTTCTCTTAACTTAGAAACTGTTAATGTAGTAAAAAATTCCTATTTAAAAAATTCATTGGCAACGACCCTTTGAGCATTCATACATTTACTTGTTTGAACATTAAATGGCTGAATTCATAGTGTTTACTGAAAGCATGCAATGTATATGATTTGAGGCACAGCTTTAGATATTATTCTTTGCAATCGTTTTTGCTGTTCCCTGCCCTCGGTATCGCTATGGCAACTGTAACCATAGCCAGCTCGAATGTTCATAAAGCGAGGAGTGGAATTTCACCCACAGCTGTGCGGGTGTTGAGGTGATGGACGTGTGCGGAGCAGATGAGGTTGAATGTAGCTGAGTGACTGATTGATTTACAGTTGTTGGAGTGATGTGTGACACTGAAGGATGTGGGCCCCAGATGTGATCCTAGAATAGCTGACCCGGAGGACTGGGGGCTCACTGTGGTTTATGAGGCTGTTAACTCTTAGTCGGTGTTCCCTAAACTAGAGCTGTATATGTGACCCCACAGGTAATAGCATATAGAATTTTCCCATTAGCCTATTGCTTTTTTTATTGATCTTTTACTGAAGCGTGCAGTTAGAGTGACTCATGTTTTAATATTCGCCATTTTATATCAAATATTTGCTAGGAGTTTGCATCCTTCTTTCAGAATCATTAAAAAATGTTAATTATTTTACCAAAATTAGAGGGATTGTACGAAATGCATGTTATTGTTTATTTAGTACTGACCTGAATACGATTTTTCACATAAAAGATTTTTACATATAACCCGTTCAAAAGTTTACATCCCCTTGATTCTTAATATTGTGTTGTTACCTGAATGATCCACAGCTGTGTTTTTTGTTTAGTGATAGTTGTTCATGAGTCCCTTCTTTGTCCTGAACAGTTAAACTTCCTGCTGTCCTTCAGGTCCCACAAATTTCAAATACACAAAAATGCTGGAAAACCAAAGAATTTGTGGGACCTGAAGGATTTTTCTGAAGAACAGCGGACAGTTCAACTCTTCAGGACAAACTCAAAGGGACTCATGTGGACATCTTTTATGTGAAATATCTTATTCAGGTCAGTATGAAATAAACAATAACATATATATATATATATATATATATATATATATATATATACTGTCTTACTGTACCATTTTCACATTCTACCTCTGTTTGAATTCCAGGCATTATTTATAGTGCGCAGTGAGGCTGCTTGTTTGCTCTGCAGTTCATTGTGATGTGCGTCTGTGGTATGAGGGTAGGTGGAGAGGCATTCTCCAAACAACATTCTGGATGTCACACAGCGTTGACTTACAGTACCGCATTTGGCAAAAAGGGAAATGAGTTTGACAGTTTGACTGCTTGTTTGATCTTAGCCTGGCTGGCGTGTCAACAGCTGCACACAAATACACATACTCACACACTTTTTCATCTGAGCTCATGGCTGAATCAAGGTCAAAACAGTTTCACACACATGCAATGATCTTTGATCAAACAGAACAAAACATATAGGCCCTCTTGACTTTCATCTCTTAAAAACTTTCATTATATCAGCATTCGGGAAACTGGGAGCTTAAATGGTGAAGAGCATTTAGAATCGAATTGAAGTTCCATTTCATTTCCAAACAGGATTTTCAAAGGCATAATTCAGGCAAAAATAAAAATTCTGTCATTGATTGCTCACACTCGTGTTCCAAACCTGTAATACCTCATCTTCGGAATACAAATTAAGATATTTTTGATCCTAAATTCAGATTTCTTCCAGCCCTGTCAAAAGTAAATAAATACTCTTGAGTGCTTCATTGAGGAGAACGTTCACACATGCTTGGAGAACCCAAGATAGACGTGCCACACGTGTGGATTTGAGATCTTTCTGTCAGGCTTTCCTTAGATTTATTAAGGGCAGATGATAGGCGAGCTGTGTAGATCTGCCATTCTCAATCTCATCAGAACAGGAGATTCTTTGCCAGCAGCTGGGAGAAAAAAATGCAATCATAAGCCATATTTCAGCACTGCTCGTTCTTCTTCTGCTCCTTAGAAAGCAGGATGAAACCATCCCTGAGATGGATGTTTAATAAAACCATGCTATAAACCTTTACACATAGAAGGAAACTCTGCATATAATAAATGTACAAGATAAGGGCAAATGGCATATTAATCTTAAGTGATGCATGTACATTCATGTTCTTGTGATTGACTGCAGATCTGGTTAAATATCACGACTGAAATTGGTTTAACCCAGTAATCTGAACTTTGTAAGGTTGGGGAAATTAACTTAGACATTTACACTTGGGTGTAATAAGATCTAAGGTGGAGAATAAAACGTAAGTAATGTGATTCATCTTTATTCGTTGTATAACAGCACACTGTGACAAAATGAAGCTGTTTTTTTCTAACCAACCTAAACTTGAGTAAATTCTGATTTGTGGGATGTGGGAACTGCATATAAATGTTCTTGACAATTTAATGCGAGTTACAGTTCAATACGAGCCGCTTCATTATGTATGCGTTCTTACATTTACCACACTTATGCGCAGCTCAATTTTTTGACTATTCTTTTGAAGATGACTCAATTTCAGGCAGGAGTGATATACTCAGTATGCAAAGTCGAACTTCAAAGTTCCACCTTGCGATTGGATGTATTTGTTTAGTGCTTTTCTATGTCACCTCCGGCCTGACTCACCCTATTCACGCATCTTAAAATTGTCGGATAGCTGCTACAATCTCCCGAACGCACCGTAAAGCTTTCACAAGGCTCCTGCTGACACAATTTACAGGATCACCTAAAGAACCCATACCACTGGTTTTAGTAATACGCGGTGAGAAGAACATGAGCAATGTATCATCCCATATGTCAGAGGCTGCTTCACATAAAAAGTCTATAACTGTTAGACGAAGTGTAGAGTTTTTAAAACGCACCTTGTGTTCTCTTTTACAGTGGTAATGGTGTCAAGGTCTCAATGTCTGACGGGGTGACACAGGTTAAAAGAGCTGGAATGGGCTATGAGGTCTGATGGAGGTGCGATTCCATTTCTATTGCCGCCGTTGTGCCCGCAGCGCTTCTTCCATGGTGCGTATCCTCCACAGTCACCTCTCTCCCCCTCCCGTTTGCTCTCTGTTCTTCTCTCCTTGACGTGTTCCTTTTCCCCCCACATCTAATTTAAAATTGGCTGGTCAGCACAGACCTGACCTCTCCATTACATAACTCATAATTGACTTCCCGGAGAATTTAAGTCATTTAAGTGTCTCTTTCCCAAATCAGCAGGTTAGCAGGCAGGTCTCGGGGAATCTGAGGCTGTGAACAAGTGTGGGTGTCTCTCAGTGTACGTGAAAAGCCTTTAATGCAATTTTCTCGGCTTGCAAATTGACATATCTTCGCAGTGACGACTATATCCTGAAGTTACGCTTGTTGTAATCTTCATAAGCATGCATTTTCTGGAGAGGTGAATGTTCGACTTCAAAGAAATGCAGATGACTATGTGTGCTTCCAAAATAGGCAACTTTTCCAGCTGCGAAAACCTGCCGCAGACCCGTACTGATTGGCTTTGTGGGTTGGCCAGGTATGATGGGCTTAGACAGGCTTATTTAGGATAATCTGTGACATTGCATGAGGGAATCGTCCTCACATGTCGGCAATCCAGACAGCCTTCGCTCCTTCTAGCATACCAATGAGTGGCTCGAAAAGCTCTTGGCTTATTCTTTTTACAAGATGCATAGAAAGTGTTAAAGACCCTCCAAACTTTGAAGGGGTTCAAGCCTTAATTAAGTGATCCAGACACCCCAAAACCGACATTATTCACACCCTAATGTCAACACAATTGAAAAAGTGCTTTTTACCCTGGTTTCACTTCAGCAAGGTGATGGAAGACACACAGGATCTCACAACCAACTGACAGAGAGTTTTTTTTTATTCACAAAATACGACTAGGAATTAATCAACACCCACTGCAGAACATCTCTGTGAATAAATCTCTCTTAATTGTGATATTTTACGCAGTTTTGGAAATGCATATGCTATTATCAACACCCCTGATGCCCTATGGTGATGATGAGAATATGATAAACCTACAGAGTGAATAGGGATTTCAATTAGGAAACAGATAATAATCTCCAGAGCCTGTCTCTTTATTCGTACATTACTAGGATTGAGAGTCTGAAATCATTATTCCACTACTGATAGGATAAAAAACGTATAATTGCTTGCATTTTATCCCTGAAAGAGTCTAATATCGAAATCAGATTAAAAAAATAATTATCTTGATTGTCTCCATCATACCTTTTCTTTTAAATCGACTTTCTTCTTTTTATATTTAGGGAAATGCCATAGGAGTGAATCTGTTTGTGCAATTATAATTGCATGACGATCAGAGAGTGGACATTGCAAATGGAGAGACCTTTTTCCTGACAGGAAGTTGGGGTGTTGGCCAGCTCAGGTGCATGTAAATCCATCTAGCTGGAAAGCGTTGCGATGGAGAAGTAAAATGGGGTCTGACAGTGACAGATGGGGTGTGTCTCCAGCTATTGGTTTGGGCTCCGCCTCTACGCCACGTCGCACTGCCCTTTGAAGGGTGCCAGAAAGATGTGCCCTATAACTCAATAGCAGATTGGGGCGTAAGCGGACGGAGCGGGAGAGCTGGCTGTTGCTGATAAAGCCTCGCCCTTGAGAGGTGAGTAAGGGACGGGAAAGGTGAGGAGGGGGCAGACATTCACTTGGACATTTACCAGCAGGATTAATTCAGCATGCACCTGCAATCCCATAATTCCCAGAGCTCATCATGATTAAAGAGTTCTCCATTCACATGTGCCAGCAATTGAATTTACTGTAGTTTGGGGAAATGTACATGCGATTGCTGTGTTTAAATAGTGATGAGGAAAGCTAAGCTGTGAGAGTCAGGAATAGACAAAAAGCAGTGGAGGCAAACAGAAATCATGAACATCACAAATAAACTAGACTTGAATGTGCTACATTCATTTACCCTGCTGAAAAACAACGTTAACCACCCTAAGGTGATTAGCTGGTTTGAAGAAGTGTTAATATGTACCTGTCATCTGGACAGGTTGGGAAATCACTTTGCTGACTGGCTAAACCTGTGTGACCCAACTGGGAGACCAGCTTAAACAACCTGCTAAAACTGCAATAGGCTGGCCTAAGATGCTTTTTTCAGCAGTGTGTATACCGTGCCTTGCAAAAGTATTTATAACCCTTCATTTTTTATTTTGCTGCCTTATGTTAAACTGCTCTAAATTACTTTTTTACCCACATCATTCTACACTCCATACGCCGTAATGGCAAAGCAAAAAAACAGGGTTTTAACATCTTTGCAAATTTATTACAAATAAAAAACTGAAGTTATTCCATTGCGTAAGTATTCATACCCATCTGGGACAGTTGATATTTAGATCAATAGCATTCATATTGCTTGTAGATGTTGCTAAACTTTGAGTGGAGTTAACCTGTGGCAAATTCAATTGAATGGGTATGATTTGGAAAGGCAAACATCTTTGAAAAACTGCTCATTACCTGGAGAGTACCATCCCAAAAGTAATGTGTGCTGGTAGCAGCCTCATGCTGTGGGGTTGTTTTTCAGTGGCAGAGACTGAGGGACTCGTCAGAGTAGAAGAAAATATAGAGATAGCCTCATTGAAAACCAAGTCCAGCATTCAGAACTTCAGACTGGGTAGAAGGTTCATGTTCCAACAGGACAATGACCCTAGGCACAAAGGAAGAGTGGCTTATAGACAACCCTGTGAATGTCCTTGAGTGGCCCAGCCAGAGCCCTAGCTTGACCCCAATCAAACATTTCTGGAGAAACCTGAAATTGTGCTTCTGTCCCCATCCACCCTGACAGAGCTTGAGAGGTGAAGAGGTGAGGGGAAGAATTGCAGATAATTGCTAAATGCTCATGTGCAAAGCTTGTTGTATCATACGCCAAAATACTTGAGGCTGTAAAGGTGCTTCAGCTAAGTACTGAGTGAAGGGTATGAATACTTGTGCAATGTACTTATTTCAGGTTTTTTATTTTTTATAAATTTACCAAGTTGTGACAATTCTGTTTTCGCTACAGAATTGCCCAATGTTGGCTCTTTCAGTGGTGGACAGGGGTCAGCATGGGCACCCTGACTGATCTGTGGCTATGCAGCTCCATACGCAACAAACTGCGATGCACTGTGTATTTGACACCTTTCCATCAGAACCAGCATTAGGTAGCTCGTCTGTTGGATCAGACCACACAGGCTAGCCTTTGCTCCCCATGTGCACCCATGACCCTGTCGCCTGTCGCCTGTTCACCACTGTTCCTTCCTTGGACCACTTTTGATAGATACTGGCCACTGCAGACCGGGAACGCCCCACAAGAGCTGCAGTTTTGGAGATGCTCTGACCCAGCTGTCTAGCCATTACAGTTTGGCCCTTGTCAAACTTGTTTGAATCCTCACGCTTGCCCATTTTTCTGCTTCTTACACATCAACTAATATATCCCACGCACTAACAGGTTTCGTTATGAAGTAATCAGTGTTATTCACTTCACCTATCAGTGGTCATAATGTTATGCCTGATCGGTGTATACACAAACATACATGTTGGGTTACCATGCTTTATGTGAATATTCCATAGGCGTAATGGTTTTTATACTGTACAAACCGTACTACACCAACCCTACCCTTAACCTGTCATTCACAGGAAACTTTCTACATTTTTAGATTTTCAAAAAGCATTCTGTATGATTTATAAGCTTGTTTCCTAATGGGTACCAAAAAGTCTCTTCACAAGGACAAGGATTTTGGATATTGTCATCTTTGTGAGGACAGTTTGTCCCCATAATGTAGGGTTTACCAGGACCACACACACAGTATATGACACCCATTTGATAAGCAAGATAATTCCTAATGGTACATATTAGCATGCAATGTTATTGCTTTTGAAGATGTGTCAATAACTGCCTGAAATGTGCAGACATGCAGGTAATTGTCCATGACATTTTCAATCACTTCAGGCAGCTCACTTTTTAGGTATATTTTTACCTTCACCTTGCAGGCCATTTCAGTTTCCATTTTTATGTCTTCCCATACTTTGATGGATGGTGTTGCGCAGTTGTCATTTTTAAGCCATGTTTCTCTTGTTTCATGGAGGAGAATAAGTGCTTTTGGGGAAAAAGGAGACAAGGGAATTGTGTGTAAACGAATTTCATCAATAGCCATTATGCACAGGAAATAATAACAAAAGGATTCACTTATTTAGCACCACTTCTCATCAAGAGGGACATTTTGCATCTGTAGGTTTACAAAGCTGTTGTCTGGATGATCTTTTTGTTCCTTGTTGGTCTCCTAATATGACGTACAAATGTCTTAACAATGCAGTGGTTAAGTCACTTTTAACCCAACAGATTGGAACGAACAAGGGCTATTGTGGTGAAAATCATTACCCCAAAAGCTGAAGACTAAATTCAGGAAGGTTCATCAGGAGTGGATATCTAACAGCTCATCAACTTCATTTCATTCATTGACTCTCTGAATTAATTCCATCAGGGGCATCCTAATAGATGAGTACAATCTCTTTTGTCTTTCAGTCTCTTTGTCTAAGAAAAGCCACTGAGCCATATCATGTACCCATTTTAACTAGACAGATAGACAAAAGTTTAAAAGACTTTAAGTTTGGAGGTTTATAAGCCTTTCAGACAACATAGATAGATGATGAGAGCTGATTGAGAGAAATTTGTTGTTTAAGAGCATACAATGTTTTAGTGTTTAGACACCATTATGACTGATTATTTTATTCATTGAAAACGAGAGACAAATTGTGTCAAGTGTGTTTCTTTCTAGCACATAAACTGTGGAAAGTCGCTGTTTTATTATTTGTTAGATTTTCATCTTGTTCTGAAGGGCAGACATTGATTTTCCTGCCTAGCGGAGAAAGATGTGCTTTGTCTTTGCCAGACATGCAGTGAAAACAATGAGTTATGTATCAGTTTATGTAACCAATTTATTACAAGCCCTATTTTTGGAGAAAATCATTTTGCTATTTTGGTTATTATCTCTGAAGCTGAAATGGTCGTCAGGAAATGGGACAAAATGCATCCATTACTGTATGCGGGCCAAGCATTCCTCTGGAGTGAAGCAGACCGATATAATGATTGTTATAATACAAATGCTTAAATACACATGACAATAAAAAGAATTAGTATACAGCAGATAACTTTCCTTTGGAAAAGTAAAGTTTAATCAAGAGAGAGCATAAATAAACTTAAAAAATAGGCAGAAAGGAGCTAATGATAAATGACTACAAACAAATCTCCAATACAAATCTCCATCTAGTGTGCTACAGATATATCATCCATCCTTCATCATAGCTTTTTCTTTGTTAGTTTGGACCTCTCTAATTGTTGCATTCTACAAATCACTACAGGCATGTGAACACTCAAAGCCCTCCAATACTTCCTCAGTCTAAGTTAGAGCTCTTGATTTCCCATGAGGCTCATCTTGAATGGTTTGAGAACATGTCCCTTTAATTAGCACAGCACTAATATCCATGAAAGATCTATAGCATGAAGCTCCAACTGCCTGTTTTTTCTTACTTTGTCTCTTCTACTCCATTTCTTCTGAGGTTTTCAAAAAAAACAAACCTGCTGTAATCGATAGGCGTATAACGTAGTTTCATCTCAGATCCAGTTAAATAGATTTTTATCAAGGTCTCACCAGACTTCAGTAACGTACAATATGTTCTGCCGTCAAATCCATTTTTTCTTGTGACTTTCAAAGACACGTTCACACTGAGGAGGTGTCAAATATACAAGGATGCCTTACATGATTAATATAGTGTGAATTAGCGCAGACATCACTGTCTCAGAGTGCTGGATTATGGTCTGCTGCAAGTGTAATACTATTCCAAGTCTTTAGTATTCTGTGGAGTGAGTCATATTTTTGTGGAAACCAAATCTGGAGGGGTCAATTTTAGATGTGATGATAAATATTCTATGTCTTTTTGCTTAGGATGCTGTGCATCGTCTCTAGATGAACGGTGAGGCAGGTTGCAGATATGTGCCGTGCAGGATGTTAGTGTATTACTCAAAACATCAATGGCTTTGCAAGTCCAAAGGGATGACCGAAATACGTAAGTTTGTGACGTCATGATATCATAGCAACGTAAATCAGTTCTTTTTTTAGAAACAGAAGGCAAAAAAATTTCAGCACAGACTGCTTGTTAGCAATGAAGCACATTAAAAACTGAAGACAAGAAAAAGTGAGAAATAGGATCTGGCAAAAAATGACAGAAAAAAATTGCATAATGCACCCTTTACCACACTGCTAGAATTTCTGAATCTCTATTTTTACCTTGATTTCTGGCAGTAAAAATATTAAAATATCCTTATCTTTATAGTTAACAGAAAAATGAAAATTCTGTCATCATTTACCCACTAGGCAAATTGTTTGTTTTTCAGCATGAATTTACCAAAAGTTTGTGAAATTGCTTAAAATAGATTTGCAACAGGGTAATATAAATAAGCAATATTCAACATGAAAATCATTAAGGAGGCTTTTGATATTTCAACTGGAAAATACTTAAGAAAATTACATTTGTAGCAATGCAAAGTCGGTTTGGTGCTGGGTAATTTTAGTTGTTTTTCACCATCTGTGTCACACATTTTCACAGCTAATACCGTGACGGATTCTTTTTGTGGGCAGTGATTAACAAAAAGTAGAATACTTCCACTTTTGGCCTATTTCTGTTCTTACAAGTGCCACTAACTGAGTTCTCCCTTGTGTGCCCCTGGTAATAAAGTCACTAACAAAAACCGAAGAGCAAAGGGGTTGACATTAATTAAGTTTAATTGTAACTTGGTCCTCTGCCATTTATCTGCTTTAGAAGCACAAACTACTATCAGCTGAAGGACTGAAAGCATATTAGGTTCGAGGATGGGAGGTGTTTGATTAGTTTGTCTGAGGCTAGAAGATGCTGAGAAAGAGAGGCGTAATTGTTGCGACAACTCACTTTTTCGGATTAATCAAACACTGGAGCTCAGCTGTCTCTGCGTGTTTGAAGCTGTTTGACATCTCACTTTGGTATATTTTCCATAGAGGGCCCTCCTTTGAGTGCATAAAATATGGTGGGGGGAAAAATAGGACATCGTTTGGAATGTTTTAATCATCAGCTCTATATTTGTGTTGCTTCTCTTGAAAATCCCTATGGCAACTTTGATTTTTGTACATCAAAAACATGTCTGGGTTTTTTGAGCGTTGGAAGTGTTTTGCACTTCTTAATTAGGAATTTCCTCAGTTGCACAGAGCTGCAAAAGACCCTTTTGATGCTTTGTTATAGGTCAGTACAGTATGTTTCTTAGTGACTATAATATTTCCTTTATACTTCATACTGGTTTAGATCCTTTTGGAAAGCTATCCTGCTTTTTGAAATGCTCTTCTGATGTACATATCCTTTCAACATCCTTAAAGGGATAGCTCCCAAAAATGAAAACACTGTCATTCCAAACCCGTATGACTTTCTGTCTTTATGTGGAGCACCAGTGTTGTTTCAGACCAGTGGTTAGACAAGTGATACAGTTGTGGTCAAAAGTTTACATACACTTTGTAAAATCTGCAAAATGGTAATTATTTTACCAAAATAAGAGGGATCATACAAAATGCATGTTATTTTTTATTTAGTACAGGCATGAATAAGATGTTTGACTTAAAAGACATTTACATGATAGTTCAGAAGAGTAGCTGAATTTATAAAAATGACCCCGTTCAAAAGTTTACATACACTTGATTCTAAATACTGTGTTGTTACCTGAATTATGCACAGCTGTGATAGTTGTTTATGAGTTCTTCAAAAAGTCCCACAAAATCTTTGGTTTTTCAGTATGTTTTGTGTATTTGAACCCTTTCCAACAATGACTGTATGATTTTGAGATCCAACTTTTCAAACTAAGGACAACTGAGGGACTCGTATGCAACTATTACAGAAGGTTCAAACGCTCACTGACGCTTCAGAAGGAAACACGATTTATTAAGAGCCGGGGGATGAAAACTTTTGGAGCTCCTTCTGGAGCATCAGTGAGCGTTTGAACCTTCTGTAGTAGTTGCTTTTGAGTCCCTCAGTGTGAAAGGACGGATCTCAAAATTTTACCGTCATTGTTGGAAAGGGTTCAAATACACAAAAATGCTGAAAAACCAAACAATTTGTCTAACCTGAAGAAATTTTCTGAAGAACAGTGGGCAGTTCAACTGTTCGGGACAAACAAGGAACTAAACAAAAAAACACAGCTGTGGATCATTCAGGTAAAAACACAGTATTACCAATCAAGTGTATATAAACTTTTGAACAGGTTCATTTTTATAATTTCAACTATTATTTTCTCTTGTGGATTATATGTAAAAAAAATGTATGTCACATATCTTATTCAGGTCAGTACTAAATAAAAAACAACATGAATTTTGTATGATCCCTCGTACCTTGGTAGAGTCATTAACATTTTGCGGATTCTGCAAGGTGTATGTAAACTTTTGACCTCAACTGTATATTGGGAAAATGGCTGTTTTGGATCCAATTAACCTTCACTGTATGGACATAAATGATGACTGAACTCTCATTTTGGATGAACTATGCCTAATATTGTTTAACAAAACCTTCTCAGTAGATTGTGAAATGTTACAAATTCGTACCTATTTCATATTGTGCATTTAGCATGACGTGTAATATTGTACTGTATGTTGCATATCCTTAATCTGATCGTGTTCTTTTGGATTTCCTCAAATCTGCCCACCTTTTTTATTCCATGACCAGAAAAGCGTTTATATCCTTGCTCCAGAGCAAAGCGAACATATGATACAGGATTACTGGAGAGAGTGTCCCTCGGCTCTCGTTCTCAATCTCATTACGGAGGAATGGAGGAGAGTCTCTCCCCAAGGAGTTGAGGTGATGAGGTTCAGAAGAGAGAGGAGGAACTCTGACCCATGATCCATACCTGTGACAGTATGATGAATAAGTCTGCTCTGCCTTTAGCTCGATGCTAATGGATCTCTAAGCAACGGTTTTCTGCTGTTTACAAATGAATTTTCTATGCAACAACCCCTAAATTATGTCAACCAAAACATTAATGACAGGTTACCTCTGTTTGAATAATGAAAGCACGACTGAGGGGCAAATTCAATACACTTGTGCTGCTCTTGGACACAATATTTAAGCGTTTTATGCCAGGCATATTTAAAGAGATAGTTTACCCAAAAATTAAAATTCTGTCATTAATTACTCATCCTCGTATTTTATTGTACCCGTAAGACCTTTGTTCATCTTCAGAACACAAAATTGTAGTTTCTGGATCGCAAAAGTGAAGCTGAATAGTACGGCAGATTGTGGTTGTCCGCTGCATCTCATATTTATAGGTGTAGCATTTTTTATCAATGTGCTCTGCTTGACAGATTACACCATGATGGCACAGAGATGAATTATACCTCAGAATAATAACAGACTGGTGATTGTAAAAGAGTACAATAATTACATCCTCGCTGTCTTGCCCGAAATCAACTTCAGAGGTGTTGCCGGCTGCGCTGAGGGAGGAGAGGAAATCGATAACCCGGCCCACCGCTCTTCTTTTGGCTTATTTTAGAAACTCCGAGCACAGGTGTTAATTAGTGAGTCGATTGTGTCATTAATCAACGCCGGAGCCCCAGGAGGCTCAGACAGGTAGCAGCTCTCTTGTGTGAGATAAGCGGCAGTTTATGTGTGAGTACATGTATATGTGGGTGAGGATGAAACATTGTAGGGAATGTGAGAGTCAAGGTCTTATCCGTTCTCTTTCACACACTTTAGGAGTGTTAAATACATCTGTTGCTGTGTGGGTGGGGGGAAAGCGGTGTAATGTGTTGGGTGCTGGTGGCTTCTGCCTTGCTGGTGTGATCCATCATGGACCCAATGCCACATATCTCCTTGGGGTTAGAAAGAGGCGTCGGGTGGTCCGCAGGTGCCCACACTGTAACATTATTGTAATGTTAGCTTTAATTACCATTCATAGCTTTCAGTGATGTGACCGGCTCAAATACCTGGAGGGCAAAACATCCATAGAACTGCAGCACAAGCCTGAATCTGTTTCACAGCTGAAAATACTTAGATCACTTCTCAAAATAATAAAACAAAGGTATGTGAACAAACAAAAGTTTTGACCATTTGCAATCCATATTAAGCACCCACTACAATATTTCAGTCATTAAATAGTGCAACAAAATGTTGTAAAAACACTTAAGTGTCTTAATATATTTAAAACAATGATATTAAAAGATCAAATTCATCACCACATTAATGATGCATAGTTTACATAGGCAAGCAGATAAGGCTGAAATTGTGAATTTAAATCTCAAAATCAGTGTAATTTAAAATTACACAATGTCTTTAAATCTTACATTGTCTTGAAACTTCATAATTTGAACTTAAAGTCTAATAAATTAACCTTAAAATAAAGTAAACTTTAAATAAAGAAAAAGTCCAGTAAAGTAATTTAAATCTCAAAATTTTGACGTTAAATCTCCAACATGACTTAGTATCTCAAAATGTGACTTTAAATCTCAAATTTTTACATTTAAATTGCCACATGACTTAATGTCTCACAATGTGACTTTGAATCTCGAAATTTTGACTTTAAATCTCATGATTCTGACTGTATATCTTACAGTTGTGACTTTAGATCTCACAATTCGACTTTAGGTCTCACAATATAACTATATTTGACTTTATATCTTACAGTTGAAACAATTTTCACTTTACGTTTCACAGTTGTGACAGCAAATCTCACAATGTGTGTTTGTCACACAATTGTGAATTTATATCTTGCAGTGTGATTTTAAATCACACAATATTACTTTAAATCTCACATCGTGTCTTGAAACTTTATAATTTTGACTTTAAATCTCATAAATGTGACTTTAAATCTAAATGTTTTTACTTTAAATCTCTAACATGATTTAAAATCTTAAAATGACTTTAAATCTGTTTTTCTTTAAATCTTGCACCATGACTTAATATTTTGACTTTAAATCTTATGATTCTGACTATATCTTACAATTGTGAGTTTAGATCTAACAATTTGATTTTAAATCTCACAATGTGCCTTGAACTTCATAATTTTGACTTTAAATCTTATAAATGTGACTTTAAATCTCAAAATTTTGACTTGCAATGACTTAGTGTCTCAAAATGTGACTTTAAATCTACAAATCTGACTATATCTTACAATTGTGAGTTTAGGTCTCACAATTTGACTTTATTTTTCACTTTACAGTTCACAGTTGTGACTTTATATTTTGCTGTGTGATTTTAAATCTTGAAACTTCATAATTTTGACTTTAAATCTCTTAGAATTTTTTTTTTTACAAAAAAGACTTAATATCTCACATGTCATATGAGGAAGGTGTTAAAAAAGTAAGTTAGATTAAGTAATACTAATAGTTTAATAAATACTTTTACCCTTTGGAAAGACCATTTCTGTAATCATTTCATTATCTCCAATTTGATATATTTGTTTAATCACCAACACATGCCTTTGTTCGAAAATGTATATTATCAACGTTAAATGAACCCTTTTAGTAATTACATGCTAAATTGTTCTTCAGGGTAATTGAGCGGTAATGACGACCCATTTCTCAGGGTTACAAAAGCCCTGCTTGACTGAATGCTCTCTGAGGATTAATAAGGCCTTCAAGACTGCTGTCACCCCTCAGCAATCAATGGTCATATTTCATAGTCTCCCATTTCAGTGATATATGACCTTTACGTCCACCTTTATGTGGAATGTACCACAGTGAGCATATTAGGGTTGACGTGAGTGACATTCTCGCTTGGAAATAGACTAGGTCAAAACTAGTTTAACCTGTTCATATTAATAACCATGTGGGATGATGGTTATAAATGTAGACTGGGAAATGGTGACAACGAGCTACTAATGCTGGTGAAAAGTGGAGGAAGTTAGTTTTTTTTTTTTTTTTTTTTTGTTGAATTTTATATAAATAAAGCTGACCATCTAATGCTTACTGCACATAAAAATGGCAAGCATTAGCTAAAATAACATATTTTTTCGGATACACTTCCCAGCCAAGAAACTGCCATTGAGATGAATAGGAATGCTAACAGATAACTTTCTCTACCAACTTCATCGGTGTAATCTATTTCAGATAAACCTGACCCGAAATTGCACGTAAAAACACAACAAATTGCATTTAGATGCTTTACATGTCACTCAGGATGTAAACATCCAGAATAAGCTACTGTGACGACTATATTTTATGCACAAATCAAATATCTGGCTTCAGGAGACTAGGGTGAAAAGTTTAGCAGGTTAGCTGTGACTGAAGTTAAAAAAATGTAGTAATTTACATATTTTCTTATATTTTACACTTCAAAGCTTGATCGTTTCTCGCATAGCCAGAGAACATTGCTGAGGGATAGAGAGGTATTATTGATAAATACTGTATAATAAGTTGAATGTACCTTATGAAAGTGCTTTAAGTTTGTTATTTGGCCATGTGAATCCTACCTCAGGGTGTGCCGACCACTTCCTTTTTTTTTTTTTTTTGGTTTGTAGAAGAACCTTATAGAAGAAAATGAGCATTGCAGTGTAATTCTGCTGCCATGTCTGAGTACCACAGATCTCTGTTTGATCAAAGTGAATGAGTAGGGGTGATTGCGTACATCGTGGCCCGAAGCGGTGTATTATAAAGGCCATGTGAACACCAGTATTTCCTGCCCTTTCTGTTTGATCTACAGACATGTAGAATTTTCTTGTGAAGACTTGAAAGCTTTTAAAAAAGGAGGTAGAAAAACAATAAATGCCCCAAATCCAAAGCCCAACACTGTTTTCTGGCAAGCTAGTCATCTGCATGAGCTAAATCATCATTTTAGACTGGCATCAAAGAAAAGAGAAGCATAACTTGACAGGAAGGGGATGATAAAAGTCTGCATAAGCAAATTTAGACACATTGCTGGTGTTGTGTAGATTGAGGACCCCCTCTGCGTACGTGTTTGCATTCAAACAACTCGAAGTGTCACATCATCAGTTACACCTCAGCCAAACCCCCCAGTTAATTTCTGCATTTTTCATTTCGAATCGCTGATAAAAGATGGACCTGGTTTATTATTGTTCGAGTTGACGTCTCCCGCGTACCTCAGAAATGCAGTTGTCTCAAAACTCATCTGACAGGCTGCTGAGAGAGTTCATTAAGCTTTCCCACCAGAGGTGTAACAAATGACTTTCCATATCAATGGATCCTCAGCAGACTGGGGAGAAACGGACAGCGTCTTTTCTTTTCCACAAAACTGAAAGATTGTTGGGAACTACTCTCAAATGGCTTCTGAGATGTAGATCCTTTTTCCTAACGTCCCACAGGGACACAACGGAAGAAAAGTGAGGGAAAAAGTCAGTAATTTGTACAGGATGAGGTAATGCACAAGCCTCTAAAAGCATCTCAACCTCATCTGGGCTTTCTACCTCTTAACGGCATGATATTTATTTTTATTCTGCCCCAAACAAGGGTCATTTATTGACATTCCATAAGAAAGCTAATTTGATTCAAAGTGACATTGAGTGGAAGAATGCCACAGAAATAGACTCGTGGTGCATGTCAATAATGAATAGACAGGCTGTGTCAGCCTTGTGGAATGCTTCACTAAAGGTTTTCGATTCAATTTCAGTTCAATTCATTTGAATAGCACTTTTCACTATTAATAGTGTTTACAAAAAATGGTACCTAATAAGTACAAATTATTATTTTGTAAATAGTTAATATATTATTTATTTATATACGTATACTACTATTCTAAAGTCTGGGGTCAGTAATTTTAACTAAATCAGTACTTTTATTCAGCAAGTATGCATTAAACTGATCAAAAATGACAGTAAAGACAGTAAAATGTTACATTATATAAGAGTTTTTATTACAAATAAATACTGTTCTTTTTTACTTTCTATTCGTCACCATTTGCACAACTGTTTTCAGCATTGATGTGAAAAACCACATCAGCATTTCTGAAGGATCATGTGACACTGAAAACTGAAGTAATGACTGCTAAAATTTCAGCTTTTTGCACCACGGGAATAAAATTACAGTTGGAGTCAAAAGTTTACATACACCATGCAGAATCTGCAAAACGTTAATTATTTGACCAAAATAAGAAGGATCATACAAAATGTGTGTTATATTTTATTCAGTACTGACCTGAAGAGGATATTTCACATAAAGGACATTTACATATAGTCCATAAGAGAAAATAATAGCTGCATTTATAAGAATGACCCCGTTCAAAAACATACATTTGTTTCTTAATACTGTGTTGTTATCTGAATGATCCACAGCAGTGTATTTTTTTTTTTTTTTTTTTTTTGGTTTTTGTTTTTTTCGCTGTTCTTCAGAAAAATCCTTCAGGTGCCACAAATTATTTTGTTTTTCAGCATTTTTGTGTATTTGAACCCTTTCCAACGATGACTGTATGATTTTGAGATCCATCTTTTCACACTGAGGACAACTGGGGGACTCATGCAACTATTACAGAAGGTTCAAACACTCACTGATGCTCCAGAAGGATAAACAATGCATGAAGAGCCAGGGGTGTAAACTTTTGAACAAAATGAAAATGTGTACATTTTTCTTATTTTGCCTAAATATCTTTTTTTTTTTTTAATTTACTACTGCCTTTCAGAAGCTACAGAAGATACTTACATGTTTTCCAGAAGACAAAATAAGGTAAATTTACCCTGATCTTCAAATTCCAAAAGTTTTCACCCCCCAGTTTTTAATGCTTTCTGTTTCCTTCTGAAGCATCAGTGAGTGGTTTGAACATTCTGTAATAGTTGTATATGAGTCTCTCAGTTGACCTCAGTGTGAAAAGATGGATCTCAAAATCATACAGTCATTGTTGGAAAGGGTTCAAATACACAAAAATGCTAAAAAAAAAAAAAATTGTGGGACCTGAAGAATTTTCTGAAGAACAGCAGGCAGTTTAACTGTTCAGGACAAACAATGGACTCATGAACAACTATCAAACACACACAGCTGTGGATCATTCAGGTAACAACACAGTATTAGGAATAAAGCGTATGTAAACTTTTGAACGGGGTCATTTTTAAAAATTCAACTGTTATTTTCTCTTGTGGTTATACGTAAACATCTTTTATGTAAAATATCTTATTCAGGTCAGTACTAAATAAAAAAAAAAACATGCATTTTGTATGATCTGAATATTACTGTTTTTTATGATAATGAATATTACTGTTTTTAATAGCAATTTTTAATATAATAAATGCAGCCTTGGTGACCAAAAGAGACGTCTTTCAAAAACATCTTACTAACCCCTTAATATATAAATTTGGAAGGTTGAATTCAATAATTGTGTGTGATGCTTCTGTGTCAAAGGTTTAAAATGAAATTAAATGGAGATTGATTTATTTCAGGGTGACTTTGAAATGAATGCAAACTGTGGATGACTAATCCCTGTATTTTTTTTTTTTTTTTTAAGTGAACGTGTAGTTGACTTAACAGCTAATATAAACAGCTTTGTTTATTTATTTAAATATTAATTCTACAGTTTGTGTTGGCTTGAAACAGTTGCTCCTGAACTCCGGGCATTGTGATGTAAATGGGATGCAGATTTCCTCTTCCCCGCTCTGCTGAAGTGAAAAGGTAAATATTTGCATAATGTTTTCTCAGGCAGCTACGCCCTGCGTCATATTATTCTATTAACCCAAGTCATCAAGCTCACCAACACTGTTTTACTAATCAGCTTAGAGGCAAGCGTCCAAAATGAGAGCAATGGCACATAGTTAACTATCAGACAGTACCTTACCTCATTAATCAAGACTTAAACATCTGTGCTGATGAAATATATATTTCTATCTGCTTTTTTCCCTGTGTGTGCATAATGAGGTCGCACATAAGTGTTATGACATGAACATACTGTATACAGTTAGTAATGCAGCCATAAGTTTGTACCTGTTTGCAAACTCTAAAAAGTTCAAAATTAAGAGTAGAAGAGAGCAGCTAACTTTCTTTCTGGAATAAATGAATGCGTTAGAATTAATCTTTTAAATGAATGTGTTACTTGCCAATTCCTTGTATTCATTTTTGAAATTTACTAGCAGTTTTTGAGTGAAAATAGTTTTTTCAGTGTGGGGTGACAGAGCTTTGAAATGCATTAGAATGTAGTATTAGCAGAGATCCAGGTTGGAAGTGCATGCTGGGAAATTAGCTTTCAAAATGGACAATGAACTGACACCACTGCGCCTGTACCTCAATAAAATGTGCATCAGCAAAGGCTGTGGACATTGATTTGGTCTTTTTACGGTGCTGTGAACCAATTGACTGAGAAAGCCATCACACTGGGCTTTGTGTTCATCCAAGTGGAAATGTTCTACATCCACATTAAGACACAACATCTCACAGCACTATGAACTTATTGACTAAGTATAAATGGTAAAATGGGCCTGGTTTTTACATTGTGGTGGAAATTGACTCCTGCCTAATGACTGTATTTCATTAGCATCTTATATGAAGAGATGCTGGCACTCAATATTTCACATTGCATGATGAAGTGTAAATGATAAACACTGTATTGACAGGACCATCTGGAAACTATATGGGCTGGAAAGATGAGGTATGTACTTTTGTCTACAGTATGAAATCATCATTATGCTTTTGCCATAATCTCTTCATGCTGTATGAGAATGAATCATGAGCTAAATAAATCAACTGATTATTGTACTTTTGGCATATTGACATTTCATGAGGAATAGGTCACTGAAAAAAGAAAGCTTACTCACTGTTATGTGACTGAATAACTAAAACATTTTTAACTGATTCATTAAAAAGATTTAGCTCAAAATAATTTTTATTCACAAATCAGGCATTACTACTTAAACATAAAGTTCACTCATGAATTTTCAGTGAATAATTATTTAAATTTCCAGCCTGGTTTCATGACGAAAACGTAAATGCAAGCATGCCGTTTTAGCTTGTTTTTTGATTGTGAGTCATGATTTTCACAGAATTCATACCCAAGGATTCCACATCCTATGTCTAATTCCATGCTACCGAGCAAGCTTGGTACGTCCGGCAAGCGAAACATATGGAGCTGTAACCATTTACGAAACTCTGTACGAATACGATTGCAAGTGCTTGCTGTTTTACTGCCTCAAGTAGACATTGCTGTTGGAGACTGCAGTGATATGTACTTGTTGGTACAACGTTCTCGTGAAAACGTTTCCACAGGTATGTTTTTTCCTCATTAGACCAGGTTACAAATTTCACTCTCTCAGAGGCTTAAAGTTTAGATGTAGGTCCGATAGCCTTGTGGGCAGTGTGCCAACATGTGGTGCAGTTGTGTTTCGGTAGTCCCAAGTTCGAGTCCCGCTTCGTGGACCTTTCCCGACCCTATCCCCGCTCTCTCTCCCACTTATTTCCTGTCATATCTCCACTATCCTTTCAAGAAAAAAAAAAAAGTTTAGATGTAGAATATACTAACCACTTTTGTAATACTTTGGTATTTTTGAATGCTCATTTGTTCCATTGTCATTATTTGTTGCAAACTGCATGACACTTTGAAACCACTTAAATCAGTGGTTTAAAAAATAATTTTTGGCAATTCCAGGTCATTTACCACTGAAATATGATTTTTAACGTTTGAGTGTTATAGTGCCAAATGTCCATAAAATGTAGCATGCTTGTTTAACATCATCTGTTGCATATGCTTACGAAGTTTTGAGTTTTCTATAAGGATTTATAGGCTTTTGGGTATCACTGGTTACACCCCTTAAAAGTGAACTTGTTGTATGTTACCAAAATGTAAAGTTAAAATTTTTTTTTGATAATTATGGATCTAGAGAATTGTACCACTTGAATTGTTAAGATTGAGTGAAAAACCTTGGAGTAGTCTTGATGATTTAAAAAGTAGCCTTTTTAAATCATCTTGAATATTTAATGAACAATTTGATTGACACCATTGGTCCCAGAGGCAAAGTTGTTCAGAATGAGGTGATCAATTGCATGATGGGAAGATCTAATGTATGTGTGAAGGTATGGACATTTTCTGCAATTTTAAGTCATTTCCCATAGAAATAGTGTTTTTAAATCATTTTTATCTGCTATAGCACCAGCTGTGGTTCGATCCCCCTGAAACTTTGCATGCTTGTTTAGAATCACCTGTCGTATGTGCTCAGCAGGTTTCATGAAGTTTTGAGTTTCTGACTTTTTCCTTTTATGTTCCACAGTAGTCTTCTGGTTTTGGGTCAACTGAAAGGTGACTAAATGGTGACAGTTTCATTTTGTGAGGGGGGAGCTATTACTTTATGGTCGAACTGAATAGAAAATGTGTATGACAAAAGACCTTACACAACATAAAAACCTGTACACTATTATAATATGCAGCTCAGTTTGTCTTCCCTTGAGTAAAAATTAGCTGGACACTTAGCATTGAAAGCTAGACATTCCCAAAATGCTTGCATGCATTGTTTGTCTTCATCTTTGTGAAACTTTTGCTTTGTTATGAACACCTTCACTGTGTGGAAAAGAAAATATATCTACAGGATAAAATATACATACATAAATGATGCCCTTGCATGCTCTGAGTTACCTGTATAACTGTATAATTGATGAAGCTGTTTAGGCCTTTCTAAATTGAAATGTGTTCCAGTGCGCGCTGCAGGCGGGCTGGATAAAGAAATTACATTTCATAGCATTGAGGACCCCTTTCACTCTATGCAGCAAATGGCTCCAGGGAGGAGTGAATTGAACACAGTGAGAACACAGCCAATGGACTGGCTTATTTGGCTCTGTATTTACATATGTGAAGGAGAGAGAAGTTACTCTTACTTCAGTACTTTGGATATGGTTTTCAAGTGCAATTTTAGCAATTGAGGTCACAATATGGTGCACATTGCAGTTATGCAAGTATTGTAATTTGTTTCTGTGATATATTATGATTTATATTTTTTAATTGACTGCAGTTTGCATTTCATAAAACATGCTTATTGTTTTATTAATATAACTATTTTCTGTGCAGCACTGTAAAATCAAAGTAAACTCACACAATGTTAAAGGAGAACTCCACTTCCAGAACAACAGTTTACAAATAATTTACTCACCCCCTTGTCATCCAAGATGTTCATGTCTTTCTGTCATCAGTTGTAAAGAAATTATGGTTTTTGAGGGAAGCATTTCAGGATTTTTCTTCATAAAGTGGACTTGATTGGTGCCCTGATTTAGAATTTCCAAAATGTAGTTTAAATGCAGCTTCAAAGGACTCTAAATGATCCCAGCCGAGGAAGAAGGGTCTTATCCAGCGAAACGATCGGTCTTTTTTTTTGAAAAATAAAAATCTTTATACTTTTTAAGCACAAAAACTCGTGTAGCACAGGTTCTGGGATGCGCGTTCACGATGCTACAAATTAGTGATGGGTCGTTCTTGAACGATTTGTTCATTTTGAAAGAATCTTTAATGTGACTCGGGAAGAACGAGTCGTCTCGGAGAGTGATTTGTTCAGTTGCGCATGTGCAACATCCTGTTAGGTTCTGTACTGGAATTAGTTTGTTCGTCTTATGGGGCTGTCACGTGATGAATGAACGACTCACCCCGAAAACTTGTCAGATAAGAGGTGAGGTGAGACTAAAGACTCAGGCAAACAATGAATTAATCTTTTCTGTTTCTTATAGCATTATAGTTTTGTCTTATTTGTAGTGTGATCAACGTTTGTGTAAGCAGTAGATGTGTTAGGGAAGTAACACGTAACATTTTAATTATATTTTGCTAAAATGAATGAAATGACTCGAAAAAAAGATTCATTAATTTTAGCTGAACGAGACTCAAAGAGTCAGTAAAATGATCCGAACTTCCCATCACTACAACGAATCACGTGTAAGTTTATCATCTGTGTACTGAGTACAACTTGAGAGGAGGACATTGTTGTACCTTTTTGTTTGTAAACAGCGTTTACAAACTTACTTGCACTTTCTTAGTTTTTGCACGTTTGCTTTGTAAACACTGGGTCTGTAGTTCTACCTACGTTCTGCATGACCTTTCGACGTGATTCAATAGTACGTAGCGTCGTGAACGCGCATCCCAGAGCCTGTGCTACATGAGGTTTTGTGCTTAAAAAGTATAAAAAATTTATTTTCCTAAAAAAATGACCAATCGTTTCGCTAGACCCTTCTTCCTCATCTGGGGTCGTTTAGAGCCCTTTGAAGCTGCATTTTGGAAGTTCAAAATCAGGGCACCAATGAAATCCATTATATGGAGAAAACTCCTGAAATGCTTTCCTCAAAAAACATAATTTCTTCACGACTGAAGACAGAAAGACATGAACATCTTGGATGACAAGGGAGTGAGTAAATTATTTTACCCTTGAAACATGAGATTTTATCCTGGAAACATGAGAATACGCAATGTAGTTACAGAATCTACCAGCAGGGGCTAATTGGACCATGCTCACCTGCCAAATTTTGACCTCACGCTTCAGTATTTCCATACACAGCTCAGTGAATGTAACTCTAAACAATCATTAGAGCTTTGCTGTGCATCATGTAGATGCCAGGCCTGAATAATCGATGTGTTTCCGAATGTCCCTGTACCTGAAGCCACATTTTACTGAATATTTTATATCTCCTCAGTTGTGGAGCACGACTCATGGAGGAACAGCTTGAAATGTGTTCAAGTCCACAGTGCCAAGAACCATAACAAGTACTCTCTACCCCGTACTCAAAGAAAATGCACGCAGCCAGCAGATTCGGCTCTGCCTTGTTAATCTTCTGCTCTGAAAAGATGGATTGAGCAGGAAGCTGTAACAAAATGAAGACATTTTTAAACAGAAGGGAGGGGGGAGACTGGCGAACGAGAGAAAATGAGCCGGGAAATAATCTTAATAGCTGTCTGAACTTTCTTGTGGCTTTTGCTTCGACCTTGTTCCTCGCCAGCTGCCATTAAACATTGAGAGGGAGGTGGCGGCATGTGACCCAGTGTACTCCTCACAGGGATGCCCTTTCAGCGCTAATTGAAACAATGCCAGAGGCATAGGGTACGATCCAAAGACAATGAGATGAAAGAGGTGAATGCTTAAGCCCTGCTTTTCATGCTGTCTTGCCGGAACCTCCCTTTCAGAAGAACACTCTCTGGAGACAAAGCCTGATGTTACACTGTCCTACTACAGGCTAATGTTCACTCGTTTGCCTTTGAACATTGTTTCTTATGCCCCTTGTGGTCCCACCGGCAGCTTATTACAGATCAGATTCCAGACAGCCTGATCCCAACAGGGACGGATGGGAATTGCAAGTCTGTATTTGAAAGTGCCTGTCCTTGCATATGGTTGCTAAATGATTCCACTAGTGAGCATATACATACTAAGTATGTACATAAGATACATTCAGATTTGCATTGATTTATTGCATTTAACCTTTGACTGTCCTTTTCTTCACAGATTTCTTTAATATTTACCTGCCACTCAGTTTTTCATTATTTAGAGGTTTAGTATAGCACGTTTTCCCTTCTGGTATAGGTCCGTATGGTGAAATATCTGTTAACATATACCAAAAAATAAAAGTTTATATTTAAAAAACTGACCTTTAAAGTTTGTAACAGTAGTCTTTTTCAGAGACCTCTCTGTGTTTTGCCCTCGGTCATGACTGTATAGCAAGCCCAGCATCTTCAGTGAATAGCTGATAAATATAAAATATCACCTCAGTCCCTGGATGCGAATGGACTGCTTTGCATGGCTGCTCACTGTATCAGTCCTCTCAAGTGAAAGGACAAAACACAAGGACAGCATAACCTGTCCAAAGGGGGAGTGGAGTAGTATATATAGACCATATTAACTTAAAAAATATATATATTTATCTCTGTGCTATTTCAAGGTCACTAATCAAAAAGCACATTTGGCTTATAGACCACTGACTATACAGAAAGTCATCAGATTTCACAAGATGTAAACTATATCAAGAGCATTTCCTCCGAGGAGGCAAGGGGGAAAAACATAGTACTAAAATAAAACAACCGCAATATTAGAAAATGTAACATTTAAAAAAAAAATAAAATCACTCGTTTTTCTAAAGTGAAATTGTCAAACAGCAACACCATCAGGTTAAGTTACAGCGGAAGTCCATCGACGATATGATTGGATATGAATGATAATGGTCGGCTGTGATTGGTTCATGTGATAAATCCCGCCTCTTGTGTTCGTGCTCATTTGCGAATCAGTATGAATGAGCAATATAATGGCATTAATGGAAACACTACTTTAAAAAAGTAAGTAAACAACTAACACACTTACATATAACCACTTTATTACATCAAAGTGAGACTCAGAATGGCATAAAACATGGTCTATGGGAGTTTTTAATGAGTAATGAGCCTGGTGAAATTTAAAATAAAGCTCTGTGACCAGTATTTAACGTACCAAGCTTTGATGACTGATGATCCAAGAAATTCAAAAATTAAAAGCTATCTATTAAAAAGAATAGTTGAACATAAGTTCACAAATAAAATATATTGTATACATTGTTTACTGCCCTGAGTTATAATTTTAGAATAAATGTAAATTGCTTAAAAACACTAACTTGATTAAATTCATACATGGCTTTAATAAATAGAATATTGATTACATTGTTATGTAAAAATATAAAATCGTTTTTTTTCTTTAGATATTATAAATAGGAAAATACAAAAACATAATTCCAACTGTAGGATCCTGTGGGAGAGAGAGTCACTAGGGCTAATGATGAGGGCTTGGAGCTGCCTAAAAAATCAAGGTTGCCCTTTGCTCGGATCACTCCTCTGTTCCAGCTAATTCTCCAGCCTTACACTGCCCTGGAATATTTAAAAGCAGTCTCAGGGACACCTATGCAATTCCAAGTAAGACTGAAGCAGTTGTTACAGCAGACAATTTACTATTACAGGCATTGCTGATGCAATAGGTGCTGTCAGACCTAACACAACACATCAACCATAGAATCTAGTATCCAGACCTGGACTCCCCCTTTCTGATTTTACTTTCAGCTTCTGACACACAGTAGTCAAAAGTCACTCTCATAGAATCACAGTCAGATGGTGTCTGTATATAGTCGGCAATAAGAACCAAATGTTCAAACCTGAAGCTCAGCTGGGCTGTGGACATTGAAACGGACTATTGGACCTTGCCAAAACCTTAAAAGTAATTTCTTCCAACTGGACTCTGGGGATCCTTGTTAATCCACCATGTCCATCAACTATAAATAGCCAGTGCGCGTGTAAAAGATGCCGGTTGAAATGGCTGCTTTGAGACTGGACACTTATTAGGGCCCATCGTTTCTTGTTTCCACACTGTTGAGCAAAGCAAATTGGTGGAAGACACTGTGAGCAGGTGAAGAATGACTGGTGGAGGGAAGGTCAGTGAGATGTAACATACTACCCAACAAACCACAGTTGGGAAACACCAAAATGATAACGTTTTATGTTTTTGCAAGTTAGAACGAACTTCAACTTATTGAGGTTCTTTATTGTTTCATATTGTCTTTATGAGAAAAGAAGGAATCTAAAAGACAAAAAAGAAAGTATTTCAAAAAAGTGAACCCCACTAATGGGCTTTTTATCCCAGGGGAACGGCATTAATGGTCAGGATTAGCAAAGGGATTTAAATACATAATTGCAAATTTACACATTCTCTGGCAATCAGCACTGGACCATATCACAGAGAATAACGGCATGAATATTCAGGCTGGGCTGCAGCCCAATACTCGGAAAACATTTGTTTTATAACCATACGTAACTCTCAGATGTCTCATTTTATTGCAATCAGTCTTTTTTCATTCATTAGTAATAATTTGTACTGGTGCAGTGGTGGAATTAGGTAGCAACTTTTGAGACGGATGTAGAACTGTTTTGCTACAGTGGCTCTTTAGAAATGTTTCATTCCTTCCAGAAGGCTTACTTCAGCAAAATCCTTCTTCTTGGATTGTATTAATAAATACATAAATATATAAAAACTTGAATTCATGAATATTTCACTTAACAAGTTCATAAATAAGCATTGCAAACATTATATCCTAAATAAAATAGTACAAACATATCTCATAAAAATGCAGCAGTGGTTTAGGAAGTCCTGACTTTGTTAGCAATAAACAGATTTAATTGGTCCTTAAAACTTTTATTTATGATTTTTGGATGAGTTAAACCACAGAATGCACTGTAAAAGAACACTGTATTTTCCCATGCAGAGTACTCAATGCCACAAGAGTTAAAAAAACAAACAAACATTGAATTATGTCAGTTTTTGCACAGCATTATGGCAAGGTTTATGCATGGCAGAACAGTGCTGCTCACAGCCGATTTCTCTGGATTTGACATAAATTGTCAGCCATGTGTTTTTCAGGCTCTAACATAGTTTGATTAGTCTTTTTATGGTTGTGTTATGTCCATGACCAGATGCTTCCCTCTTTCTGCTTTTACAGAGTTGTTCTGATAAGGATTTTCTGTTTTGTTTTTTGTTTTTTTTTTTTTTGTTTTTTGACAGTTACATCCATGTGAGTGAATCAGGTGTGATTGCTGCTGCTCTGCACCAGATGTGCCCAGAGGTTTGTACATGGTCAGATTCATTGGGGTCCACTGCATGATTGATTATTGTATTTTTTCAGCTCATGGGGAGTAACCTCAGTGTTTCTGTTGTCTTTTCACATACTTTAAACATACAGTACACTCTTAAAAATAAAGATGCTTTAAGAGGTTGCCATAGAGGTTGCCAAAACAGCGATGCCATAAAAGAACCATTTTTGGTTCCACAGAGAACTATTCAGTCAAAGGTTCTTTAAAGAACCATCTATTTCTTACCTTTTTATAATCTGAAGGACCTTCTTTAACCACAAAGAACCTTTTGTGAAACAGAAGGTAAAAGGTTCTTTATCCAGTTAAAAAGTATATAAATTGTATTATTTTTATTAAAATAACAGATCACTATGCTAGATAAGACCCTTCTTCCTCGGCTGGGATCATTCGGGATCGTTTGAAGCCGCATTTAAACTGCATTTTGGAAGTTCAAATTTGGGGCACCATAGCAGTCCATTATATGGAGAAAAATGCTGAAACGTAATTTCTTAATGACTAAAGAAAGAAAGACATGAACATCGTGGATGATAGGGGGTGAGTAAATTATTTGTAAATTGTTGTTCTGGAAGTGGACTTCTCCTTTAAACAAAAAAGGTTCTTCTATGGCATCGTGAAGCACTTTTGTTTTTAAGAGTGTATCTATGGCAGAACTACGTCTATTGCATCTACATTTACTTTTTATTGCAAAGTTTCAACACGCACACACTTACAAAAATTCCATGAATACAAACTCCTATAATTTCTTATGAATTCACTTGCAATTCTTTCACCATTACTTCAATATTCTGTTGAAAACAAGAAGCAGAGTGTTACTGCTCTCATGCGCTAGGGACTTGAAAAACAGAAATCATGTTTTTCAGGACTTGAACATGTCAGAATGGAGCGTTTTCTTTTATGTCTGTATTGGCATAGCATGGTTGACTGTGGTCATAAGGGATTGTTCTTTCTGTTAGCATGTTGTTCTGTTTGACCCTCTGTGCTTAAAGACTGGAGAAGAAATCCCTTTCTGTCTCTTTCTGTGTCTCTCTCTGTCTTGCGCACGAGGAAAGGTCTGAATGGTAAATACTCTGGGTGTTAGAGCAATCAGAGGAGCTTAGAGCCATGAAGTCCTCCTGCTGTTATCAGCAACAGCCTGGTGGGAGCTGACACTAGACCTAATGCGATTCACAGCTCTCCTTAAAAGCCAATTAAAGCTGATTTTCCTTTTCCTTCATTGATTTGGTTTTGTGACCTTTTTTTCTTTCATACCCATTACAGTGCATGGCAGAAATACTTAGATTACTGTATATAAGCTTTTACTCCTCATGCTGTTTTAGGTTGTTCAGGAAATACTTTCACAATGTTGGTAATATATGGCTTCGTCAATGTTGCCAGAGTCTGGAAAATCAAAAATAGTCTAGTCATGGGTTAATTTGGGGCAGAATGATCTAGAATGGCATTATTTCTGGACCTTTGATTTAAAAAAATAAATAAAATAAAATAAATCCATTCCATTTCCTGTGTACTCCAGTCCAGTGTCTGTTTGATCCAATACACACATTCCAACTTTACAAAAAAAGCAATTACGTTTATAGTGTACGATGGCATTTTAGTGCCACGTTAAAAAAAAAAATCTGAGATTAAAGTTGTAATATTTCGAGAATAAAGTCAAAATTATGAGAATAAAGCAAAATGTTTTGAGAGTAAAGTCAAAATTACGATAATAAAGTTAAAATGTTTAGAGAATAAAGTCAAAATTATGAGAATAAAGTCAAAATGTTTCAAGAATAAATTCAAAATTGCGAGAATAAAGTTGAAATATTTCAAAAATAAAGTCAAAATTATGAGAATAAAGCGAAATGTCAAATTTACGAGAATAAAGTCGAAATGTTTCGAGAATAAAGTCAAAATTCTGAGAATAAATTTGAAGTGTTTCGGGAATAAAGTCGAAATATTTTGACAATGAAGTCAAAATTATTAGAATAAAGTAAAATGTTTCGAGAATAAAGTCAAAATTACGAGAATAAAGTCAAAATGTTTTGAGAATAAAGTCAAAATTACGAGAATAAAGTCAAAATATTTCAAGAATAAAGTCAAAATTCTGAGAATAAAGGGAAATGTAAAAATTACGAGAATAAAGTCTAAATGTTTCGAAAATAAATTAAAAATTCTGAGAATAAATTTGAAGTGTTTCGAGAATAAAGTCAAAATTATGAGAATAAAATTTCAATGTTTTAAGAATTAAGTTAAATTACGAGAATAAAGTCAAAATGTTTCAACAATAAAGTCAAAATTACGGGAAAAAAGTCAAAATATTTTGAGATTAAAGTCAAAATTACAAGATTTAATTCGTACCAATTACTCTTTAATGTAACAACAGATCACTGAATTCGTCTCAGTTTAAGCGGCATGTGAATCAGTCATCTTTCAGATTACAGTGAAATATTCGTTTAATTAAAATAGGCTATACTGTTTTTTCCATTCCTGTTGATGTTCCTTCATGTTTATATCGTATATTATACTTCAACCTTTAGAATGTTTTAATGTTGTTTTTAATTTAATACATATGAGGAGGAAAAGATTGGACGCCAAAAACGTCTTTGTGTAGTAGGTGGTGGAATTTTCACAAAGAAAACAGTATAACTTAATGAAACGAATGTCTCATTGTAATCAAAATGACGATTAATTCACATGAATACTGCGATCCGTCCCGCCACATTAAAGAGCGTAAAAAACACATTATTGCAAGACACAAGTTTTTGTAAATACAAAATTGATTTCGCTATAAAACTGACAGATTTTAAAAGCTGAGACAAAGCACAAAGCTTATTGCTATTATTGGGTGGCTAGTGCACTACAAATAGCCCTAATGAATGCAATCGAAGATGTCAAAAAAATTATTTCCATGCATACTGTCCCTGCGAGTATGACACAAGGTATGATTTCTGCTAATAATCCCACATATTTTCAAATAAATTCCAGTGGTCCTTTCATTAAATTATAAATTATATCGAAAAGTTTTTTTTGTTGTTGTTGTTAAAAATTCCACTACCTACTCCCCAAAAACATCCTATCTGTTATTCGTCACATGTATTTAATTAAAAACAACAACAAAACGTTCTAAAGGTTGACATGGGCTCCAACTCTTTAACATAAGTTATATTGTTGTTTTTTCTGAGGTATATAAGTGACTATTCACAAGCTATTTTGTTCACGGTATAATACAGCAAGTGATTGGAAATAATATTTAACATCTTCCATTAATTATTTGTAGCACGCCAGCCACCCAGTAGCCTAATTGCAATAACTTCTCGCTTTGTTGCTTTTAATATAACAAAGCTCAGCTTTTAAATTCTGTCAGTTTTATCACAAAGTATAAATTATACATGTGTTTTTCCTCTTTACTTCATCTTCTCCCAGTGCTCCAAATCCAGGCCATTTGCTTGCGCAGGCTATACTCCAAAATATTATGACTTTAATTGCTATGATTTAATTCTTGTAATTTCAACTTCATTCTTAACATATTATGTCTTTAATCTCGTAAGTTTAGATTTTTTAATATTTTGTAACGTGGCAATAAAACGCCATTGAAATAGTGCTGTACTAATGTTTCAGCATAAGCAATTATGCTGTTTTGAGAATGGAAATCATGTTATATGTTGCCTCATATCGAGATTTTTATGGTCCCACCACCTCCAAAATTCAACAAAAACCCTTATTTTTAGTTACTGCCAATTGAACACGCTCCTTCTCTTTGGAGAGGATTATAAATTCAGTATATATGTTTTCTTTCTTTCTATCGCATGTCCACTGACTTACTTAACAATGTGACACTCTGCATCATTACTTTAAGCTACAAACGACATCTAAGAGTTGTTGCCTCGGCAGCTTCAGTTTAAATAATTGCCGCTGCATGGTAGAATTTCCGACTGATCCAATTCCTATGTTGTCGCATGCTTTTAAAACACTGTTTTTAACCACTTCCCACCCCTAGTCTAATTCTGACACGGGAGATCAGTAGAGATACCTAAAATAAGCCACATTTCCTACATCGAGCTGCTTTCCAGCAGCTTTCAGCGTGAACACATAATGTCCAACCTGAATACATTTGTCCTGCGGAGATTTACTGTATGTATCAAAGCTAAATTGTTCCTTCAGACAGCAGTTAGTGGATTATAATGGAGCTGCTATTGTGCACCTAAAATGACTCATTCACTATATTTATTGCTTTCTGATGGCACTGCCTGTAAATAAGCCTGCATGATGCAGAACATCTCCCTCGTGCCTCAATAGAGGAAGTGGGCCAAGTTCCAACGCTGGTTTATTGTTATCTATGTTGTTTATATGTTCCTCGCTAACGTGAATAGCCTGTGTTGAGTCGTGCATTCATAAATACATGAGGAGCCAGTATTATATCATATGTAAGAGGATTAAAGTTGTTATGATTGTAGTGAATCATATAGAAAAAGAGTTGAACACAGTTGATTTGTGGCTTCGTTAAATGAAATCGTTTGAGCTTATGATTCTCTATGACCTTATTTAATTTATATGTATGTTTTACTAGTGTAGAAACTAGTCCACCATGTGAGAAGTTCAGTGTACCTACAAGTAAAAAAAAAGAATAAGAAGGAAAAAAAATCTCTTTGTGTTCTCAGTCTCAGTGTTTTTTCTGATGCTCCTTATGACAAGGCCTGCAGGGCAGACTTCCTGAGTTTGACTTGTTTTTGTACAAAGGAATATGAGGGATTTATCCCTGCTGTTACACAAACACACAAAGGCCTCAGGGTTTCTAGTCTGTAGGGGATGTGTTTCTCTATCTCATCTCCTGTTAACACGAGCTTAAACCGTTGGGGAACTCTGAAGGAACGCTAAGAAAGAAGACGTATACATGCGCACACTGTCAAACTGTCATGCAAATACAGTGTTGCTGTTCATTAACCTTTTACATGGAAATTACACAGTATACACAAACCTAATTACACAGACATGTAAACAAACAACAGTGTTATGTGCCAAGTTGAAATGGCTTGGATATGACTTTTATTACAAAGCTCTCTGCAATACTTGATTCTGATTGGCCAATCGCTGTATTCGGCGCTCAGATATTTCCTAATATGGAAACACGGTATATCAGACTGAAACCAGTGCTGTCTTCATGTCTTGTATTTGATTTCAGACTCGTTCTTGCTCGTTTTATACAAACTTTCTTGTTTGGTGTGAATTCTGTATTCGCTATGAGTATTTATTCTTGGTGTTTTGAAAGTGTGAGTGATCACTTGAGTGCTTGTTTGTTCCAGTGTCATTCTGAAGGTTAAGATGCATAAAAATGTGTAAAACCGCAAAGTCGACACTCCCCTTGGAATACATCAGAGACATGCCAGCAAAAACCCCTTGACCAAAAGCTTCAGCTCAGCTCTTTCTCATGACCAGCCTCTGGAGATAAAAAAATATTCTCATTAAAGCACCTTCGTAATTGGGGAGGAACCTTGGGGTAGACGGTCGGTGGTCCCACGCTGGCCTTTAAACAGTACACAGAGGCATCAAAGAGAGAGAAAAAGAAAAAAGGCGACGAGATATTGATCTCTGCACTACCACAAACAACACTGAGGAGATGGGAGAACCTAAGGAAGGAAAATCATTCATCACATGAGTGTTGACAGCACTTGTTTTGTTCTGTAACAATGTACTGGGTTAACTTACAATTGTGTTTCTAGGTGTTTCTGATATTTCTACAGGGTTTTAGTTAAACCGAAAACAGATATTGTCATGCTGTCAGTGTAGTGCATGTGACCTACTGCCTTCTATATGTCTCTCAGTGGTACTTTTAATGAAAGCAACCTTTGTGTTTGGCAGCTGAGTCCTTCAACTGTCATTTTTTTCATGGTGGGCTGCTTCACTGTGGCCTTTTCACGTTTCACATAGTGTTTTCATCTCATCAGATGTTTGTGGAAATGCATTGTGAATGAATAATCTGCTGTGGGATGTGTTGTGGAAATATGTAAGCCAGTTTTGAATCTCCAAATGTGACTTTGGAAACTCTCCAGCTCATTTTGCCCATTTAAATTCAGAAAAAGCAAGGGCTGTTTGTTGTGTAACCTTTACCAGACCAGGGAGGCACATGGGATGCAAACACTGGCAACTGAGAGGCAGGCCTTCCAGATAAGAGTACACAGAGCAGAGAAACATTCAAAGATACCCCCATGAGCACTGCTGCTTCGGCACTATATGCCTGCCAGACTATTTATGGGACAGAGACAACCTGACAGGGTAAGACATAATTTCTTTTCCTTCTTTTTTTCCTTTCTTTCTGTTTCTTGTTAAATTATAAAATTTTTAACATTTTAAACAAGCAATGCACCAGTATTAAAAGTGTGGCCAATAGCCAAAAGCTGATAATTCTCAAGGTAGAGATGATTAAATAAAGGAAAAAAAGTAAAGTGAAAAAAAAAAAATACTATGAAATTTTAAACATTCCCTTAATTATTTTCAGGTTATCATTCGATAACCAATAAATTGCAGATACTGAAATTCTACAAAAGTGTATATATTTTGTTTAAAATAAAATGTTGTTTTTGGTAATTAAATTATCACAATTTTGTAATGTACAGCATGAAAAATGGATATTCATAGCTATGAAAAATTACAGGTGTGTTATTACACTATGAGTGTTTTTGCAGATTAATAAAAGTGAGCATTAGATGATGGCAAAGCTATTCTAAAAGTAAAAAACAGAGAAATCTATATTTTTCACAGTGGTACATCTCTACAGGTGCATCTCAAAAAATCTGAATATCGTGAAAAAGTTCATTTTTTGTTTGTAACATTTTAAAAACTGAACTTTCATATATTCTAGATTCATTTAATGTAAAGTAAAACAGTTCAAACGTTTTTTGTTTTTTTTGGTGATTAGTGCTTACAGCTCATGAAAGTCAAAAATCCAGTATCTCAGAATATTAGAATATTTCCTTGAAAAAAACAGATCAATCGAAAAAAAAGATTTGCAAAAAAGAAAAGTTCAAGTTCTTTATAGTATGTTCATTTATGCACTCAATACTTGGTCGGCAGCAAAAATTACAGCAAATTACGTGTTCCTGCCACAAATTACAGCATCAGTGGAAGCGATCAGCCTGTGGCACTGCTGAGGCACTATTGAACCTTCAGATCATCTGTATGTTGTCGGACCGACTGTTTCTCATCTTTCTCTTAAAAATATCCCATAGATTCTCTGTGGGGTTCAGGTCAGGCAAGTGGCCAATCAAGCACAGTAATATCATGGTCAGCAAACCACTTGGAAGTGGTTTTTGTACTTTGGGCAGGTGCTTAAGTCCTGCTGGAAAAGGAAATCAGCATCTCCATAAAGCTTGTCAGCAGATGAAAGCATAAAGTGCTCCAAAATCTCCTGGTAGACCGCTGCATTGACTTTGGACTCGATAAAACACAGTGGACCAACACCAGCAGATGTCACGGCACCCCAAATCATCACTGACTTCAGAAACTTTACACTGGACTTCAAGCAGCTTGGATTCAGTGCCTCTCCAGTCATCCTCCAGACTATGATTTCAACATGAAATGCAAAATTAACTTTTATCTGAAAAGAGGACTTTGGACCACTGAGCAACAGTCCAGTTCATTTTCTTCTTAGCCCAGGTAAGATGCTTCTGATTTTGTTTCTGTTTCAGAAGTGGCTTGTAAACCCTTTTTCTGAAGACGTCTGAGCGTGGTGCCTCTTGAAGCGCTAACTCCGGCTTCGGTCCACTGCTTGTGAAGCTCTCCCAAGCGTTTGAATCGGCTTTGCTTGACAGTATTCTCAAGCTTGCAGTCATCCCTGTTGCTTGTGCACCTTTTCGTACCAAATTTCTTCCTTCCAGTCAAAATTGCATTTAAAATACTTTGATACAGCACTCTGTAAACAGCCACCCCATTTAGTAATGACCATCAGTGACTCACCCTCTCCATGGTGTTAATGATTGTCTTCTGGACCATTGCCAAGTCAGCAGTCTTCTTTTTTTTATGTGAATGTACAGGTATGTCACTAAACACCCATATAGTTTTAATAAACGTATACAGTACACAGTACTACATTGAAGACCTTTATAAAAATAAATGACATTTTTTACATACTTTTTATTCACTTTTTTTTCCTCATAGAGTTAAGTGACATTAGATCATTAATTAGATGTGTGACTTTTTGTTTCATTTTGTGATTGGTGGATGATATATTATCTAATTTGTTCATTGGTTGTTTGCCAGTTTAAATTTTGTTTTTAAATTTTTAACCCTGTTTAAATTTAGCCCTGATAAACGCCTGTGCGTCAAAACACATTACTTCTTAACTCCATCTTTTGGTTTTTCCAAGCCCTTGTTTTGACGTCACGCGTCAATTTTTTTTCCCAACGTACCTTGTTTGATCCTGTGAGGTTGCACCAGAACAATTACACAACGACAGGATCAAAAAAAGTCATGAGTATTGTATATTAACAGTGGTAAATCGGATGCTGGTGGTGCAAAGTTGCTAGCTCTGGTATCAACATTATAGGGAGAATGCAGTTTTAAAGCAGCTGAGCCAGAGGTACAGCTGAGCCCTCTAGAGGCAAACAATATGTCTGCAACTGGCTAGCTAGTCTCTTTCTTCTTAAAATCTCAAACCTATATTTTTCAGTTCTCATTGACCTGTTAAAGATGTGGGCCACCAAATGTCTAATAACCAGCAAACTGTAACCCAAACCCCCCTGCACTACTCCTAGAGGCTACATCATTGCAGAGGAAAGGAAGTAGATCTAATGACAATCTGTGAACATTATGTGACTCCACCAATCAGAATAGCAATCCAAGCCCTTCCTGAAGGCTCCTGCCATTTGGGCTATAAAAATGATTGGATGTTCATGGCAAATTGACTCACAAATGTGAGTTTCCAGTAATAATAGTTACTGAATAAAATATGATGTATCACAAGTTATTTATTGCATTGGTTTGAATGTGTTAATCATGTGTTTGTGTTTTATCATCATATGTTAAGGCCAATCTCATTCTGTTGCTGGTGGAGGCGAAGAGAAATTTGTTTGGAGTGCGAAAAATTGAGAATATTATTAGGAAGAAATTCAAGATGACTGTTGTGATGTAAAAAGCATTTGATGAATTGTAATAATTTTAAAGTTGCTTTCTGCAGTGAAGGAAATCAATATTCTAGGGCCGTGGGTTGTTTAATGTGAGTATTGTACATTAGGCTGTTCTGTAATGATCAAATCGAACTGTCTCGATTCAGCCAGCCTTGAAAACCCAGCACTTGGGCTGTATCATTTCTTCAGCGGAAACTCAATTCATAAGGTATGCCAAAACGAACCCCCCATCTCGTTTTCTAAATGAGAACATTTCTAGAGGAGGATGTAAAACATCTATTTTAATCTGACTGGAAACACTTGTTACACAGGTGCTTTGTTATTGTCTCATTAAGTGCCTCACAATAGAAAACACACAGCAGCATAGCTGGTTTTTTACTTTTGCCCGATCTTCTGCCCAGCTAATGATATAAACAGAGACATCTGTTATAACAAATGAGGATGTGGAAGTGAGGGGCATGTTACACGGCGGTCACTGTGTCACAGAAGTGAAGGAATTGAACCGTGATGTGACAGTCATGTAAAGTCCCTTCACAGGAAAATAAGCAAGGCTGAATGAAAGTGTGCTTTAAAGTTTCTTGCCTTTTGCCTTTCATGATTTATTAACTGTTAAATTTGTGCTTACCTGTATGTGCAAGCAGAAGTTGCACATATCACTGCTAATTTCAATTTGTTTTATTTACTCATTTTAGGTCTTTTGGAGTGGATAAGCATGGATTGGTTTTTCACAGTGGCTGTCTCTGATGTTTTCTACTACCAGGATGTGATGGCAGGTGTGTGGAATGGGCTTTTCCTGTCTGCAATCTCAAGAGAACTATGTCTCTGGCATTCATATGCAGAAAATAGGACAGATGGATGTTTGAGCTTCCCAGAGCCAGTTGTCTCAGCCCATGTGAAACAGCAACAGAGATGCTCATTGTCCTGCCAGCCCATGAATCATTGATTAATGTTTCATATGTGCCACATTTAACAGTTACAAATATGAATCCACCCAAAAATGGTTTTTAATAAGCAGTCTTGATTCAAATCAAAGCCCCGTTTCAAACATTTGCTTTGTTGTGATTACCTCCCGTGTGTTGTGCTTGGCACCACCCCACTGTTGGCAACAAAGCATCCACTGCCAGACGAAAGTGTTGCTAGTAATAGCTAAAAATGCCAAAAATGAGAAAGCACAGTGGAGAATGTAACACAAATTGAAACAGTTTTTATTTTAATAGGCAGAAACTGCCTCTATGTTATCATCTCAGACACTGTTCTTATAAAAATTACATAGATTTTGTTATTTGTGTATACATGTATTATACTAACACATACATTTATATATTAGATATACATTGTAATTATAAGTTACATATAGCATATGTTGTTTTATATAAATATGTTCTTCCTGAGACTCATTCTGTGATGATAATAATAGAAAGTCTGCCATCTAGTGTTGGAACATCAAAAATAATTTGAATTTGATTTGCTACATTTATGAACCACTTTTAGTTCTTGCATACATGATTTCATTATACTAGAACTAAGGAAGAACTTCCTTTTACTTCTTTGCTATTAGTAGTATGTTAGTATGTTCTTTAGCTGTGCAAACAGATCCACATATATCTACCAAATTGTCGTTTGAACCTTATATTGTTTAACTCATAACATACAAGCACTACAGAGCCCAAAGCTAAAAATAGTGTTGCGCAAGTAAGCCTATGGGCGAGACTTCCGGCTCATTAGCCGCTGTAGGGAAATTACCAGAAGAGTAACAACGTGCAGTAAAAGGTAAAACTGTTTGCACAAGCCAGTGTGTTCATAATTAAGATAAGACATTAAAATAAAATGGTAAGACACCAGTTTGCATTCTCTAGCTGTTTTGTACAGCTAAAAAATAACTGATGCGAATGAGACCAGAAGTCAGACCGCAAACAACATTTGACGTGCCGTCTTATCAGTTATGTGACTGATAAGCAATATGTGACCCTGGACCACAAAACCTTAAGTCGCTGGGGTTTATTCGTAGCAATAGCCAAAAATACATTGTATGGGTCAAAATGATTGATTTTTCTTTTATGGCAAAAATCATTAGGAAATTACATAAAGATCATGTTCCATGAAGATATTTTGTAAAATTCCCACTGTAAATGTATGAAAACTTAATTTTTGATTAGTCATATACATTGCTAAGAACATTATTTGAAGAACTTTAAAGGCAATTTTTTCAATTTTTTGATTTTGACCCTCAGATTCCTGATATTTAAATAGTTGTATCTCAGCCAAATATTGTCCTATCCTAACAAACCATACATTAATGGAAAGCTTATCTATTCAGCTTTCATATGATTTATAAATCTCAGTTTTGAAAAAATGACCCTTATGACTGGTTTTGTGATCCAGGGTCACATACACTACCGTTCAAAAGTTTGGGGTCAGTACATTTTTATTGTTTCTTTTTTTTTTTTTTTTTAAGAAATTAATACTTTTATTCACCAAGGATGTATTATTAAAATATTTATATTTTGAATAAACACTGTACTTTTTAAACTTTTTATTCATGAAAGAGTCCTGAAAAAAAAAAATTACAGGTTCCAAAAAATATTTGGCAGCACAACTGTTGATATTATCCAACACTGATCATTCTAATAATAAATCGGCATATTAGAATGATTTCTGAAGGATCATGTGACACTTAAAACTGGAGTAACAGCTGATAAAAATTCAGCTTTTCATCACAGGAATAAATTCTATTTTAAAGTATGTTAAAATAAAAAAAAACATTATTTTATATTGTAAAAACATTTTGCAATATTACTGTTTTTTTTGTTTTTTTTTGTTTTGTTTTTTAATCAAATAAATGCAGCCTTGATGAGCATAAGAGACTACTTTAAAGACTATTACAAGTCTTACTGACCCCAAACTTTTGAACGGTAGTATATATGATGTGCAGTAAATTATTAATTTAAAAATATGGGATACGTGTACATACTACAGCTGTAACTTGCTTTTTGGTGCGCTTCAGAGAAATTAAAAATATGCAGGTCCTCCACACGTTAATTGGAATAAACTTGGATTCTACAGTAATATTCATATACGTATAGACTAATTAGGAAAACAAAGTTTCAAAGTTTTGCCAGGGAACCACAAGATGGCACTGTGACACAGGAAGCGGCCTTATTCTGATTTTTATTTTTTATTTTTCGGTCTGTCCACTTTGTTTTGAGAGCTGGAGAAGATATAAGAAGACCTTTTCGTGTATGTTTGTGCACCAGCCTCATACAATCTGCAAGTAAACTTTAGTTCTCTTTTCTAACATAGCATATGAAAGCCATTCAGCTTGTTTATTACTGCTTTCCACAGACAGCTATGAAATAAATATTCCATATAATTACAGAGAACCTGTCAAAAAAAGCCTTCCTAATTGCTGCTTGATAAATAAATAAAATGAGTAAAACTGCCACATTCAATGAAAACTGGACACTTTGGTGTCTCATTAGAGTTTTTCTAGACCTTAATATGGTGTTTTTGGCCTGTGACCCATCAGAGATCTTGACCTTCTTTGCTGTATCCAGCAATTAAAATCACATCCTAATTTTGACAATATATTGAATATTATTTTTTTCCTATTTTAATGACTAAAATGTAATGTTTAGCTATTTCAGAAATTTTCTGTGCACCCTGTTACTTATATGCGACCCTGGACCACAAAACCAGTCTTAAGTAGCACGGGTGTATTTGTAACAATAGCCAAAAATGCATTGTATGGGTCAAAATGATAGATTTTTCTTTTATGCCAAAAATCATTAGGATATTAAGTAAAGATCATGTTGCATGAAGACATTTTGTAAATTTCCTACCATAAATATATCAAAACCTTAAATTTTGATTAGTAATATGCATTGCTATGAACTTCATTTGGACAACTTTAAAGGCGATTTTCTCAATATTTTAATTTTTTTGCACACTCAGATTTCAGATTTTCAAATAGTCGTATCTTGGCCAAATATTGTTCTATCTTAACAAACTATACATCAGTGGAAAGCTTATTTATCATATTATATGATGTAGAAATAAAAAAGCCTTATGACTGGTTTTGTGGTCCAGGGTCACATATGTCATTTAACTGATAATATAGGCACTCATTGAGCTACAGGAAATGTGTCTAGCTTTTTATCATTAGTTTGAACTACTTAAAATTATAATTTAAATGTTAAGCAGCTCCTTTCAGTGACTTAAAAATACGAATGTATTTTTTAAGACTTTTGGGCCTTTTGTACAATATTCAAGGAAAGTGCTATCAAAATATGTTCAAAACTTTATCTCTAAATTGATTCAAGACATGCAAATCAGAAAACCTTCAAACATCATGAAAATTATTTATCTCTCTTTTGATTCAATTCAATCTGTGTATTAGAGGTCTCTAGTGTGTTGATGCACAAGGACAAGGCCCCATTCACAACACATTGCAGATTAACTGTGAAAACAGAGCCACAAATACATCATTTCAAGGCTGTTTAAACAGGAGTCTCATCTTGAATCAGAGCTGAAACAACAATGTTTGACACTCATTGAAGAGGTTGTCCTCCTCGGTTTTTAAGGGACTGTGTAAAAGATTATTTAGATTTTTACAAATAAAGAAAACTGGCAACCAGCCGAGATGACCTTGATTTTAAGGACTCTAGCGGGACATAAATTATAGGAAAGTTTTAGTGATGTCAGGAACAATGCTGTTTCCGATTCTCTTTCATTTCCTAAAATGATATTTAAATGCATTTTATGTGCAGACCTTGTCTTTTAGAAAAACTAGTGTGGGCAGTGTCACCAGTTTTTAACCTTTCTGCACATGACAAGAGCCTTTTAAGCGTGAGCCACGCCTTAGTTTATCAAAATAAACCCAGGCAAACTCGTTCTAACTAAAACAACCGAATTGAGTTTAAAGGTAACAGTATTTTTTTCAGCAGAGTGACTGGTGGAACCAGCCGATTATATATTTCACAGACGCTGATATGACAAGCACGATAATAGAGGTGAATTCATTTCCATTATTGTGTTTGATAAAATGAATCTTTCTAGCAAATAGGCTGTAAGTCAGATGTGGTGTTCAAAGGTGAATTTATGGGTAGGCAGCTGCTCCATTATGGCCCCTGTCAGCTCTCTCTCGCTCTTCCTCGGTCTCTCGCGCTCTCACGTTATTGCTTTCTCATGTGTCGAAGCTGAATTTCCCCCGTCTGAGCTGCTCGTGAAGGCATTAATTGGATAAGGGAACACAAATCAATACCCGGCAATGATCCTGGTCATATATATTAATCAAAGCTAGATTTCTCAGTTCAGACATCTCCACAGGATGATTACAAGTCTGTGGGGGCACCGAATTCTCGTCTGCGTAATAACAAAAGCATCCAGCTGTCAATGGAAGAAGTCATTTAGAAATGTTAATTATCTAGTAAGGCATGCGTCGAGAGCTCCGGTTGCACTTTGGTTTGCTTTCTAATATCTCGGGTGTAATTTCTCTTCCGTATATTTTACCTCATAATCCCATGTTTACTGCCTGCAGCCTTTATTTATAATTCAGCACAGATTCTCACTTCTAAGTTTGCAGATGTCAGAAGCGCGGCAGGGGCTCCCCCTCGCTCGCTCGTGGTCTCTTGTGTTTATGCATCGAGCTCACAAACAAACACTGGTTGGTGGGAGGATAATTTCAACTTTTACCCCCCTCCTTTCAACGCCGCACGTCAAATATTGATTTTTTCCCCCCTACTTCGGCTGGATGTGAAGCGTTGATCGTCTGTGCTTTTCTTAGAGTGGCTGATAAAAGTAATGGGTAGTTGGGTCGGACTGAATCAGACCCCTCCCTTTGCTGTTTCCTCTCATCTGGATGGCCTTTGAAAACTTGATCCAAACAAAAATGTAATAATTGATGTTTGGTGGAGGCTTTGAAACTGGGAGCTGCTTGGCTACAGTTCTAAGTGCCTGGTGAGATTTTTAGGGTATGTAAATTTAGGGTGAGTTATTGCCTGGCTGCTCTGAGCCAAGGGTAGCGGTCCAAGGCCTCTCTCTGCTGCTATTATCATTCTTTTCCATCACTGGTACAATGGGGCGAAATGCTGGGCAAAAACATTTAGATCAGCTACATTATGTTTGGCCCACTGAATGACCATTTTCCCTGGTCTGCTCTGTGGGTAGCAAACAGTTTCTGCTTCTTAAAAAAATAATAATAAAAATATGGTGGAGGGTGCGTGATTATGGAGTATTAGATCAGGGGTTTTCAAACCAGGGACCTTGGAAAATAGATACACTGTATATTTACACTACCAGTCAAAGGTTTTTTAAATGTTTTTTTAAAGAATTCTCTTCTGCTCACCAAGCCTGGATTTATTTGATCCAAAATACAGCAAAAAACATCAATATATGAAATATTTTTACTATTTAAAGTAACTGTTTTCTATTAGAATATATATTTTAAAATGTAATTTATTCCTATGATCAAAGCTAAATTTTCAGCATCATTACTCCAGTCTGCAGTGTCACATGATCCTTCAGAAATCATTCTAATATGCTGATTTGCTGTTCAAGAAATATTTTTAGGAGTTAAAGCAATATAATAAAGCAGTGTAACTGATATTGATATCAGCGTAAAACTGATCGTAAAAAGTCTTGGAGGGATGGTAGTACTCTCACAGCCTACAACATGACCAAGGTTTGCCCCAATTGGCCTGACGGGGGCGCTACTGCGGACAAAAGTACAAAATCGCTCGTAACTCCTGAACCAGGGGTGTCAAACCCTGCAGAGTTTTGTTCCAACCTTGCTCCAACACACATACTTTGCAGTTTTCAATTAAGCCTGAAGGATTTGATTAGTTGGATCAGGTGTGTTTAATTAGGGTTGCGTCTAAACTCTGCAGGGCTGCGGCCCTCCAGGCCCGGAATTTGACACTCCTGTCCTAAACTATCAGTCGCAGGCTCAAGTGTCTTATGTTGTTGGAATCCTTGGCTCATGGACCAAGCCAGTGCAGAAAGATTCTCTGGAGAGTGAATATCAATAATTATCAAAAACAAGTTCAATTTTCGACTCACCGTCGCAAAGGGACGCCAAAACATTTGAAAGGGGCGGGGCCACTTTTAGTAAAATACGTATAACTCTTAAACGAAATGAGATATCTTCACCAAACTCAGAACACTTATATAAAAGTTCAATCTGAGGTCACAAGAAAAAAATCGCAGCGCTTGGCCAGTTGGTGGCACTATAAGGAAAAAAGCATTAAAATGGCTATAACTGTGCAACCATTTTTCCTTTAAACATGAAAATTGGTGTGCATGGTCTTGGTCCAAAGTGCCACAGGTGTGTACAAGGATATTTGTGTATCTCAAAAAACATGGCCTCCATTGGCCGACGAATTTTGAGCACCTGTTAGACAGGGTTAATGGAGGTTGATCAGAACGAAACTCGGTGAGCATAAAAGTCTAGGAGAAATTTAAAAGAAGTCAGCCCCTGGGGGTTGATATCGCATTTTTCAAGAATGTAAATGATTGTACATCGCGTGGTTTTTCACACATATGCATGATATTCGTATCATACGATAGAGCTCCTCATTCTGGACAACTTTGCCCCTAGAACCACTGCTGTCAATCAGATCGTTTGTTAAATTATTGAGAAGATGTAAAAAAAAAAAAAAAAAACTACTTTTGCGAACAAGTCCTCATTTTTTTCCACCGCAGTACAATTCTCTGGACTCTCTAGTTCAATAATAATTCAAAAAATGTTAAAATGTACCCTTTTAGGAGGCTATAATGGGGTCGTTTAGAAGAGGGGCCTATCCAAATAAGCACAAAATCCTATAAAGCCCAAAGGAAAACTCAAAACTTCACAAAACCTGGTGAGCACATGAGACAGGTGATTCTAAACAAGCATGCAAAGCCTTAATGGGATTGGACCACAGTTGGCACTACAACAGTTAAAAAGGACTCAAAAATACTGTATTTCTATCGTTCCCGACCTGGTGACCTGGATTGGCCAAAAATGCTTTTTTAATCATTGATTTAGGTGGGTTCAGCCTTGCTAAATAATATGTAATGTCTTTTTCCTTAAATGCTTAAATGCCTTAAGTCAGAGAACCCCGGTAATTGCTGCTTGCAGCTGTATATTTTATTATTATTTTTATCAATATTTAAAACAGTTGAATACATTTATTTCAGGATTCTACGATAAATAGAAAGAAGAAACGATCAGCATTTATCTGAAATAAAAAGCTTTTGTAACACTATACACTAGTACATTTAAAAGCTTGTAGTCAATATTTATTTATTATAGAAATTAATACTTTTATTTAGCAAGGAGGCTTTAAATTTATCAAAAGAGATGATAAAGACATTTACAATGTTACAAAAGATTTCTAATTCAGATGAATGCTGTTCTTCTGAACTTTCTGTTCATCAAGGAAACTATTCTAAAAAATTCTGCTAGCTGTTTTCAACATAATAAATGTTGTTTGAGCAGCAAATCAGCATATTAGAATGATTTCTGAAGGATCATGTGACTGGAGTAATGATGCTAAAAATTTGAATATTCATATAGAAAACTGTATGAATAGTTATTTTAACCTGTAGAAATATTTCAAAATTGTACTGTTTTTGCTGTACTTTGGATCTTGGTGAGCAGAAGAGACTTCTTAAAAAAACATACAAATATTGCTGTTCAAAAACTTTTGACTGGTAGTGAATATACTGTGCTACTGTTACTCCAATAGTAATATATACTGTCAACATAAAAATAAACATTTTACAGATATACCATTATTCAATTTGGGAAACAAGGCATAGTCTTAAAGATGGCTTTTATATTTTAGTTTGAAAAGCAGACCATTTGAGCTGTTATGAACTTTGAATTGTTGTGTCATCAGCCATTATGTGAGCAGAACATCCCTGTTCATCTCACAGGTCGTGCTGATTTAGTCTTCTCTGCTTCTTAATGAAAGCACTCCATCACACTTTTTCAAGTCCCGGCTTGACACATTCTGCTTCGCCCGTGCTTGTTGTGTTGCACCTAAGATGTGCTGGCAGATGCACCGATACAGCTCCGAAATGAGGGAGAGAGCCATCTCCTTCCTTTATTGCCCTGCCATTCCGGCTTCTCCACACATGGAAGTGAAGCGCACCCATTTCTCTGACTCGGCAGAGCTGACCATTGTCATTTCCCAGCCCGAGTCCGAAAGGGCCATGAAAAGCCTGTGAGGTCTGGGTAATAACCTTCAGAAAGGCTGTGATTGCACTTCCATTCTCCACAGAGACCCGGGGCCATAACCATCAAGACGGACTAGCGAATGGGAGTGAATGGCGATGAAGATGGGGGTTTGTTCCAAGAGGGGAGATTAAAGAATATAGCTAAAGGGGTTTATGTGTACGTGTGAATGTTTGTGAGGTCTTGGCTCTATTTAGACCCTGGTGGTGCTACCTGAAGCCATTAGTGACAGTTTCTCAGGGGCCGGGATTAGCCGTCCAGTGTAGAAACTGCTGACAGGTGCAAGCAGAGAGGAAAAGATTGAAAAAAACGAGATAGAGAGAGATCTAATCCTAATGGACCAGCACAGACTCTCAACTCCTCTAATATCGTAAGGGAAAGTAAACATTAAATGGGCTATAGCTCCCACCCGGACCAACTAACAGGAGCTGTGGCTCCCCAGCACTGATAACTCCTCACCTTGACAGGAGCCAGACACAAGCTCTCCTAAAGGAGCTGCTCTGTGTCACATCTCAAGCACTTTAAAATCAATGAGAGCGCCTAATAGTATTAAAACACCGCAATAAAGCTTTGTTTTGCCAGCTTGTTAGTTACCCCTAGAGGGCAATGAAGGCATACAATATTAAACTACATTGTCATAGATCTAATGCAGAGGGGAATTTACTTATTACTATGGATTCAAGTCATTCCACAAGCCTTGTGATGTCTTACATACACACATGTAATGCCTAAAGTTTTTCTTGGAAAAAAGTTTGCACGGTCTTAGAACAGACTGTTGACCTCACGAAGGTTAAACGCTGTAATTTGCAGCCGAATGGTTGTCATTTGGCTGGATATGGCTCATGTAGCTGATTGGTGTATTATTTCTAGCCTGGGAGAGAAGGCCACTGATCGGTGCTTTATTGTAGTGTGTGACTAAGTGGGTGGGTTGAGACTGCACAGTTAATGGGTTTATAGAATCCATGTTCCATGGCCAACGCTTCCCCTGCTATGGTGCCAGATGAGTGCATTGGCGCAAAAATAGCCTGAATGCAAATAAATCAGGGTATTATTTTAGCAGCAATTAAATCAAGTTAAAATGTAAAATATAATCATTAAAAATATTAAAGGAGAGGTTCACTTCCAGAACAAATATTTACAGATAATTTACTCACCCCCTTGTCATCCAAAATGTTCATGTCTTTCTTTCTTCAGTCGTAAAGAAATTATGCTTTTTGAGGAAAGTATTTCAGGAATGTTCTCCATATAGTGGAATTAAATGGTGCCAAGACTGTATAACAATTTATATATTTTTTAACCTCAAATTCTCGTCTGATCTAGTTCTGCGTTGTCTGTGTATCTCCGGGTCAAGACAGTTAGGGTATGTCGAAAAACACATCTCATTTTCTCCATTAGTTTTCCTCAGAAAACATAGTTTCTTTATACTGATGAAAGAAAGATGAACATCTTGGATGACAAGGGAGTGAGAACATTATCTGTAAACTTTTGTTCTGGAAGTGAACTTATCCTTTAAATGAATAAAAATACATAAAAATAAAATAAATATAATACATACATATGTAAGTTAATATATTTACATACATTTATATTTTAAGCATATGTACATGTGATATTTTAGTGTGGACAGAGTGCAGTTCCAATTTTATCCTCAAAGTGGCGCTGTAACATAACAATCAATCTATTAAACAGATGAAGCCCTTAATTGTTTCATGTGCAATAATGTGTATAAATCTCTGTAATTCACTGTTTAGTGGCATTTTATGTTATTTCCCCTCAACTGATAAAAAAAAGTCATTTGTAATTGACATTAGTCCATTGTTTGTGTTGCCAGTATATCTGGATTTGACAATATGCACTTGGCAACGTCCATGAAATCAGCATAGAGATAATGCACTCCCTGCTGTCATTGTTTTTCCGCAAATATTGAAGCTTGTGAAATAAACTGTGATAATATACTGTCATGCACATGGATTTTGCGTTACATCAAAAAAATTAACACTCATCTCCTCATGAACTGTGGTTTTTCACACTTACATGCTCAATTGGGATAGTGTTTGTTTTTCACTTGTTGTGTTTTATAGGTTGCATCACTCACAAAATGGTTTTACAGTGAAGAAAGAACAGTTTTTCTCCTCTGTCTTGTAGTGAGACACTTACATTGAATTATACAGACTGAGATCAATGTCATGATCAATAAATTCTCCTATCTGTGACCGGTCGGAATAGGTGTGCAAGGGTAGCAGTGTAGGAGGAAAGTCTAAACTCTGTAATGGTCCTGTGATAAATTGTTTCTACCAGCACTCGCACAGCCAGACACCCCTGTCTCCGAAGCCCTCTGAAACACACAATCTGCACAACCTATTAACCATGTAAAAATACTTTTAAAAGTGCAGTATTTCAGATTGATTTAATGACTGTTACATATGTGATCTTGGACCACAAAACGAGACATAAAGGTCAATTTTGAAACTGAGATTTATACATCATCTGAAAGTTGAATAAAAAGCTTTTCATTGATGTGTGGTTTGTTAGGAGGACAATATTTGGCTGAGATACAGCTATTTGAAAATCTGGAATCTGAGGGTGCAAAATATTGAGAAAGTCGCCTTTAAAGTTGTCCAAATGCAGTTCTTAGCAATGCATATTGCTAATCAAAAATTATTTTTTTACATATTTATGGTAGGAAGTTTACAAAATATCTCTGGAACATGATCTTAATATTGATTTTTGGTATAAAACAAAAAATGATAATTTAGACCCATACAGAGCCAGGCTTGAGTTTGATAAAACAATGGCAAAAAGCTTTTTGGCTATTGGTTAACATTATGCAATAGCGTAAAAGGAAGGCCATTTTAGAGGAAGAGCAAGTTATTACGCTTGTCTGATCACATAAGAGTGCATTAGAGTCAATTTCTGCACCGTTTTACTCATAAATAAGTAAATAGCACTTTTGTAAAATGTTTAAAATCATGTACACTAATGTGGAAAAATCCACTCCTATCAGTGGTCTAGAATTGTATTTTACTTTGCCTCATGATAGTGAAAATAAACATTTTGAGATCACATAACCAGCCGAATACTACTTTATATGCCGTAATTCATACACAGCTAGTACACGGCTATAGAATAGTGATATTTTCCTTATAACTAGCAGATGCTAAGCATATATTTGTTGTAGTAACACACAGCAAAAACGAAAAACACATGAAAGAATCAGTTTTACAAAGCTTGTGAGTTTTCTCAGACCACTGGAGCCAAAGCGGTAAGAGAAAGAGCGAATAGCGTAATAGCAGAATCTGCAAATCAATACCTACACTGGTGATAGTGTATGTTATCAGATTAACTCCCAAGCCATCTGTGGACTACTGAAAGCTAACTTTGTCCAGCTTCCAGGGAAGTTTCATTCATTGCAGTGGATTGCTTTAACAGGCATTGTGAATGCAGGAAGCATCATGAATGTAGGTGGGAGGTCACTGAAAGGGCCAGTCAGAGAGAGAGAGACAGCACTGTTCTGATGGGAAAAGAGTGAAAGAGAGGGGGCGAGAGACCCACAGAGAATGAGAGCGATGGGGAAAGAGCAAGGCACTATCCACTGGGGGATGGCCTTTCAGGGCAGTGGTTTTGCTTCAGGATCCTGGTTTTGCGTTGGACATCAAGTGGCAAACCAACACTGCATAGGCTGAACAATATGCTTTAAAATTAACATAACATAGTCCAGCAGAAAAATAGAATTTTGATTACCAAATGCCTGTTTTTGGTTTAATGCTTTTAGCAGCCATTAATTTACCACACAAAATATGGTAAATCTTTTCTGATAGATTATATGCAGTATGCAGTCCTCAAAGCCCTTAGTCAAGCAGCATTTCAAAATTGCTGATGTAACAGTCCATTAGCACTAAGACTTTTTTCACTGTTTGTACCAGTCCCCATATCTGTGCTTTAGCTCAAAATGTAGCAACAAGTGGCTACTGAGATTTGAATCATTCACCAGTTCATTCAAAAATGCTGATTCATTCAGGAATGGAACAAGTTACTGTTTTTATGAATAATTCATGAGTAACTTAAATAATTCACTCAACCACTTTGTTCAAAAGCACTGAACCATTCAGAAATGAAAAACCACTAGTGAGTGTTGCAATGGTTCTACTGTGGCTTTGTCCCTGCTGAAAAAAAACAAAAAACAATAGAAGGTTTGCACTTACATCACGATTTGGTCAGTTACCTGGATGCATGGTCACACTGGCGAAACTCGGATGTAAACAACAGCATAGATTGCACAGTTAATGTACTGAATATGTTGTTCTGCTAATTTAATTTATGCTGTATAAACCACAGACTTAGTAAGCAGGATAGGGTGAAATATTTTGATAAACTAAAGTTAACAGGTGGTAAAGATACATACGAGCAGTATTAATAAGATATTAGCCTAATATTTCACGTACCTGACCGGAAATGATAAGAAAAAACAGAAATGTTGTCAAGATTGTTGCCCTGGAAATCCTTTTGTTCCTCAGGCGTTTTTTTGAACTCAGTCTTTAGTACTCCAAATGTTTTTCCTGGTCTGATTGATCAGTACAGCCCAAAACATGACAGCAATTGATTATTTTTAGCAGCAATAATCAGCAGAATATGCAAGTTTCGTTCGGTTTTGTTTACTTTCAGTGCCACCAACATGGCTAATTGATGACGCATGGTGAAAACACTATAAAAACCACAGAATTTGTAATGGTTTTAGTGAATATAATGAATTGTAGTGGTTTTAATGGAAACTGTTATGGTGCCTGTTGGTCTCCGGTGGTAATTGGTCGCCTTCTATTCTTGTTAAAACCACTAACTCCTAATGGAATATGTAAAACACACTACAGGAAACCACGTTTCAATGGCAGGGTTTTTTGTTGATCTAACAAGAACACAAATTTCATGCAAATATTTGGATAAGTGAATCATTCATGAAACACAAGCAGAATAATTTTTTGTGTAAATCATTCATAAAGCCGTTCTGACATAAACTACTGAGTTCATATTTTAAAAATGTTAGTTGGTACAAAAGAAATGTACAGCTACTCCATAAATGGTTTGTAAAACATTCTGTGTTCTTTAATGACTAATGACACTGAATTCACAACTACGACGGTGTTTTAGTGCCATGTTAAAAAAAAAAAAAAGATTACATGATTAAAGTCGTAATATTTTGAGAATTATGTCGAAGTTACGAGAATCAAGTCAAAATACTATGCGAATAAAGTCGAAATATTACGAGAATAAAGTTGAGTCTTGCTCATCCTAGTAAGATGATTCGGCCGTTCGGATGCAACAATATTCAAATTAATTCCAGTGGCCTGGCAACTCCCTGTGCTATCAATCCAGGCCATTTGTATGCGCAATATAGGCTATACAAAATCTTATAAATTTAATTTCTACGATTTCAATGTTTAAAACATTCAGGCTTTATTCTCAAAACATTTTGACTTTATTCTCTAAACATTTCAACTTTATTCTCGTAATATTTCAACTTTATTCTCATAATATTTTGACTTTATTCTTTGAATTTTGATTTTTGTTCTCGAGCGTGTTGAGTTCAGGCGTCCATTTTTTGAGTCACGGCTCGCAGACCCTTCCTGATCCCGTCCCCCACCGTCTCTCCCACCTTGCTCCTGTCTAAATACTGTCCTGTCAAATAAATGCAAAAATGCCCAAAAAATAAAAACAAAAGCCAACGCAAGAGCGAGCTTTCTCTTTTCTCGACATTTCTCAACATTCATACTGTTGCAGCTGTTGTTATAGCAACTATTGGGCAGCTGTGGCCTAATGGTTAGGGAGTTGGGCTTGTAACCAAAAGGTTGTGGGTTTGAGGCCCAGGTCTGGCAGGGGTTGAAGGTGGGGGGGAGTGAATAACCAGTGCGCTCAATACCATGACTGAGGTGAGCCTTGAGCAAGGCACTGAATTTTTTTGTTTTTTTTAGGCACCGAATTGTTTTTGTTTTTTTTTTACTAAAAAAGCACCCTTGTCAACTTTTTGTCAAAAAGGATGCCAAGTGTGAACATAGCCTTACTTGTACAATGATCTAACATTATCTATTATCTATTAGTTATGATAACATTATCATAACTATTATCGTAATTTTGAGATGACAACACGTGATGTTCTACTGGGAGCTGTTCACACCCTTGGACTCAGACATGAAACTATTGCACTGTCAATGCCTAAACATAAGCTGCGTTCACACTATATCGGAATTCCCCTAATTACGAAATTCCAACTTGTAAAAAGCCTTCCTTGTAGAACTTGTAATTACAACTTGTGAACTGGGAGTCTTTTGAGAGCTACGACTTAAACCACATGACCGCTGTACCACCTGACCAACATAGGCTCTGTTTAGGTGTTGATAGTGTTGCCATAGAAAAGCATAATTCCGAATCTGAGGACGTGAACGTCACATGTTGTCGTCTCGAAATTATGGTAATTTCGATATGGCGTGAATGCAGCACTAGCGCCTAATGAATCTGAGGTGGTTACAAGTCGTAGCTCTCAGAAATCTCCCAGTTTACAAGTTGTAATTACGAGTTCTATGATGACGTGAACACTTTTTACAAGTTGGTATCTCATAATTACGGTAATTACGATATGGCATTAACTCACCTATAGCAACCAAAGCATCTCAAATGGAAAAAATGCTATGCCACCAAAACGTTCTCAAGCTCTACCAGCTGCAAGTTTTCATGAGAGCACCTGGGATTTATCCAGCTGGCTAAAAAAAATGCTTTGGTGGACACACATTAATTGAATATTTATTGTTAGACATGTGGCCTATTAATCTTCTTTGCGTTTATGTAATATACTGGAGCCAAACCTAAGAAGGGAGTCCAAGGGGAAGGTCTGTTTCATGTGCAAATTAGTCTGACTTTACTCAGATATTTACACAACTTTCATGAATGAGGCCCATTGTAGTCTAAATGTAAGTTACTTAACATTAAATTATTGTTAATGAATTTTTGTGTAAAAGTATGATCACACACTCATTCTTCTTTTTTTTTCTTATTTACATTTTCATTATAAAAGCATGTTGCATGCTGTATAAAACCACTATTGTGGACGTATTGCTATCTTAAATATACACACATACAACATATGGTTAGTTGCAATTTATTACTCTACATTTTGAACATTTTTTCCAGCTGAGACATCAACATATAGTTACTTGGTAAACATAAACTGCTCTTAAAGATTTCTTCTACTACAATTTTATGTTCTTTGATTAGCAGTCTACCAATTAGAAGACCATTTAGAACATCAATTTGGATGCTCGTAACATGAAATTAAATCAAAATCTTCAGGTACACATTGGAGCACTCTGCAGAGCAATTTGACAGAGCCTCATTATCTTGTTATTGCACAAATGAGAGTAGATCACTAATGCAATCAAATATATTCAGTCTGATTACCAACAGTAATTTCCTGCAAAGGCTTTTAGATCCACTTTCAAATGCTCATTAATAATGAACCCCAGACTAAGGTATGACATTATGGAGCCATGGATGAATTACAAAACCTGAGCAGTTCAAAGCATCTGTAAAAAGTCTTTTTATAAAAGCACGATAGTGTACTACTTTGGTCAGTTTAGTGTGCAGTACACTGGATTATACAGGAAGATAGAGAGAGCTGAAGTGCCAGCAGTCTGCGGCATTTTCTTGTTGATCTTTGACCACTTCTCTTAAACTAAGAGGCCATCTGCCCTTCCTGTTCATTTCTTTCTTAACTGCTTTGAATTCTTCTGAAACTTTGAAGGAGGAAATCTATTGATTTTCTAAATCTTTGATTAAAAGACCACTAAAGAAAAACTGGTATCACAATACTGTTCTATTTTTCAACATTAGAAAATGCATTTGTTAACAAAATTTGTTAACAAATAAATGCTTCTACTTATTAAGTTTAATTAATATTAATTTCAACATTTACTTATACATTATTAAAATTTGTATCTATTAATATTTTTTTATGGACCTGAGCTAACATGAACTAACAATGAACAGTTTGTATTTTTATTAATTAACATGAACAAAGATAAATAAAGTCTCTTTTGCTCACCAAGCCTGCATTTATGTGATCCAAAGAACAGCAAAAAACAGTAAAAATTAGAAATATTTTTACTATTTAAAATAGCTGTTTTTTATTTGAATATATTTTAAAAATTTATTTATTTCTGTAATCAAAGCTACATTTTCAGCTTCACTACGCCAGTCTTCAGGATCACATGATCCTTCAGAAATCATTCTAATATGCTGATTTTCTGTTAAAGAAACATTTAGTATTATTATTATTATCAATATTTAAAACAGTTGAGTACATTTTTTAGGATTCTTTGGTGAATAGAAAGATCCAAAGATCAGCATTTATCTGAAATAAAAAGCTGTTGTAACATTAAAAGCTGTTGTAACACACTGTACCATTCAAAAGCTTGGAGTGGGTATAATTTATTTAATTATTTTTTGGGGGGAAAATATAGAAATTAATACTTTTATTTAGCAATGAAGCTTTAAATGAACATTTATAATGTTACAAAAGATTTATATTCGAGATAAATGATATAATGTTTTTTGACTGATTTTGAAATAGTAAAACATTAAAATTCTTACTGGTCAAAAACTTTTGCCTGGTAGTGTATTTTCTAATTTGCCTCATACGGATGCATGGAATGGGTCAGCTAAGACATAGTATTGTAGTAAATATTTACACTGTACACATATCTGCTTTCTGAAATCTGTATAGCAGGAAACTGCTTTAGAAAAAACCTCCAGCTGTTTCCTGTTGAGTTGTGAACATATGTAAACTGTGCAAACCATATGCTTATCGACATGTGTTTATCAACATGTGTTTATCATTGTATTACAATAAGTGATATGTATGATTTGCCTCAGATCGCATTTTCACTCCTACAGTCACTGGAAGTCTAGCAGACCTTCAATCATTTTATTAAAAAAAAGAACTTCTATACATTGTCAGAATCAATTCTTCAGAGATCACAGCAGTAGAGAACGTAATGGGTCTTTTTGAAACATTTATCTCACCGTGGGAGCTGTGTCTTTCATTTAGGACATGGGTTTTCTGATTTGAACTTATGTCAATCTAAGGTCTTCGTCCCTCTGTGATCATGATCAGACGTATGAGATAAAACCCACTCATTCTTATTCTGCCCTTATGTGTCCTTTGAGATGCACTCTTTCTCTGTCTATCTATCTAGCTAGCTAGATATTTAGCCATCCATCCATCCAAAGCAATCCAATCAAATAAACCAGACTGTTCAAGTTTAAGCTCATTTTTATCTCCATGCATTTAACACCAATCCCCTATTAGCATGACAATATAGTTACAAGACTGTGTTGATATATTTTGCATGCATAAAGAGAATGTAGAGACAATATATTCATAGAACCCTGAAGCAATTTGCTTTTGTCTGTCTTTGAAACAAAAGCCTTCAATAATCCACTTGGGCCCGTTCTTCAACACAACACTGTGGCAATACAGTGTGAACTGCGAGGAGTGCACGGAGCATGTATTTCTGGAGAATGTCCATAAATGAAAACCATCCTCTGGTGTAACAAAAACTTTCTCAGCAACAATTATACAGACCCTAAATTTGCATTTTAATTAAAGCTTTTTGATTGCAATCATGTCAAGCATTAAGTGATTTCTAATTAAGAGGTGCACTGGTGCAGTTTTTGCCCAGGAAAATACAGTTTGAGTAGTTTTCTCAGTTCTACTTGTAAATAAATGCAGCAATGTGGCGTTTCCTCTGTAAGCTCCTCACAACACAGAGGGTAATGACTTCCATACCAAGCATGGTGAGATTTCACAAATTAGAAACAGCAGCTGAGGCCTTTTCCTTGCACACCGTCTCATTGCTAGATACACTGGCATTATAAGTTGCCATATATGTCCCATTTGCACGTTTTTCTCCTCAGGAAAATATAGTGATTGTGTGAGGTGTGTCTGTGTAGCCTGCCAAATTTTGCTGTGTTGAAATCCCTGTAAGTCAGGGCGCCCTGCTCAAACTGAGCCCAACCTAAACAATAGTGCCTTTTTAAAATATAGCCAGGATACAGTTGTCAGATGACAATTGTTTTTTTAGTTTTTGTGATTTATGCAACATGGGAGGAAACTCAACTCCCTAAGAGGAGTTTCCCACTTTAAGGAACTATACTTTAACCATGTGGTGTGTAAACAACGCTGTATCACAAACGTAATGCCCACAAATACGTGCAACACTCCCAAATCCTTGGTGTTTTCTAAACAAATTATGGATAGTACCATCAGTGTGATATGACATAACACTTCTCTAAGAGGAGTTTCCTTTTTTAGGTACAATAAGTCGTCTATTTAGGCATGTTGACTAGCAAAGCAAAAGGAAGAATGTCTTCTTACTGCATGAAGGAATCATGTAATTCAACGAATAGCATATTTGCCAGTAGAAATAGTAGATTCGTTTACAGTTTAGCGCTTCACTCTAAATGGAAATCTGCTGTTCAAATCTCTCTTCTCTGTCACGTGTACACACTGCTCAAGGAAAGTGGCCTAGAGGAGAATCCTTAAGTAGCTGGCTACCATAGCAACCCGTAGGCCTGATACTTGCTGAGGTAAAGCACATAAGTATCTGTGGGCAGTTGATTACAGCCTTATAAGGCGTTTCTTAAGCAGAGGAAGCTGATATTGTTGAGTCATAATTAAGATGGCATGTGCTGGCACTTCATGCCTACAAAAGTGAACTGATATGAGTACTAATAATGCATGAGAGTCATAAAATATGTCCTCTACAGCACTCGTGATTATTTCTCTTTCAACACAGGCTTATCAGGTGTAGATATGCAGTCTAGAATGACAGCTTAGTGCATCCAGGTAAGTAAGCATAACACAGATAAAACCATTACACAACAAATCTGTGTTTTATGCCAGGCATGTTTAAATTAAAATTCACTTTTACATGTTGTTCGTATATAAATGTGTGTTGGCAGTATGTGTACACAACCACCCTAAAAATAAAAATCAACCCGCTACTTTTTAACCCAACTTTTTTGTCCATATTTGACCCAGCGTTGGGTTACCAAAATAACCCAAACTGGGTTGTTTTGACCCAGTGTTTTTTTTGTACACAAATCTAATATAACCATGCGATTTCATTCCCACCTGTTTACCTTTACAGACACAACCGACTGTGTTTTTGTAACTTATGTGTGATTTAACATAAACTTCTGTGTATTTAACAGTTTAAGCGCAATAAGACATTAAAGAGAACTTAGTTTATTACTCACATGCAGTGTGTGACAGCCGCTTTCTGTGTGCGTGTTTCAGATGTGTGCGTTTAGAAACCTGTATATCAGAAGTTTAAACTGATATGGCTTTAAAGCTCATGAGTTCAGTGTAATAGACATGATAATCAAAACCAAACAGATGTTTTTTTGGCAGTGTATCTGAACTGTAAAGGCACAGCCTTATTCAGGAAAAGGGGGCAGGAAGCAGCAGCTCATTTGCATTTAAAAAAAACATGCAAAAAAACAGCATGTTTCTGCTTCCACTCAAAACAGGCATTTTGAAAATGATATAATAAATGATTTGTGGGGTATTTTGAGCTGAAACTTCACAGACACCTGAGACTTTGGGTGTAAAAAAGGGATAATTCACCCAAAAAATAACATTTTATTGTCATTTACTCACCCTCATATTGTTCCAAACCTGTATGACTACATTCTCTAAAAAAAAAAAAAAAAAAAAAAAAAAAAAATTCAGCTGTATTTTGAGGAATTATTAGGAAATATCAGTGGATTCTGAAACAACATTAGACCGCACTAATTTTTATAGTCAATTTTCGCACATTTTTCAAAATATCTTCTGCAAAAGAAAGAAAGTCGTACTGGTTTGGAACATTGTGAGGTTGAGTACTGATTGGATGTTTTTTTTTTTTTTTTTGCTTATGCTTACCAAGGCTGCAGTTATTTGATCAAAAACAGTAGAAACAGATTTTCAATTTATTGTATTTTTAAGTAATTAATAGGTAATTCATTGTAACAGCAAAGCTGATTTTTTTTTTTTTTTTCAGGATTTTTGGTGAATAGTAACTTCTTTCCCAGAGTACTTTTTTCCCTTTCTTACCCACTATGAGTGTGTTACATTGGTAAATAATTAATATGGTAACAGCTGACCATTTGTGGTGCTTAATGAACAAATGCCCACATATTAACACTCCCAAACCGCTGTCAACTCCACGCCTGTTTTTGCAAACACAAAACTAATTCACACAGCTGAGGCGTTGTTGTTTCAGCAGTTATTGATAGTACCTTCAGCAACAGCAGTGACATGTCATTCATGAAAGAGCACCTAAAACTTCTCTAAATTCAGTGTATTGACCCACCTCCAATCTCTCTGTGCTTAGAAAATGGCCTCTTCTCAGCGCTGAATATGTAATGACAGATGGAGCCATTTACCCTGGAGTGAAGGGTTAAGTGTTTCTGAGGCATCTCCTTGGAAAGGTGAAACACTAAAAAGTTTGAAATCTCTGCTCCCTGCATATTCTTTCAGGTTCTTTCAGAATGTCAGCCAATGGAGTCAATGGGTGTTCTATGAAGTATGATGGAAAGGCCTAAATAATGTAGCACCATATTTCTTTTTATCTCCCAAATCTAAACACTAAGCTTACAACAAGGCCTGAAGCAGCTGAACACATCTATAACCAGCTTCTAATGCTGGATGGCAGCCAGCGGACGGTCGGAAGTTTCTAGTGCTCTGTAGGCTGTATGTTAGCTGGAAAACTTGGAGGAACATTACATAAATGAACACAGAATGAAAAACAATATTTGTAGTACACTTCTGGAGCGATCAAACTATTGATTGTGTATTGTGAAATTAAAGTCAGCTGGCAAGGTGTTTCCTTATTTTGTCAGGAATTGTATGTTCACAAACACTGAAATATTTTTTGGTCTGTGTTCTAGTACTTTGAAGTATTCAATAATGTGAAAAAAAGGGCCAGATCAATACAATTCACTTACGCTTCAGAAGGTTATCTTCACACTTCAGTAATCAGAGTAGACTTTCTTATGATTATAAGTCACAAGTCGAGTTTACTGTTCATCTCTTGTAAATGGAAATTCATTGTCTTGCCCTGTGACACTATGAATCATTCGACAAGGCCTAGTGAACAAAAATAAGCACTGAAAGCTACAGTCTCATATGGGCAGTATTGAGTTAAATGCAAAAGCAAACCATGGGAAATCGCTGTCCATAATGGAAAAGTGGTTCTGGTGTCTAATTATAGATCTGGCATTAGGATGCTGCATGTACAAACCACTCCTATAAATAAATAGAGAAGTATATATCTCTTGACACTACAGTATCTGTATTACATTTTATACAGTAAATCCTCTACAGTGGCATGGAAAAGTTTGGGAACCCCTTGCAGAATCTGTGAATAATCTTAACAAAATAAGAGAAATCATACAAAATGCATGTTCTTGTTTATTTAGTACTGTCCTGAGTAAGATATCTTACATAAAAGATGTTTACTTATAGTCTGAAATTATTCACATAACCCCCTTCAAAAGTTTGGGAACCCTTGGTTCTTAATACTGTGTGTGGTTACCTGGATGAGCTATGACTTTTTTTGTTTTTTTGTTTTGTGATGGTTGTTCATGAGTCCCTTGTTTGTTGTGAACAGTTAAACTAAGCACTGTTCTTCAGAAAAATCCTCCACGTCCTAAAGATTCTTTGGTTTTCCAGCAGTGACTGTATGATTTTGAGATCCATCTTTTCACGCTAAGGAAGATTGAGGGACTCAAACACAACTATTAAAAATGGTTTAAACATTCACTGATGCTCCAGAAGGATACACGATGCATTAGGAGCCGGAAAGCTTTTGAATAGGAAGAAGATGTCCAAATTTTTCCTCTTTTGTTGAAATATCATTTTTTCCCATTTAGTACTGCCCTTCGGAAGCAACAGAAGATTCTTGAGAAGTTTTCTGGAAGACAAATTAAGTATAATTTACCTTGATAATTAAATTCAAAAGGTTTTCACCCCCAGCTCTTAATGCATCGGTTCAATCGGCTCGAATGCAGAGTTCATTTGAAGAAGCACATAGGAAGTGGTATAAAGTCGGCAGGTGCGGAGCTGATAACCAGACTGTCAAGTTTATGTCTGTTGTGGTTACACCCTGTAACCGCACTGTGAAATACTGAGAAAAATATGACAAAGATAACGACTGAAATTTAAAGAAAAATCGAACCATATAAAACAAATAAACAGTTCAAGGAATGATTTAAATCAAACAAATGAACAAATACATAAAAAAACATTTATTTTATATATTATGTATAAATAGTTACATGATAAGCTGAACAAGCATATTTATAATGTATATAAATGTATTTTTCATTGCATTATACTCTTTTATTAATTGTCCCGACCTCATCATTTATTGTGTATAATGTATGTAATGCAAGGCCCAGAGTATTTAAAAGCAATTAACGTGGCGTTCCCTCTCTGGGAGATTAAAGATAAAGTGAGTGGCTGAAATAAAAGCACGCCCTTCAAAGTTCTTCCCGTACTGTGATGGGGCTGGTACACAAAGTGTGAAGCTTATGCTTCCTGCTGTCGCTCCTGACATCCCCCATTCTCTTTGCTTCATTACACTCCAAATAAACTTTGATTAGTTTGTATTTTCACCTTTAGTGCTATTCAGCTACTGTTCAGGTGAGAGCTAAAGTGATTTTGACACACATATCCCGGCTGTGACTTTGTTTTGCATTATGTCTCTTCAACACAACATTCACCCTCTTATTATTGCATTATGTGTAATTTATATAGATGCTCTGCAGCCATCCAAACCAGAGGACAGCAGCTGTGAAAGCAACTCGATAGGAGGCTTACTTAGTGACACCATGCTGTAAACCTGTGTGTGGTGTGAAAACAAGAAAGAGAGAGAGAGTGAGAAGTGACCACCTAATAAAGATTTGCACACGCTTGTCATGAAAGCCTCAGTGACTTTTGGCTTTTTCTTAATGGCATTAAGCCATCTGTGACCCTGGACCACAAAACCAGTCTTAAGTAGCACGGTATATTTGTAGCAATAGCCAAAAATACACTGTGTGGGTCAAAATTATATATTTTTTTAATGCAAAAAATCATGTTCCATGAAGATTTTTTTTCTAAACTTCCTAGCGTAAATGCATCAAAACTTAATTTTTGATTAGTAATATGCATTGCTAAGAACTTCATATGGACAACTTTAAAGGTGATTTTTTTCAATATTTAGATTTATTTGCACTCTCAGATTCCAGATTTTCAAATAATTGTCTTTAACAAACCATACATCAATGGAAAGCTTATTTTTTCAGCTTTCAGATGATGACCCCTTTCAGTTTCAGAAATTGACCGTTATGACTGGTTTTGTGGTGCATGGTCACATTTAGTAACTACAACGCAAATGCAGAATGAGAATGTTTCTGTATTAATCTCTGTAGTAAACCAATGAAAACTGAACTGACATTGTGTAGGAACTATGCACAAAACTATATGTTCAAGTATGTGTTGTATTATGTAAGTATGAATTCTTGCCGGTGAATTACTGCAACAGTACATATTATGTAAACGCACATCATGTTGCAAACAGGCAGTTCAAAATCAACACTGTATATGGATGTAAAATCTCTTTCCAAGTTATGTAATATGCAAAAATCTGTTGTTGGACAAAACTGAAGTTGATAAGCACTTGAAATTACACAAGATGTACTTCAGTGTTTGACCTATTAGAGTTCTCATGTGCAAAAATGGAAAGCATGATTACTGTGGGCTTATTGTTTCATTTTGGGTGTGCAATATAGTGCAACAACCTTTTAAAGGAGAAGTTCACTTTCAGAATGAAAATTTCCTGATAATTTACTTATTAGGATGTTTATGTCTTTCTTTCTTCAGTCGCAAAGAAATTAAGTTTTCTGAGGAAAACATTCTATGATTTTTCTCTATATAGTGGACTTCAATGGTGGCCAACGGGTTGAAGGTCCAAAAAGCAGCTTCAAAGGGCCCTACACGATCCCAGCCGAGAAACGCACTGCGTAATCACTTTGGAAAAGTCATGTGCGATTAGTGCTTCGATTGAGAAAGGTATTGTACCTTTTTTGTAAAGGGAGTTTTTTAATTTTTTTGAAACATAATTTCTTGTGGACTGAAGATTGACATGAACATCTTGGATGACAAGGGGGTGAGTAAATGTAAATGATCTGTACATTTTTGTTCTGGAGGTGAACTTCTCCTTGAAGAAAGAAAGAAAGACATGAACATCTTGGATGACACAGGGGTGAGTAAATTATCAGTAAATCTTCATTCTGGAAGTAAACACTTCCTTTTTTTCTGAGGGAGTATTCCAAATACATGACACATTTTAGACATTTTGCAAGGAAGGAAAAACAAAGACAAAATCTGTGCATAAATTCTGTCATCATTTACTCACCCTCAAGCTTTTCCAAACCTGTATGACCCTCTGTTGTTGAACTAAATAGAAGAAATTAACTAAATAGCTTAATACATCTTCATATAATTATCACGAGTAATATGTAATGTCATAGGCGAAACATTAAAATAAATATAAACGTCTGCAGTTTGAGAAAAAAAATTAAGCGTACGAAAATATTTACTTTACACCAGTGCACTGATTTGCGCTGCTATGCAAATAATATTGACTTTCCACTCATTGATGCCTATCCATATATATAGCAGTCAGTTCCTCCAGCAGGCAGTCACTCCCCCACTACTGGAGAAACCCCGCCTCTCACAGATGTAGAATTCAACTGACCAATCAGTGCTGAAAGCTTTCTACCATGTGACTGTTGGCGAGCACTAAGAAACGTCCATAGGCGGGGACAATAGTGGGCCTGGCTCGTGCGTTTGGTTGTGTAGGTAAGCCTTGGATGAGATTTTGTGAGTTTTCTATATTATAATTTGACTATTCGGCTGTTTAATATTAATTCGCTATGTCCATGTAAACTGACTTGGCGTTTCGAGCCCATGTCTTTATTGTACACTATTACTTTAAGCCTCATAGCGCTGGAATAACAGTTTCCTGTGTGAAAGTAACCGCCTGGATAGCAGCGGTCATATCTCCTTTGAATAAAATCAGTTATGTGTTGATTTTATAAACTGACATGCCGTTTTGTATAAAACTCGCAGAGCTGCTTTGACTTTTTATGAGACTCTAAAATATCTTTATATTTTTCTACACATACTATATAAGTGCTTGAGTGTAAAATTCCGTTAATTTACTAAACGCATTGTTAAATTGACGCTACTAAATGACAAAAGTGCATCCGCGTATGATTATTACAATGTTATACTGATGTATTAAAACCGATAAAAGTTCACAAGCTCTTAACTGACAGTGTATATATAGCTTTATGTCTTTTATTATAGTTATTCATATAGTTTACACGACTAAACACTTTTCTTTTTCTTCCCAGACTCTGAGTAGCTGTTTTGGACTGGACTGAATATCACCACACCTTATTTTTTGGACAGCTTCATACACAGATGTTACTTAATATTCCACTGGATACTTACATGGAATAGTTCTGGATCCAGCTCATATTTTTGTTTTTTATTTCTTCGTGGATGGCATGGCTTTTGAAGAAACGTAATTTTTCATAAGTGTTTGCAAACTCGTGGGAAATACTAAGTTACTGTTCAAGTGAAGTTTCATTCCAAAGATGGATCAGCAGGCAGCAGGAGGGGAGGACCCAAATAAACCCTCCAAAAAGAAGTCCAATGAGGATGAGAGCAAAAACAAAAAACTGGTATGTGTTATATTTTCAGGATTCATTTGGTTGTTGTTTGGTTGTTTTTAATTTTTTAGTTTTGTGAAACCAAGTATGAGATTTAGCAGAAACATGGGTGTCACATGTTTGTGAAAGTAAAAAATATTAATATTCTGGGGAAAGGCCGAAAGGCATCCTCATGGAAAAAGAAAGTAAAATGAACCTGCGTTTTGCTTAAGAGAAATGCCAGTAACAACACAACACAGTTGGTGCCAGCTTGTAATTGTTAAAGTCGTTGTTTACACACTTTCATGAGGGACACAAAAGGCCCCCTTTTTGTTCAGTGACCCTAACCGAAAAAATTCCACACCCTATTTGGCTTTTTTACCTCTAGAGTCCATCCAGACAACTTTAGCAGTCTGGAATTTGACCATTTTTGTTATATCGATCAACAAAGTTACTCTCAAACTTGGAGCATGTTTTAACTGCAAAGTTTAACCAGCTCAGTCAGCACACTCTGGTGGAGCTGTTGAACCTATCAGTGTATTACTTCACAGGACCCTGAACCTCATGATAATGTGCTGTCAAAACACTCTGTGAGTGTCAGTGGGGTCTCTAGTAGCGTTTGTGATAGTGCCTAACCTTTATGAAGGGTTACGCTTATCTCAAAGTCTTAGTAGTGAAACTAGAACTGTTTGTTTCAGTTCTTGCTAGCTGCCTTTTTGAAAGTTTTTTAACGCTGTGGAAAGTTTGCTGACTTACTGACCTCAGGGCAGAAAGGGCCATGTGATAGATGAAGTTATTTGTTTGTTGTGTCCAGCATTAAGCTTATCATTGGCATGTGATTTTTTTTTTTTTTTTAAAGAAAATGTATAATGGCTAACTAAAGGCGTCAGTAGTAATGGAACAGTCTGTTGTGTAGCAGTGTGTGTTAGGTATTTGTCAACTGTTTTGACACAGAGCCAAGTATTTTAGTATTACCGTATGTCATACCTGTGGGGAACCGATTACTTCATCACTGTTGCACAGCCTTCTCATATTTCATATGCTTCTTTTAATGACCTAGGATTTGTTTGCTTTGACGCTTTCTAAATATGTAATGCTGGGACTGAATGTAGGACAGTCTATTTCAAGGTGCCTCCTCATGCATGTATTAATTACTTTACAAGACCGCCTCACTTCCCAAAAGTTGTGGCCTTCCATGCAGACTTAACAAAGCTGTCTGAAGATCATTTAGTCATCTTGTAAGGTCTCGGACAGAGCTTATCGTCACAGCAGGGTTCCAGATCAAGCGGGGTGAATGAGTGTCTAAGTCTGTGTAATCCGCATACGCACTGTAACTTTGCTTAACAGCTTGTCTCCAGTCAAATGAGCGTGTCCTGTACCAGCTTCATAATGACAGCGCTCTTTTGGGAACTGCAGGAATCCATCCGTTTATGAGCTCCACTTGCTTTGTGGAATGTAAACCTTTGGAAGCCAGATGGAGACTTTCTGATAGCCATATTTGTAGCTGTAGTTGAACAGAGCCCTTAAAGTAGTGTGGTTAGGGATACTACGACTTACTTTTTGTGTTCCAGGCTTCCTCAAATTCGGTGGAATATGGGCGTGTTGTAAGACTTGTTTATGATTAGTTGGTGTGTAGATCCTTGTATTCCCAAGGAACGGCTAGGAAGGCTCCATGAGTAGAGTGGGTGTGGCTTGTGAAGTTGGAAACACCCCACGTTTTATTTGCTAGTGTGGTGGTTCTCATCCAGGGGGCCACAGGCCTGCTAGGGGACCTCGGCACATTTCCAATGGGGCTGCAAGCTTTAAAATAAGTTAAAACAGCAACTCAACAACAGTCATTTTTAATTAAGAACCGGGCTCCCACAGTCTTGGAAAACCTGGATACGAATAATGGAATTTTAATGTCATTTCTAGTCTCCAGGGAAAGTCATAGAAATTTCTGTATTTTAATGTTCACTGTTATATAAAGTTTGTTTATGAAAAGATTTTTTTTTTTTTGAGAAAAGTCTTACGTTCAGTAAGGTTGCATTAGATTAAAAGAAACATTAACAACAGTAATATTATAAAATGCAATTTACAATAGCTATTTTATTTATTCCTGTGATGATAAATCTTCATATTATCATACATTATACTTAATATTATAGATTTTTTTGCAACAATGTCACTTTGATTAATTTTAATTAGTGCTGTCAAATGATTCATTGCAATTAATCGCAATTAATCGCATAATATTTACAGAATCATTTATGCAATTTATATTATATATACAGACATATATTATGTAAACAAATACTTTTTTTGGATGCGATTAATCGCAATTAATCGTTTGACAACACTAATTTTAATGCATACTTGGTGACTGAAAGTATTAATTTCTTTCCAAAAAATAATGGTACTGACTGCACACTTTTGAATAATTTACTCACCCCCTTGTCATCCACGATGTTCATGTCTTTCTTTCTTCAGTAGTAAAGAAATTATGTAAATAAAAACGAGTAGCGATCACTGAGAAATTGCTGTTTGATTAATTTTAATTAGTGCTGTCAAACAATTAATCGCAATTAATTGTATAACATTTACATAATCATTTATAAAATGTATATTATATGTACATAATTAATATATAAGTCCACAGACATATATAATGTAAAGGAAGACTTTTATTTTGGATGCAATTAATCGCAATCAAAATTTGGCAGCACTAATTTTAATGCATACTTGGTGATTGAAAGTATTAATTTCTTTACAAAAAAAAAGGTTCTGACCACAGCATTTGGAACAATAATGTAATGTTTCTAGTTATATTGAACTATATGAGCTCTAAATAATAACAGGTAGCAATCACTAAGAAATTGCTATTTGTGAATAAACAAATCTGTTTAAAAAATGTGTCTCGTGATCACAAACAAATGGAGAAATCATGTAAATTCATTATTCATAAAGTGTAAATCCTGATAAGTATTTAATCCTTGTAACACAGACTTTAATTTAATTAATTGAATATATTGACACTGTTGGTTGAACAAGCAGCTTTGTCACATCAGAAGAACAAGAAATATTGTTGGCCCCTTGTCAAAAATGTAAAAAAAACCCCAAAAAACTAGAGGATGTTGAGGCTTTCACACACTCGCATATATTCAGGCCTTAGCACTGATGTCATTCTCTCTTATACTAGTGATCTCACTGTTGCCCACTCTGTGGTTGATTCAGTGCCAGGCATGGTCTGAGTTTTCTGCGTACATGAGACGTCCAAAACTTCTGCTGTTGCACAATAGAATTTGGCAGAAATGAGGAAGTCATCCACCAGAAGGGTGGTCAAGTTTAAAATCCTCCAGTCTTTTTAGCTTTCTCTCAGCGACAAGTTAGTCTCCAGCATCTATTATGGTAAAAGGCAGGAAGTGCATTTGTTTGTTGAGTAGATGTATAACAGTAGCATTAACATATTTGGTTGTAGTTTACTGTATGATTTCATTGGAAAATAGAGTATTTGTAAGAGATAGAAAATGGAGTGCACGTCTATGACAGCTAAAAGTGGGGTGGTGCTTCATGACTGGAGGGAAGGATGATACTTAATGTACAAAGTTTTTAATGACTGGTGAGAGAGGATTCACGGTCAAATGACCTTATATGGCTAGTCATAGCTGCTGTTTTCAGCAAATGTTTAGAGTGATCACAAATTCTTTAGGGCAGCAATGTTTGTGAATAGTAGTTTAAATAAATATACTGTATATCTTTTTAAACAAAACAAGTTGTGGCTTTTTCAATTAGGCTGATGCACTGCAAATATTCTAAAGTCATGCTTACAGTAACTTGTTGGCACAAAGCAACCAGAAGTCATTCATTGTTAGTGGGAGTTGGTGATCTGAGTGACAGCTTTTGTTTGTAACAGAATGCAGGTGCGACTATCAAGCAAAGTTGGAAAAAATGATTTTGCTGGGGTTTTTTTTTGGATTTGTTTGGATAAAAATGGTGCACGGAAAATCGTGTTAGATATTGTCAGCAAAGTGAGTTTGAGTCATGTCTCATCTTGCTCATGCTGATGCATATGCACTGCTGCTTTTGCTTTGGTTTTTTTTTTTGTTTTTTTTTTAATCAGTAGTAATACCTAACATTTTTTAGTTACTGGCCTTTACAGAATAAAGAAGTTGTAAAATATAAATCTTATTATTTGAAGTTTTTTCCCCCCAATATATTTCATTACATTTTTTAAATAATTATTTTATGGAAAAAAAATTCCACATTTTTTTTTTTTACTTTTATTGCAGAATGTATGTACAGTACACTGCAAAAAAAAAATGTCTAAACTTAAATAATCTGTCACCCTGTTGACTTAAAATTTTCGGTTTAGTCAACTAAAATATTCCAGTTGTCCCTTAAATTAACATTAATTAAATTATTAAGACAGCTGTCTCCCTAGCTGCGCTTCCATTACAGATTTGCGCAAAACATTTGTGATATTTTATAAATGTTGACTTAAAAAAACTATTGCGAGATGACAGTGTTTCCATTACCAATCTTATGCGACTAAATCATAATTATTTCCTCTCATGATAAATCATGGCAACAGATGTTGGTAAGTTTACATATGTTGCAACCACCGCACTAGCCACTTCTGGGATGCTTCTGGATTTTACAGTTGGCATGTGTGATGCGCCACAGATGCGTGCAGTGTAAATAAGGGGTTATTCATGCATTAATGGCAAGGAAAGCTCCTTATTCTTGAGAGCGGCCACATATGATTTGTTTCTTAGAAGTTATAGTACATTAAAGGGATAGTTCACCCAAAAATGAAAATTCTGTCATTAATTACTCACCCTTATATCATTCCAAACCCGCAAGACCTTTGTTTATTTTCTGAACACAAATTAAGATGTTTTTGATTAAATCTGAGAGCTCTCTGACCCTGCATAGCTACGAGAATACTTTTTGTGCGCAAAGAAAAACAAAAATAACAACTTCATTTGTTTTCTTTGCACACAAAAAGTATATTGTAGCTTCATAAAATTACTGATGTCACAGGGACTATTTTAACCATGTCCTTGCTACTTTTCTGTACCGTGTACCGTGTTAGGACCCTTGATGCTGTCTATGAAGGGTCAGAAAACTCTAATATTTCATCAAAAATATCTTAATTTGTGTTCCAAAGGTGAACAAAGGTCTTATTTTTGGGTGTGACTAATTAATGACAGAATTTTCTTTTTTGGGTGAATTTATAAAAAATTTATAAAAAATATTTCATTGCAATTTTGCAAAATATTCCTTTTTCGAATTGCCTGAAAGGCACCTCATTCGAGAGAGAAAACTTTTTGCGATGTTTCCATTGGGCGTATTTTAATTAATTAAAATTTTAAAAAGTCATGGTCAGTTATGCATTAGGAAACGCCTACTAGCAACAGATGTGGCGACTTCATTGTGAACTGGCTTAACTGTGGGGGTGGACGCAATTTATGGACAACTTATGTGTTGCCAATAGATTCCAGCATTGAATATGTATATTTGTTTGGATGAGAGCCATCACTGGTCTTATGATAAATCTGTCCTGAGCTGGATTAGAGGAAGGTTATAACCCCTGGAGCAAGCTGAGCGTTATCACAGAGCGTTAGATTTCTGTAATGCACTGGGGCTAATCTTTACAGTCAGCCCCAGTATCAGACTCACAGGGAGAGAAATGAGGCAAGAGAAGGGAGTTAAAATGCAGCATTTGTTTACAACTTTTAGATCGGGAATGACATCATAGATCCTCTGTTTGATCCACAGCTTCCGTTTGTGGTCCAAATAAAGATGAACACAGCTTTGGCACTTCTGTCCGGTTTTCTTATGCGATGTTGACACTCTTAAGTGTCAGTGCGTTCTTTTTTTTGCATCCGACTTGGAATTTGAAATAATGTGAGTTCTGCATTTCTAAAAATGAATGTCTTCAGTAGTGTGTTGGCTGGGTCTTAGTGTACCGGATGAAGTCATGAAAGCGGAATTCACATACCGGTGCGTTTCCTCAAAAGGCATTCCTGAGCACAGACTGAATGGAAGTTTACCTCCATTAAATTCCAAATGAATGAAACTCTTAAAATAGAATATAAGCCTGGCTGCTGTTATGTAACATACCATAACGGAGCACAGATTAGTGCAGACGATCAGTACAGCATGTCCTTGTGTAGTCATGCTCCAAGTGACTAAAGTGAAATACACTGTTTTGTTGTGAAAGCCAGTGTCCCAGTATCTACCTGTGTTAATAAAGGAAGCACAGATATAGATGGGAGGTGGTGTGGAGGCCTTGGCTCTGCAGCATCATTCAAAGCAGAGGTGTGAATGGCCAGATTCAACGTGTGAAACAAAGTTGAATAATTTCTCAGCATTGCTGTGAGCTGTTTTGTGAAGACATGTAAAAATAAATGGTGTGCCACATTTGGGTGTTTCTTACTTTTAGTACTCTTCAGGGTAATTTTGATTGTCTTGGGTGTGTTGTTGAAGCACATGTTGTTTAAATAACCTTTGCTTTTTTCTCGTGAGAAAAAAATGAACTGAGGCAGCTGTATTTAGTTTCCCTAGAACAAATGTAACAACTCTCCCAAGCCATGTTAAAGGGGTTATCGGATGCAAAGTTCACTTTTACTTGTTGTTTGAACAGTAATGTGTGTTGGCAGTGTATGTACAAATCTACCCTATAATGATAAAAATCCATGCAGTGGTTTTTAATTAATCTGTAAAAATAATATCCCCTTTTTTCAAATCGAGCCATTCTCAGATGTAGGGCTGCACGATTAATCGCACGATATTGTGAGGCACGCTTAGTCAATGAAGCCGGTACTTTGATTAGTAGTAAAGCTCCATCACGTGCGTTCAGCTGGAGCGGCAATTAATACACAAAGCCGTAAATCACTGACAAGCTACGCCAAATCGCGCTCATAATCGAATGCGATTCATCTGTGATTATGAGCGCGATTTGGTGTAGCTTGTCAGTGATTTACGGCTCTGTGCATTAACTGCCACTCCAGCTGAACGCACGTGATGGAGCTTTACTACTAATCAAAGTACCGGCTTCATTGACTAAGCGCGCCTCACAATATCGTGCGATTAATCGTGCAGCCCTACTCAGATGCCTGTCGGTGTGGTGTCACACAGACAGAGGCCACTCACATGTTAGTTGATTGACACGAGCGTCTTACCTCAGATGAGCTGTAACAGCCCAAACTCCATTGTTTCGATGCTGGAGCAGGGATGTAAGTTAGACAAGAATATCTCCGATTGAGGTGTTGTGTTGCTGATGTAATAATGAACATAGTGGTTGTCATTTACTCCCGACATCTGAGCTGCTGAAGATGCAGTGGATTACATTTGTTTTTGAAGGAAATGTGCCTCCCGATCTACATAAATGCGTCTATGTTTGCGCAAATCATTCGTGATCCAGCTTCACCTACAGCAGAAGTGAGTATAAGTGTTTTTTATGAATCTCTGCAATCACCTTTCCTAATAATGTGCTAGTTAGCAAGTTTCACGGTTAAAGTAAACAATCTCTCAGAGCAGCAGAGAGGGGCGGAGCGAGCAGAGCTCATTTGCATTTAAAGGTACAATCCCTCATAATGGGACGATTTTTGCAGAGCTCATTTTGACAAGGTAAAAAGGGTGTTTTTTACACAACCATTGAGAATTTTTAACCAAAGTATATTGTAGGCTTTCCATTAAGACCCTAAAGAATCATATCAACTTGTGGAAAATGGGCATCCGATGACCCCTTTAAATTTATCATTATTGATCTTAATGATGATCTATATGAAGAACTAAACTATCTTGGATTTGACAATAGGAACTTGGTACTTGAGGACTTTTATTCCCATGCTGTTAAGCAGTTATGCTGTTACTAATACAGGTATTTTATAATAGACAGGGATATTTTGTATATTAGTATGCAAATAATGGTCATCTTAAATGTCTAATGTAGTGGACGCATAAGCCAACATACTGTACAGATACAGATAAATGGTAATAAGTTAAACACAGTGTAGAATATAGCAGCTGTGGGTGGAACATCAGCTAATATTTTTAACCACATGAACAGTGCATTGTGGTTATGTATATTTGCAGGTCTGATCGCTCTTGTGAAACTTTTGAGGTTAGCCTTCTACATGCATTTATATATAGGGTTCAGAAGTCTGCTTATTTCTTTTCTTTTTTTATTGTTAAAAATTTATATTATCTGCATTATTTGAGTGAACAATTGCATAAAAAACATATCCTAGTATTTGGTTCAAATCAGAATTTTTTCATATACATTTTATAAGAATTTGTCACAGCATTTTTTTTTCCCGAAACTTTACTTCCAGTTTTAAATTAGAATTTTGAAAATTTCAATGTGATCTCAGACTTTTGGACCACAGAATAAATGGTTGAGTTGGCATCTGTAGATGGCCATTTTAGACTCAAAGAAGGGGTGTTGGGGATCTCAGAAACTAACAGGAAGTGGAACACGTGTTGAGAGTCTCAGGGCTCACAGGAAGTAAGGAAGGGAAGTGCTTTAGTTACACTGGGGGAAGCACAGCCTGGTCATTCTGACATCACCCTCTCAAGCAGATGTTTCTGGCAACACTCTTTTCATAATGCTCATATTGTCACATGACATGAGGCAGCCGTATCAGTTGAATTGGAGCTTAGAACACTTAATGTTGTCATTTGGGAGGGGGTTCTCAGTCTTGAATCAATCACTTGACATGGCTGTCCAAAAAAAGCTGTTCACACCAACATATCTCTGCATGTTTCAGAGAAACATAAACATTGGCTCAGCTTTCCTGAAATAACCAACACACCAAAGATTTTTCCCATGTTAAGGCAACAAGGCTTTTGGAATGGGTTATTTCATGAGAGCCCCTCCAGTATTTTGAAGTCATCAGTCATTCCTGGGTTGTGCTACACAAAGGCAAATTCCCTAAAAATTTTTTTTTAGATGCTAGCATGTTAATTTCATTCAAATGAGTCTGTTTGTTTGCATGTTGAGAACACTGCAGCTTTGTTTGATTGGGCAGATGTCTTAATACAGAAAGGGCCCGTTCATTAAGCCAGAGGCATGAACATATACAAATTTAGTCCACAGTGACAGTTGTGAGCCAAAATAAGACAGGTGGAAATTATACAAAGCAGGCAGTACTTTACATACAATAATTCTTGTCTTTGTTAAGGTTTAATGCACATTTTTTTAATGCACATTCTTGGTTATGCTATGAATGATTTTTGAACACTATTCTGAAGAGGGAAAAATGTTTATGATAATGTCTGCAGTCTGTAACCTTTTTTTTGTTCAAAACGTACTAAAATTCTATAATAAGTGAGTACATCATGAATCTATTTTCCAAACCGTGGTTTTGTCTTATCCTGAATCTCTTCGGTACACCTATAATACGTTTTTGTACTCTGACTAGTTTAGACTGGTTCTGGTGGGAACCGCTGTAGCCTAGTACCTGCGTGATTCCTCATAGACATAAACACAGAGAAGTAGCTCCGGCTACAATGTTCTTCTGCAAGGCGCATGTAATTCTGTTTATTAACTACTAGAGCACCAAAAGTTATGGACTGCAGCTTTAATAGACATAATCTAATAACATGCTCAATCTCTGAAACCACTTTAATATTCTGATGATGTCACCAATGCTTTTATTTATTTATTTGAAATTTCCCCTTTCCAACCACTAGGCTTCATTCTCAAATAAAGCATTAACTTTCCAGAGTTCTTGATTGATAAAGTCAGGTCCTGTCTTACATTATCTCATTGAATATCTTGGTTCACGTAGGAATCAGTTTACAGAATTAAAATGAAATGTGGAGACTTTAATTTTGACTCTAAATTGAGGAATAACAAAGTTTTGCTAGATGTGTCAATGCTGAAGGAAGAGATGAGATCAGATTTTAAGGTTCAGGACTAGAGATGTGAGGATTCACTTAACTCACGGTGTGATACTGACTTCATGATACGTTTTTCTTTTTTATAAGACAAATTATGAATGAAATGGTGTCCTTTTAGTATTGTTTGGACAAAATGATTCATTTCTCTTTGTAAAATTGAAATATGTCAAAAAAAAACTAAACATAATTGAAAATTTAAAACAAATCCCAAATCAAAAGAATAAATAATGCAAATATAAGAAATCTATTCATATAAACAAACTAAAGCTTTGCCTGTGCTTTTTGTTTAAAATGAAATGAACTTTTTTAGAAATAAAATCAGAACTGCAAGATACAAACTCGCAATTCTGACTTTTTTCTCAGAATTGTAAGATAAATTTGGAATTCTGAGGAATGACGTTGGAGTTCAGAATTGCGAGATATTGCAGTTACGAGTTATATATCAAATAACAAATAACAAATTCCAAATCAAATAAATAAATAACACAAATATAAGAAATATCTTTATATAAACAAACTAAAGCTTTGTCTGTGTTTTTTTTTTTTTTTTTTGAAATTAGAAGCAGGCACTGCAGTTTAATTACAATTTAGGCTTTTATCGTTTAATTCGAATTTAATGTTTTGCCACAGTTTATTTTTAGAAATTGAGGAAACGTAATTTTTGAATAGAAATATTACCAGATGTTAGTGAAGTGGAGTGCAACAGTCAAACGTGTCCATGGTTACATAAAAAATCAATGGGAAAGCAGCGCAATCGAATAAAAAACCTGTAAAGAGCTACTACTGTATGTCTGATATTTCATGTTTGCATCGTGACAGGCTGAAAGCTGCTGTTCGTTGTTTTTACAGAACATTTAGAGTTAATTAATAGTGTACTGGTGTTATACCTTTGAGCATTTTGAATTTAAATTATCTTGACTTTTGAGATTTTTTCCTTATATTATTTCTGAACATATACGTATAAGACAAGTTTGTACAAGATGTAGTTGTACTTCATACATCTTTCTGCAAAGATATTTAACAAGTGATTTGTTTAACATTTACATTATGTTGACAACGTCATGTGAAGTGTTGTAGTTACATTTTTCAAGTTGACTAGTTAAAAATGATAAAAATCAAGAATCTGTCAAACGTTCTGAAAAAAATTGAGACTTTTTTGCCATATTTTTTTGCCATATCGCCCAGCCCTAATTACAATTGAAACAAAAATGTTCTATACATGCAGCATGAACAGTTTTTTATTTAAATTAGATTGTTACAAATTTCAAGCAAAAACAGAATGAACTAAAACAGGTCTGACTTCAGCTTTGTGAACATGTACTACATAAAATATATTCGCAAGAAACAAAAACAGCAGAGGGACTGAATGAGAACACAGTTTCACTCTCTGACCGCAAGTGGCGCTTACAGCGAACTGTGGCAATACAGCGTTTTTTTTTTGCTTGCTTATGAACACTACTTTAATATGCATTATACAGAGGTAAGAAAATGCCATCTAAACTTTTCTAAAGACAGTCAGTTCCCATCAGAGATACTTTTATATAAACTCCTACCCCCAACTGTATCGTGATTCGTTTTACATCTCAACCGATTTGAATCGTCACATATTTGTATTGAATTTCAACCAGCTCGGAGTGCATCATTACATCTCTATTCAGGACTGCATTTACTATCTTGAAACATTGATGAGTCCATTAGCAAGCTGAAGTGAAGCTCACTCTTCATGGTCAAGAGGAAAGATCAAATACCTCAGTTTAACATGCAGTTTTCTTTCAATAATTTACTGTAGACTAAAAGGATTATTGTTCCTTTAATGGTATTATGTTTGCATTGAATATGAGTACCTTCCTCCCACATGTATAATTATTTGTGCATTCATCAAACCACATTCGCTCTAGGTTAATGATCGTTTTTTTTTTGTTTTTATTTTAATTGTGTGGACTTCCTAAAGCAGCAGTGTGATGTCTGTCGTTTTATTATGTCTGATGTTTGAGGTTAAAATGTCAGCAACTCTTACGAGGTTTGCTGCTTGGTTCAACAGGTTCTTTGTGCTACACACTTTGCAAAAGTTAGTGATTTGCACAAAAATTGTTGACAAGTTCCTGTGATACATAAAGGGTGACCTTGGTTGGTCATGTGTTGTGGTTAGAGGACAGCTCAGTGCATAATATACTCCTTGTTACAGCAGCAAAGTTATCTTTCATCTCTAGAGTCTATTCAGCTTTAGTCACTCTGCACATTTCTAAATTAAAACTAAGCTCAAGCCACAAGGCACACCAGAAACAATTACATTATCTCCAATGATGAAACCAGTTAGGCAGCGTTGACATCAGTTGCTAGAAACTGCAATCTTTTTCTGTTGAATTCAGGAAAATTCGGGGCAATGTTTACACTGTAGCATGCAAGCCATTATTAATGTTGTAGTTCAGAGTTTTTCCAAATAGGGGTTGTGAGGCAACTGCAGGGGTTTTGTGAGTTGACAAAGCTAATAATTAATTATATCATATAAAATGTAAAAAATAAGTAAAAAGAAAAAAATAAATATACAAACCTTAAGTATTTTATTTTTGCCTGCCTGTTATTAAGTCAGAATTGTGAGATATAAAGTAATAATTTTGACCTTTTTCTCAAAATTGTGTGTTATAAAGTCAGAATTGCATGATACTCGTAATTCTTACTTTTTTTCTCAGAATTGTGAGATACAAACTTGGAATTGCGAGTTATAAAGTTATAATTGCGACATGAAGTAATGATTCTGACTTTTTTTCTCACAGTTGTGAGTCTTGCAATTCTGACTTTTTTCTTGCAATTTTGACTTTTTTTTTCTCCAAATTTTGAGATATAAACTCACAATTGTGTGTTATAAAGTCCAGTTTTAAGGGAAAAAAGACTATGTTCTCAGAATTGTGCGTTTATATCTCACAATTCTGACTTAGTAACTGACTTAGTAACTTAGTAATTGTATGTTGTAACTTGCAATTGCGTGTTATAAAGTCGTAATTCTGACTTTTTTCTTGCAGTTGTGAAATTGTATCTCACAATTCTGACTTTGTTCTCGCAACTCTGACTTTTTTCTTAGAATTGCATGATACAAACTCGGAATTCTGACTTTTTTTCCCAGAATTGTGAGATACAAACTTGGAATTGCAAGTTATAAAGTCATAATTGCGACGTAAAGTAATAATTCTGACTTTTTCTCGCAATTCTGGCTTTTTTCTTGCAATTCTGACTTTTTTCTCCAAATTGTGAGATATAAACTCGCAATTGTGAGTTGTAAAGTCCAGTTTTGGAGGGAAAAAGACTGTTCTCAGAATTGCGAGTTTATATCACACAACTCTGACTTAGTAACTCAAAATTATGTGTTGTAACTTGCGTGTTATAGAGTCAGAATTGTGAGATATAAAGTCATAATTCTGACTTTTTTCTCGCAATTGCGAGTTTGTATCTCATAATTCAGACTTTTTTCTTAGAACTGCATGACACAAACTCGTAATTCTGACTTTTCTCCTCAGAGTTGCGAGTTTATATAAAGTCACAATTGCGAGATATAAACTTCAGAAGTCAGAAAAAAAAATGTTAAAGTAATTGCGTCTCACAATTCTGACTTGGAAAGGTTTGAATTGTGAGAAAAAGATGCAATGACTTTTTTAACATTTTTTATGAGTGGCGAAAACGGGCTTTCGTAATTAACTGATATCAGAGAAGAACAGAAAAAAATGCTTGATTTCTTAAAGCCTACAATGAGCAATTCAAAGGTGACTGAGGCTCTGTAAGATGTTTTTGTAGTGCAATCAATGTCCAAAAAAATTAGTACATAATATGCATAACATGATAGTTTCATAATTTTTTTTTTTTTGACAGATGCTTGACAGATGCAGTTTCTATGAACTATTTTTGTATAGAACTACATAAAAAAAAAAAAAAAATCCTTTAAAAAGTTTTACTTTCTTTGTGTTCGTTTGGAGTGACCTGAGGGTATGTACAGACAGACTTTTCATTTTTGGGTGAACTATTCTTTTAAACTTTCAGATCAAAAGGTTTTTCAGATCATGAGAAACAAATTTAGTCCAAGTGTGTCCAAACTTTTGACTGACGGTGTACACGAGTGTTTTATTAATACAGATTCTAAAGCAAACACTGCTTATCTTGACTGTGAGTGCATGACATTATCATGCAAAGGAGCTCATGCATAGGAAGAGGATATTGGTTATGGTGACTTTTCAGTTCTTATAAGACTGTATTCTGTTCTTCCACTTTTCTTTACACCGACCAGCGGTGGCCTCAGATCACGGATTATAACTGGGTCACTCTATGATTATGCTCTGATTAACTCTGAATGCGGATAACTCGACTACTTGCAACGGTGTAGTGAATTGTCATGCTAGAGACGAGTAACAGGATATAAAAAGACATGGACAAAGGTTGAGGGAAAACGGGGAGGAGACAGAAAAGAGAAACTGATTTGAGAGTGGATGAGTGTGAAGATTGTTATTTCACGTGCATTTGAAATGATGACATCACCGTTTCGCTTCCTGAGGTGAAAGAGCGAGTTGACGCAAGACTCCTTCTCTGTTTGGGGGAGAACCATAGAAAGCCAAACCGGAAAGAGCTTAAGTCTGTATATCATTAGACAGATTACATCTGCAGGCCCTGCCTTATCTGGCTACACTCAGATAAGCCACGGATTGAAAATGAAGTCAGAGAGTCGGCCACCCCTTCTGCTCTTCCCACTTTACCTCGTTGCGAAAATGATGATGTACCGTAGTTGCATACACAGATCTATGAGGCCCGCGGTAGTATCTCTGCAGAGATGGCGAACAGGCACGTCTGGCATCACCCCAGACTCCCCAGCAGGGCTGACACAGCGCCAGCCTCTGCAAACTATGTGTTGTGCTGCTTTCTCGTGGAAAATTGATGGCCGTTTGTCAATTTCATATTGGCTAATTTAAGCTGGAGATAACATCACAGCTGATTGTGCATTTCAGCATGTTAATGTCAATGTTTAAAGCAGGGGGATTGAATTAGAGTTGTTTTTCATGGCCATTTTCACTTAAGTGAGCTCTCAGGACAGGGATATTGCACATCAGTAAGCATCAGCCTTAGTTGTGCATCTAATGTAAATGAATGCATAAAAGCTTCAACTAAAACCATGAGTTGAAGCAGTAAACCAGGTGGCTGTGTATTATACAATCAGTTTTTTTCTTTTTTGGATGCACCAATAAACCTATAAAATGTTATGACTGATACTCAGGGTCAGAAATTAACATTGCCCCATGAAATTGATTTTCAGGAACTTTTTATTTTTTTTACATTTGTGAGGGCAATTTTTTCAAATCACCTTATTGTAATCATCATATTCTGGTGTCTTTAATGTCAAATACTTACATTTATCCAGTTACTTTAATCCATATTTTAAACTGTTGTCAATAACAATAGACTGTTTATAATTATATCTAAATTATGCATGTAAAAACAAGAGCTCACAGGAAAAAACAACTGTTGTATATTGCTTATTATATTGTAATAATGATTATTAATATTGACATAGAAAACAATATAAAAACGTTTTTGTTTTGTGTCTGTGTTTTGGGCATTTCCCATTCTGGCTTCACAGACAAACATGTCAGTCCATGACCTTATTCTAGTCTAGCACAAGTTGCAAAAATCAAGCAAAAATTACCATTAAAATCACAAAGCTACACAATTAATCTTTTATTTACCTTATATGCGCACTGTGCACTCTTGAAAATAAAGGTTCTTTATTGGCATCAGTGGTTCCATAAAGAACTTTGAACATCCATAGAACCTTTCAAATGCAGAAAAGGTTATTTATAGTGAAAAAAAGGTTCTTTACATTTTTTAAAAATGTTTTTCAGAACCATTCACTGAAGGTTTCTTTGGGGAACTGAAAATGGTTCTTCTATGGCATCACTGCAGAAACACCCCTTTGGAGCCTTTATTTTTAAGAGTGTGTTGTTTATAAAAGGACAGTTCACGAGGGTGTGCACTCAACACAGCTTGTACACTTTCAGCGCTGACTAATCTAACCGCCTCTGATTGGCCAGTGCATTCCTGATTTCAACAGAAACGCGTTGATTGGTTATAAGGCTCAACGCTGCACAAAACAGCAAGTAATTTCGCAAATTGACAATTTTTATTCATTTTCACATTTCATTTTAATCGACAGCTGTAATATTGTGCAGGGGCATTTTTTGCCCCTTTGTCTTGAATTTATGGGGCAGTTATGTTCATAGTGGTGGCATTTTTGTGACAAGCCCTCATTAATTTACCTGCTAATAATTGATAGTTAACCCAAATATATATATATATATATATATATATATATATATAATTTTTTAAAATAAATATTTTAACTTTATAGATTGTGTACTATAATTTCTACAACAAACTATTCATGTATTCATGTAAATAAATGTAAAAGTAAAACATTCAAAAATAAAACTGAAGTATATCAATAGTTTTAAACACTTCAATTGAATGTAGGCATTACAACATTATAATTTACAGTATTTAAAATGCATATGCTTTTTTAGATTTGCTAAAATGTAGCCAATGTTGGTGTCACTAAATTTATAATAATATTATTATTCATAATGGATAGTGGAATTTGATGTGTATTAAATTATCCTGATTCGGTCAATTAAACGGGTTGCACAATGTACTTTTGGCATAAATGTTTATTAAATCCTTAAATCATTATGCATTTATTTACAAATGTGACCCGGGACCACAAAACCAGTCATGAAGGTCAATTTTTTTTTTTTTTATTGAGATTTATACAACATCTGAAAGCTGAATAAATAAGCTTTCCATTTATGTATGGTTTGTTGAGATAGGGCAATATTTACGATACAACCAAGATACAACTATTTAAAAAAATCTGGAATCTGAGGGTGTAAAAAAATCTAAATATTAAGAAAATCACCTTTAAAGTTGTCAACATGAAGTTCTTAGCAATGCATATTACTAAGCAAAAATTAAGTTTGGATATATTTGCGGCAGGAATTTTACAAAATATCTTCATGGAACATGATCTTAAAATCCTAATGAGTTTTGGCATAAAAGAAAATTTGATTTTGACCCATACAATGTATTTTTGCCTGTTGCTACAAATATACCCGTGCTGCTTAAGACTGGTTTTGTGGTCCAGGGTCGCAAATGATTCAACATCATTTATGCCATTTTCCGCTCCTTTGTCTCTATAAATAATTGATTCACCTGACATGTCCCATAGCCACCCCTTTTGTGCTATTACCATTGTCTTTTTTCCCATCAGGCTTTTGTTTGGTATCCTGTTGGCTTGTGTTCTCACTCTGTGGGCAAATACAACCAACAATCAGTGTTGATTCTAGAAGGGTAGTGGTCAAAGCTTTTGTGAGCAGCGCTGATATTTAATCAAGAGTGATATGGGCTTTACTGTACTGCAGGATTATCTACATCTCAGGTTTATGACCAGTTAGAAACCCATTCTTTTTAATATCTTGATTCTGGCTGTGAAATCTAGCCTGATATTTGTGTACGCCTATTATAGGGTTTGACGCACTCTTCCCAGCTCTGTATTTAATTAAAACATCCCTGTGTGAAGAGTGTGAACAAGAGAAGCTGCTGGCCACCAAAAGCTCCGTTCTCGAGACGGAGTGTCTGCAAAGTTGCCAAGAACTGTAAGGTTCAAGCGATCCATTGTTTGAGTACAATTAAGACCAATTAAAATAACCAGATTTCTGCTTTCCAGAAAGCATTTTTTGTTGCTATCTGCAGCCTCTCTGATTGTTTTCCCAATGTAAGACTGGCCAGGAAAGCAGATGGAGTCAGCTAGAAGCTACTTTCTCCTTTCCAAAATTTTGGTCATGTTTGTTAGGCCGTTTAACGTTTTGAATGGCTTTTGTAAAACATTGAATTGACCAGCTGTATGTGTTGAATGGTGTGCGCCATCTAGTGGAGGAACACATAATAGCAGCATTTGCACTTGTGCTCACGAGTGAGCCTTACATTAGGACTCTATAACCAAAACGAGGCTGTTTTCTTCTCTCGAGTGTCTCCAATTAGCTAACTTAAGAGTTTACTTCAGGCCTAAGTGGTTGTGTAATGTGTTGACCTGTTCGACTGCAATTTATGTCGCTCTTTATGCAGGAGCTGGGGGCTGCATTAATACTGCTATTGTGGGGGCTTGGGAATTTTCTGTAATGAATAAAGGTTTATTTTGATAAAGAATTTAATAAAGTTCTGTTGCCCTGAAGGTGTGTCGTTAAATCATAATGCAATATTTGGCCCGGTTGACTGTCTGATGTGTTGTCGAGCTGCAATATTAATGACCAGCCCTAGAGTCAAAACACAATTATGCAAAGTTGTTAAATGGTTTTTAATTAGATTTTAGGATTTTAATTACTTTCAATAACAAATGCACATCCGTGTTATACAGGGCCTTACACTATGAAGCCACTTCAGGCTGTTGGATCTGTAATACAATAATCCCAATTCAGTCATTATTATTTGAACAATATCTTTCCTTAAAAGTCTTTGTCGGCAAGTTTGGTTTGGGCTTTGTACCGACCTCTTTATGACCCTTTTAAAGCATTATACGTTCCTGGTTATTAAAGGTTTGTGTATTATTATGGATGATTCACTCCCATGACACACCTCCATTCAGATCAAACCTCCCCTTCCATCCCAACTGTTGCAAAAAGCAGTGTGCAGCCTGCAGGCCTGGGGCAGTGCTATAATGGCTGGGTAAGCGCAAGACCGGGGGGCTGAGAGATTAACCGTAGCGTGAGGAAACCTGCGGGAAGTTCTGCTTTATGGCAGCTTCTCCGCGGAGCTCTGCTCGTTAACACTCATCCCGCTCCGCGCGGCATATGGAGACCCATCTCTCCCCCTGCGTGCTCCATCTCATAAACGCCTATCCCTGCTGTAGCCAAAAAGATAAAGCACATCTGTTAGGAAGTGAGTGAAGGCGGAGAGGGGTAGTGGTGTTTTTTTAAATTGTGTTTGAGGTCAATACAGTCAGACTGATCAGGTTTAAAGATGTATGTAATGGGTTGCTTCATGAAGAGCAGAATTCACAGTGAGATTCTGCAGGCCCTGCTGGATAGACCAGCATGTGTTGGGTTGTGGATTCTGCTAAACAGCATGGGATTGCCTATGTTTTGGTGTCACTGTTAGGATGATTGATTAGCTCAACCAGCAAGACTACACTGGTCCACCATCTTTACCAGAAAAGTCACTTTTTCTCTTGTTTCACAGTCATCTCTGTACTACTTCATACTTTTTTTAGCAGTTGTGGAACTTTGATTTGCAGCACTTTTCATGGTACTGTCTCTCTAGGATGGAATTCTATTGTTGTAGTAATTGATTAAACATGCCTGCTAAATATAAATGATTAAATTAGCAGTTGAGGCATTAAAGAGAGAGTTCACCTCCCAAAAATGTCTTTTCAAAATCAGATTTTCTTTCTTCTGTGAAACACAAAACGGATATTTTTAAAAAAGTGCTGTCTAATGTTGTTTAAACCTCAACATTCTTAAAGGGTTAGTTCACTCCAGAATAAAACCCCCTATATTATCCAAGATGTTTATGTCTTTCTTTCTTCAGTCAAAAAGAAATTATAGCGGACTTCAATGGAGATTGGCGAGTTGAAGGTACAAATTGCAGTTTCAGTGCAGCTTCAAAGGACTCTACATGATCCCAGCGGAGGAATAAAGATCTTATCTAGCAATACAATCAGTCATTGTCATTACTATAGTTAGGGGTGAATCATTTTATCAGTTGTTTATTATTCATGTAACAATACATATTGTAGTTATAGTTTTTATTAAGAACTGTTGCTGTATAGGTTATTACTTTGTCTAGTGCTCTTATGATTGTTTATAGCATGATTTGTGAAAATTTAATGACTATACTGACAGACTTCTTCGAGGTTAGTGTTTGCGTATTTTATTTCATTTTGTAATATACTTGTTCTACAGGTCTGTGTACTAGTGTTAAAGGGGTCATCGGATGCCCATTTTTCACAAGTTGATATGATTCTTTAGGGTCTTAATGAAAAGTCTATAATATACTTTGGTTAAAAATTCTCAGTGGTAGTGTAAAACAATACCCTTTTACCTTGTCAAAATGAGCTCTGCAAAAATCAACCCATTCTGATGGATTGTTCCTTTAAATGCAAATAAACTCTGCTCGCCCTGCCCCTCTCTTCTCTCTGTGGAGTGACTTGCTGTGCTCTGAGAGATAGTTTACTTAAGCTGCATTTAGCACGTTTAGCCACGAAACTTGCTAAATAGCATGTTATTAGGAAAGGTGATTGCAAAAACCCTTATACTCACTTCTGCTGTAAGTGAAGCTGGGTCACAAATGATTTGCGCAGACATAGACGTATTTATGTAGATCGGGTACAGGCACATTCCCTTCACAAAGCAGCTCAGATGTCGTGAGTAAAGGACGACCACTATGTTCATTTTTACATCCAGCAACACAACACCTCAATCGCTCAATCTGAGATTTTCTTGTCTAACTTACATCCCTGCTCCGGCATCGAAACAATGGAGGTCGGACTGTTACAGCTGATTTAGGGCGGGTCTGAGGTAATACGCTAATGTCAGTCAACTATCGTGGAAGCACCATCTGAGAATGACTCAGATGATTTGAAAAAGGGAATATTATTTTTACAGATTAATTAAAAACCACAGCATGGATTTTTATCATTATAGGGCAAATGTGTATATACACTGCCAACACACATTACTGTTCAAACAACATGTAAAAGTGAACTTTGCATCCGATAACCCTTTTAAATGCTACTGTTTTTGACAGCGTTGATAACATTTCTGACAGATAATATCATGGTATTTTTTGCGTTTCTCTTACCGAATATGGCATTCTGTCAGCAATAACCTGTCCGTAGGCTTTTTTGATTACTGTCAGTGAAAGTGCTGGCGATGCAGTGTTGCCAGATATTGCTATTGAAACAAACAAAAAACAAATTATAAAAAAAATTAACTGACATTATTAAACATTTTTTTGCAAATAAGATAAAATAAAAATATTACTGACCCTAAACTGCAACTTCCTACTTTATCAACTTTCTAAAGTGTTAAATTAAGTGGAAAATATAAGTCCAAAAATGCCTATAATAGCTAGATCTGGCAACACGGAGGCTGTGCCTATGCCCATGCCCTCACTCACAACTCTCTCAAGCCTCGTTCACTCCTGCTGCGTCTCGCAGTGATAATTTTCATACCACGGACGCTAAACATTCTTGCAAACTGTCTAAACTGAATTATACATGTCATCCAGACATCCATATGAGGTGTTTTCAAGCAAATTAGTAATTGAGAGCACAATGTTTATTTTTGAACATGAAAAATTTACTGAGGTCTGGACCTCATAGCTGGCTAGGGGTCTGCGCGCATTATGTAGTCATGTTGGAAAGGTCACACATGACGTAGGTGGAATTACCGACCCAGTGTTTACAAAGTGAATGTGCAAAGAAAGTCAAACGCCTTTAGAAAAAAGGTAAAACAATGAAGTAGGATGATTCTGAAGCTGAAGGAGAAAATGAGATGGAGTTTTTCTCCCTGGAGTTTTTTGACGTGGATCACAGAGCTAGTACTAGACCATCATTTGTGGTTAAAATTATATCTTTTTATTTTGGATAATGGGCAGTCGTTTCACTAGATGAGACCCTTATTTCTCGACTGGGATCATGTAGAGCCCTTTGAAGCTACATTGAAACTGCAATTTGGACCTTCAGCCCTTTGATCCCCGTTGAAGTCCACTATACTTATATACATATAATTCCACTCACTTATATGGAGAAAAATCCTGGAATGTTTTCCTCAAAAACCTTCATTTCTTTTTGACTGAAGAAAGAAAGACTAGCTTACAGTCTTGTGGAAGTTTGCCCAGATCACCTGAATTGAATCAATTTTGTGCCTTCTTTAGTTCAGTTTAATGGTTTTGTGGTGTGGGAAATTATTATGATTATTATTTTTTAAAGTAGCCTACAATTACTCCATATAGTCCTCTAGATAATATGTGAATATTAAAACTGTTTGTGTAGTGATTATAGAACAATTAGCAAAATGCTCTTTAGAATTGTTTTGCTAGTGAATATTATGAATATTCTGGTTAATCTAGTTGGCAGGGTTCACTATCCATGTTTAGCCTACAGGCATCTTAATAATTAATCTAATAGAATTATTGACTTATAATTTTTTACATTCTAAAATTTTAAATTTACTGTTTTTTTTTTATTGATACATTTTACAGGTTTTAATCAGATTTCAGAGTGTAGGGTACATCATTTATTTTGGAATCTGCAATAATATTAAATGTAATTTGGATTAACTGAAGTTTCTATGTAATTCTGAGGGGATCATTCTGAGGAATGAGCACATTGTTGAAAGGAGACAGACTAGGACCAAAGAATCCTTGGCAAGCTTTTGCTATTTCCCTTTTCTTTGAGTGGTTTATCTCTTCTTCCTGTATTGTCTCTGCTGTGATACAAGGCAGAAAGTGTGTGTTTATAGTTAGCCTTGCTCATAAACGCTATATTTCTGCTTTTGTAAGGCCAGTTGATGTGAAGTGATATGTTTAAAGAATTTATCTTCATTAGTCCTGCTGTCATGTTGTAAATGAACACACTCCACGTTACATGCCAGATTAGTTTATGTTTGTTTGTGGATGCATAGTTGTACCAGCAGTGGGTTCAGCTTTCTCTGTTGCAGTTTTTTGTTTGTTTATAATCTGATAAGCTTTTTTTTTATAAATCTGTCATTTTTTTGCATGTGATTATGGGTTCTCCCATGCACAAAGGCACAGCAGTGTTTCCATTGGCCCTCATTTCTATGTTGTCCCTTCCCTTCAACAGAACATACACATAAAAACATTGGCTGATGACATGGTAAGGTGTCTGTTTCTTTTATTTTGTCTGTCTTTCTTTTCTCTTATGTTTTTTTATTCTTTTTCTCATCTTCACCCTGACTTCCAGAGCGTTGTTAAATTGAAGTGAATGACAAGGAGAGATCAAAGACAAAAAAGCAAAGCAAACTGTTTTTTTTTTTTTTCTTTTTATCACCCTATCATCAGGTCCGTCATAATCAATCAGTCTAAAGTTCACTCCAGGTCAGCAAGCTGGAGTTCAAGCAGACATATGGCAACTTGATGCAATCGTTAGTGATAAGTTGCCAGACCTTGTATTCATTTTGACTTTGGTCTCTCCTTGAACACTTGCATTTTACAACAGAGTGTGTTTTGATTTTATTAATTCATTTGTTTTAAATTTATCCATATATGCATGTTTTCTCTGTTTTCAATGACGGACTAACAGTGACTACTAGTGCATGGTCTGTTTTCGCTCTCTCTGAGCCAGTAACCCATGACCGGAATGCCAGCAGAAGCCGCTCACATCTCTTTCTAATTAAAATCCTTAAGCACACCATAGTCACATCTGTCTAATGTAGTTCAGAATGCTGTCTGTGATATTGTCTCTGTATTCATTATGACTGTAAAGTGAACATGAACAAGTGGAAAGATGACACAGGTAATATCACCCTGTGCTTTTAAAAGCACAGCTTGGAAAGGTAAAGTAAAAAGGGAGCAGGTGAGTCAAATGTCAAGCTATGAACTTTAAACCATTTTAAAACTTTATAATAAGTAAAAAAACTGTCTTGTACTAACTTAAAAAAAAGACCCCCATTGAAAATGAGACTTTTGTGGTTATTAGTCTATTTGTATGAGCTTTGAGGCCATTTATTTGTTAGAATACTCTCAAATCTTCGACCACAAAAACAGTCTTAAGTACCACAGGTATATTTGTAGCAATAGGCAAAAATACTTTGTATGGGTCAAAATTGTCGATTTTTCTTTTGTGCTAAAAATCATTAGGATATTAAGTAAAGATCATGTTTCATCAAGATATTTTGTAAATTGTTTACCCTAAATATATCTAAACTTAATTTTTGTTTAGTAAAATGCATTGCTAAGAATTTCATTTGGGCAACTTTAAAGGCGATTTTCTCAATATTTAGATTTTTTTGCACCCTCAGATTACAGATTTTCAAATAGCTGTATATCAGCCAAATATTGTCCTATCCTAACATATCATACATCAATGGAAAGCTTAATTGTGAAAAAAAGACCCTTATGAATGGTTTTGTGGTCCAGGGTCACATTTGTTGATTTTTTTTGTTTGAGATACAGTTGTTATTATCAATGTTGAATACTGTTGTGCTGCTTAATGGATTAGTTCAATTTTCTGATAATTTTCTTACCCCCAAGTCATCCAAGATGTTCATGTCTTTCATTCTTTAGTCGAAAAGAAATTAAGGTTTTTAAGGAAGACATTTTAGGATTTTTCTACATATAATGGACTTCAGTGGGAACCAATGGGTTGAAGGTCCAAATTGCAGTTTCAGTGCAGCTTCAAAGAGCTCTACATGACCCCAACCAAGGAATAAGGGTCTTATCTAGTGAAACGATCACCCATTTTATTAAAAAAAAAAAGATAAATTGCTTGTCTTAAAGCAATTTGGACCTTCAACCCGTTGGTTTCCATTGAAGTCCATTATGTGGAAAAAAAACTTCTGATTTCTTTTCGACTAAAGAGAGAATAACTTGAACATTTTGGGTGACATTGGGGTGAGTAAAGCATCAGGAAATTTTTATACTAGAAGTGAACTAATCCTTTTTGTGGAAACTGATGAATGAAAATGAATGAAAATGTAAAAGAACAGCGTTTATTTGAAATAGAAATATTTTAATGTCTTTACAGTCACTTTTGATCAACTTAATGCATTATTTTTGAATTGAAAATTTATGACTCGTGTTGAACTTCAGAGATTTTTGTCTAATCAAATGCTTTCAAATGCCGTTTCCCCTGCAAAAAATGGACAAACCCTTTAAGCCTTTATATGCCTGTATAGCTCTTCTAAACATCCTGTCTTAGTAAGAAATACATCAGAGGTTTTTCACAGGTTCGTAAAAGTTAAACAGTTTTTTTCAGAAGGCCTTGCACGGTATTAGCATTTCCACTGTCAGATACATGTACTGTGTTTATATGTTCTGACATTTGCACCAGTTATTTACTTCACTTTAACTCAACTGTCTTTCCAGCGTGACAGAATCACCAGTTTTCGAAAGCAAGGCATGAAGAAGGAGAAGCCTCTCATCCAGCACCCCACAGACCCCATCTCCACCCAGACCGAGATGCCTGTGCCCCAGCCGCTCTTCGACGATCGCTCCATGAACCTGTCAGAGAAAGAGATTGTGGACTTGTTTGAGAAGATGATGGTGAGTTTGTTTTCAATCTGCACTGGGATCTGCACCATGCTCCAGGCACTGAATGACCTCAGACGCCCTTTTTCACTGGTACATATTAAAGCATCGAGCTTGTGTTAAGGGCGTCAATTAGGCCATCAGTACCAGACTTCTCAGTGACATTTTACCTCGCGCACACAGCAACATAGAATTAGTTCAGCAAGGTTTTTACTAAGCATTCAGCATTTATTGCAAAGCCTTTGTGGAACAGAAGAGTGCTTATTACAAAAAATATGCCAAATATAAAGATTTACTTTAAAGCATGACAGATTAAAAAAACTATTTAAAATGTAATTAAATGCACTTACTTTGATGTGCTGATTAATGTACTAAAGCACAAATAAAGTACTTGATTATAATTTTAACTCGTGTTTTATTTGATGTTACAGTTAAAGATAATGGACTTTATATATACTAAATTACAACATTTTCTTATAAAAAAAATTAAAACGTAACCATATTTTAAAGACCAGTAGACTAGACATAATTATGAAATTACATATGGGTCATTGATGTATAAGGATTTTCGACAGGCCGATTTTTAAATACAAAAAATAATATCTGTTGTAATTGTTCTAACATTAAAAATGTTGTGTACACACAAATGCATATTAAAATTTAAATTAAGTGATTTTAGTGTTTTTTCATCTCAATGAATTGGTCATAGCCTTAAAAAATGTCACGTGGTGTGACCATGATTTAAATTTAAATGAGTGAATTTCCTTAACATCCTTAATTTTTTTAGATGTTCCCAGTAATTAAAGTGTTTAGAAACAAAGTATTTGCATTTATTTTGAGATTTTGTAAATGATGATCTCATATTTTTGTTTTAGAATTTCATTACCGCCTTAAATGTAGTTAGCACAATTATTTTTCCACTAAATTGCATAAAACTGATAAAAAATGTTAAAAATACCATTCACTTAAACATGCTGTAGCAGTGATTCATATTTCACAACCACAGAAATTAGATATTTTATTTTATTTTATTGTAATATAGTTATTCCTATTATTGGTCGCACCACATGATGAGTGGTCGCTCCAAATGACACAAAGGCCTTATATCATTAAAAATCTATTTAAAGAGAAATGTGAAAAGTGCAGCACATGGCATCAAGCCCAGACGTTTCTTTAGACCCAGTTATTTCTGAACTTTGCCCAATCTTAGCTGCTCAATTGACCCTTCGCTGGGAGTTTGATTACCAGGAAATCTGACCAATCATAACGCCAAATACATTGTTTTGTCCGACAAACAAACCAGACAGGAGAGTAGATTAATGTGGGTGGACCTGAACTTGAAAAATTGTGTGTATTGACATCTTTTCACGGGTGAAATAAGATGCCTTCTGATGTTTTCATGTTTATTTCGTGCTATAACTAGTAAAGATGAAGAGGTAATTGGTTCATGTGCTGCTTGAACTGAGGTGCTACAGCAATCTGTCAGGACACATTAAAGATTAATCTGAAAAAATTTATGATAACTTCAAAAATGTTTTCCGAAGCAACAGTTATAGCCAGACGGCTATAACTGTGTGAAGTTAATTTGTGTATTAAGTTCTTTTTAAAACGTTCTTTGAAAGTTTACTAAAGTGTACGTCTTTTTCACAAGGAAGTACTTTTGTGGTAGGTTATTTTTGTTTTAGTCATTTGTATAATGGCTCCTACCTGGAATTGAAACCAAAGATCTGTGGTGACTCATAATAGCCATTTGTTTTCTCATGTATCTGTAGCTGCGAAGTCACGTTTACAGTGCATAGATCGTCAAAGACACCTTATCTTTCCTCGCCTCTCTTTTGCTGTCAATCACAAGTGGAGAATGGGACTTGAGAGCTTTGCGCTCTCTGCCGACAGGTTGCATTAACTGAGCGTTGGCTAGACTTGACACTTGTTCGTTGTCCCCTCTGGGAGAGAATATACATTAGCTACCAAGCTTTTATATGCATGACTCTTCTCGCTAATTCTGTCATTAAGTGTGATATGTTGACAGCTGTCAATAGAGTATCCGCCACATAGGATAGAACAAGCTACTGTTACGGATGGGGAGAAGCAGCGTATTATTGTCTAAACAGTTTTATTTTACTTGCGGTGAGGGCTGAATGCAGTCTTCACCTTACCTGTGAAGTTCCCGCTCTGTTTATCTGTACATAGACACACACACGCCCGCGCACACTCCCTTCAATCCCCAAGACACCACAACCGACAGGGCTGCTGCATACACTGGCCTCAATTGAACTCATGCTTGTTTTGGCCTAGACAAGTCAAATAACAAAATCTGGCTGCAGAACAATGGAAGGATTATTTCCCAGACAAGAAAAATGTTTGCTTTGTATTAGTTTTTTCGGGTCAGAGCTCTCCCCAACCTGCGTCTGTCACAGCGGAGTCTGTCCGTGATGCTTTTTTTTATTATTTGACCGTTTCTGTGGATTTATTGTCTGTAGATCGGAAACTCTGCCAATTTTGCAGCACCTGAGCAGAATGGATCTTCAGTGCCAATTTTATGTACTCTAAACTGCCTTCCAGGCTCCACAGTGAATTGTACACCTCATTAGGTTGATACCATACACATTGATAATTGACCTGTACTTGCGTCAAAGGCAAAAAGATTACTGGACTCCCCGCCAGCCAAATTCTTTGACAGGTTTTTCTAAAGAGGCAGCATTTATGTGGGGAAAGGGACTGCTTACCATCTGGGTGGTGAACAATAGCTCTGTTTTGTTCAGTGTGATGCTTGCAGTGGCATTCTATTGATATTTCTTTTTGCTTTTTAATCTAAACAAAAAAGGAAGAAATTAAAATTGAATTGCATGTACTTGATATAATATAGTTTGCAGGCCAGTAAGATTTTTTATATGTCAAAGACATTTAGTAAAAGTGAATGCAGTTTGGGGTTAGTAAGATTTTTGAAAAAAGTCTGTTATGTTCAACAAGGCTGCATTTGTTTGATTAAAAATACAATGAAACAGTAATACTATGAAATATTACTATACTAAGTATTAGTGTTGTCACAATACCAAATTTTGACTTTGGTACGATAACTGACTAGAATATCAAGATACTACTACTGAACTGATACTACGAAAAAAAAAACGTGGAAGAAACAGAAAAGGAACTGAATAATAGGTGATTCAAATGGAGATCGTTATTTTATTTATAAAACTTTTTTCTGTAAGAACCTAGATGCAAGTAACAAACTAAAGGACAACTACAATAAAACAAAGACACAAATGAAATAAAGAGGGTCTTATGAAATCTGTTTTATTTTTTCCTAAACATTTTATTTTTTATGGACTCTATTTTAATGGTTACATTAAAAAATATATTTATCAAAAAGCATGTCTAATTAATTAAAATCATGAAACTTGCAGGATTTAACAGCAATTTATTAAAAAATGTAACAAAATAATTTGTAACAAAATTTTAAGGCCCTATGAAATAGGTTTTATTTTTCTCAAACTCAGAGATTTGTTAAATTGATAAAAAGTGATGGCAAAGACTTTGTTAGAAAATTTCTATTTTGAAAAAATGTTCTTTTAAACATTTTCAGCAAAGAATCCTGAAAAAAAAAATCACAGGTTCCAAAAAAATATTATTTCCAACATGATTTCTGAACGATCATGAGACACTGAAGATTGATGACTGATGGAAATTCAGCTTTGCAACACAGGAATAAATTATATTTTAAAATATATTAAAATAGAAAACCATAATTTTAAACTGTAATAATATTTCACAATATTACAGAGGTTTTTTTTTTACAGTTTTTTTTTCTTTGAACATAAGAGAATTCTTTAAAAATCATTTAAAATTGTACTGATCCCAAACATTTGAATGGCAGTGTACATATATTATGTTGTCCATTTGATTTGTGTGCTTAAGTATTTTTTGAAGCAGGTGACGAATAAACAACATTTAGTTCATCATTCAGGAAGAAAAAAACAAAAACAAAACAAAAAACTTGTGTGCTGTGCTGTAGATATCACATAAAATATTGGGCATTTCGACATATTGCGTCAGGTTGGACATCAAACATTGTTGGTTCTTGTGTCTTGGGACCAAATATCTTTGATATCAAACATGGTATTTATATGTTTTGCCTTACTGAATTGTGGTCTAGAGGGAATCAGTTTCTTTCAAGTGCAATTATTTTAATATAGTAGTGCATATAGCTGAACAGCGTCCCCTGGTGTCTAATTATGCCTTCACACTTGCTTTGAATAATGTTATAGCAGTTAGGCAGATAGTGTGTCTTTCTTTAAAGCTTTAAAATGTAAAACCTACGCCTGCCTCCCACTGTTTTCAAATGTATTGTGTTAGTGACCAGGTGGCCTGGTCATACGTAAAACTGAGTCATACAGCACATTTTCTGTAATCGCCTTGCATTTTCTGACATGGTGGGCTATAATCAGTTTGATTTGTTCATTTGTTTCAAATCTTTGCACCAATCTTCTATCCGCCAGAGACTCCTGGCCCTCCATATTTTCTTGTTGCGTTAGTAACTGCCTGTCACTCACATAACCTCTCAATTGCTGTTTTTGTTCTCAAGATAGCGGAACATTAAACCTGGGCTTCAATTTGCTGCTTGACAAGCCAGGCAGGTTTACAGGCCTGAAACATGTTGCACAAAACGGAATTGGCTTTTTTTCTATTGAAAGCATAATAATCATAATGAAGCAATTGAGGGAAAAACGTTTTGGTCTTCCACTTACCATTGACATTGAGATTATAGATCAGCTAGTCAGTTGGTCTCCATGTAGAAAAGATTCATAAGCCACGAAACAAAACCACATTCAGCCTAATGCATGAAGCTGTGGGAGATCTTTCATTCTCACGTTTCCCTCCTGCGTGCTGGTGGCGCTCGCAGGTATCGATTCACATCATCAGTGTTAAAACTAAATTTGAGGTCATTCTTCAATATAAAAACTTGAAGTATTGACCGGATGCAAATAAATGTGCTTTAATGCCAGTGGGCAGATCTCTGAGATTGCAGTGGAGCGCAGGGCTCGGTGCAAGAAAAATAAGGGTGCACTAATGTGGTCAGTCATCAAAGGGCTCTGGTAAACACAGAAGCTCTTCGACAAATGAAAGCCCTGGCTCTTTGATGAAGGGGGTTAGTGGCCGTGGCACTAAGCGTATGATATTCTTGCCTTAATGCGTGCACAAGGAGAGAGAGCCGGTGTCGCCGTCCTTGCCATTGTGTGTGCGTGTGCGCAGCTGGACTCGAGGCCTGATAAAAATGCACAGCGGTAAATCCTTTCATGAGCTGGGTGACGGCGTGTTAAGACACGGGTGAGGGCTCTTAACGTGCCTCTCGTGCTGAGAAACAGCGCTAGCAGGATGTGACATGCCAGATACCCGGGTTTGCATCATCATTCAGTCAACCACAGCTATTTCTCCAGCACCATTAACATTCAGATAGAGAGAGAGATGCGTCTGGTCCGAAGAAGGACTTGGGGATTGATGAGGTCAGACCGTTACCCCTGCAGTTGCAATCACCCTCCCTACAACTGTTCTTCTTCCTCCCTTGTACTTGGGGAGCATTTTGTCAGCACACTCAGATGCCATTTGTCCATTCGTCTAGCTGTTTTGGAGATGCCCATTGTACTTTTGGCTTCTGTTGCATGTACTTTAGTTATTTAGTAAATGCACTAGATGCACTGAAATATCAGTGGCGACGTAATTGTGACAATCCCATCCTCTTTCTTTCAGATTGACGGAGAAATAGCTTCTCCTTGAACTTTTGGCATTGTATACGCCGCTGGACTCTCAAAAGTGCATTTGGCTTATTTTGATTTATGCCACTTTGACTAATAAGTGTTCTTTCGGCTGTCCTTACAAACCTAAGCAGATTGCTTCTATTTTGAAGAATTCCTCAGAAGCCCACTGCAAAATAACCCAATTGACCAAGATCAAACATGAAAAATTATGCCTTTTTTCCTCTAGGAAACTTGGCCACTCTCCACAACAATTTAAAGTGAGAGATAGATCTGCTGATACCCCTTTTCCTGGCACTCTTTCTCTGTGCCCTTCAGACTCGCATTCCGTACACACTGTATTCTCTTATTGTTAAAGGAGAGGTTCACTTCCAGACCAAAAATTTACAGATAATTTACTCAACCCCTTTGTCATCCAAGATGTTCATGTCTTTTTTTCTTCAGTCGTAAAGAAATTGTATCTTGAGAAAAACATTTTAGGATTTCTCTCCGTATAGTGGACTTCTGTGGTGGTCGCGAGTTTGAACAACCGAAATGCAGTTAACAATCCCAGTCAAGGAAGAAGGGTCTTATCTAGCAAAACGATTGGTTATTTTCTAAATAAATGGACAATTTATATACTTTTTAACCTCAAATGCTCGTCTTGTCTAGCTCTGCGTGAACTGCGTGCATTCTGGTTCAAGACAGTTCTATCTCCTATCTCATTAAATCCTCCAACTTCAAAATCGTCCTACATTGCTGTTTTAACTTTTTTTATAAAAGGGCATTTGATCTTTTTTGCATGTTCACTTTGTAAACACTGGGTCGTTACTTCTGCAGCAATGTAGGGCGATTTTGAAGTTGGAGGAGAAAATGAGATGGGAGTTTTTCGACCTACCCTAACTGTCAATAGTCAAGGCGAGCATTTGAGGTTAAAAATGATATAAATTATCATTTTTTTGGAAAATAACCAGTTGTTTCGCTAGATAAGACCCTTCTTCCTTGGCTGGAGGCATTTGAAGCTGCATTTAAACTGTTCAAACTTACGGGCACCATAGAAGTCCACTATAGAGAGATCCATAAAGGGGTGCTATTATGCTTTTTCACTTTTTGAACATTAGTCAGTGTGTGGGGTGTATCTTTGGGCATACAAGATCTACAAAATTACAAATCTCAAAGTCCACTCCAAAAGGAGATATTTCGTTTTTAAAAAATCCCTTTTCAAGAACTACAACGAACGGCTCCTTTGGACTACAGCGTTTGTTTTCCGCATGCATAAATCCTGCCCACGGAAATTTGTATTGTTGGAGGGAGGGTAGGGATAAGGTGGGGGATTAGCCCAACTTTAGTGATGCAACGCAGAGAACTGCTTCAACGAGCTGCAGTGCGGCGGGTATAAACACAAGCATTGACTAGAGTGGCCGGTTTAGAGCTATAACGCGCCGCAGACGTGTGCAGTACAGGGGGTCGAAACACATGCCGAAGCCGCGATCTACTCCGGTTGCGCGTCGGAGCCGTAACGCCCCACAGATGCGTGCAGTTTGTGGTAAGAGATTTATTCATCATACAGTGTAGATAGCTTCACTTATAACGTGAGTGTTTTTTAAAATGCATAAACTTGCACTAGAATAGGCTAGGCTAATCAGTGATGATGTTCTTTGATAATGTTAGGCCTTTTAGCCTTATGCTGGAGCTGGTTTCTGGCAATGAAACTAAGTATGTAAATAAATAAATACATTAGCACGATGATATCATGTATTGGCGATCTCGCAGGCTGATGACAGGACCAAACACTGCTGTGGCGTATTATGTACTCACCCTCCATGCATCCTAGGTGTATATGACTTCCTTCTTTCAGACGAATGCAATCGGAGTTATACTAAAATTTATCCTGGCACTTCCAAACTTTATTATAAAGGCCTCTTGTAGCGAATCGATGCATTTTTGTAAGAAAAATATCCGTATTTATAATGTAAGAATCACTTTAATCTAGCTTGCACTAACAGTTGTACACGGAACTTGCTTCTTTGACCATGGGCGTGGCTGTACTAAAACACTGTTTAAGTTGTGCGCCAATCGCAACGCAGTGGAACAGCTAACCAATCACAACACATTTTGTTTTTCGGAAGGCAGGCCTTATTTAAACTCGGAACTAATCGAGCCTTATGTGCCAGGCTGAGAGAGATGTATTGTAATAATGTAAATTATGTTAAAAATAATGTATTTTCAAACCACCAAGCATGAAAGCATGCTCTAGTACACCCCCAAAACAAAATCAAGACTTTGTAAAAGAGCATAATAGGACCCCTTTAAATGTTTTCCTCAAAAAACATAATTTCTTTACAACTGAAGAAAGAAAGATGTAAACATCTTGGATGACAAGGGGGTGAGTAACTTCTGTAAATTTTTTGTTCTGGAAGTGAACTTCTCCTTTAATGGACTGTATTAGTAATTTTATTATTCCTGTGGATGACGTTATGACGTTTCCTCAGCACTTAGATTAATAGTTTCAAATTGGAGTATGAAGTAACCGGTCTCAAATTGCAACTGATAAGTAAAAAAGGCACTTATTTATGCCTTTGCATCAGTGGATCCGGCTGCTTCAAAATCACCCCTCATTGCTGTTTTAACTTTTTTTTTTTGTAAAGGCCGTTTGATCTTTGTCTGTTCACTTTGTAAACACTGGGTTGCTACTTCTGCAGTGATGTAGAACGACTTTGAAGTTGGAGGAGAAAATGAGATAGGAATTTTTCGACCTACCCTAACTGTCTTGAACCGGAATACACAGCTTTCATGCAGAGCTAGACAAGGCGAGCGTTTAAGGTTAAAAAGTATGTAAATCGTCATTTTTTTTTTTTTAGAAAATGACCAAACGTTTCGCTAGATAAGACCCTTCTTCCTCGGTTGGGATCATTAAGAGCCCTTTGAAGCTGCATTTAAACTGCATTTTGAAAGTTCAAACTCGCAGGCACCACTATATTGTCCACTATATTGTTTCAAGCTGGAGTATGAAACAACCGGTCTAAAATTGCAGCCGATGAGTAATAAAGGCACTTATTTATACCTTTGCATCAGTGGATCCGGCTGCTTCCATAAAAGGAATCAATTATGCCAGCCCTGGCCTTTGATTTAATAATTCCAAGCTTTGAGGACATAATTAATTATGATGGGTAAATCATACTGGAGAGCGGGAACTGGATTAAGGAGCCAATTAAGATGCCACATCAACAGGGCTCACTGATTCATTAAAGGCCTTGTTTTACGTGAGGGGAGAGGAGAGAGACAGTGGCTTGATGTAAAACTATTGAGATGTTCATCTTTGAAAAGATGTCCTTCACTTTAGCACCAATCCAGCGGATGTTCTGTTAGCCAGATGTAGCAAACGCACAGAGTAATAGTTTTCAAAAGTGGCTTTTTTAAAGTGTTACCTTCAATTAAAAAAATAAAGCTTGATGAAAAGATGTACAAGTAGCTTTGAAATCGCCAACCCTCACCTTTTCCTCCTTAAGTATTTACATTGTCAGTCATTTAATGTTTTTTTTTTTGTGGACACCCACACACTGACAGCTCTTTGAAAGCATAGAACACTCAGTCCCTTTTCTCTTCACCAGAGGGCAGCGTGGCTCCATAGAAATACAGCCTGTGCGTATCTCAGGAGAAAGACTCTTTGTGTGCATACAACATCTCCTTGACTTGTCATGGAATTGATAAACATATATCAAGGATTTATTACTCGATCTAACTTTGGTTCTATAGGATGGTGTCCTTACTGTGGTCATGAATGTGCATTGAGAACAATTTTCAGAAAATGTTAAACAAAATTTCGATTAAATCTATTTTATTGTCATCTACAGGAGGATATGAACCTGAACGAAGAGCGCAAGGCGCCGCTACGAGGGAAGGACTTGAGCACTAAACGGGAGATGGTGGTCCAGTACATTTCTGCAACAGCCAAATCTGTAAGTGCGCCACAAAACCCGGGGCGGCCGGTCTTAGAAAGAGAGAAACAGAGAGAGGAGAGAGTGGGGATGAACCACATGACGAGACACTATGGAATAATGAGCTTAACCTGATCTGCTTTCTGCCTCTGTTGCTAAAGCCCCAAATCTTTGATTGCTGCCTCCTTTAGCTCTCCTTTTATTATTTATTCTTATTTATTTATTTGTATTTTTTCCTCCTCACCTTTTTTTTTTTTTTTTTTTTTTTTTTTCCTGGGTGCTTATCAGGCTGCTTTTGTTGTATTGCACTTTCCAAAAGCTTCATATTGCCGGGGATCAAGTTTTCATTAGAATTTGGTACGCATCACTGTCTCTGCTCGGTAAGCTGAAACATGGCTCTTTCATCACCGTAGATGAATAAAGGCTAGAACGCCACCGCCTCATGGGGTAATCCAAGGCTTTTGGGGCGAATTCTCTTCATTCCTTTTATGAAGTAGGTCCTGCCGAGGTTAGGCTCCGAGTAAACACCACGACGGCTGGCCTTCGGCGTCCGTTTTCATTAGCTTTCCTCCCGGCTATGATAATTAACCAGCATTATTAATAATGATGATAATCAGAGATGATTGAATTCTGCTGCAGACTCATTGTCGGCCCTGCGAGCCTGGCATGCATTGTGAAATATGATTCACATATTAGTATTGTAGTCTCAAAGCTGAAAGAGGGAGGGGGTTCCTGTCTCTCTGCACCCCTGTAGCCCCCTCAGCACCACCAGAGGCACTCACCAGCAGCATGTCACTGTGGAAGCTGTACACAGCGCTCTGACAAGCAAGGAGGAGGTTTGGAACGTGTGCTCTGCATTCTAGGGAAGAGATGTGCTTTTATGTGATAAGAGATGTTTACCACAGGCACAACACACTTTTCCCTGTAATGCTCAACTCTAGCACCCAGAGATCTCCTCCTCCTCCTCTTCCTTTTTTAAACATTCAGCTCAAGCTACTAACCAAGCTGCGTACCTTATCTGCATGCTGCCGATTTTGTGGGAGTAGCACAAATTTTTAACCTTTTTCAAATGATTATTTTAAAAGTGCCCTTGTCTTTTATGATTTTTGATATTTATCAGTCAAAGAGCGTTTATGGCTCTTTCTGGTGACGAACACTTGAAATCAACATGAAACAGAATATGTATCCATTTCTGTAATGTGACACATTTCTGAGTCAAATGGAAAAGAAAAAGTAGGATTGCCTCTATCCGTTTGAATTTTTTTGGCATCATAAAAACTGGTTAGAGGGGAAAGATTGAAAAATTGGTGATGTTAAGAATTACATTTGAGAAATGTTATTCAGCGCCCCCAGAGTCATCCCAAATACAATTATATTATAAAACTGTCTTTTTTTTTCTCAGGCCTGAAAGTAGGTTTTTTTTTTTTTTTTTAATAAAGATGGGAAATTTTGGTAGTGTTCTTTTTTTCTAGCTGTACTCAGCTCGACAATGTTTCATTGGCAGTGATTTGCCCTTCTTTTGTTAAAAACATTCAGAAAGCACAGAAAAATATTGGACATTAGACTGTGGACATTTAAAATGAACATTAGATTTTAAAAAGAATGGAACCCTGGTTATTTTGCTAAAGATAGCAAAAACTCAATTTTTCTAAATTTTAGTTTAAAACATATTTTAATAGAATGCCCAATATTAAATATTATACATCATTTTTACTCAGAAAATATATTAAAAGACATTTTTAAAAATGTCTCTTCTTTTTAATTAAATTGAAAAATTCTCTATTATTTTTGACCCTGGACCACAAAACCACTCAGAAGTGTCAATTTTTTGAATATGAGATTTATACATCTGAAAGCTGAATAAATAAATAATAAATAAATAGGCTTTACATTAATGGTTTGTTAGGATAGGACAATATTTGGCCAAGATACAACTATTTGAAAACCTGGAATCTGAGAGTGCAAAAAAAAAAAAATCGAAATATTGAGAAAATCGCCTTTAAAGTTGTCCAGATAAAGTTCTTAGCAATGCATATTAATACTCAAAAATAAATTTTGATATATTTATGGTGGATCATGGGTCATGAAACATGATCTTTACTTAATATCCTAATGATTTTTGGCATAAAAGAAAAACTGTATGTAAAAATGTATTTTTGGCTATTAATACAAATATACACATGCTACTTAAGACTGGTTTTGTGTTCCAGGGTCACTTGTTTTTGTTACTTATATTTTTTTGTATAGTGATGACTTCTTATGAAAATGTTAAATTATTATAAATTCTGGATTGAAATTATACTATTAATGTCGCCATGAATATAACCATTGTTGCTGATGTAGCATTAAAACATAAATAAATAAATAAATAAAAATAACTATTTTAGGTTTTTTTTTTTTTTTTTTTTTTTTTTTTTTTCCAGAAATTAGTATATTTACATAGTGCAGAATAAGACCTAGCATATGTATTGAGAAAATAAATAGGTCCATTTTGATTCTATGTTTACTTTAATCATGTTTTTAAATTTCACAGCTGCTGGAAGCATGAGATGGCAGGATCTTTTTTGCTGCAAGTGTTTTTTCACTTGACTACTGTAACTAAAACCTTCACATTCCGTTTTCCTCCCAGAGATCACTTTCGCAGTCATTGTGCGAATGCACTTTCTTTGTATATCGAGTAGCTACCAAGGGTGTTTTGGAGTTGCGAGTTGCACGAACTAATGCTTACACGCACACACTGACACACGTCCAGAGAAAGTGGCTCCTGTGCTGTCTGTCTCCGACTGCACTGGGTCAGTGTCCTCTCTTTGGTTGGCGAGTGGGAGTAATTAAGTGGTGGTCTGGCGGCAGAGGAGGCCCGTGGTCTCCGCTTGAGCCGCTGCAGGTGTAATTTAGCAGGGGTGAGAGGGGCCAAGAGCAGACAGCACGGAGACGGCCTCTGCACACCTCCGCATTAATAACCCAAACCCGTCTAAATAAAAGAAGGGAGAGCGGAGTCCATCCATCCCACTTAATCTGCTGCTATCTCCCCGAGTGTGCCGATCTGCCTACAGTAGATTGTGTTTCAGCACACAGCTTTACAGAGCAAATATTAGTGGGAAAACAAACCCATCCGATCCACTCCTGTCGCAGCCTGCCTTCCTGCCTGCCTGTCTGTGTGCGGCACACTCCCACAGCTCCTGCCTGGCAGGAGGGCAGAGCGATGAAATAAAAGAAGGACGGAAGAATAGAGAAGTTTCACACCAGCGACGTCTGTCCTCTTTGATAGCTCTGATATTATTGCTTGTGTGACAGAAACTTACAGCTCCCATGGTTCACAGCTCCTTTTATTATTTACAGCCAACACCTCTTTTCTTGCAACACATTTGTGCATGCTTTCATTATATTATACGCTCACACCTTTTTTGTTTCTTCACACTGAACGTTTTTCAGTAGCTATTTGCCAAGGAAAAGTAATATATAAATGCATATTTATTAGCATCGTTAAGTCCTTCGCATGCTTTTTTTTTGGAGAAACAAACATTTTCTTCTTAGAGGCATCCACTAGAGTGCTTCAGCATGCAAAACTAAGAGTTCTCACCACACTTTCCAGGGGGTCTCAGTAGGAGACTTTTAAATGACTGCCATCTACAAACTGTAATGTCTTTTTAAGGGAAAATGCCTTTGCATTTAAATATTCAAATACATACTAAATGAATATTTAAATACATAGTCCTCATAGAAACTTAAAGGTGTATTTTTAATTCTCTAAAAAATACATGAAAATGCATTCATTTTAATAATCAGGGCTGTCAAATGATTAATCGCGATTAATCGCATACAAAATAAAAGTTTGAGTTTTCCTAATATATGTGTGTGTACTGTGTGTAATTATTATGTATATATATATATATAAATACACACAATTAATGTATATATTTAAGAGAAATGTGTTATTTTATTACAAAATATTTTTATTTATATATAATATAAATTGCATACATGAATATGTTTGTATTTATATATACATAATAATTACACGCAGTACACACACATTTATTAGGTAAACGCAAACTTTTATTTTGTATGCGATTAATCACAATTAATCGTTTGAAAGCCCTATTAATAATTAAATAAATTGACTAAATAAATAATGTTATTAACAGGTATTTTTTTTTACTTAAACCAGCTTTTGAACGGGAACAATACGGAGGAACGCAGGAACAGAACCGTTTAAATACTGATTCTGCTCATGAACATATAATTTTTTTTTGTTTTTGTTTTTAAGCCCTACTTTATACAGTTGACCCATATCGGTATCATAATCGGCCAATAGTTGTTTGTTAAAATCAGTATTGTATCGGCCAAAAAAAAATCCTATCGGTGCACCCCTATTATTATTATTATATTATTTATTTTTTTTTTTTATATATTTTTTTGAAACAAGTATGCACATATATTCCACAAAAATAATAGATGTTTTTTTTTTTCTGTGATCCTCTGTAATCAGCCTTTGCTTGTTTAAATATACCTTATTTGTAGAAGTTTACCCGTTTCATTTTTTTTAAATGCTAAATATCTTTTGCAGACTGTATTTTTTATGTATGTAACCTAAGCATAACTGTAAGCCACATACAGTGCAAACCAATGTTACCTTGATGCACTGCGGACGTCCTTGACCATTAACTTTTCATGAAATGCTTTCTCTCTTTTTCAGAGTCTGACAGGTGTGTCATTGTCCTCACGAGTGCCAAAGCATGTCTACAACTAACACAGTTATTTCTCTCCCGCTCTGCCGGTGTCATAAAAAGCTTTGACTTTGCTTTACTGTTTGGCTCTTAAACAAAATGATTCATGTAAGGAACAGAATGTGTCTAGGCAGGGTCTTTGAGGGGGAAGGAAAAGATGTCTTACCCAAGATAGTCACCTGAACATTGTCAATACTGTGGTGCTGTGAGACACGGAAATGGAATGGAAACTTAATTACAGCACAAGTTCTTGTAATCATTCATGACAGTTTTTGAGCGATGAACTGATCCTGTCTAGGATACAGGAGCTAATAAATAAATAACTAAATGAATAGATTTGTATCATGGAGCATTTGATGGTCATGAGAAGAGCTGGAATGAGGATATAAATACCCGTCTCTTGATAAGATGACATTTCTTCAGAAGTTTGTTTACAGGAGCTTCTTCATAATAGAGCTTCTTCATAATTAGCATATTACATGACTGCCTAATTCTGCATTACAACAATTACCATCATCTGGTTTAAGTTTTCATTTTTTTCCTCGCTCTCTATGCTCCTCAGGAATTGACAGCATTAATACCACAGTAAAGTGACAATGAGGTGTTGTTTTGTGAAATTTGTGTAAATTGATGTTAGCAGCAGCTTTTCCCCTCAGGCTCCTCCCTGACAGTTCTTTATGTGGTTTCAAGATAATGTCTGTTCTTTTGATCAGGCTGCAGTAAAAATACAACATTCATCAGCACGGCGCTAACAGCATTTGGCAGCCGTCCAGCACGTCTGGTGATAGCGAAAGCAGATGACTTTTCGTTTTGGGTCAAGACCCAAAGCCTTAACAATTCGTTTGAGCATATTTGCCTGGGTCTAGGATATACAAAATTGAATTCAAAAGCAGCGCTCTATTGATTTACACTGTTAAAATGGACTTTCTTATAGTCTCAAACCTTGATTTAAAAAATCTGATCGTAGGAGTACAGCTATGTGAAAACAAAAAACAGATCGTATTTAGAAACTACCGCTTCGGTATTACTGAAGAAGTGAGAATAATACTTGTTTAAGATAAATCTGGTTTCAGTTGACTGCTCTCAGAGAAAAAAAAACAACTTTTCAGCCCAGCAACTGTCATTACGGCATGGTCAAGAAAAAAACATGCTGACTTTGTCGAACTCTGAGATATGATGTATAATTTGACACTTGATAGAAAGTACCAGTGACATTTGATTGATTTTTGGCCTGTGGAGGCATTTTACGAGACCATCTGCTCATGAATAAAATACCACATTTGGGTTAATTTAGTATAAAATCTACCAGATTCGTACAAAATTTCATTTGTATTGCCTGTCAAAAAATGCCTTGAATATAGAAACCGCTTGATTATAATGATGTAATGATTTGCAGTTTGAAAACAATAGATTGTTAAGGTAGGGTGTTATTTTTATGTACTTTAAAACATGACATTTTTGAATCACAGTCACACCACAAAACCAGTCATAAGTCGCATGGGTATATTTGTAGCAGTAGCCAACAATACATTGTATAGGTCAAATTTATCGATTTTATTTTATGCCAAAAATCAGTAGGATATTAAGTAAATATTTAATAAAGATATTTTGTAAATTTCCTACCGTAAATATATATAAACTCTAGTTTTGATTAGTAATATCCATTGCTAATAACTTTAATTAGACAACTTTAAAAGCAATTTTCTCAATATTTCGAGTTTTTTACACCCTCAGATTCCAGGTATTCAAATAGTTGTATCTCGGCCAGTGTTGCCAACTTAGCAATTTTGTTGCTAGATTTAGCAGCTTTTCAGACCAACCTAGTAGTTTTCCTGTGTAGTTTTCTTCAAAAAGCACCTAGCAACAAATGTAGCTATTTTTAAAATTTATTTGGCAACTTTTAACAACTATGACTCATGATAGAAAGGCTCACATTTTCCCTCTAAATTACACACACACACACACACAAAAAATGGAAATCATAGCTGACACATATCATGTAAATCAAGTTTCTAGACACAGCTGTTCAATAATAATTAATTTATGAGAACACTTTGTTATTAGTTTCTACCTGCAAAAATGGGGAAAAAAGCACTGGTAATTTCTAAGTTGCAACCTAAGAACACAAAATACAATGTGTAATTTTAAATTCAGGTAAAAACCTGTGAAAATCAATGCACAACATTTCTTCAAATTAACACCGTGCATTGTGCTGTATTTTACAGACTTTTCTTAAAGTGTACTAAACATCAACCATACATCAATAACATCTCAGTTTCAAAAAATTGACCCTTATGACTGGTTTTGTGGTACAGGGCCACATTTTATCAGATGTTTCTCTCCAGTCATTATGTAAAATGACCAGCGAGCTGCTTTTAAAAAACTCAATCTGTGATCAATTGATCATGATCTTTATGTTCCAAGCAGTCATCAAAATGGCAGACATTGTCTTTGGTGTCGGTCTAAACCCTCTCTCTCTCCACCCTGTTAAGTTGTGTGTAATTCTCAGCTGAGTAGGCAGCATAGTAGAAAAGGGCCAGTGTGCCAGTGATTTAAGTATAAGCTCTAATACTTGAGCTTAGATAGTACCGGAGAGATTCTGGCCTACTAATGATTGTGCTGTTTGTGTCTTTTTGCACATTAACTACCCTCCGCTGACCGCTGCATGCAGATAACTGGGAGCAAAGTTGCGGTAAGTAGCAAAATTATTTATTTGCTTTTGATTTGTGGTTGTGCAATCTCTGTGTCTTTGCTATCTTTCTCTCTCTTCTTCATTTTTTTATTTTTGAGAATATCTAGAAAAGTAATTTCTATGGCTTTCTATTTCTATTTTATTTTCAGCATTAGTGTAGTTTATGGACTATAATTTGAAGAAGTTCTACTTTTTTTCCCCCCACCCTTCCCAATCCCTGCATGTAAATTGCACATTTAGAAATGAGTGATTTCTCAATTGTGCTCTCTGAGAATAAACTAGGACCTTTTTTGTTAGTTTAAGCAGTTTTTCTTTGAAATGGATCACTGCCTAACAGATATTAGCATTTAAATATTGTAACACCAGGGATGAGCAATAGTTTTTAGGCAAATAATCATAATCTGTGATCTAATCTGTTTATTCTAATGTTCTGTATCTAAATGGGTTTCATTGTGTTCATTCTTCCCCCCAGACAGCGTTCTGAGAATGTATCACTTAATTAGATTTTCCCACACACACACGTTCCGTGTTGATTGAACAGCGGAAAAGATATTGAGTGCGCCCCCGCCCCCCCCATCCTATAAATACGTTCCATTTTGCAGTGGGACGTTCGGCACAACCCATTTGCAAAGCCATGTCTTTGTCCCAGTCACATTACAGCGTGTCACTATTGTTTCTGAAATGTTCATAGCTGCTCATGTTGTTATTGTCACTTACTTTCGCCCCTCGCCCCCCACTTTCTCCAAAATGACGGTAATAATCTTTATAAATATATACTGTCGGGGCGATGGCAATGTTTCCTCATTTCACAGCTCTGTAATGCTGTAATTGCAGACTGGCTTCTACTATTTCTCATGTAGTGCGGTCCCATAGCCCATATGAGGCTGCTTGTTATTTGTTTTATTTTATTTATTTAGAGGGGCTCCGTTATTGCCTCCGCAAGTGTCACTTGTCATTTAAAATGCTGTTTTATTGTGTTGCCGAAGCTATGAGAAAGGCCCGTAGATGTACGTGAGGAAGCTTGAAGATAAGGTAGCACAGGTAAATGTTGTTATTTACAATACAGCAATAAGCTGCCGCAACAGACTCATTTATTTGTAGCGAAATGGCCCGTTCAATCAATGCTCTCATGCTGCTTGTGCGTCGAGTGATTTTTCTATAAACTGTCAGCGATAAAACATGCTCGATGCTGATGAGCATGGAAGTATGTTTTGAATGTTGCATCACTTCTCAGGATAGAGCAGGAAGGTTACTCGGGGATCGTCTCTATCGAAGAACTGTCTGACAGCGTGCACCACAAACAAGTCCTCTCATTTAGAAGTTTCGCACAGTTCAGAGGTTCCTGTACTTCCTGCCATTCCATCTGACTTTTGCAAGCACTTCCTACGGATGGGAGAGGGTGAGGGCTTGCAGGGAAGCTGTCAGCTCTTTCATTCTCCTTGTTTTTGTTTCTCTCTTTCCCAATATCCCACCTTTATTGGGTTTTATTGTGGAAACTATGTTTCGGTGGGGCCAAGATGACGCCCTCTCACTGGGCAGATTGCTATTTCCACGCTGTCGGTGCGGTTTGGAGGCAGACTGACCTGCCACGTCTCCCTCAGGGATGAAATTTCTCCGGCACGCTCTCGCAGGGCTCAGATTCGCTGGTCAGCGTGTCCGCATGCTGCTGAGTCACATGCGCTTCAGCAGTTTTGTATCAGCGCAGCTTGATGGTGATGATGATGGTGACCCAAGGGGGCCTAGGCGTACCCGCCGGCCCTCTGCGGTGTCCGATTGATCAGAGATGCTTGCGCTTTGATTGTCAGTCTAAGGATGATAGATTGTGTGTCAAAATGCCCACGTTTTATCGGCGTGAAACTGATGAACCCCTCTGCGAGGGAATGGAAGACCACGGCTCCCTGTGCTTAAATAAAACACAGCCAGCACATGAAACCCAGTCAGTGCTTGGCCTGTTCCACCGTTACCTGTTAAGGTCACATGACTTGACCTGCAAAGCCTCTCTAGACCTCAGGAGGAGATCAATAATCACACAGTCAGCCCAGCAGTTAGGAAAGACTGCCTGTTTCCACGGAAACATGGCGACACGTTTAGAGTTGTGGGCAGAGTGAGAGAGAGGAGCCACTGAGACCTCAGGGACTGGAGTCTGCTAGGGCTGTTAGAGTTCAGCCGCTCTCCGAGAATCCCTGGTATTGTCGACAAGAGAATAATGGACAAAGCTTGTATTTTAGAAATGATTTAGCTTCTTTTCACATGGGACAAAGACTTGGCCCTTTATCGGGTGAAATGGCATGGATCTTTCCGTCATGTTAAAGTATGTTGTATTTAAATACTCTCTTTGGAACCAAAGTGCCTTGAAAAGCATATGTGAAAAAGAGCAAAACCCTGGTGAAGAAAAATGACATTTAGCTAAGTGTTCTTAGGTCATTTCTTTATTTTGCACAAAACAAGTTTGGCCATTAGTATCAAGGATTTTTATACATTCTGATATGATGTTAAATGGATAGTGCACCCAGAAATTAAAATTAGCCCATTATTTACTTACCCTCAGGGCATCATAGGCGTATATGACTTTCTTCTTTCAGACGAATCCAATCGGAGTTATATTAAAAATAGTTTTGGCTCTTCCAGCTTTATAATAGCAATTGGCGGGTGTTTCTCTTCAACAGTTCAATAAAGTGCATCCATCCATTATAAAAAAGTGCCTCATACAGCTCCGGGGGGTGAATAAAGGCCTCCTGTAGTGAATCGATGCGTTTTTGTAAGAAAAATAGCTTTATTTAAAACTTAATAATCACTTTTCTCTAGCTTGTGCTCACTGTTGTATACAGAAGCCGCTACAAGAGGATGACATGGGACGTATGTGTAGCGCACGCGCCTGTGAGTCTCATGAAAACCAACGTTTGTTTACAGGAGCAAAGGAAGCATAGTTTCCTTACTTTAGTATAGTAAAACCTGTCTCCTGTCTCATCCTTTAATTTAAATTGGAGGTGTGTTCATTTGTGAGTTGAAAGCACATAAACATCACCACAAAGCTGATAAAAGTAACATTACAAGTAGCATGTATAACTAATGCTGTCAGAATTATCACGTTAACACAGACGATTGCTTTTTCCAGTTTAACAGGGCATGGGTTGATCACCCCACTCACAACTGCTGCATGCTGTAGCCTGTATCATTTTATTTTGAAGCGCAAATTAAACTACGAGTATGCGTGTCAGATCCGTGTTACGTTCAGCAGCAGCTGCTCTTAAAGTAATAGCAGCTAAATAAGCTAATAACCCAGCTGCTTTGATGTCTTTTAATCTTGTTTGTTAAGCTCACTTAAATTAGAAGTTATTTTTTAAAGTCTAATAAATGTTAACAGCTCTCAATTATATTATAATGTTGAATGGCTATAGTCATAGGTGGGATTAATCATGATTAAACGCAGTTAATTTCAGGAAAATGTGCAATTAAGTAGTTAATTTTTAAAAAAAATTGATTGTCATTTTTTTCTATTGTCTTTGCTGTGTGCTGCATTACGGGTTACATTGAGTATCCTATACAGGCTCTCAGAGTTTTTTGTTGGATGCAGTACAGTTCTCATTCACTCCCTCTCCCTTTACCTCTCCTCCCTCGTTTTTTTGTCTCCCCTTTGCTTCTGTATACTCCACAGAATTTGTATTCCTAGGCAAATGAATAACCTTGGCATTTGTGTGTGGGCTCCACTTGTTTTATCGGTAGACTTTATACCCAGTATACACCTGTTCCAAGGCTCATCCCTACCATGGTCATACAGGCTCATTGTAAGCAACTGTTTAAAGGCTTTTCTGCAGTGAGGGTGCACTGCATCCTCTTTCACTCGCTCTGCTTCTCGCTGGCACTGGTCAGCGTCTGTGGAGAGGGGCCTTTTTAACTATGCTAAGTTTGAATAAAATCAAGGACAGACCATCCCAGCCTACTACGCTTCAGCCTGAAAGGGTCTCTTTGTTTCAGTTCGGCCATTAATGCTGATTGTGTACTGGAGGCTGAACTGATTTGATAGGAAGTCTTTTAAAGCTCCAAGGACGTGTGCCCTATGGAAAAAATAAAGCCAATAACCCCCTTGGTTCCTGTTCCTCATTTTTATAGACAGTTTTGAATTAGGATGGAAGATCTGTGCTGAAAGAATATGTGTTGCATATGATGGTTTTGTCTTTGTTGATTTTTAATGTGTCTGTAAATGTTCAGTTAGCACAAGGACATTGACACGTGATTTAACAGCAGGTTTTTTTAATCATTTATTCAATTAAAGCTCTCTGAGGTGTTATTTACTAGTATTTATGTGCTTAGTATAGTAGCCACTATTATATTTTCAGTTTAGTTTAAGTAATTTTAACTTTTGTCAATTGTATTAGTCATTTTTTATTTGTATATTTTTTGGTTGTTTAGTACTTTTAACATTTCTAATTAAAGTTGCCTTAATATATTTTTTTATTAGTATTATTTAAATAATATATATATATATGTGTGTGTGTGTGTGTGTGTATATATTTATATATATATATATTGTGTGTGTGTGTGTGTGTGTGTGTGTATATATATATATATATATATATATATATAATAATAATAATAATAATAATTATTATTATTATTATTATTTTTTTTTTTTTGTGAGAGTTGCCAGTAGAAAATACATAATACTGAGGTGTTTGGCCAGGGTGTTGCTATGTGGTTGCTAAAGTGTTATAGTTGTTAATGCATATAATTGTTAATGCATTAATGCATTGCTAGGGTGGTCTGGTTGGTTATTAGGTGGTTGTATAATAAGCCCAAGCCAGACACAAGTCTAAGTGATAGCTTAATGATATTCATTTCTATAGCTCTTGTCTCTCCTTTTGTGTAAGTCTGTGAGTTTTTTCCAACAATTTTATCATCCTCTAGGTGAAAATTGTAAGTCTGATTTCTTAGAAGAGTAGTTGCACACCTCTGGCCAACAAGCTATGTGGTTTTTAGGGTATCATTCATGCCTGCAGCACAAATGGTTGGGGGATGAGTTATGAAGTTTATTACTGGATAGTATAATAGTTTTTCTAACTTAGAAAACACCACTAATAATGTGCTGATAGAAATTAATTTCCTGTGAAAACCAAGGTAGGAGTCACAATTACAACAAAATTCCTTTAATGCAAGTTAATGGAATAGCAGCCAAGATGTTAGTAATTGACCTATAAGGTTGAGCGGGTTATAATACAAGACCTTCTCAAGCTTTATGAAGGTCTTTTACTTCTGCCCCTTTTCATCACAAAAGCCGCTCAGACTCTGCATCTAGGAGACTGAGTAGGTCCTGTTGCTGTATCCCAGGGATCAACTCTGAGACCTACGAATTTCAGTTTTGTTTGCGTCTCCAAGCTCAGGCATATTGAAGTTTCTCCAGGTTGAAATCGGATTGACACTAGCACAATATTCATCGCAACACCTAACCTCATCTCCTGTGGGGTCTCTACTGATGCTTCAGTTGCTTGCTTGGTGCAACCGCAACCTCGCAAACAATTTTAATGCCATTCAGTCAAGTGCTAATATAGAAATGTCAAGTACGATAGGATTGATTTACCTTTAATACTATTTCCAGTGCTTTCAGGGACCGGAGTTGTTTGTATTTCACCGACCCTGTCTAGGTTTACTGATTTCATATGGGAAACGGCAGGACTTAAAAGTAGCATTTATTTTATCAAACCTTAATATAAAGCCGGCCTACAGTTTTGTTTTGTGTTTAAGCTACTCTTCATGATAGCCGACACTAATAAATGCGCTTCCAGCATCAGTCAGACATTTTGACACGCTCTCTCTCTTCGTGCAAAGTTATATCGCACACAAGCTCTCAGAAGTCTTTTGTAAGTCATGGCAGGGAATGCATACCCATCAGAAGGATGAATGTCTTGTCATATAGGACACGCAGTCTAGAATGTGCGTAAAGAATTGCGACCTGATAGACTGGCGGCGTATGTCAATACCGGCTCCCACCGGTGACAGAAAAGGTCTCATTGCCTGCTGACTGACTGCTGCATTATGCCACGTGGCCTTCCTTTCAATGGGAAACAAACAATCAGCGCTCCTGCCTTCAAAAGAGGGGAGCAGGATCTCATTATGATGAAGAGAAGATGAAAGGGAGCCAAGAGTGGACATGGTGTTCTCATATTAAAGGGAAAAGAGCTGGGCCCTGTTTGTGTGTAGGCGCGTGTGTGCTTGATTGTACGCCACTTCTCTATGAGAGGAGCCCATTTGGCGTTCGTCTTTCCGGCTCTAGTGCAATATATTCCCTTGTCCTGCCTCGATTGTCTCTTTTTTTCATTCCAGCGGTCAATCAGATCACCCTCCGTCCACCTAGATGTTATTAGTTTCCTCGTCCCGCTCTAAACTCTTGAGCGCGAGATGTGACTGCGTGTTCCGGCGTCGTTATGAGGTCAGAAGATCTGGTAATGGCTCGTCTCGTCACTCTCCTTGACCACCTTTCAACACCGTTTCCTCACGTTCTTGCCCTTTTCAAGTCTTAGATGTGATGTATTTATAGCACATAGCATATTTTTACCACAGTCCAAACCGAAGACATCAGTGTCATCACGTTAGCCGTACGAGTCCTGCTTTTCTTTTTTAGCTTAATGAAAGTAGCTTTGAGGTCTGTGTTTCTTTCCCAAAGTTATCTCGTTAATTTTGGACGTTTAGGTCTGGCACATGCTCTATGGTTTCTAGACAGCTCTTTTCTCACAATTAGGGTGGTCGCCTAGATAATTTAGTTTGAACCATAAAGCCATGAACACAGTATGGCCACATTTAAGGGTAAACGCAGACAGCTCGGGAACTGGAGTGTGTTGGGACTGCTCACGAATTTCTCTTCGTTTTATTTCTCTGCGTTTATTTCAGCCTCGTTAGCTTAGGAGTCAAAGAGATGCTGGACTAGTACCTGGTTGATTCAATACGGCTTTGCTTTAAAACGCCAACGTCTCCTTCCGAGACTCCCCGTTGGCAAATCACAGCACTAATAAGGTGTGGCGCTTGTCTCGTGGCTGCACATTTTATGGTCGTCATCCTTGGACGCTCAGCAGTGAGCCGTCATTATCTGCTCATCAAACACACTTTAAGCACTTCCCCAAATGGCCAAACCTAACGATTTGTGGTTTGATCAAGGATGGGTCACAAACCGTTTAGTCTGCCTTGCACTTTTTCTCAAGGGGGCTCTGGAGAAATAAACCCTTCAAGATGGCTGCGTTTTAGTTTTATTTGCTCTTGATTGTGTTCTCTAAACGTCAGCTTTTCCTAGTTGTTTTTTTCCTTCCTTTGTTCAGTGTATTTATAGTTGAGACGCTGTTTGCACATTTTCAGTCTTGTCATGCTTGTGTATAAATCCATATGATTAACTGTCTGTTTCCAGAGAGGCTAGAAGTTGGATCAAGATGGTGCAGTGCGTGCTTTGAGAAAATCCCAATGCCCACTAGATGGCAGTCAGTATCTTCAAAATGCAGTTCCACAGCAGTGTGTGTGTGAGAGATGGAGAAAAAAGACACGTTGTTGCCATGGAATTGACCTAATGGGTTTCTCTCAGACCTGCACACCACAGTTTCTGGCTACAATGCCATTTGTTAGAGGTTTGATCTTTAAATAGGGGAAGTAACTGAAACCTACCAACAGTATTCATATGGACTTTGACTAGATCGATACTTTTATGTGTCCTTATTTGATTCACGAGGTGTCTTTTTGTGTGTGTGTGTTCAAATTTCATGAGTTTAAGGGCTGTTGACAGACTTCTGTTTTTCTAGCTCCTGTTGGATGCTTGGTGGCTCGAGCTGCCTCACCCCTCATCGACATCCTGCTTATGCAATCACATCTGAATAATTTATACTGGCGCCTCTGGTCTCATCATGTCATAAAACATGCTGCTGACAACACATTGTCAAACTAATTCCATTCAACTAGCTCTTCTAGAAGTAACACGTGTTCATGCAAAGTCTAACTGTACTGTTAGCAAGTCATCTCGTCTCTCACCCTGTATTTTGTGAATTTTTTTCTCGTCACTCAATGTCAGAGTGGTAAAGGTGTTTCTTTCTTTCTTTCTCTCTCTCTCTCACATCCACATGCTGCCCCTCCACCTTTCCGTGGTTCAGGTGCTCTCTCTAACACTGCACATTAATTTTTAAACTTAGCCATATGCTATCGCTTCTTTCTTCGGGTGGCTGTGCCAAATTCTTCTGAATCAAATAAGGACACATATAAAGTCTAAATACAAATACAGATTTTCCCTCACAGATCAGATCAGTAGACCTAATGAGATGTGACTGATATTTTAAACGAAAACATGAAACTCTGTTTGTCGGGTTAGTGTGGATAAAACTGATGGTTAATATGGCTTCTGGTCTCATCTGCATCCAGCTATTTTTAGCTGTACAAAACGGCTTGTTTTGCTGCTTGATATTGCAAATTGGTGTGTCTTACCATATTATTTTAATGTGTTACCTTAATTACGAACACATTGGTTTGTAGTGCAAACAGTTTACTGCACGTTGTTATTCTTTTCATTATTTCCCTATAGGAAATAAGTCTCACCCATAGGCTTACTTCTACGTTAAAGAAAAAGGTGGATAGGATTGGCCATCCGGTGAGCTGAACCGATGACTTTAGTTATTTGACGTTGCTGTAAGTTGACTTGAGGTTGACCTGTTTCTGTTTTGAACTCAAAAGTGTCTCTTTGTGATTGGTGCCTGTTTTACTCTGGAAAGACGTCAGGTATACTTTTCGTCATCTATTTTTGGATGTTGGCCATTCTCATAGTCTCTATCCTGCCGGTAGAACAAAAGAGAAGGCGACGGTAGAAAAGAGAGCTGATATCATATGCCAATTACACTCACAACATATTCAACTTTCTGTTATAAATGAGCTAAGGCTGCTAAAATTGTCATTTGAATTATGCCTTTCATCTCCCTATGGCTTTTATTTAAGCAGATCAGTTCAAGCCTCCAGTGACTGTTTTTTCTTTCCTGTTTGCATTTCTGAACATGCAGCACAACGGTAATGAATTCCACCATTTTAAAACCAATTACAGTAGTTGGGCTTTTTTTACACTCTTTGTCACGGTCTCTGTGGAATAGTGCAGTTGGAGTGTCGACTACAGATGATCTGGATTCTTTTTTAGCTATTCCCAAAACTCAGCATGCTAATGGTGTTCTTTTGGCATTACCATAACTTTTTATTTTCTACCTGGGATTTTTTGGGGTTTTGTTTTTCAGGTTGGCATATCTACAGATCGCTTATGTGAAAACACAAAGAATCTTTGAAACTGCTAATATATTTCTAAAACAGTTAAACACTTCCAATGATGTCAACCATTATATATCAGTGCTGGGCAACGATTAATCGCGATTACTCTCATGCAAAATAAAAGTTATTGTGTACATAATATATGTGTGTGTACACACATGAATGTACAGTATATATTTAAGAAAAGTGTTATGTTTATATATTAAATATTTATATTTATTATGTATATATAATAAATGTTTATATTAGGGCTGTCAAACGATTAATCATGATTAATCGCGATTAATTGCATACAAGATAAAAGTTTGAGTTTGCCTAATATATGTGTGTACTGTGTGTAATTATTATGTATATATAAATACACACAAATGTATATTTAAGTGCAATATGTTATGTACAAAATATTTTTATTTATATATAATATAAATTATATAAAATTATAATAAATAAATATATACATGTAAATATCTCTTAAATATATACATGAGTGTGTTTGTATATATATATATATATATATATATATACATACATAATAATTCAATACAGTGCACACACATATATTGGGGAAACTTGTTATTATTTTGTATGAGGTTAATCGCGATTAATCATTTGACAGCCGTAGTTTATATATAATATAAATTATATGAATATAAATGTATACATGTAAATATTTTCCGAATATATACCGCATGTGTGTGTCTTTTTACATAATAAATCTAAAAAAAGTACACACACACATATATATATATATTATATAAACAAAAACTTTTATTTTGGATGTGATTAATCAGAATTAATCGTTGCTCAGTGCTAGTTATACTGTAAGTAAAGTGAGGGCATAAAGCAGAATGTCACATCTGTGACTGAATGTGTAAGTGAGAAAATAAATGCCCCTGTTGTGCTGATAAAAGAACTTGCATGGAGAAGGAAGAAGAAGAAAAAAGGAAGCAGGGTTTAGTTTTTCCCCATTCTTATATCTTCTTTCATTAGATGTAATTAATGGTTCGTGATAATAAAATTGGGTCTTTGTCTGTTGCTGACGTTACACCATTGGACTTCTTTGTTTGGTGTAATTATATTTATTAATGATCACCAAAGACCTACAGAGGCAGTTAATAACCATGTTTTTCTGTCTCTATTTTTTTCATTCATGTTTAATTGTCCTAGATGTTTTGCAGGGAGGCTTTAGGAGATGGTTTATTACAAAAAAGTAGTCCCTGATATCTTTTCTTCCACATGCATTTATGTAGTTTCTTAATTAGCGTTGAGCATAATAAGGTGTGCAGAAACCCAGATTGAATGATTCGATTGCAGCTGTTTTCTATTTAATATATTTTAAATGTAATTTATTCTTGTATTGTCAAAGCTGATTTTTTAGCAGCTGTTACTCCAGTCTTCAGTGTCACATGAACCTTCAGAAAACATTCTGATATGCTGAATCTTTGTTTTTGCAAATACTTTCTATTAATCAAAGAATCGTGAAAGAAGTACCAACATGTTCCCACAAAAATTAAGCAGCACAGCTGTTTTCAACATAATAATTATAAATGTTTCTTGAGCAGCAAGTGTGGTTTGTGACACTGAAGAATGGCTGCTGAGTATTTTCCTTTGCCATTTCAGGAATAAATTACATTATTTTGTTATTACATTCAATTACATTTAACAAAGTGTTGGGCTTGTTGTTAGAAGCCTCTCTTTATGTAATATTCCATATTTCTGTAATCCAGTTTGTCCTCAACAGACCACTTACACAGTTCACTAACACTTTCAAAGTCTGCCTCAGGCTTTTTAGTAGACCTCCATTGACTAGTCACTAGTGTCTCTTCCAGTCCTCTACAAATCAATACAAGCTGGTGATGCCCAATTTCCGCCGTCTTTCTTTGGGTAGCCTGATCACACAGATGCTTTTAGTGGCTCTGGAGTGAAGTCCTGACTCCTGTCCGAGCTCATTTGTACATTGTTGCTAAATTTATTAAGGCCTCAGCCAACTGTTGTTGTACTTAATGGTCCTCATTTTTAAAATGTAATATATTTCATGGTTTATATGAATCATGCAGCCAAGGTTAGCATTTCAATAAAGACGACTGTCTTGAACAGGCTTAATTTAATAGACTCTTCTATCCATTACAAATAGATAGACAGATGATTCGCTCATTTGATTAATAATTAATTCTCAAAAGTTTGTGAAGGCTAGGTTTAAATTACGCTGTCCACTTCAGCAGAGGGTGAGTGTAGTGTCAATGGCTCACTAATTGCTGTCATTCCACCCGACAGCTGTTGGCTATTAGAGGTCTTTGTTCCAGATGTTGTGTCATTATAATGGACTTGATCATCATAATGGCTTCTGAAAGATGATTGGCTGTCATGTCTAGGCCTGACAATGCAGCAGTTGTGCTTTGTGCAAAAGGCCTCTGTGGTAAACTATATGTGCACTGTAGTGTAATAAAATATATGCTATTGAAATGACAAAGGTTACGAGATGCAAAGCAATTTCCTATGTAATGTTTGTGCTTCAGAACACAAATGGAAGTGAATGCGTGCATCACAATGGCCAATCTTTATGTCAGTGGATCTCTCTGACATAGAGTCTGAAAATTGTTGCTGTCTCTTAAGAACATAAAGGAACGGCTCGGTTATTTGCTATGCGTTCAAAGGGAACGTCCTTTAGGCATGGATTGCTCAAATTGTATTATGGCATAATGATGTGCTGTGTTCTGAGACCTAGCATCTGTGGCGGCGAAAGGGGTGTGTATATGTGCGTGAGCGAGAGAGGGAATTGAAGTGCCCTGCTAGCTGTGTTTGGGTATGACTCCATGGAGAGTGGCAGTGATAAGAGAAGGCTGGGTGTAATGAGCCATATTCCATGCCCCTGCTTCCTGCCTTCAGGCCTGCAGATGGGAAGAGGAATGCCCTGCTCTCCTGTCTGTCTACCTCGGACGTCCACTCCCTCCCTTTCGCGTAAACTCAACCGCTCTTGAGTTTTTCATCCCTCGCTTTATTTTTCTGCCTGGCCTCCAGTCCTCTGCTGGATTTTGTGGAGCTTCTGATGGCGTGCAGTAAAATCAACGAGGCGTCCTCTGCCTATTCACTCTAAGATGGAAAAAAAGAGAGAGAGGCAGAGAATAGGACGGAGAGAGCGCTGGACTCTCTTATTTCACAACCACCACCTTTCCCTTTCTCTCAGCTCACTGAATTTAATCCTCACAGGGGTGATTCCCGGCCACTACTGTATGGAGCGACTTGCTGCATAGTAATGTCCTGCATTGGCCAAGCGTGTATGTTCTTTTTCTATAGCTTCCACTTCCTGTTACTCAGCACTTAATTCACATGTGTTAGGCTGCTACTTTTCTAAACGGACTGATCTTTTGAATATGTATCTATGTATAAGTGTGCACACATGGGTCATGTTGGTTAAAGGGATAGGTCACCCAAAAATGATTGTGTCGTTCCAAACCCATAAGACCTTCTTTCATCTTTCGAACACAAATGAAGATATTTTTGATGGAATCCGAGAGCTTTCTGATCCTCCATAGACAGCAACACAACTACCATGTTCAAGGCCTAGAAAGGTAGTAAGGACATCATTAAATTAGTCAGTGTGACATCAGTGGTTCAACCGTAATTTATGAAGCTCAAAGAAAACAAAAATAACGACTTTGTTCAGAAATTTCTACTATTCCGTTTCAGTCATTGACGCACATTCATGAGAGTATCACGATGTCAGAAAGCTGTCTCCTGCGTATAAAGATATATTTTTGCCATTTTTATGCCTTTATTTAGATATGACAGTGTAGGTAAGACAGGAAGCGAAGTGGGAGAGAGAGAGAAGGTGGTGGGATCGGGAATGGTCCACGAGCCGGGATTCGAACTCGGGACACCCGCAGTGAGGCTATTGATGCCGACAGCACGTGAAGAAATTGTGACCCGTGCTGGCAAAATGTGTCAGAATGCACATGATTCTAAGCTACAAGCCAAAAAAGTGAAAAATGTCCGTTTTGGTCGAATTTGAGGTTTTCACAATTTTCAGTTAAGTCCTAAGAGTGTGCGACATATATCGACTGCGATAATATCGTAATTGTTTTTTTGTTCAGTTCGACATTATCGAGTATTTTGCAAAAAACATTCAAAACACCTACAGAGTACAGTGCGTTCATTACGTGAAGTCTAGACAAGCGTACGCATTAACAGTGCGTTCTTTCATTATGTGATTCAGTCTATTAAAATACATTTAGAATGATCACAAAAGACATGGGGACAGAAAATGTATAGATTTATTCCACTTCATATAGTTAATCAATATTACACGAAGAATGCTGCTTTCTTCTCCAAAAGTTACCATGATTACAAATGTGATATTGTTGTTTTTTTTTTGTTTTTGTTTTTTTTTTAGGAGGACTCACTTATTAACTGTGACTTGCTGCCACTTACTGGTGGTTTTAATTCCACACTTAACGTATCTTTTTATTATTTAAATTTCAAATATCAGTATTCAACGTTTTATTTACATTTAAAATATCAAAACGTTTAAAATATCAAAACATTATTTATGCATTTGTAACTGCAGGTTAAATGCATTCATGACCTGTGTTAAACAGTGTGTAAATGCATTTAAATGCCACTTCAGATGCAGCTTCTGTGTTGCCTCTGTATTGCAAAGACTAATTTTGATGATACTGATTTCATTTGCTCGGTAACAGCCCAAATGTAAGAATTTGAGTCAAAAGATAATGCACACTTTTAAAAAAATGGCTTTTTAAAGATTAAAATGGCCATAAAAGGTAAAAATCAATTTAAACTTATTGGAAAAGATTAATTTTTTATCAGTGTGAACTGACGACCACACAGAATATGAAGAATGTCAAACAAATTAAGAGTCAGCTGTCCATGGTAGTCCTTAAGATACCAGCACAATAACACACTCAGCAAAATATAATCTAATAATCGTTATCGATAAAATCCCATAAAATATCAAGATATTATTTTTTGTCAATATCACACATCCCTATTAAGCCCTCTTCTAGTGATCCCATTGCTCCAAATAGTAATTAAACATTACAAATTATCTTTATTTGTGTTTTCTGAGAAGAGTAGCTTTTTCTCTGCTCACTTCTGGACGACTGCTGCTGCTTCTCACCACAAGTTGTAGGTATGTTGATGCAAAGTGAAGCATTCCAGCTTTGTGAATATTCATACCGAATTCTCTGTGATATGAGTCCAAACCAGTCAAATATAATTTTCAAACCCATGCTGATGAAAACAGAATGATCGCCGTGACTGACATTGCCAAAGTGTGTGCATAAGACGCGGGTCTCAGAGAATGTGCGATCTCCCAATAAAGTACATTATTGCGAAATATGTCTTGGCATGATTCCCACAAACATAATCTGTTATGTCTTACATAAACGTTTAGTTAATAGTTGGGGAATATATTATATTGAATCCATGCATTACAGTAGGTTTTAATATAGATCTGTCTCAGTGTTAATCAAATATAAAAGTAAAGATTGCTCTCTGCTCGTGGTTACGCTACTGTTTATTTGCTTCTGTGTTCTAATTTTTATTAACAAAGATAAAATAAAAATAGCTATATTGTGATTAATTATATAGTATATATTATTAAGAAAAGAATTGGAGGAAAATAAGCAATGTTGCTTTGTGATTTTACTTTGGAATCTTCAGAAAACTAACTTGAGTTTTCTCAAGATCAACTTTGCTGACTCTTATCGCTTTCAAATGGCTGTAGCTCAGTCATTTTTTGTTAGATTCCAAAAAGTCATATACCATTTTGAGGATTTTTTAATAAAAAATGTCAGAATAAAAAGAACGCTTTTTTGAAAATTTGCTCATTCCGACTTATTTTGCCAGCGTGGGTCATAATTGTTGAATAAAGTTGTTATTTTTGTTTTCTTTGCGCACAAAAAGCATTCTTGTAACGTGGTGGTTGCGTTGCTATGTCTAATTTGTGTTCCGAAGATGAACGAAGGTGTTACGGGTTTGGAACGACGTGAGGGTGAATAATTAATGACAGAATTTTCATTTTTGGGTGAGATATTCCTTTAACAAATTATAGTTTCATATTGTTGTATCATTCAAAATTATTCAAAATAAGAACAATAATAATGTCTTTATTTTTTTGTATGCATCTCTTTGCAATGTAATGTAATCATCAACCTGATTGACCAGTTGTTGATAATCATGACCCATTTCTGCTTTTTACAAAGATTTTGTATTTATCAGTGGAAAAGCATGGTTTTATTAATTGCGGCACCCTCCAACGGTCTTAATTTGATTTTGTTCTCCAAAACCTGTCTTTCATGAAAACAGAGTGGCATCACTTTAATTATAGTGTACTTGGCTGGTATTTGGGTGAATTGTGTTATTCTGGGCTGATGAATTTTTCATCAGCTGGTTATTAACATTTGGCTATCTTAAGCCCACTGTTTAGGAAGAGCTATTTAAAAAGTTTTATTCTCCTTGATGGATGGTGGTTGTTTGTTCCCCGGCAGGGAGAGGAAAATCTTCTTGAAATGAAAGGCAGTGAATTAAACCTGCAGCTCATTCAGTCCAACTCCTCCAACCCACAAATAATTTTCTGCATGAGAGAGGGAAAACAAAGGGATTTGTGGGCTCAAATGTGAAGTGGATGAGGTAATTGTTTATAGGTGGACCTCTCCTTGTGATCCTTGTTTAAAACCGCTTAGCTTCGCCCGAGATGATGAATCTACCTTGTGTTCGGGAAGTATTACACCATGCTTCTTGATCTGCCGATGTCAAATGGATGCTTGATCTAATGGTTATTGCTCTGTAGACGTCTTGAAGTCTGTAGCATGCCTGTTTGATTCAGGGAGTGGCTAAATCTCTTGATTACATCGAGAGCTTTTACCGCTTTGAGTGTTAGTCTTTTTTGGGTCCTTGATATGCTTGCCCACAGCTTGAACCCGCTGCGTTTGGCAGTTGTGAGTCTCTTTTCTTTGAAACAATTAAAACAGGATATCAAAGGAACATAATGATGTGGATACCGCCATTGGCTTTTATCCACAGAACAATGGTCTGGCTTTATTGCGTTTTATGGATGGAGGAGCTGATTGCTCTTTTTAAATGCAAGTCAGTAAATTAATCGGTTCGTGAAGGCACAGTTAACACATTTCTTTTTGACTTCTGTGGCGAGTGTTCTGTCTTCATCACCGCATGAGGATAACACTACCCAAATATTTGCCCAAACATTTTAGCACACCACCGAGGATGAAAGAGGACAAGCAAGGTGTTGTCTTGCTTCGTCAATGAAATAATAATTAGTCAGACAAATGGGCCTCGGAATTTAGATAAGCCCATTATCATGCGCTGTTGCCGTTCGACTTTCAAGGACTTCTTCTGGAGCTGAAATCTGTCGTTCCTCCAAACATGAAAATGCTGTCATGTTTTCTTTCAAAGACATCCCCATACAGCTCTGACTTAAATGAAATATTTTTGCCAGAGTCAAAATACAATTCTCAGAATGCAGCATGTAGTGTTAGGGGCTACACACAAGAGGGATGAATTGAATAGCTGTAGCGCTTATTCTTCTTGTGGATGTTGCTGCTAGACAAATTGACTTGCGAAGGTTCTTGTACGTGCGGCATTGAACTTTAGCGCGGTCTTGATATATGGCATAAATATCCTTAGAATTTCTCGTGTAGCTAAGTGTACATAAGTCACATGAATATTATGAGTAGCTTACAGTACAGTATCTACTGAATAATCCATGCTAGCATAAACAATGTATGCAGCACACTATATTCTCTATAGTCAATGATGACATTTTAATAAACAGATGCTGTTGGTCTTTCTAAAGATTTTGGCTTTCGCGGAAGGGAGAGGCGAGAGAATCTAGGAGGTTTTTTGCTGACCCTCACGGTTTGAAAACTGCTGATGGCCTCAGGTTGTTTCATGCATCTTCAAAACTCTGCCACACTGACTGATACACTGTGGAATATCCGGCTTCATTTTCATTTGAAAGCTTGTGCAGTTTTCTGCAACACAAGAGACACAGTGAGCCATTACAGACAGGAAGAAGCTCGGCTTGGAAAAAGATAATCATCTGTTTTTTTTGTTTTTTTTTTCCTTTCCTTCTCTCCCCTCTCTGCATTTCATTAATGGAAATGAACGTATCTCTTTTTGCACAGACAGTAAATGAATTATAAGGGCAGTTATTTATTAACTCTGTTTGGGGGGCACAGAAGTGTGGAGGATATTTAACGTTTAACGGCTCGGTGAACAGTCAGATTTTTTTTTTCATGTTGGAAGTGCATTTTATCAGTCGGTGCTGTCAAATTCTCATCCATGAAAGGATGCTCGATGGTTATCACTCTGAATAACGGGTTTGCAGACCAGCGATAGGAATCTTAATACAAACGCGCAGTTTGTTTGTTCCCTCAGCACAGCACAGTGCCTTAAACATTCATATTTAATCATAGACAGTCGTTGCCTTAAGTCTACACTACACACTTAGTTAATTCTGTTTTTGTCGTGGGAAGTCTCTGTCTCTCTTGTGTAGAGCAATGCCCAATGCGCAGTTTCTAGGCATCTGTATGGGGCTTAAACCCACCACAGCAGACTAAATCATCCATAATTAGTTGAGCTGGGCAGTTTATACAGCTGTAGAAGAAAAAATGTAGAGTGGGCAGAGAATGTAAAAAGAGAGATGGGAGTTTGCAGGTGGTTCTCGCTGTTTCTAATCTCCTCACATCACTCCACTAGTCACAGGCTGCTTTTCAACGGACTCACGTCCCCAGTGCTTGTATGCTTGTAAACTGACATCAGCGACAGTCAGACACCTGTAAATCCAGGTGTGTTATGAGCTGCGCTGCTGTGTCTGCGATTCCTGAGCTGCCAAAGGGAGCTCGCAGCACTCCACTCTGACGACCATTTGCTGTGAGTAATTTTGACCAACAAAGCTATAAAACCACCTCAGATGTTCCATATACCTTTTATTAAAAAAGATAATGAAAATACGACAGTTGGGAAAATGTACCTTAAAATCCAAAATAAAGAAATGATTCATTTTATTGTGCTTGAAGAAATATTTGGACATTTATGGAAAAGAGCCAAAAAAAAAAAAAAAAAAAAAAAAGAGAGAGAGAGAAACTAAGCAGAACTGGGTAATATTGCCTTGGCATCTAGCTGAAATAAGTTTAAAGTTTTTTATATATTTATTTATATATATATTTGTATTATTTCATTTTAAGTTTATTTTATGTCAAGTGCCATGTATATTATATGATCAAAAATACAGAAAATTATTTTGTGAAATATTATTACGATCTAAAGTAATGTTTTAGCTATTTTAATGTACATGAAAATTTTATATATTCCTGTGAGAATTGTCAGCATTAATCCAGTATTCAGTGTCACATGATCCTTCAGAAATCATTGCAATATGCTGATTTATTACCAATGCTGGAAACTGTTGTGCTGCTTAATATATATATATATATATATATATAAAGCAATTAATTGCATCTAAAATAAAAGTTTTTGTTCATATAATGTATGTATGTGTACTGTGTATATTTATTATGTGTATATAAAGACACACACATACATTATATATATATATATATATATATATATATATATATATATATACTGTACTTCTGATTGGACATAGGCTGGGATTTAGCAAGTTTGCAGTAAAAGTGTTTAATGGATGTATACTATGTGTCAGGAGCATTCACTCAGTATCATTATCTCATTTTTGACCGTAGTGGCTTTTAGTGGCCAAGTGGTGAAGGGTTTTGCATCTGAACTCTTCATTTATATTTTGAATAAATTCTGTTCTTTTGAACTTTTTATTTATTAAAGAATCCTAAAAAAAAAAAAAAATCAGTTTCCAAAAAAATATTTGGCAGTGCAACTGTTGCCAACATATATAATTTTAATAATAAATTAGCATATTAGAATGATTTCTGAAGGATCATGTGATGACACTTAAGGTTGGAGTAATGGCTGATGAAAATGTAGCAGTTTGGGGCAGCTGTGGCCTAATGGTTAGGGAGTCAGGCTTGTAACTGAAAGGTTGCGGGTTCGAGTCCCAGGTCTGGCAGGGATTGAAGGTGGGGGGGAGTGAATAACCAGTGCTCTCTCAACCATCAATACCACAACTGAGGTGAGTCCTTTGAGTGAGGCACTGATCCCCCAACTGCTCCGGGTGATATTGATAGCAATATGGCTGCCCACTGCTCTGGGTGTGTGTGTTTGTTCACTATTCACTACTGTGTGTGTGCACTTGGATGGGTTAAATGCAGAGCACAAATTCTGAGTATGGGAATCACCAACTATCACCATACTTGGCCACATATCATGTACTTTCCTTGCCTTTTATTTCGCAATATTCGCAAAATTATATTTATGCAGCCTTGATGAGCATATGAGACTTCTTTAAACAGTGTTACAGTCTTGCTGATCCCAAACGTTTGAATGGCAGTGTATATATATAACCAAAATGAGAAACTAAGGTAAAATAAAGGAAATGAAGAAAAATAAATAAATACTGTAATGTTCTTCTGTAAATATTAGACAAAGTTTGACTCTGAGACTAATGGCAATTACAAAATAATAAAAAGTAAAAAGGTAAAATGTCCAGATGCATTACAATAATGAGAAAGAGCAGGGCTTGCAAATCTTAATGGTCCCAACAACATGCTTCATCAAAATCTCACATTGTTGTTTGTTTTTTCCTTTTTATTCTATGGTGAAATTTAATCTGGGCTTGTTTTTGCAATTGTCTATTCTGTGATTTTTAAAAAGCATTTGGTATTAAGTGCAAAAAAAAAATCAGTGAGTATTCTGCACCAGTGCCGGTGGAAAGCTTCCGGCATGAGCTCTGCCTGTGCTGAAGGTTTGCAGCAGCACTCTGGTATATTGATACAAAATACTATACACTCTCTTTCAACTGTCAATCTTTAAAACTTTTTTGCTCTTTCACGTCTTTCACCCTGTTTAGCTCTAGATGAGCACTGCCATTACCGCGTGCCCGTCTTTTAATACAGAAAACCGTCTCCTTTTGTCCTGTTTCTGTCTGCCATGTCCTTGTCTCATTATTGACTGAAGCAGTAATGATTATTTTTTTCATCGGTGTGAACTGAATGTGAAACAGCCCCAGTTCCACTCTTGGGGCCAGTGGCATTGGCACTGAACTATCCAGCAATATTAAAGAAACAGCCTTGGACCGCAGAACTCTAAAAATTTGTATAGGCACATTGTAATTCAACCAAATAAAAAAGAACAAATTAATACTGTCTTGCAAACAGCCCAGGGAATGTGCTTATGCAAGCATGACATCCATTTTGAATAGATCACGTGGCGGTTAGTACTGTATGCTTGTGCTGTATGTGAATAATTCTGAATATTTCTGCATGTTTGTGTGTGTTTCTAGTGATAATCGTACCTGCGCATGGATTACAGGTCTGCGAATGTGGGAGTGAATTAAAAGTCAAATCTGCAGTCAGCCAGTGTACGCCCACAGCGTCTTCAAAATGAATGTGTTAAAAGTCATTAAACAGCACTCAACTTAATCATTCTTTTACTTTTCATAATTAGGACCCTGGGCTACTGTCGGCTCCGGCACTGTTCACGCTTGGCTTTCGGCCACAAGTTGACTGAAGTTAAATTAGGCGAGATGACTTCTTTATTAATGCATCTGCAGCGCGAATGACAAGCGTGTTATATATCCAACCATTACGAGCTATTTCACAGCTCTAAATGTAACAGCGTGTAGCATTTGCCATATTTGTTGTTTTTCTACCACCCAACCCCACTAAAAATTGTACTTGAACATACACTATATCTACTGTAGGATGATATAACTGCAACAGATATAGTTGTTTCATACATGCTACTCTGTTTATTTCCTTCTTGCGATTCTGTATTGCATTGCTGTATCCGATTGACTGCATTAGATAAAAAACACAAAGCAAGAATAGTTGAAGGCTGAACCACTTTTCAGTGTGAGTGCAACAGTTTTTCAGTGTTTTCAACCTTCTGTGAAGAGATTATGTTTTCCTGATTTTTTTTTTTTTCTTCCCCCAGGCCATCAGTGTTTATAGTGTCTTACAGTAATATTGGAACTTTGACTGAACCTTAGAGAAATAATTTAATATTATTTCTCCATGAATGTTCAGTATCAGCCCATTTCATACACTGGCAAATTATAAAGATATTAATGTTGTTACAGATTATTGGACACTGCTATTTTAAGCAATTTGGAAATTAATTAAACATGTATGAGTTTGTAAATTTAGATGATTCAGTGAACTTACTAAAAATAAAGTAAACATTTCCATGCAATTAGTTCAGGTTCATACAACAAGATTAAAACAAGTTCAATTAAACAAATAATGTTTCGCTGGCTCAACTTGATTTAGTCTTGTTGTATGTATGTTGCATTAGCACAATTCTGCACAGTGGTAAACTCAAAACTTTTTCTAACCTCCAAACCTTTTCTAAATCTCAAAATAACTCGCCATTACATGTTTAAGGACTCTTAACGTAATTTTGTTTTATTAAAAACTTAAAATGACCATTTTTGTCAACATATTTCTCTAAGCAAAACATGCTGGGAACTACACATCCACTTTGATTCATGTAGTCCCAACACAAAATGATTAAACTCAATTAATTTGTACAAATTTAAGTGGACTGAACATAATGGAAATAAGTTAGGTAAGAAAATTTTAAGAATTTAGGAATTTAGTTCTGCTCATTTTAACCAAGGAAAAAACCCAGAGACTTTGCTTCCTCTTATGCCTCCTTAATGGCTGTATATTTGGCTCCTTGAGCACATGGCATGTCTATTTGTTTCAGGTCAGACAATTCACCTTGGGCTATCCAGCTGCATGGCTCTAAAAAATTATGACTTTTCTGTAAACAGGAGGACCCTAAAGGAGTTCGTCCGGAGGGCCTTATAAGAGCAAACTGGCGTGATGGTGATTATGATTTATTGAAGTTGTGATCATCTCTAACTGACCTGCAGTGAGCAGCCCTGGTTTGCTGTTCCTGGGCTCTGTGGGGTTTAGTTAGGCTGTGGGTTTGGTAGTGGATGGCTGTCACGAGCATCTCTCTAGTCCCACCTCTATAAATAGAGAAGACTTCTCTCTCCACGCTGCCATTCCTGGGGGGAATTTTCCTCACCACATCATCCTCCTTTGCTAGTGTCTCTCTACTGTCAGCTTGCCTATCCGTCCTTCTATTCATCCTTCCATCTGTCTGAAACATTAGCGCTAAAGACTAATGTGTCTTGACACGCATTACCCCCAGCCCCACCTCCCCATGCAGTACACACACACACACATACCTTCCTGTACTTCTGATACATACCAGTAACTCTGAGCTTTCCGTGCTGTATTCATTTATAAAAGCCTTTAGCTACTTACAGTTTCATGCAAAAGTTTGGAAACCCTTTGGAGAATCTAATCATACAAAATGCATGTTATTTTTTATTTAGTTCTGTCTTGAGTAAGATATTTTACATAAAGGATGTTTACATATAGTCCACAAGATCAAAAAATAGCTGAAATTGTTAAAATAACCCCCTGTAAAAGTTTGGGAAGCCTTGGTCCTTAATACTGTGTGTGGTTACCTGGAGGATCTACAAGCCTTGTTTGTTCTGAACAGTTAAACTGAGCACTGTTCTTCAGAAAAATCCTCCAGGTCCTGCAGATTAGTTTTCCAGCATCTTTTGCATATTTGAACCCTTTCCAGCAGTGACTGAATGATTTTGTGATTCATCTTTTCACACTGAGGACAACTGAGGGACTGAAACACAACTATTAAAAAAGGTTCAAACACTCGCCGATGCTCCTGAAGGAAACACAATGCATTCAGAGCCGGGGGGGTGAAAACTTTTGAACAGGATGATTTCATCCAATTTTTTTCTTATTTTGTTGAAATATTTTTTTTTCCCATTTAGTACTGTCCTTGGAAAGCAACAGAAGATGCTTGCATGTTTTCCAGAAGACAAATTAAGTACAATTTACCTTGATCTTCAAATTCAAAAAGTTTTCACCCCCCAGCTCTTAATGCATTTCCTTCTGGAGCATGAGCGAATGTTTGAACCTTTTTTTAATAGTTGTGTTTGAGTCCCTCAAATGTCCTCAGTGTGAAAAGATAAATCTCAAAATCATACAGTCAAAGCTGGAAAGGGTTTAAATATGCGAAAGATGCTGGAAAAATGTAAACATCTTTTCTGTAAAATAGCTTAATCAGGACAGTACTAAATAAAAAAATAGCATGCATTTTGTATGATGATTATTTTGTTAAAATTATTCATATGTTCACAGATTCTGCAAGAACTTTTGCATAAAAACTGTATATTTAAGAGATCTATTTCTGAGCGCGGCGTTTTAATTTTATACTCTCTTCAGAAAGATGCATCATGTCCAAGATGTTCTCCTTGTCATTTGGTTTTATATGTGATGTTGGTCTAATCTGCGAGAATTAAGTCGTCTTTTAAGTCGAACACCAGTATCAGTCACTGTAGTGTGTAATGTATATTTATAGTGTGATTTAGCGCATATTCGGGAGGTGTGCGCTGGAGTGTGTCGGATTCAATTTCTAGGCTCGAGGTGCGGGGGGAAATCAGATGCTTACTCACACAGACTCCATCAAAGACCAACAGAGAAACTTCAATATTCGCCTTGCAGCTGTCATCCAGAGTCAGAGAGCATCAACCAGTGAGACTTTAAACCAGCATTCACCCACTGAGTGACAGGTGCAGGGCTAAATGATGGCTCGACGGAGCTTCCATTGAATCCGCTCCCCAAAAAGAAAGCGAATGAGACGCGAGGAACATCGCGTCTCGACAGCCCGAAGATCTGATCAGCCCCCCTCGCCTCAAAAGACGGAAAATGCCACTGCAGCATTCGTAGACGTTTCTGGAGCGAGCTTTAGGATTTGATGCAAACATGCTGCTTCAGGGGAGTTTAAAATAGAACTTGTGCATTCCTTCCACGAAGTATGGGCGGATGACACGGTTTCTCAATTGGAGAGGAACGGGCGCAGTCTGTTTGACGTAGTGACCCTCAGTTGACCTTTCTTGTGAAATTGCATTGTTCCCTCACACTCATTGGGTATTCATCTCACCCTGTATCTTTTAACTGCTGTCTGCGTAGATGTTTCCTCAAATGTGCACAGCCTCTGGCTGTAATATATTTAAATGGTATAAAGTAGCTCATTTTCCCAAGGATATGCCCCGGATCCCTGTTCCCATAAACAAGCACTTAGAATACAAATGGCAGAAATCTGGGCGAATACCTCCGAAAACATCATTCGTTTCCCGCCTTATGAAGCGATTCGTTTTCTCACTGAGGGGTGGAGAGTTGCGAGTTAACTCGATTGTAAGTGAAATCTAAATAATGTGCTTTGCCAGGGATGGCCTCAAAAATAATTGCTATCAAGCTGGATGTGTGAGTGGGAGACGGGGAGAGGCGACGAGATGGGCTCGTCAGAGAGAAGAGCCATTTACCAGAAGTGACAGAAGACAAGATGTTCTCCCGTGGGTGTGTTTGCCACACTCGGAGACCTTCGCTGCTGGGGGTCCAGTAATTACAACAATTAAGATGGATATCCTTCATGTCATCTTAAACGGGATGTAGGCGCCAGTTCGTTATTGTCATGACAATTTTGGCTTTATCTTTATTCATAGACTTCCCTTTGCCGGTTTCGCAGCTTTATTGTCCCGCGCAACGTGTTTAATTGCCCCAGAAAGTTAAATGCTACTTGTTCGCAGGAAGTGCAGCTGGGCTCCGAAGCCGATGAAGTGACACATTTCAAAAGTGCACTGTCTTCACACCCCGAGTTAGTTGTTTTGATGCATTTTGTTGTGCTAAAGAAAGACTTTATTGTAATTTCTTTGTGAAACACTTTGAAAAGAGCCCCAAAGTTGCGGACTCCTTTGTTTTCTCGGATGAATCCGGTGTAGCGCTTTACAGAATGAGATGAGCAGCTGAAGGTGCTTGCTCTCAATTTCTCCGTAACATCCTTTTGCACCCTCACTTTGTCTTATCGAGCTAATTGTTTGAACAATGACTTGCGATGAGCAGTGACTGGAGTGAGAAGGAGGGTGAAGAGAAAGTAATGACTGGAGCTTTTTCAAGTCTAGCCAAGACAATGGAGACAACAGCATCAATAAAGAGTAAACATTCCCCCACCTCTCCACACACTCTTTAATGGAGATCCGAGCCTTTGGCGGAGATAGATGAGGGCTCATTCAGAGCAGCGAGTAGGTAGATGTGTGCTTTCTCAAGCTAACTGGCTATCGGTTTGGAGAGGAGAGTCGGAGACCGTACAGCGTTAAAGGGTGTGTGATTAAGGAGTACATTTGATGGAAAACCGGGCCCTATTGACATGCCTTTGTCTCCTCTTCCCGTAAGTCCCTCTGGGCTGCTTTAGGCGAGGAAGGCTTGCGAGTGGATTCAGAAAAGTTAAGGTGATTGATTGCTTTGCAGCAGTTTCTGTGCCTGCCATTGATTTCACCATCCAACTTCAGAGATGGAAGTCTTACATTTATATTACTGCTAATCATTATTCCCCTGGCACTTTGTCAAGAGCAAAAGGTGATTAAGACGCCGCTACATCATTAATTTGCACTGGCAGATAGGTTATAATTTTGTCCCTCGTTCCTTTACCTTTCTGCACTACACCTGCTCATTTCACGCTCTCGCTTTATTGTCCCTAAACACATACCCATTCATGCCGCGTCTTCGCGTCGCGTTCAGATAAATGCAAGCAGGTATACAAGCTGTACACATGTTAGCAGCAGCGCAAGAGTACGTTAAACTCAGTTACAGCGGTTGTGTGATGTTCAGATTTGAAAGTCTCAGATGTGCTGTCAGAGTCGCTGGTCTTCTCATCAGCGCTCGGATCTTCTGACACTTCAGAGGTTCGCTTTACATACCTGTCATCTCTTAATGCTCGCTTCCCCGTGCCCGCCGGAGCTCCGTCACAGACTTATGCTCTTTGTAGAGGGAATGTGTCTCTCTTCCACCACCTTTAAGATAGTAAGTGGTATTGAGTGAAGAGACTTCTCAGTGCACGGTTTAAAGATGAGTAGCGAAACTCTGGTTGTTGATGCATTGGAGGGCAGAGTTTGAAATACGGGCCCGTTTCGCCCACAAAACCTTGTCGTCGTCTTTGTTCTGGTATTTCACTGAAACACAGGCGAGCAGAATCCCGGATGAGCTTTCTCCTGCAGTGCTATCTGCATCTAGGCACCGAAGAACACATGAGGAGATGGTGTCCTAGAGATGCTACTGCATAATTTCGCTCTTGTCACTGGCCCTCTCACAGATGGCTTTGTTCTGCCCTCTTTGTTCTGTCGAGGAGTGAGACTTCATACATAAGAGCGAGGTTTTGATTAGCATTTGTATGCAAACCATAAATTTGCAAAGACTTTGTACAGTTCATATACTTGATACAGTCTTTAGACATTTACAAAGCAGTACAAACAACTTGTTTTTCCTCTTCCATCTCTGCAGCTGAGGCTTATTTAAAGGCCAAACCTGAAGAGGCTGAAGAGATTAGATGATTGCATTTTTTTTTGTTTGATTGATTTTTAGCACACTGGGGATGCAGAAGTATAAGACCAAAGTTTTATCCAGGAAATTAAGTGTAGTTTGAAAATTTATGGTGTAAAATCAAGAAAAAAGATTGTTGAATAAAATGTAAGACAACTGAATAATAATAATAATATTGGACTGGCAATATGTCCAGGGTGTTTCCTCTCACCAATGGCCCGAAAAATAGCTGGGACTGGCTCCAGCATTTAATGAATGAATGGATTAATAATAATTAAAAAGAACTAAACTAACTAAATAAATAAATAATTTATTACTACTACTACTGCTACTAATATATATTCATATTGTTGGAATTATTGATACAAAATGGAAAATTTATGTAAGTTGTTGAACATTTTAGTGTTTGATTTTGCTTAATTTAATGTTCCAAATAGCATCTTGTGCTGCGAAAATGTATTGAACAAAGATGTATCATAGATTAAAAGTGACGTTTTACAATTTTGGTAAAAAAATGAACAAAAAAATATTTTAGAATAAAATAATGAATGATTATGAATAATAATGTATGAATAATAATAATGATAATAATAATAATAACAATAATAAATTGCTATTATTACATGCTACTAATACATATTTATATTGTTAGAATTATTAATACAAAATGATGTATGTTATAAATTATATATTAATTTTTGCATAAAATTTTAGGTTTGAATCCAAATGGAAAATTTACTTATTATAGTTTGATTTTGCGTGGTTTAATGTATCAAATACCATCTTGTGCTGCGCACCTTCATTGAACAAAGATGTTTTTCGCATGCTCAATATCACAGATTGAAAGTGAAGTTTTAAAATTTTGGTGTAAAATAAAGAAAAAATATGTTTAAATAAAGTATAACTGAATAATAATATTATTGGAATAGAACTGAATAATAATATTATTGGACTGGCCATCTGTCCTGGGTGTTTCTTCCCACCAGTGGCCCAAAAAAAGCTGGGACTGGCTCCAGGATATAGTGAAAATAATAATAATAATAATAATAACCATATTAATAATATAATTATAAATGATATATTAATGTTAGAATTAAATTTTAGTTGTAAATCAAAATGTAAAGTTTATGTAAATTGCAAAATATTTTGTTTGATTTTATGTGGTTTGATGTGTGTTTTTTTTACATGCACAACATTTCTTTTTCTTATTCATTCAAAATACTGTAGTGCTGTGGAACGATTATTAGCAATTAATCACATCCAAAATAAAAGTTTTTGTTTACATAATAAATGTGTGTACTGTGTATATTTATCATGCATATATGAATACACACACATATAGTGTATGTTTTGTTACATGTATATATTTTTATTGATATGATTAATATTATATATATATAAATATATTTAGTATATAAACATAACATTTTTCTTAAATATGTCCATGCATGTGTGTATTCATGTATATACATAATAAATATACACAGTACACACACATATATTATGTAAACAAATACTTTTATTTTGGATGCGATTAATCGCCATTGTTTTTTTTTTTTAATATTCAGGATTATTTTAGATTTTGAATCTCAGATTTTCAGTGTGACTTTTGAACCCCATTGTGTATATTTATACAACAACAGTATGAAAAACACATGTCATAAAGCAGCATATTTTTCACATTTACAGCTTTAGGCTGAGAAAAACAATGTAAAAAATAAATAATAATTGTGCAATTTTTACACCAGCAAAGCGGAGAAGCATTGGGTAAACATGTTCAGTCCTGCAAGGGCTCTGCTTTAATTGCATCATGTAAGGAGCAGTGGTGTGATTGCTGAGTTGTGTAGCAATGTATGTGGGCCTGGGTGCCTGGGGCCTCCATGCGCTTTCGTGAGTGCGCGTACTCCCACACTCACAGACAAACACAGTGTGGGATGCTTGGAACCTGCTCAAAGGGAAAACATACACAGTATAGGAACAAGGAACAAGTTTCTTCCTTGTTTGTTCTTGGGTGTTTGTGGAATTATGACAGTTCTGTGAGTGAGTGAGTTAGTGAACTCACGCTGTTGGTTCAGATGCTCATCTGCATGCACATGTATGTGAGCGTTTGAGCGACGTGTGAATTGGCAAGGGATCCAGTGAAAGCCCTGCCTGAACATCCTGTGTGTGGTGCTGTATTATCTGGGCAGCTCCTCCACATCTGGCTGACTGTCAGCTTGGCTGCCGCAGCGGGGGGATCCTCCGTCTCCCGTGTCTGAGCCATCATAAGGCGATGTGGTATTTACACGGCCTCGCTTGTTTACCCTGGCAGCCGGAGAGAGAGGGAGGAGAGGGGCTGGCTGCGGCATGGGATTCCTCCAGCACTGGAGTAAAACGCACCTCATTGCCAACACACACACGCTCGCACACCGACACCTGGAAGCCGAGTGCTCCAGCCACGGTGGGCTGTGGCGGATGATTGGGCCAGCACTGCCCCTTCTGTGAAGATCACACTGGGACTTGTTGTCTTCTTATTTTTTTTGATTACACTGTCAGGTCTCAACAGAGTTTAAGTTAAGGTTGAAAAGTAATCAAATGACATTTCTTGAAACTGCTGCTTTAAGAGTCCAAAAACAGAAACATAAAGAAACAGCAGGTGAACTGATTAAGCTTTAATTGTTTTCTATATGTAAATGCTGGCTGATGATGCTATCTTGCAGTTAGTCACATTAAATTATACATCTGCTTAATTGAATCTGTGTAGAGACACAAATAGAGAAATTTGCTCGCTAGTTTTCATTTTGTTCACAGTATCCTGCTATATATTCTTCAGTTTACATTTGTGTCACCTAGATATGCATGCATAACAATGTGTGCCATAATTACCGTTTATTTAAAATATAATGCGTATTTGCATTTACATTTTCCCTAGAAGTTATAGGCCTCTTGGATATTGCCTTAGTAATAAAGAGTGGTTCTTGTTCTTAGACAGCACAAATGCACATCTCTGCCTTTGCAGTTATACAGGTGAGAGACTAACACAATATTGTGTAATACATTTGTAATAGCTACATATCAGTTTGAGCGTCATTTTGAGGTCTTTGTGTTTTGTTTTTGTGCATAAATAGTGTGTTAGAAAGACATTTGCCTAGAATAGAGTTTGTTTGAAGTCGTTATTGCATTGATCGGCACATGCATAAGTACACCTTTTTGTGAACTATATTTAAAAAATGGTTGGAGTCTAGATGTTAAGTCTCAACAATTGAAGGAAGAAGTAAGTGTAATTAGGGCCCGAGCACCGATGGTGCGAGGACCCTTTGGAATCGCTCAGTGTCTTCTTCTTCTTCAAAATGAATCACATTTTTGAAGGCCTAAACATGCTCAAAAACTCATGAAACTTTGCAGACGTGCCAAAAGTGTTGGAAATTTACATCTGATATGGATTTCAGAAGTGGGTGTGTCAAAATGGCTTAATAGCACCACCTATGAAATTTCAACAAAGTGCTCCTTGAGCTACATTTCACGTACATGTACGAAATTCGGTAGACACGCCATGTAACACGCCAATATCTACAAAAAAGTACCTTGGAAACATAACGGGAAGTCTGTTATTTTTAATTTTCTACGCAATTTTTATGCCATTTTTGCCATTTTCAGGTGTAGTATTTAAACAAACTCCTCCTGGAGTTTTATACAGATCAACAACAAATTTGGTCAGTGTAATCTAAAGCCCTTTGTGACATTAAATTTTAAAGATCTTGAGTTTACGTTGAAGGTCTTGTCCATGGTGGCCTCACAAACTCTGATATTTTGCCATGAAACAGGAAGTTGCTATTATTCAGGCATACAGTGTCCAATCTGCACCAAAATTCACGTTTGATAAGAGTCCTATCCCGAGCACATGGCCATGCCCATATTCAGTTATAGTCATAGCGCCACCTGTTGGCAACAATGAAATGGCATGTTTTATTCTCTGACAAACTCCTCGTAGAATTTAGTGACAATATTTGGTCAGTCGACTCTAAAGGCCTTTGCAATGTTAAATTGTGAAGATCTTGAGTTTTCATTAAAGGGCCTGTCCGTGGCGGCCTGACAAGGTTTGATGTTTCCCCAAGGAAGGAAGGAAGTTGCCATACAATGTCCGATCTGCCCCAAACTTCACATGTTTGATAAAAAGTCCTGGCCTGAAGACATCCAAAGGCCAATATAATGTTATAATCGTAGCGCGACCTGTTGGCAACAAAGAAAAAGCTTGTTTTACACTAACTTAAACATGCAATGTCCAGTCTGCACTATACTTCATATGTTTGGTAAGAGTCCTGACCTGAAAACATCTAAAGGCAAATATTCAGTTATAATCCTGTTGGCAACAGGATATATCATGTTTTACACTAACTCAAACATACCATTTTCAATTTGTGCCAGACTTCATATGTTTGATCAAAGTCCAGGCTTGAAGACATCTACATGCCAATATTAAGTTATAGTCATAGCGCCACAAGCTGGTAGCAGGAAGTTTGGCACGTATAAATGACTTTGACATATTCCTCCTATGTTTACCACTTTAAATGCATGTTGCTCACCATTCGCTGTTTTTGTAAAGCCACCGGGTGGCGGTGAGCCCGGGTGCGTGGGCCTTTTCAACGCTACTTGCAGCTTTAATTGCTTTTGTAATCATAAAAATCTAATAACATTAATAAAAATTTCAGTTTGATTTTTGCTTTAATTTTCGGGCAGAAATTTTAAGTTCATTGCATTAAAAATTTATATAGAAATCCTATTTAATGAATATGATTGGAGTTTTAGAGTTTTAGGAAACTTGTATCTTTTCTAGACTGCCATTCACTTTACATTGTGTTTTTCAGTTTTTCAGCGGAATGGGGGTAACGAAATTGCATTGTGGAAATACCTTTTCAGAGGTGTATTTGTCACCCACAATTGCATGTCAAATAATTAGCTTTTGTGTACAACTTTTTTGTAAAAAAACATTTCAGAAACCTTTTTGGGATTTAATCTTAGCAAGAGAGCAAGTCTCTTTGATTTATTAGTTTTATCCACATGCTATTTTGAAATCTGTATGTGCGACAAACAGTGCAGAACTCAGAAACTTGGGAGGTGTTCAGAAACTTCTGCTGAAGGAAACTTTACTTCATTATCAGAAAGTGAATTTAATATTCCCTGGAGTTATTCTGACATTAAATGAGAATTTTTGTATTTTTTTATGTTTTTAATGCTGGTCACTATTTAAATTGGGTCCGCTGACCACTTAAATTGGATGAAAAAAGCAGTTGGGAACATTTATCTTCTTAGTAAACAACCTACATCCTTTGCATCCTTTAAGATCAGTTTTTTTTTTTTTTCTTCAACACTTATTTTGGACTAAACTTATTCCTTTCATTTCCCTCTGTGTGTACTATTACGGTACCTATTTTTTAAAAACCTTCTCCCTTAATAAAGTGATCTGTGTTGTATCATTATCCGGGAGGAAGCAAGGGTGGGTGATGCAGGACTTTATGAGAAGGCATGAATCTTGTCTCAAGGTTTGCGGAATACAGATGACAGGTGCTGCAGATGTCTTGGGTTCTGCAGATAAAGTAGACTTTAAGATTCAGAATTACCATAGCGATAGCCGTAACATCCTTCAAGCGGCCCCGCCAACCTATCGATTCCGCGCTGGTTTCGGGAACATAAGAAATCGATCGTTGGGACAGATTGATTTTTTTTAAGTAGCAGATTTTGTATGTGCTGGTTTTTTAATGGCTGCATTTGATGGATGTTAAGGATATAGTGGTCAGAGCGCCGGAAACGTCCACGGCAGCTTAGACAGAATCTGCCGGAATGATTTATGCATTTCTCGCTGTGATCACGGCATTATGGATAGTAAGAAAAGGTGCAAATGAAAGCTTCATTTACTTCTACATTTCAGCATGAACTGACAGCGGGTGGATATTTGTTTTCTGAACTGCGCCAATTGTGTTACATAAAACAAATTTGGACTTTCTCCTTGAATACGTTCCCTGAAACGGTGCTGTTCTTTTAGTAGGACACTCGGGTAATTTCCTCTCGCACTTCCCAGATCATCACTCTATCTTGCAGCTGATAATCATTAAACAATTTTCTCCACTTTAACTTTCTTTTTGTTTTTAATTTCAGTTTGATGAATTACAGTTGTCTATTTTGGGGTGTTTGTTTGCGGTGATAGACAAACATAAAGCGCCCAGGCAAAAAACAATTTCCTCACACCATGTTTCAGTCACTTAAATACCCATCATTTCAGCCTGACAACTTAATGTTTTGTTTCCCTGTTTATGGGGCGTCATGTGGGCACAATGTGTAAATGATTGTCACTGTTGTCGGAGCCATTAAGTTGCCCACAGTTCTCTGTTATTAGTGCTCCCCTAATTCCGTCAGCTCCACGGCCATCTCCAGCCTTCAATATCACCCGCCTTTGTTTATTGGAATCCTTTCCTGAATTTGAGCAAATTAAGATCCTGATTATTTTATTTGCCGGATGAGGACTTGTTAATGATCTTTCAACAAATTAAATAACCTTGGGCCATGCTAGGATTAATTAGATAATAAGAATCACATCTCTTTTTATCTTTTTTTTTCTCCCTCCACTAAATGCATTATGTCTTGATGGTACTAAGATCTAAATTGGTTTTCATTTTAATGGCAGATCCTAAAACTAGCTACTCTCAATCTCAGAAACTAAACTCGTTCGCAACTTTCGAAAGAGCAAATGGCTAGGGGTTAGTTAAAAAGAGTGGTCTGTTCCTTCATCACGCTCGCATCACATCCGTCTTGTCCAAGACTGAGACTGATTTATTGCACCTTTTATTTAAGGAGGCATTTGCCAATGGTTTGTGATGATGAGAATGTATCACCAGCCATGTTTCACTGCGTTCCCCAGAGCGGTAAAGTTTGACGCTTACACCCCAAATTAAAGGCAAGAGCACTGCTGAAATCGAAAATTGTGTGAGCCTTCCGTTACATATGGGAATTTTCCTGTAAAAGTTTTTTGTAATAACCAAAGAACGGGAAGAGAAGACTCCCTCTTGGTTATTTCTGGATTGACAGAGCCCTTTTTGAGGCTACTGACACCAATTAACTTGATACTCGAACAGGGCTGCAGTTTTACTGAAAGTCGAAGAGGCGATCAGGCCTCATCCGTCACTTCCAACGGTGCTTGTTTATTTACTGTAGGTCAATATAGAACAAAGACACACTGTTATGACCAGGTCTAGATCCAGACGTAACGTAAGAAGAACTAAAGCACAGAGATTAAAAAGCTTTCACTGAAATAGAAAGAACAATACAAATTACATTAACCTCTGGACATCCAATCAACACAGTAATACATCTGTTCATCCCTTTTGTGTTGACACAGTTGAGGTCAAAAGTTTACAACACTGTGCAAAATCTGCAAAATGTTCAGTATTTTACCAAAATAAGAGGGACAAAATGCATGTTATTTTTTTTATTTAGTACTGACCTAAATAAGATATTTCACATAAAAGACTATTACAAATAGTTCACAAGAAAAACTGACCCCATTCAAAATTTAAACACAGTTGATTCTTAATACTGTGTTTTTACCTGGATGATCCATGTTTAGTGATAGTTGTTCATGAGTCCTTTGTTTGTCCTGAGCAGTTAAACGGCCTGCTGTTCTTCATAAAAATCTTTCAGGTCTCACAAATTCTATTTTTTTTTTTTTTTTTAGCATTTTTGTGTATTTGAATCATATGCAACTATTACAGAAGATTCAAACACTCACTGATGCTCCAGAAGGAAAAACCATGCATTAAGAGCCAGGGGTGAATACTTTTGAACAGAATGTACATTTTTGTTATTTTGCCTAAATATCTTTTTTTTTTCTCAGTTTGTACTGCCTTCAGAGGCTACAGAACATAGTTACGTGTTTCCCAGAAAACAAAATAAGTTGCATTTTCCCTGATCTTCAAATTTAAAATGTTTTCACCCCCTAGCTCTTAATGCATCGTGTTTCCTTCTTGAGCATCAGTGAGCGTTTTAACCTTCTTTAAAATATGAGTCCCTCAGTTGTCCTCAGTGTGAAAATATGGATCTCAAAATCATACAGTCATAGTTCGAAAGGGATCAGATACAGAAAAATGCAGAAAAACCAACAAATTTGTGTGAACTGAAGAATTTTTCTAAAGAACAAACAAGGGACAAACAAGAGACTCATGAACAACTATCACAAAACAAAACGGCTGTGGATCATTCAGGTAACAACACAGTATTAAGAATCAAGTGTAAGAAAACTTTTGAACAGGGTCATTTTTATTTTTTTCTTGTGGACTATATGTAAACGTCTTTTATGTGAAATGTGTTATTTGGGTCAGTACTAAATAAAAAAAATAACGTATTTTGTATGATCCGTCTTATTTTGGTAAAATTAACATTTTGCAGATTCTGCAAGGTGTATGTAAACTTTTGACTTCAGCTGTATATGTGTACATATACAGTCTACTAGACATATCCTGTGTCTTGTTGTTGTTTTTATTTGTTTATTTTATTTCTATATATGTACAGGCTTCTGAAGTTTTCAGAAAGATCTAGCAAGATTCACACGACACACAAACACGAATGACAACCATAGTCGTGACATTATTTCTTCATTGTCAAGCCGCAGTGTACATTACTCGCAACTATTTACAGCACTCCTGTGGAAGGTCACCCTCAATGTACTGCCTTGGATGTGTTTCTATGCCTTTTTCTCTTGACTTCTATTGAAGAATTCTTTCAGTTCTTCTTTAGCCTCTTTGCAGCCCACGGCAGCGCATTGGCACCGGCACCTGTTCTTTCAGGTGGAGCTGGTGTGAATGGGGTTTGAATGTGAGAACTGTGTCTGAGATAAACAGGAGGGTTTAAAGACTCGCTGTACGCGCCAATACAATTAAAATGAGCAGCGCATAAATCCTATTAGACGAGTGTCAGAGAATTAACAGCAAAAAAGAATACGAAGAAAGTCTGACCTGTATTTATTAGACTCCGTCAGAGGGAACTAAGGAGATTTGGGGAGCTTGTATCAATCACGGCCAGTCTACAAAGATAAACCCATTACTTGTAAGTTAGCAAAGGGCTGCAGAAAATTACAGCTGCTCCCATTGGTGCAAAGCTGTTCGACACATTGTTCACAGATCCCCAACACACCGTTGCCGAAAGCTGATTAAGTGAGATTTTAATACTGGCACGTCTGCTTCAATAAATGAGCCAAGTTAGTTGTTCCTTTCTTCAGTGAAATGGTACTTAATTTCTTAATTTGTCTCCACGTTGATTCTTCAGCTCGAGCCTTCCAGTGTTCCTTATTTCTCGCGTGTTCTTCTGCTCCCTCCCTCACATGTTCTGATTTTGTGTTACTTTGGCATTGAGGCCTGTTGAATCAATATTTATTTTCTGTTGTGTTGCAGAATGAGGCCTTAGGGATGTGCAGTGGAAACAGGAAACGATGGGGACCTTGTGGCAGCAGACAATTTCTAAATCACGTTACATTGCCCCTCGCTTTGAGTGGGCAGCGTCCCCACGGTGTGGTCTCTCATTACATGCAGCCACTTGCTCATTGATCAGGGTGCACCTTTGAGTCTCCGCTCACCAGCCCTTAACCTCTGAACAATGTTAAGCTAGCATCTGTAGTTTGTACAGAGTTTTGGCTTGCACCCTTGGAAAGAAAATGCTTTGAAAGTGTTTCCTCTGCTGATTTCATAATGCTTAGCATTTGTATTTTTTTAGGAAATATCACTGGATAGTTTCCTGGACATTTCAGTATTAGAAAATAAATCACAGTTTTAACCTTTGTCCACAATGGATTCGTTTTGATCGCTCAGACAAAGTCGTACCTAATCACGGCAATAGACTGTTCTCGGCTTATGGTGCTTTAAAGCATTTGTCTTCGGAATTAAACCCTTGAGGCGCACATACTAATCGGCCTTTGTGATGCTCGCTGAATCCCACATTGGCTCATCAGTAAAATACTTCACATTTAATTGCAGAAGTAAGAACGAAATTGGCTGTGTTCATGTTAAAAATGACCGGGGTTGAATGAGAACGGGAGACTGGGTAATCAGCTGGGGAAAACTGTCGGAAAAGTTGCCGCTGAGTTGCAAGGAAGCCTCCCAATCCTGATAATTAAGTGTTCAGTGAAACAGTGTGTACTCGCCTGATCTTCTGACAAGAGCAGGAAACAGTCCAGTAACTTGTGTTAATGACCTCTTTGCTGAAAGTGTTATTTATTAATTGCATTAGGTCGGAAATATCCCCCATCTCCAGTCTGCTTTATGCACCTCTTGGCACCCGACCGGTATTAACACAGGGGATACGATTTCTTATAGCCACTTACTGTAACGGGAAGGTATTGGGTTTCATCATGGATCGCTTGTCTGACAAAGGCATATGTTTCGACTGCCGTTTTCCTTTCGACGAAATTACGCAGTCGGTCCGGTACATTGATTTTTATTTATTTATTTTTATTTCAAGCTAATAACTTCAGGTACTTAATCAATTGTAATTTTAGAAGCAGCAATTTATGCCTGTATTTAGCCAATCCTTTTATATTAAACGTGGCTTTATGCATTTGTCTTTTTATGTTAAATGTTCCACAAGAGAAACTGAAATCATTACAAAAATTGCATCGTTACACTCGCTTGCCAACTCCAATTAGAGGCATTTACATACACAATGAGCTTTTGGATAGCTTTGCCACGGAGTTAGGTACGACCGGCGGCTACAGCTTGACATGTAATTCATTTTGGCTCTGAGGAGTCCTGTAGGCGAAAGTTAATTTCCTAAAATTAAACTTACCATATTAGCTGAAAGATTAATGCTAATCTGACCGGTAGGTCTCAGCAGCGTCACGTTGCTACAATGCTCGTGGCCCAGGAGCGAGTGCTGAGAGGCTGGGGGTATTTCAGATTCGGCCTTGCTATTATTAACATCTCGACTGGGGCAAACGGACACGGCAAAGGCGCTTTTGGGGATGCTAAGGCTGTTTGTCCAACTTCTTGTTTAATTGACACAGTCTTACAGATCGATGTTGGTGCACAGCTATTGGACTCAGACTTTGCTGTGGTGTTTTTTGAGTAAAAAGAACAAAAAATGTTTGACCTTAGTGGGTAAGTCTGGCAGGTTGCCCACCATTCTGTGGATGAATTTGACCTTTCATGGCTTTTTGAATTTGTTAGGAGTGTAAGGAGACTTTTACTCAGTACCTAAAGCTGGAATGGTGTATTTTTTTGGTGTTTTTAGATAGTATTGACTGGCTGTTGTTTCAGCCGTTTGTATTTCTGTGTGTGTGTGTCTATATACGGGTTATTTTACAGAATTGGTGCAAAGTCTTTTTCCACAAATTGTTTGGGTATGCAAATTGCATAATATCCAATACTACAATACATACTAGACACTACAAGTAATTGTGCAGTTTATTTTCATATTGTATTTTCAGAAAGTTTTGGAATATTTGTTCTCTCCCCAAATTTTTCACTACCGAAACACAGTAGGCAAGAGTGGCATAAAATGAGCCATTTTTTACTTGTGGTACTCAAGATAAGGAAAAATGAGGCAGAAATACAATGAAAGTATCTGAAGTAATTTCAGAATGTTTCCTATCATTTTAAATCATCAGAATGTGTCTATGACAAAGGATTCTACAATTATGGCTTCTTATAAAAAAAGTGTTCCTGTAGCTCAATTTGCCCCACGTTAGGGGTAAGTTGACCCAAATCAATGGGTAAGATGAACCATCTGGGTGAAAACTGACCATCTAAATGAATCTGATTCAAACCCATGTGTTTTTTTTTAAAGATAATTCACCTCTTTTAAAAACTAACTTAGTAACCAAATTTCATTATACAGTCAAATTTCTTTTCTTAAAGCTAACTTAAAATAAAACCAATTAAATTATGTTTAATTTTCAGTCTTTAATTGTTTGCATTTCTGAAACAATATGTTGAACACCGAAGTTTTAACCTTCACAAAAGGAGACTAAATAGAAAGTTTGTTGAGTGAAATTAAATAAAAACTAAATTAGAATGAAGGAATAAATATCACTGAAACTAGTAAATATTTTAGTCAAAACATTCTTGCCATGGTACCTTTTCACAATCTTTCGGAAATTATGTGTAATTCCAAAATACATAGTCACATAACAGTAAAAGTGTACATTTGCCAAAATACAGGGGGTGGGTCAACTTACCCACTGGCTCAACTTACCCCTAATATATAATTTAATAAGAAGGGTTACATTGACCTATTATAATTTTGCATACATCTACCTATTTTTGGTATTTTATTAAAAAGTTTTCAGAGGTGAATCAATAACAATTACAGTTTTAACATTTCAAGGGTGACTTATGAGATTTGTTGTATTTAGAATCAATTTTTTCTTTGTAAAAGGCAAAAAGCTATAGATTCATTAGTTTGAATATACATTGAACCAAACAGTATCATAACATCTTATTTGGTAATTCAGCTTTAATACTTTATTTTTGACAAAACATCCACTGTTTCAGATGTGACTGAATAAGTTTTGCTAGCGATCACATCACAGAATTTATACTTACATACTAAAACACCACAAAAACATACTAAACCATTAAAACTTTTGCATAACTGTACTAATTTTGTTTATTTTCTCTAAATAAAGGATTATGTGTTTCTTTTTGGCACTACCGAAACTTATGACAGTTCGATCATGACTGTTACGGTAGTGAGAATTTTAGATACTTTTGAACCTAGTTCCAAGATGCTAATCAGCACATTGTTACCTAGCACTATAAATAAAAACTAAACGTTATTAACACCCAAAAAACTGTGATTCATTGCAGAAAAAGGGTGTTTGGTAGAGATGTTCCTTCAAGTTATATACAGCTTTTCAGACTTTTGAACACGTTTACCTCAAAATGATGGGGCCTATATACTCACCATGTCGCTATGAGAGAGAGTAACACATTAATATTTCCTGATCATAGATGTAGGATCTAGTTAAAATCAGTCTCAGCCAGTGGACTGTAACATACACTGTTTCGGTAGTCTTTTTTTGCATTTTTATGATGATTATTGAATATTCTTACAATAGTTTGGGCATGTTTGTGTTAGTATGTTAGTGTCTGCTATAGATGTGTGTTTGTGAGTACAGCCTGTCAGCCACGTCTCATGTGGGCAGAAGTGATGGACTTTTCTTTTTGATGGTGTAGGATGAAATGCCCAGCGCGGAGCACTGAGGTTTGGTGAGAGCGGAAGGGGTTGGTGCTGTTGCAGTCAGCAAAGGCTCCAGGCAGCATTAACTAGCCGAAGGCAGTGGAGCTGAAAGCTCGGGCTCGGCCCGGCACTGGCCCCTCCGCTGGTCACCCCACACAGCGGGGTGGACAGCAGTCATCACCCATCCACCTCAGTCTGACGGCCCGCCTCAACTCTGGACTCTCTTGGTTGTTAACAGCCTCTGCAACTTTTCTGTCTTATTGACAGTCGTGTTTGCACGGGCCTGCAGGGCTTTGAAAGATTTATCATACTTTTGAACAGATTTCATGCTTTGGGAATGTTGAAAGGCCCTGAAATAGCACGGTCCCTAGCGAACATACTCTTTTAATAAGAAAACAGCCAGTGGAGCGCAGAGAAAAGACAAAAGCTTCATCGCAGACAGGACATTTGTTAGAAGCGGCAACAAAAAGTGGTCGTAAGCAGACAGCGAACTGGAATCTTTCGTAGAAAGAGCTGTGACTAAAAAGCTGTGACTGCGTCGCGCTCGTCCGGAGCAGTCGCGTTTGTTGTGCGAAAGTGCGATCGTGGGGAGTGTGGCATCCGTTATCATGCTCGTCTCCTGACATCCCCTTCCGTATGATCTGCCGTTTGTGTGCGTGAATGTCAGGAGGGGGCAGGCAGGCGTGATGGAGCGGCGTCAAAACAGAATCAACAACTTCTGCCGACAAGAAAGAAATGATTTCCCCCCTGTACATGCCTCACATCCAAAAACAAATAAATTTGCTCCCTTGTGCCTCGTAGGGAATGTTTGATATGCACAACTTGTAATAGAGCAAGTGACAAAGGAAAAGGAAAAAAACACTGATTTAGGGACTTTTTTTCTCTTGTTGTTGTTTATAGATATTTTCTCCTTTGAAATGTGAGAATGAACTGTCAATCTGTGGCATGTCATGTTGTGAACCTTTTGTTTTTGGCATGGCTCCTCCTTTTCGCCATGGTAAAACGATCTGCTAAGTGTGTTAAAGTGGCTTGCTCAAACTGACTGTTGTTCAACACAAGAAACCTTTACTTAGTCCTTGCTCTCTCTCTTTTTCTCTGTAGATGTAGTATCATAATGTAGGATGATAATGTAAATAAAAAGCTTGCATACTGAGAGATCGATCAGTTTGAAGTTACGTCCTAGCAGGCATATGTACCCGAGAGAGGCAAACAAAGAGAGAGGATGGCGGTTTAGCTTAGCTGTAGATTTATTCACATTCAGAGGGCCATTACAGTTGACCTTGCATTGCCAGGGAAAGCTTGTGTAAACCAAGACCTAATAAATCAACTTTAACAAGCTCACTCCCGGCCGGCAGAGCAGCCATGCAATGCCGAGCCAGCCCTGTGCATTAATCCCATTGTTTCCACTGAGGATACCTGTAGATTCGATTTCCCTGATTGCATTCCATGAGACAGCAGCACCATTTAATTGCTCTGCAGAAAGCATCTCGTCACTATCCCGTCAGCTATACACACATGGGTTTACTGAGAAACTTAATGAGGACATCCTATAGACATTTTATTATTAGATAAAGATAATGAGTAAATAAATAAATACTGATAATAGCACTATGCATTTTAAGTACATCTAATGCAAAGTACTTCTTTTTTAAATTGTATTTGAAAACAATTTATGCTCACATTTTTTTAAGGCACAGTATGTAATTTTCGCTACTAGAGGGCGCATATTCAAAACAAACAAAGAAACAAAGGTGTAGGGTTTGATGATGCTGCAATCGAGTGTGGAATCATGGGAGCTGTAGTCTTCCTCTCCATAGCCGATGCAATCCGACAGGTCTCTTGGCAGAAATCGTGTTTATGGATGAGCTAATGTATGAAAGGTTTATTACCGTCGCTGTAGTATGAAGCAGGATGGGGCTGGAAAGCCATGGAAGCAAAACGAAAGTTCTGTTATAATGCTACTTTTATTATGTATAGTAAATGCATAATATAACCTACTAAAGCGTCTTTGGTGTTTCTATGTTTTCTACAAAATAATACTGGAAATCAAGAGTATATGACGTCATTGACAGGCAGCAGTGTTGCCAAATCTGTGGTTTTCCCACCAAACTGGGCTACTGATGTGCCCATGCCAGCGCCAGCGCCTGCTCCTGCTCCGTCCACTCCTCCACCCCAAATGTTGCCTGTTCATACGCGAGAGCATGTCAGGGGAGGTGCGCAGACTGGTATAAAAATAATTATTATTGATTACCAATTTGAGTCAGTACATTAAAATGAAAACAATACCTTAAAAATGAAAAAAAAAAGCAGGTTTTTGCGATCAGAAATTTCTTAAACCAGTGAATAATTTATTCCGGGGAATAAATTATGCGTATAACCACTTTTTCAGGCACCACTACACCACTGTTTATTTATATCAGTAAATGTAATCGTTTCGATATCTTAATATTTATAATATCATAAATCTGGTTGATTTGTATTGGTGACGTAATATGTAAATGATATGCGGCCTGCGAGACTTGCACTTGGACCATAGTGCGACCCAGTGGAAAAAAGGTTGAGAACCACTGCCTTAAAACAATAATGAAATTAATGCATGTTGCCATTTACAAATCCATTTGGAAAAGTTGTAGCATTTGAAATGTATTTATTCATTTTTTCTATTTTTAGAAATGTTTTATTTAGCTCTGTATAATGCTTTTTGTAAATTATGAATTACTGTGGCATTTTTGATACTCGTAGAGAAAATGTGAGACACAGGGATATAGAGAGCAGAAAGATAGTGTTTTTCCTTCCCTGCGCACGTCAGTGATTTGAGCGGCTGAATAATGTGCAACAGTAATTGTGGGGAGAGTATGAGGTTGTTTTGGAGGCAGGTATGCCGGCCTGACACTGACAGCCAGTCACTCATACACGCAGGCTGCTGTTGACAGGTGGTCTGTGGAGGATATGGGGATCTCACACACATACACACACACACAAACCTCCCTCTACGCTTCAGCCCATCACCCAACCCACTGTAACCCATTCATTATCGCACCCTGGCGCCGTGACCAGTCTTGAGGACAGAGGTTTGGCATAGAAATATGTGTGTGTGCTAAGAAAGCAGCACAGAATGCACAAGGTGAAGTTATCCAGATGTCACATTGCGGGGTTTTGAAGAGGAGCACAACCGAGGACGCTGAACATCAGTGTGTATGGTGTGCTGGTGACGGGGAGCGGAGTTGACACGCTGTCACCGAGTGATGAAAAGCACTGTAAGGTGATGTGGCGGCACTTCTCCCAGTGTCCATGCGGAAGGGAGGGGGGAGGACAGGAGAGAATTGGTGGGATGGAGGTAGGTGAGCTTTATACACTAGACAAGCTCTGCTTAGAGGCCTACGTCCCACATGCCCAGCCTGTGTTACACCATCCCTCAATCAGCAAGGACTAGAGCCTGGTTGCATGCTGTTGGCTCCCTAGAGAGTGAGAAGGAGGGTGAGGAGGGATGTGAAAAAGAAAGCAAGGATGTAAACTGGAAGCGCAATGGATCCTGGAGAGAATGTGATGCGGAGAGATTTGAGGAGAAGCTCGGAAAAAGCTCTTTTTTTCACCTTCCTGCTGGAGGCTGCACAGCGAGAGCAGGCAAGAGGGAGTCGGGAAGGGTTTAAGGCTAGCTTCTTTTACCCTTTCTGCGACGTTTACAACTGAGACCTGCCGGCTGTCTCCAGAAAAGCTTTCCTAATGTACTGCTTTCCCTACGGACACACCAGAATCAGTGCTGGTCACTTGCTCCACTCTTTCCATCCATCCCTCCATCCATTTCTCTTGTAAATTATTGAACAAAGGACATTCATGCAGGGAGCGGGCCAAACCCTGCCTGATGCACAGTTCGCAAACTGCTCACAAGCAGAATAGAATCTGCAGCGCTTGCGTGTGAGATGTTTAGGTTTATATAACCACGCCGTTTTATTCTGTTTCACACAAGCTGCATTGATTTTTTTTCTTCCGTGTTTAAAACCCATAATTCACAAGCTTTTATGCCGAGCGTAATCTAAACTCAGTACACATTTATGCCTGCTCAAAGAGAGAGGGGTCAACATGAGGCCACTAGTACTATGGAACAATGACGGAATGGCTTCTGGGTGGGTCAGCTGACTTGCGTGCTGCCAGCTCAGGGGATTGAACCAGTGACCTTCTGGGTTGTTCTCACTGCTTTGCCTTCTTGGCTACTGCTGCCTAAGATGGAGTAAATCAAGCACAGGAGAAGCAGTGAACCGTGTTATAGAAGGCATGGAAATAAGTACAGCGTTTGGTAATGGGCTTCCTGAACTATGTGAACTCTCTTAACTGCAAAGTGTTGTTGACTCAGTGCTTAAAACATCTAGACATGCAGCTTGTTAAGTGTGTGTCAATTTGTGTCTGTGTACACACACACTGCCTGTGTGTGTCTGGCTAATAAAATAATGGTAAAAACAAGTAATTTCGAAAAATTAGCATTTTCAAAAAACGAGATTTTCAGATAAACCAAATGAAAAGAAATTAAAATAAATCATATATAACATACTGTATACACTACCAGTCAAAAGATTTTTTAATGTTTTGTAAAGAAGTCTCTTCTGCTCACCAAGCCGGTATTTCTTTGATTCAAAGTACAGCAAAATCAGTAAAATGTTGAAATATTTTTACTATTTAAAATAACTGTTTTCTATTTGAATATATTTTAAAATGTAATTTATTCCTGTGATTTCAAAGCTGAGTTTTTAGCATCATTACTCCAGTCAAATGATCCTTCAGATTTCATTCTAATATTCTGATTTGCTGCTCAAAAAACATTTATTATGTTGAAAACAGCTGAGTAGATTTTTTCAGGTTTCTTTGATGAATAGAAATCTCAGAAGAACAGCATTTATCTGAAATAGAAATCTTTATAATTTTAAACATTATAAACAATTGTAAACATTATAAATGTATTTATCATCACTTCTAAACAATTTAAAGCATACTTGCTAAATAAAAGTATTAGTTTTTTTTTTAATAATTTAAAAAAAAAAAAAAAAAAAAAAAAAAAAAATATATATATATATATATATATACTGACCCTAGGCTTTTGAATAGTGTACTGTATAATGTTACAAATGTTTTATTTTAGATAAATGCTGATCTTTGGATCTTTCTATTCATCAAAGAATCTAGAAAAAATATGCTCAACAGTTTTAAATATTGATAATAATAATAATAATACAAAAATGTTTCTTGAACAGCAGATCAGCATATTAGAATGATTTCTGAAGGATCATGTGACATTGAAGACTGGAGTAATGATGCTGAAAATTTAGCTTTGATCACAGAAATAAATTACATTTTAAGATATATTCAAATAGAAAACTGTTATTTTAAATAGTTAAAATATTTCAAAAATTATACTGTTTTGGTGTACTTTGGATCAAATAAATGCAGGTTTGGTGAGCAGAAGATAATGTTTTATAAAAACATAAAAAAATCTTACTGTTCAAAAACATTTGACTAGTAGTATGTATTTTAATTTATTTACACTCCTAACGTTTGAAATCAGATTTTGTTATATTTTGAAAAAAAAGTCTCATATGCTCACTGGGGCTGGATTTATTTGGTCAAATATACAGTAAAAGCAGTAATTTTGTGAAATATACAGTTTAAAATAACTTATAATTATTGCATTTTTTGCTGATTAATTTTTTTGTGGAAATTTTTTCAGGATTTCTTGATGAACAGAAAGTTCAGAAGGGCAGATTTTATGTTAGATAGAAATCTTTGTATTATAGAAGTGTTTACTGTCAATTTTGATCAGTGTCACGATGTGTCCTTGCTCAATAATAGTTTTTTTTCTTTTCTTTTTTTTTTTTACTTTTAATTCATCCAAACTTTTTAATAAAAGAAAAAAAAAAAAAACAGCAAACCACTTTTTTCCAACATTGATAATAAGAAATGTTTCTTGAGCACTAAGACTGAATTAACGGCAAAGAAAAAAAGATAAAATATCTAATTACATTCTATATTCCCTATTTACTTATGAAAACGCTTGATGATTTCTGTATGGATCTTGCTTAAGTACTGTCAAGTGGATCCGCAACGTGTGAAGCTAAGGATTTTTCCCTGACCAGCTGTTTCTGTAACCTGAAGTGTGGTTCACTTTGGTTGCAGTCATAAAGATTTTGATATTAACCTATTTGAGGAGTCGTTTTTGATGGAGTAGTCTCATTGAAGTCCTTTTCTCCAGATGTTTGGAGTATGCAGAATTAATGCTTATGGCTTTACAGAGAGTCTTCAGAACGTGTCAGTCCTTTTGAAATTCAAAATAAGCTAAACCACATTATCTTTTCACACTTTCGCTTTCTGATGAACTGTTGTTTGCTTTTTGTGTGGCTAATTATGAGCACAATAATAATCTGGCTCAACCAGATTTCTGTTTGGAACGCTGTTTTGCATCAGCGTGTGTCTCTCTCAGAGCTTAATGAGGGCCGGCGTTTGGAGAGCGACTGACTTTACCTCTCAAATAACCGGCCACAACCAGCATCCTCCTGTTGTCACGTCCACTGGTAATGAATACATCTCACTGTCAAAGAAATTGTATTAATATACCCAGATGTCAATTGGAAAACATAGCAGAAACTGGCATGGAATCATACCGCAAGTCATAATGAGAGAACTGCAGCAGTTTGTGCTGAATTATATATTGCATTCGTGTGATTGGATAAGGTGAGGCCACTAGAACTCAGACTTAATAATTTAGTGGTTGCATTACTGTGGAGATGATTGCGTGGGCAGGATAACATTTGTTTATTGGGTGTAAGGGAGGTAAACAGAGTGCCACCGGAGGGTATAATGTCTCGAATGAGACACCATGACATATTGTGAGAGGGGAAAAAAAAAGGCAAGTTGCAAATTACAATGTTTAAATGCATTTTTTCAAAATGCTGCGGGTCATAAAGAAATGGTTTACCCCAAAATGAAAACTGTCATTTGTGACCAGCTACATCATGTTGAATAAATTTGACCTAGAAAATCATTAAGTATAATGAAGTATAAAAAATAACTTGTCGGTTTTCTAATGTTAGAATAATTTTTGTACTCCAAATCATTGTTGACATTTAAATATTAGCTGTCACACCTGTTTTTTGGGGAAATTGGACTATGTAATACAGATAAAAAATAAATAAATAAATAAAAAAAAAAATTATATATATATATATATATATGTATTATACCAGTCAAAAGTTTTTGAACAGTAAGATTTTTAATGTTTTTTTAAATAGTCTCTTCTGCTCACCAAACCTGCGTTTTTTTAAAAATTCAAAATACAGAAAAATTTTGAAATATTTTTAATATTTAAAATGATTGCTTTCTATTTGAATATATTTTAAAATGTAATTTATTTCTGTGATCAAAGCTACATTTTTAGCATCATTACTCCAGTCTACAGTGTCACATGATCTATCAGAAATCATTCTAATATGCTGATTTGCTGTTCAATAATTTTTTTTAGATATTATTATTATTAGCAATATTTAAGACAGTTGAGTACATTTTTTCAGCATTCTTTGATGAATAGAAATATCCAAAGATCAGCATTTATCTGAAATTTAAAAAAAAGCTTTTGTAACATTATACACTATACCATTCAAAAGCTTAGCGTCAGAATATATATATATATATATATATATATTTTTTTTTTTTTTTTTTTTTTTTTTGGAAAAAAAAATAAAAATTAATACTTTTATTCAGCAAGGATGCTTTAAATTGATGATAAAGACATTTATAATGTTACATTTCTATTTCAGATAAATGCTGTTCTTCTAAACTTTCAATTCATCAAAGAAACTTGAAAAAATCTACTCAGCTGTTTTCAACATAATAAAAATAAAAAATGTTTTTGGAGCAGTAACTCAGAATATTAAAATGATTTCTGAAGGATCATGTGACTGGAGTAATAATGCTAAAAATTCAGCTTTGAAATCACAGGAATAAATTACATTTTAAAATATATTACAATTGAAAACAGTTATTTCAAATAGTAAAAATAGTTCAAAATTGTACTGTTTTTGCTGTACTTTGGATCAAATAAATGCAGACTTGATGAGCAGAAGAGTCTTTAAAAACATTAAAAATCTTACTGTTCAAAAACTTTTGACTAGTGGTGTATTTTTTTTAAATAATAATTTTTAAATATGGATTTTAAAATTAAAATATAACTTAATAGATTATTTATTTACTTCGAAATGTATTTTTATTACACTAAGTCTGTAAAAACAGCACAATATGAAAGAATTTTCTATATTGGTTTTCAGTAGTTTTACCCATATTCTGAATTATGCATTGTGTTGTTTTTTAGAGTACTTTTCTCTGTTTTTTCTATTGATTTATTTATTTTTTTAATAGTGTATTGCAGCTCCAAAACCTTAGTCCTCACCAACTTCAGTTTTAAAAATGTGTGAACATTCGGCCCAGTATCTCTTTTTATGTCAAACAGAACACAGAAAGCCATATTGGTGAGGGTGTGTAAAAGATGACAGAATTTTCATTTTTGTGTGCCCTATTCCTTTAAGCCTTTGCAGTCTCTCATAAAAGTAATTAGTGGTCCATGGATTTTGTAGAATTAGCTCATAGAATTCGAGGACTCGGAATGCTGAGTGACACTCTGCGTCCCCATGGCAACAGCGCACGGACTCCCCACACCGAAACGGCCCCATTCACCCCTTCCTCATTTAGATATTTAGCGCTCATAGGGGGCTGATGATTTAGCCCGTAAATCCGCAGCCTCCTATACTACGAATACGCAAGCACGCCAGTACACAAACATGCCAGCTAGGTTCCACATTCATTACCGCACCGTATTCGTGTGTGTTTGTGCATGGGAGTTTGTATGTGTGTTTCTTGGCGTTCTTGAGTGTGAGTGGAATGGACATGGGTGGACGGAACAGTGTATGTGTGCTGTCCAGTCAGGTCCCAGGGGCCGCTCTTCATGCATGGGAAAGCGTGCTGGAGTGTGTGTCTGTGTTTGCGCGTGCTGAGAGTCCACATCTGTTAGCGTGGCACACATTGCTTTCCCTCAGACAGCGCTACTGAGAGACTCTGGCACTGAGTCGTGATGGAACAAGCTCATTATACCAAACCCTCCCTCCTTCTCCCGGTAACACATGAGAAGTGGGCCGAGTGTGTGTGTGTACGTCTCAAAGGCTGGCCTGTCATATGTGTGTGTTTGTGTGTGCATGTCGTAGACAGATTGCTTCTCCAGCAGACCCTAATACAGAATGGCACGCAGTTAAGTTGGGCGTGCAATCGTGCATTTGAAAGGTGTGTTTTTCTCTCTGTCATGTCGTCCGAACGCATGCCTCTCCATCGCCGAGCTAAGAAGCAGAGGCAGGGAGGTGAAGGGAACTTTTTATCCAGTTCAATAGTAAGAGAATTAAGCATGAAATGACAGAGAGCTGGATAACAGCGAGAGAGCTCGGCTGTGCCTCTGCTGGAGTGAGTTTTTGGCCTTAGAAAGTGAGACCAAAGGCAGTTTTCAGATGAGTGCCCATTACTTCCGCAGCCAGCTTGGACTCGTAGAGGAAGATTCAGCTGTTCGGCTAAGGACTGGGCGGTAATGCAAAGGTGATCTCTGTCATTACAGGGCAGGATGACCATTGATTTTTTCTTTTTTTAAGGAAATCGAAAAGACTAATGTTATTCATTGAAATGATCTTTTTTTCATCTTTCCATCTTGGCTGTACGCCTCCATTGATTCGCCCGTTCTTGTACGTGAACGGCGTCTGCTCGGGTGCAAATGAAATCTGAGTCTGTTTCACAGAACCACCGACTCAGCCTTAGCCACAAAGACTTTCTGCTGCGCCTTTTCCGTAATCGCACGTTCACCATTGATTGTGTTGCCGCCAGTTTATTAGACTGCATCGCGTCGCTTTTTTTCCTTTACAAATCCTTGTAAACATTGTAAGTCAGGCTAACTTCCAATTCGCGAGCAGATCTTTAGCGTGTTTATCATGATTGGAACCCTAAAGAGAGTGGGCATTACAAAGCTGTAGCCCACAAAGACGTCGCCTATGAAGCTTATTTGTGTCTTGTCTGTTTCACTAGCTTTAAAAAACAAAATAATGAGGCTATGCTCCACAGATGATAATAAGAAAGCCCAAAAAAATAAGGAGAAAAAGAGATTGGGCGAATAGGGGGGTAGGAAGAGAGATGTTATTGCTCCAAAAGAAGAGAATAATCTGCCAAACAGGTTTAAATGAGCTAATGAGAACATCTCATGCAAAACTAAAGAGATGTTTGCTACTCAATGAAGTCTTTTCACTGCCATATTTCCACCGCACATTTTCCTAATAACGCACACTCTCAGGCAAAACATTTTGTGAGGCTGTAACCTAGAAATACAAATAGGAGAATTTGCAAAAGTATCTCCATTAACACATTCCAGGTCACAGTCAGCTGCTTTTATTATGTAGGTGCTCAAAACAGTCTCAAATGAGCTTGTGGTGCTTCGTCGGAACCTCTCGGATAAGTGCGCTTATTTGAGACTATTCTAAGAGCTGAAGCAAAATATAAAATCTGTATGTTTTTTGTATATTTATAAACAAAACAAATTAGCATATGAAGAGTTTAATAAAGTTTAAGTTTTATGTTACAATGGTTTTATTGTGTTAGTTAGCTGTGTTTTTAGTTATTTTTTACTTAATCAAAATAACCAAACTGCAGTTTGATTGAGATGTATGTATTTCATAGGTTTGTTGTAATATCTTATAATTTAACTTTTTTAAAATACAGCTTCTATTTAAATTTTACATTTTAAACTATGTGTATGTAAAATTTTCTATATTTGCGCACCTGTTCGGAAGCTTGGGTTCAGTAAGATTTTTTTTTAATCCATTTGAAAAGGTTTCTCATCAACGATGCTTTCTATTTCTGTGAAAACAATACATTTTTTCCATGATTTTTTTAATAAATAGAAGGTTCGAAAGAACAGCGTTTATTTAAAATCCTTTGTAACATTATATATGTCTTTACTGCATTTACTTTAATCAATTTACTGAATAAAAGGTATTAATATCTTAAAAAAACGTATTAACCCCACGTTTGAGTGGTACTAAATTATAATGAAATCATAATTAAATTTATGACTTGTGACCCTTGACAACAAAACCAGTCATAAGGGTCAGTTTTTTTAAAATTGAGATTTATACATCATCTGAAAGTTGAATAAATAAGCTTTTCATTGATGTATGGTTTGGCCCAGGATACAACAATCTGAAAATCTTGAATCTAAGGGTGCAAAAATAAAATAAAATAAAATAAAATTAAGAATATTGCCTTTAAAGTTGTCCAAATAAAGTTCTTAGCAATGCATATTATTAATCAAAAATAAATTTTTGATATTTGTAATTTCCGAAAATTCATTTAACATGATCTTTACTTAATATCCTAATGATTTTGGCCCATATAGTGTATTTTTAGGTGTTGCTACAAATATACCCATGCTAAAAATGACTCTTGTTACTAGCTGTTCTCAACAGTGCACAACTCTTTGAAGTAATGAAAATGTACTAATATTCTTCAGTTTTTTATTAAACAAACAGTTAGTGACAATTTGAAAAATTGAATTCGAAACCACCGATTAGAATTCTGTCCTGATTTTTAGACCTGGGTGATATAAAGCCATAATTTGCATGGTGTTTGAGCGCCGGTGCTTACGCTTGTCGGCTGCATGGCCGAAGGCTTGTGACTTTTTCCCCCAGCGTGACAGACAGCTCTGTCCAGCTTCAGTCCGGTTTTAATTAGGACAGCCCATCTGAGATTAGAAGGCGTGGGGCCCCAGGGGCTCCCGTTTCCAGCCTGTTTGAATGTTTCTCCCAGATGTAAGTGCAGCGCAGTGCCAGACCCAAATCTTTAGTCTCAGCACGCTCCAAGCAGCACCATGCTCTCCCTCAACACCTTCCTCCCTTAAAATAACCCGTGCAACTCTCTCAAGCAACACTTATTAATGGAAATGGGGCTAGGCCGGGTGGTAATGGAGTTCGACTGTGGTTCCGAGGTTCCACCACACTCTCTCTGTGGTGAAATTAAGAGAACTGTCACTTGTAATTGGGTTGCTCTCTGAGCCTCGGTGTAATCTTTTCTCACGCTCTCAAGAGCCGCGCCATCTTGAGCCTAACTGGGCCAGACTTTGCACAATAGTCCGTCAGAATCTCTTCGGAGCATCTGAAATAAAACACAACTTCAAGGGGGCAGAGCCATGCCTTGGGTAGAGATTATTTTGCTTTTGTCTGTGTCTTGCTCAAAAGCGAATCATCTTCCTATTCTTTGTTTTTCTGCAATGAGCGGATGACTGACATGGAAAGCCGTGTTGTTGTAACAAAGAAAAGTTTGTTTGCTGCCAGCGTACTGCTTTGTGCTGGATGAGATGGCTTGAGATATCTGCAACTCAGATATGAGTTTTGACTGCTCTAGAGATGAAGAGACATGTTTTTTTTTTTTTTGTTTTTTTTTTTTGAGGATGGGTTTTGCTTCAACCTCTCTCCATCTTTTTGCTCTTGATCCGCCCCCTCGTCTTTAATCTAAAAAAACATAACACAGTTATTGCTTTATTTATTCCCTTCCTATGTGGGGAGATTGATTTTTCCTTTTTCTTCTTCCTTTCTTGTAATTGAGAAAGCGATCTGTTCCTTCCCTAAGGCCAATGGCTTGTTTTTGGCTCATGCATGGGAGCAGTCTACTTTTTAATATCATATCTTTTTATCATTTTCTGTCTGATATTAATTTACTTTTATTTATTTATTTTAATTTTCCAATTATACCAAACAAAGAGACTCATAATCAATTATTTATTTTTGCATATGATTATATATGAATATTTTTAATCCTCATGTGTAACATGTTTTGAAACTTTGGGTTTGGCTTCTTTCCGTCATTCTTTTTGGTTCCGATGCAGGGATGCTACCTAACCACACAAAGATGTGTTACAGAGTTTCTAAAAGAAGTAAGACTCTGATCGGATCAGGGATGCTTTTTGGAATTGCTTGGTTAGATGGATGCCACAGCGCATTTGAAACAGCAATGTCAGAATGGGTTCCCTCCTCTCGTTCTTTCCTGTCACTGCAGAGCTGATTAAGAAAAGATGGGCTCCTGCTTGAATGAACCACACACACAGCCCTGATGCGCAACACACAACAGTCTCAACTCAATTCTCTACTTCTAGTGCCACAACATCCTCATCGTAAGAGATTTCTTTAGCAGCGGATTGAGTTGTAATTTCTTTACCCGAGTCACAATGGTTGTCCTTGTGTTGTACCTTGTCGTTAAAATGTATATGTGTGTCCTTTGACATGTGCTTGAGTGTGAACATTCTACAGACATTTTATTTTACACATAATGTGTTCATTGAGCTAAACAAAGTGAGTGTTAATTACCTCATGTGGTGAATGTTTAGCACATGTAGATGTATATGTGACCCTGAACAACATAAGTAGCACGGATGTATTTGTAGCAGTTGCCAACAATACATGGGTCAAAATTATTCTTTTATGTCAAAAATCATTAGCATGTTAAGGAAGATATTTTTGTTAATTTCCTACTGTAAATATATCAAAACTTAATTTTTGATTAGTAATGTGCATTGCTAAGAACTTCATATGGACAACCTTGAAGGAGTAGTTTATCAGATTTTTTTTTACAGATAATGTACTCATCCCCTTGTCATCCAAGATGTTCATGTCTTTCTTTCTTTAGTCGTAAAGAACTTGTTTTTTTTGAGGAAAACATTTAAGGATTCCTCTCCATATAATGGACTTCTATGGTGCCTCTGAGTTTGAACTTAAAAAATGCAGTTTAAATGCAGCTTTAAAGGGCTCTAAACGATCCCGAGGAAACGAGAAATAAGGGTCTTATCTAGCGAAATGATTGGTTATTTTCTAAAAAAATGACAAGTTATATACTTCTTAACCTCAAATGCTCGTCTTGTCTAGGTCTGCGTGGACTCTGTTTTTTCCGGTTCAAGACAGTTAGAGTATGTCAAAAAACTCCCCATCTCATTTTCTCCTCCAACTTCAAAATCATCCTAAATCGCTGCAGAAGTACCGGCCCAGTGTGAACATGCAAAGAAGGTCAAACGCCGTTTACAGAAAAAATGGGAGTTTTTCGACATGCCCTAACTGTATTGAACCAGAAAAAAAAAAAAACAATTCACACAGACCTAGACAAGATGAGCGTTTGAGGTTAAAAAGTATGTAAATTGTAATTTGTTTGTAAATTGTAATTGTCTTTTTTGGCTGGGATGGTTTAGAGCTGCATTTTGGAAGTTTAAACTCAGGGGCACCATAGAAGTCCATTAGATGGAGAGAAGTCCTGAAATGTTTTCCTCAAAAAAACTTTCTTTACAACTGAAGACAGAAAGACATGAACATCTTGGATGACAAGGGGGTGAGTACATTATCTGTAAATTTTTGTTCTGGAAGTGGACTTCTCCTTTAAAGGATTTTGATTTCTCAGTATTTTGCACTCTCAGATTACAGATTCTCAAATCGTTGTATCTCAGCCAAATATTGTCCTGTCCTATCAAATGTACCCTTATGACTGGTTTTGTGGTCAAGGGTCACACGTTTATGTATGTCGAAGATTCATCGATTTACATCGATTTACTATTGACCGCAAAGTTTCGCATTTTAGTGTACATACTGATTCAATGACGGAAACTGAAAATATATGCTCAGACCTATAGTTTTAGTTTAGAATCATAGCTCGTGAATCACTACCAGCGCCTGTGGACACTTCGTAGGATCCTTGTGAAAGTCTGTAGTCCCAGCGGTGTTTTTTCTAAGGTACTGTTGTCTGCTTGAGCAACTGCTCTGATGTTTATTGATATGTCTTGCTCATTGATTCGTCAACTCCCTGGACAATTACAGCTTCAGTTTTCTCTACACGCTTAAAAGGAATAGCACTGAAACATGAGGCCCATTTGTCACGCCTGGTTTCTCCGTTCTGTTGCGGTTGTTAGGGATAGATTTTATTTATGCGAGAAATAATTCCCGTTTATCCATTTCAAATAATCATCCGTATATACAGTATATTGAGCCGAATTGCTCTTTTTTGACTTACATTTGAAGGCTTTTGAAACGTTTCAAGTGAGCGAGCATTAAAAGTGTGCGGGATCGATGCTCTCTCTTAAGGGGCCGGATATTCTAGGCCGACATTACGACGGTGCATTAGAAGATTAAAAGTAATGTCTGAACGCGTGTGCCACTGCTTAATTGATTCTCAGGCTCCTTCTAGACGAGGTGTCGCCATCGATCCGCTCTGCCAATTTCTTGATTGCAAATCCTGATGTCAAAGAATCCGGCCTAATGCCATAATCATACACTTGTGATGACGAGGGAGTTGTTTCTAATCAAACACCGCAGGCTATGCCAGTCGTCATTTTTTTTAGCGAAGCAATCAGTCTGTTAAAAGCAGTACTCGGAACGTTCCTTCAGTCTGTCCTCTTTGTCTTTGAACCGCTATTGCGTGATCGCAAAATCCCTTATGATCGCCGCCGTCGCCCCCTTCGCTTTGATTGATTTACTAATTGTTGTTTACATGCAGGATTAGTTTGCTCGCATCCCTCAAGAGTTCGTCCATATAAAGAATTAGTATATCTTGGCTGACACCGCTTCAGCAAACGGTTGCCCGAGGAGTAATCATTAAAGAAAGAAAGCGTACATGCGTTTTTATATTACTTCACTTTCACTTCATTGATCCTCATTCAATGAAGGAAACGTATAGCGTGCTGCTCTGCTCAGGCCGTCTTAAATCCCAGCTACAGCCGGAAGCTCTAAGGTCAGCATTGCTAAATTGGCCTGTTTTCCATTCATGGCCTCAGATGCCGAGAAGTGGGTTAAGTTGGTATCAGCACGGTAGTTTATTAAGTGCGAAAACACACCAGTCTGATAGCAGGAGGCAGTCTCTTCCTGGTGCTCCTCTAGAGCTCTGTTTTAATAAGGAGAATGCGCTCTTTAATTGTTGAGTGAGACCATAACAGATGCTTCACTTCCATATTAATGGAGAACCGGGAAGCTGGTGTTAAGGGGGGTGGCAGCCGACTGCAATGGTGAAAAAAGATAAACAGAGCGAACTAGCGCAAAGTGGGTGAAATTTGAAGGAAAATCATGTGGAAAAAGACTCCTTCATTAGTTTGTTTTCCTCGTCCTGTTCTCCTTAGCCGATGATGTTCTCAGAGTTTGTACTGACTTTGCAAATTAGGATGCAGTGGCAAGCTTTTCCAGCCAATATAAGCCTGTCAATCACATTTGTAATGCAATCGAGAGGGTGTTGATGTTCCTCGCCTTTCCCCTCGCTCCAACCTGTCTGGAACAGTAAATAATGCTGATAGTTTAGGGGAACGCAACATGACGAGAGTTATCCCGGCGTGCCACGGCACACGCCACTGAGGGACCAGGGAAATGGCTCTGATTATGTTTTGCATATTAACTGACAGCATGGAAAATGACTAAATTGGCTGTCATTTAAGCTTATGAAATGGATATGGTTTTCCAAAATGAAATAAACATCATTGGTGTTATAGCGACGTATTTTTTATTTTTTTTACGTGTTCTCTATTGATAGACAAACTCAATTTTTCTGTCAATGCTTAGCGTTCATCATGTTTGGTTATGAGGTTCCTGTCACAAACACCTGCAGGCAAGGAAAACATTTTTTATCCATTTCTCTCTTTATTTTATTTGTTGCAAGTCACCGAATTTAAAAATAAATGAAATAAATGTATCTCTGCAGACGTTCGTCTTGATGAATTATTTTGTTTGGCCATCAGAAAATGAATGCGGTCGTTTCAAAGGCACGGATGCTGGATTTAGATATGAAATGAAGTTCTTCATTAAACAGGAAGCTGTGGAAGTGTCCTTCGCTTGCGTTTGATCTCAAACGGCTCTCAGCGGTGGTGGTTATTGACCGCTTTTCAATCTTGTTGATTTTATGACAGTGACGTCGCCGGACCGGACGCAAACAAAGGTTTGTGGTTTGATGGTGACCGTAGCAACAGTCAGTGGAGAGGTTGTCCTTGCAACTGCACTGACATTTGCAGCCTTTTTCTCTGACCTTTCTGTAGTGGTGGGATTAATCCAGTCCTTCTACCCGTCGAGCGAGTGGATGGATGTGAGTGTTACGGGAGGAGCGCCGCCGTCTCATGTTTGAGATTTCTTGATATAAACGGTCACCCTGAACTGTCCTTTTGCTATTTCTCTCACTTTCATTTTTTGGTTCTGTTCTTTATCTTGATTTCTCTCCCACTCTTACTCACCTTCTCCACCTGCAGTTCACATCAGCGTCCTGCAGAGGGCAATCCGTGACTGCGCTTGACCGAGCTGAATCGGAGAGCTGTGCGTTTTGGATTGTTGTATAAACTATGCTATATCTGATGAGGAAATAACAAGCTGTGGCAGCTAGCGGACCTGCGTCCTTGCCCTGAGACTCTGGGGGCCGTTGAAGTCTGCGTGTCTATCGCAGGAGTACAGGATAAGGGAGCAGACGGATCAGGAAGTGAAAAAGCACAATAAATGATTTCTGGCTTGTGCTAATGGGATTTATTATTAACTGCTTGTCAGCACAGATGCACATTGATCCTGTTTTTCACGGCGGAGGGGGTGGCGGGGATGTTTTTGCTCAAAAACACACGTTTGTGCTCTGAAAGCCCGGTATCTAACATGATCTGGAATGGGGCCTGAGTTACGGATGTGAAGTGCAGGTGGAAGAGCATTGATTTATACCAGCAGGTTTGCCAGGGTTTTATAGGATTGGCTAAATGTCATTACTCTGCTGGTGGCAAGGTGATGAACTGTAATAAACTTTGATGTGGGTGGGCGGGTGTCAGGGTGCCAGTCACTCGTAAACCTCAGAAGCATGACAGATTTTGAGAGATTGTTTAAAAACGGCTCCCCAGCCGGCACTTCGTTTGAAATGTGTGCTTTTTATTATGCTGGTATGAAGTTGTAGCGACACTACCATTCAGAAGTTTGGGATGAGTAAAAGAATTCATAATTAAATTCATCAGAAGTGACAGTAAAGGCTTTTACAATGTTAAAAAATTACTTGAAATAACAGCGGCTCTTTTGAGCATATCAGCATATTATAAAGATGACTACAGTACTGAAAATTCAGTTCTGGCATCAAGTATTAAAATCTAAACTTATTTCAAAGAGGTCTACTTATAGAACAAAAATGTACAGATAATTTACTCACCCCCTTGTCATCCAACATGTCCATGTTTTTCTTTCTTCAGTCAGTAAGAAATTATGTTTCTTGAGGAAAACATTCCCTAATTTTTCTTATAGTGGACTTCTATGGTTCCCCCAAGTTAGAATTTCCAAAATGCAGTTTAAATGCAGCTTCAAATGGCTCTAAATGATCCCAGCTGAAAAAGAAGGGTCTCATCTAGCAAAACAATCGTCGAAACAAATGAACAATTTATATACTTTTTAACCTCAACCGCTTGTCTTGTCTAAGTCTGCGTTCAATACGGTCAATACAGTTAGGGTATGTTGAGAAACCCCCATCTCGTTTTCTTTCCCAACTTCAAAATCGTTCTACATCGCCGCAGAAGTACTGACCCAGTGTTTACAAAGCGAACATGCAGAGAAGATCAAACGCCTTTTACAAAAAAAAGGTAAAACAGCAATGTAGGATGATTTTGACATTGAAGAAAATGAAACGAGAGTTTTTCATAACTGTATTGACCTGGATTACACAAACTACGCATGCACATCGCAGAGACGAGACAAGATGAGCGTTTGAGGTTAAAAAGTAGATATTGTCAATTTGTTTCCAAAATAACTGATTGTTTGATTGATTGATTGCCTGAAGAAAGAAAGAATATCATGAATATCTTGGATGACAAGGGGTTGAGTAAATTATCTGTAAATTTTTGTTCTGGAAGTGGACTTTTCTTTTAAATTGTAATAATATTTTACAATATTACTGCGTTTTTGATAAATATAAATGCATGTGTGGTAAGCATAAGAGACTTTTTTCAAAGAAAGAAGAAAGGCGCCTAAACTTTTGAACAGTAATTGAAATAGTTGGTTCTTAAGAGTTTCTGGTTCGAGCGTGGAGCCGACAGACTCTTCCTCGGTCTGGTTGCTCCAAAGTCTAGAAATACCGAGCTTGTCCTAATCCTCCACCCTTCCTCTCATCCCACACTCAGAGCTGATTAATTCATTCTTTCCCTTCTAATCTCACATCAGCTAATGTGTTGCAGTCTCCATCAGCATAGGGGTGTGTTGTTGTGCACACTGAAGGTCAAGTCCCTGCCTCTAATTAATTGCTTTTTGGTAATATTCTCAAGTCAGGGATACAGATAAGCCAGCGTTTAATATTCAAGGAGCCTGTTTATTTTCTACTGTATTAGTTTGGTTATTTCTATCGCTACTCCACCTTCATGTTTTTGGCAGCACGTTTGCATCGAATATTCAACTGGGTGTCTTTCCGGAAAGCTCTGTGGGGCTGTTGTCAATTATTTCATTGTTTTGGAGGCAGAGTCTTCATTAGGGAACCAGGGTGCGTCTGCTGGACTAGGTGGGGGCTCGAACTGCACTGGCACTGGAGTATGTGGCCATCAGGGGAAATCTACCGCAATACTTACCTAGATGAGTGAAAATTTGTGAATATCTTCAATAGAAGATTAATGGCATTAGTAAGAACTCAGAGACATTTGAGATACGAGTTTGCAAATTTTCACAGTTTCTTAATTCTCAACACTTTAATTATCCACTTTCTTTCTCTCCTGACAAAATGCACATTTTCTTCTCATTTATCTCTTCCTGCCTCTCTTTTATTTGTTAAATTAGTAATACTTTATTATTCCAGCTCCTTATTCGCTCAAAGGAGATATTTATAGCTTTGTGCGTCTGTGTCTTTAACTTTTATTCATTGAATGCACAATTGGCTGCATTTGCAATTCTATAAACTCTTTTTGCCTGGACACTAACCAGCTTTGCTTCTCCAAAACATTTTATAGACTTTATACAGCCCAATTTACTGTGCTGTTTGGCCCATTGTAGAATGAGAGTGTGATGCTTGTCTTACCCTGAATGAGATAATGTTAGCCCTCCTCTGAATAGGTTGAATTCCTCCACTGCTCTTTGTGTTCAGGTGATTAAATTCCAGGGAATTTGTGTCCATGGAGGGGGGACATCATTGTCGTCAATGGTGCATAGCAAGCAGACAAACCTTTTTGCATGTTAATCTCAGAGCTCTGCTTTAGTGTACAAAGGCACAATCTGAATTGGCACAAATACAAAGAGACACGGAGATCATTTTACCAGCACTTAAGGGAGAAGTATGAACGGCGTAACCGAATTTACACAATGCCTGGTAATTTGCTCGAAGAGTTATCAGATTTCATATTCAAGATTGCTTGCATATTTGGATAAAGATGTGAGGATGACTTCATTGCAAACTAGAGTGGCTTTCGGTTTTTGAGCCTAACAGGAGATAAGATCCACAGAACCATTTTTATTTGAGTATAATAGTGTTTACGGCTGACTGAAAAAATATCTGTAGTTGAAGTCAAAAGTTTACATACACCTTGCAAAATCTGCAAAATGTTAAATGTTTTACAGAAATAAAAGGGATCATACAAAATGCATGTTATTTTTTTATTTAGTACTGACCTGAATAAGATATTTCACATAGAAGATAGTAGTAGTCCATAATAGTAGTTTATTAAAAAATACTCTCTTTCAAAAGTTTACATACACTTGATTCTTAATACTGTTGTTACCTGAATGATCCACAGCTGTGTTTTTTGTTTAGTAATAGTTGTTCATGAGTCACTTGTTTGTCCTGAACAGTTAAACTGCCTGCTGTTTTTCAGCAAAATCCTTCAGGTCACACAAATTCTTTGTTTTTTCAGCATTTTTTCTGCAGAGCTGGGGTTTGAAAACTTTTGAACACAATGAAGATGTGTACATTTTTCTTATTTTGCCTAAGTACCATATTTTTTTTAATTTAGTACTGCCCTTCACAAGCTACAGAAGATGGTTACATGTTTCCCAAAAGACAAAATAAGTCAAATTTACAGTGATCTTCAAATTCAAAAAGTTTTCACCCCCCGGATCTTAATGCATTGTGTTTCCTTCTGAAGCACCAGTGAGCATTTGAACCTTCTGTAATAGTTGCATATGAGTTCCTCAGTTGTCCTCAGTGTTGAAATATAGATCTCAAAATCATACAGTCATTGTTGGAAAAGGTTCAAATACACAAAAATGCAGAAAAAACAATGAATTTGTTGGACCTGAAGGATTTTTCAGGTAACAACAATGTATTAAGAATGTATGTGAAGTGTATGTAATCTTTTGAACGGGGTCATTTCAGCTATTATTTTCTGTTGTGGACTATATGTAATCTTCTTTTATGTGAAATATCTTATTCAGGTCAGTACTAAATAAAAAATAACATGCATTTTGTATGATCCCTCTTGTTGTAGTAAAATAAGTAACATTTTGCAGATTCTACAAGGTGTATGTAAACTTTTGACTTCAGCTGACCCTTGTAACAAAACAAAAAAATGAGATAAAAAAACAACCGAAATCTCTCTAGACAAGGGGTGTTTTTTCAGTTTTCGTGAAGTATAAAGAAAACAAGAAGCAACAGGCTTTTCTTCAAACATGTCAGCATCAATAAAGATTAAATAATCCAGGTGACGTTAATAAGTATAGTGAGACATGAAAGCATGTCATGCCACCTCTGATACCTCCTCCGCCTTCACACTCCTTCTGAAAAAGGTTTTAGCAGCTGCGGCGGCAGACAAGTCCTCGTCAATGTCTTTAGTAAACGCTGCCTCCCGCGCGGCCTGTCACAGCTGAGGTTACCGCGATCATCCCTGCCGTTCGCTAGTGACGCGTCGCCTGTAAACACTGCTCCCTGCTCTCCTGCTGGTGGCTGGGGGTGGTACGTGTGTGTTTTTTATGTGTGTGTGGATGTGTTTATGGTTATTAGAGAGTTGGGAACAGGGTCGGTGAGCACAACAAACAAGAGGGGGTGGCATTTTTCCAGACGGTACCACAGAGCTGATGAGATATTGGGACAGGGGGAAACTTTTATCAATATTTGTGGCTATTGATCGATGGTTTCCGTAATATAATTTCCTCATTCGTTTTCCTCTTTGCAAATATTGGGGGTAAAAGGCAAGCGGCGACCAATATAAATGCTTTTTTTTTTTCCCAATCATATTTCGTCTTGGGTGTCGGCCCGGAGCTATAAAGCTCTCTAGCTCAGAGGGGTTTATGGTTGGCATTGGGCAGCTCTTGCGTTTCACTTTACCCTTGTCAGTCTTTGGTGTACATGAGCACAGTCTGTGCAGAAAAGCCATTAAACACCCGGCCCTGGCATGAGGCAAGTTTAGCGACTTAATTCTTAAATCAAAATTTAAATCAGCATGATCTAATTTTTATTCATGATCAGTGCACATTGCTACAAACGAATTTAATCTTTCGTCTAAATTTAATTACTTGGTTTGCCACTTTTTTTTGGGACAAAAAAAGTTCAAAACTGCATGGACAAGCCAGAAATCTCATAAAATTTCGACTTAATACTTTTATCTTTGTATATAAATATATGCTATGGTAAAAAATATTTAGAATTATTATTTTGTGTGTGTGTGTGTGTGTGTTTGTGTGTTTTTATTCAATCAAATGCATTTTTTACCTTGAAGAAACAAATTGTGATAATATTGTGAAATATTATTGTAAAATGTTATAATTTTGAAAAGTCTTAATATATGTTATTATTTAATTTATTTCTGTGATTACCATTTCTTATTACTTCAGTCTTAAGTGCCATGTGATCCTTGATAAATCATTCTAATTTGCTAATTTGTTGCTTAAGAATCATTTTTTGTTATTTTTCAGTGTTCGAAACAGTTGTGATGCTTAACATTCTGTTGGAAACTAATACTTTTTTTTGATGAATAGAAAGATCAAAAGAACAAAGAACAACTGTAAGTTTAACGTCTTAATTAATTAGTGCCAGTTGATGCACTGGCCCCGCCCCCATGTGGTCATCTTATCATACAGTTGATGTTGAATGGCATCATTCTAATTTGCCCTAAAATTCAAGATATTGGTGCAAAAAATGCCCCTGCATGTGTTTTGTCACATATTTATATATATCACGATATCACACGGGCAGCAAGAGCAATGTGAGACAAGTGCTGATTTTGTCCTGATTTATCACAAGCTTAGATGTGATTTTATACAACAGTTCAGTAAAAAATAAGTTAATATTGTGTTATATTTTAAACACAATATTATGTGTTTTTGCTCAATTTTGCAGGGAACATATTACCTTTGAAGCCATAGCCGAATTGTTGTGCATTTCCGAGCAACACAGCTGTGTTTAGTTTCTGAATGAATCCACATTTTGAATGAATCATGTGAATCAGTGATTCAAAAGCCCATTCATGAAGAGAGCCTTTTACTTCATTTTTGAAGGAATCAGCTGTTTGAACGAATCGAATGAATAAATGACATATACCGCCATCTGCTGACAGATTTAGTTTCTTATTTAGAATATCATTTCTTAAAAAAATAAGAATAAAAATAAAAACACAAGGGATAGTTTCAATGTTTCAAACCTTTCTTTTGTGGAACATAAAGAAAGTATTTTGAAGCCTGTTGGTAACAAAGCTGTTTTGGTTACAAGTGACTTTCACCGTATGAACAAAAAATATCTTTGAGCAGGGCTCGAAATTAACTTTTTTACTTGCTAGCACTGGTGCTCCCAAATTCAAAAAGTTGGGAGCACCAAATAAATTTAGGAGCACCCAATGAATATTAAGGAGCACCACAACTGCCAACTGAAAGGAACAGCCAGCAACATCCTGATGATTAATAGCTTCACCAGTCAAATGGGCTGATTTTTAAAGCCTTTTTTAAAAAATAATTATATATTGCCTTAAGAAAGGGACAAGAAAGAATAAAAAAATATGAGTACATGAACAAGATGTTTATTTTCTCTATTACTGTAGCCATTTAAATTAGAGGCAACAATTGCATTTTTAAACCTGATTCTGGTTTAAATTAGATTAGATTATAATTTCAATATCTGAAGCAAAAACAGAATGCTGTTTTTTTCTCTTTAGCTTTGTGAAATTATGCTACATAAAACACCTGGGCCAAACCGCACATGAAAGATAACTTACTCCAGTAATCAGGCGCTGTTTGACAGGCTTTTTATTTTTATTTATTTATTTTATTTTTTTGAGTGCGCACGTTTTAAATGTAAGGGCAATGTCAGAACAGCACGCGAATGAAATGTTTAAGCGACAAGGTTTAAAGCACATGCAAATAATGTACTTGTGTGACTGCAAATAAGTGCAGTGTTTAGTGGAATTCTGCTGCTGAGTAAACATTTGGTGTGAATGTCGCACAAATGCTCCCAAATATATTTTGAGGTCGCGCAGATTAAATTCCGGGAGCATATGCGACCAAAACGGTCGTAATTTTGAGCCCTGTTGAGGTATGATTTATAACAATATATATCATCTTTTAAGTTTCATAGTTTACGTTACGTCAAAATGTTTATGTGTAATAAATTCTATGTTGAATCAAATAAAATATTTCTTTCTAAAGCTACAATTTGTAATGTCTATTTGATACTTGCTCATTTAACACAAAAATAGCCTTAAATAATATTCTGTGGGTATTTTCAGTCAAATTTATTTTGCCATTAATCAAAACATCATGTAATTAATTAGATTACATTTTTTAAGCGACTGACAGCCCTAGTATTTACATTACTTTTGTATTTTATGTAAAGATCTTACTGACCCTTTTGAATGGAAATGAGTATTATCTTTAGTCTTTTAACTGGTGGCACAGCTTGACATTAATGCTTATTCACATTCATTGGGCTGGAAAATATCTCTATTTTCCACATAGGAGTCATGGCTTGGCATTCCTGAGAGCTCGTCCCATTTTGCGAATGTATATTTTATACTGAATCTGTAGTGTTTAAATATTTTTTGACGGGTGACTTTAGTTTGACGACAAGTAAATGACCTACCCTGATAAGCTTAATGTCAGGTTTGTTTTTTTTTCCCCTTCACTATTTAACAAAAAAATAGAAAATGATACTGAAAAATGAAGTTAGATACTCAGTGGCTCAGATGAAGGGATTTGTTGCGTTCCTGATGTGTTTTAATGTTGAATGAGATTTAAATGACGAAGACCTAGAAAGTGTGTCCTCTAGTTTTAACATGTTTTGTTTGTGAATGTAATGGAATGCAACACCTGTAATCCTCTTCTCTTCAAGATCATTTCCATGTACAGATCTGTAAAAGATGAATTATTTATAGCCATTACACAGAACATGTTTTGTGAGGTTTTGTGAGGCTGTGTTGATGTGCATGGTCGTAAGTGCATCTGTATCACACGCTGTCATAAAGGAACTCACCTGCTGCTGGAACCCTGAAACATCTGCTCTCGCTTCATTACAGCCAACTTCCTGTCATACATTTTGAGCATCCTACTTTCTGTCCTCCTCTCTTTCACTCTCTAGTTGTGTTTTGGGTAGCGATGTTGAGGAGAAAAAGGAAAACGGAATGATAAACAGATCAGCAACAATAGTGTGAAATGCCAGCCCTCATTTGCTTGTACAAAGGAAACACGCTTGTGTATTCCCTCTTGTCCTCTGCCGTTTCTGTGTCTCTCCATTGTCTCTGGATCTGAATCAAGCTGTGCTGGATCTCAAGATGCTTAGAAAACCTCGGCGGGCCGGGGCGCCCCAGGAGAACGTGCTCTAAATGAGCATCCTTCAAACGCAACATCTCCCATTCCGCTGCACAAAAAATGCCAGGACACAGGAGGAGAAGTCAGGTCAGACTCGGCTTTGAAGCTTCTATTCCCAGAGCCGCCTGTTCGAAACAAAATTCGCAATTCTCACAGAGCGTTTTACCCCCCGCAACTCCTGGGCCCCCGGCCTCGGCTTTACCAATTCAAACACGCCAACAGGAGAAGACGAAACAGACAGATTGACGGTGTGCAGCGCCTCAGAAAATCACAGCTAACCAAGCATCTCGTTAACAATTCAATTGTTGTTGTCTCCGTGGTTGTTTGTCCCTCTTTCTGAAGGTGACGTGGGATTTTATGGCTGCGTATGTGGACCGATATTTTTTAGTCTGAGAGAAAAGAATGTGACTAGCAAAAATACTAAGTACTTTGGGTTTGATGAAGTAAATGTGAAGAGAAGAGAGGGCCCTCAGGGTACCTTCAGCTCAACTTACGATAGAGAGGAGCATGTAGTGTATATTTCAGATACTTCCCCCTCCCCTTGGCACTCTGTCTATTGTTTCTATTTGTTGTTTTCGTTTTTTATGTAGTTATAGCACAAACACAATTGAAATTCCACACAGAATCTCAAAGAAGAGAAAACAAAGCCCAGTGGGATCAATGCATCCCTATTGTCAATAGTGTTGTCAAAGGTTTATGAATCTCTAGTAACATCCAGCTTGAGTCAGTTTGTGTAGGGGGGCAATTAGAGCCGTCTAGGCAAAAACTGAAGTTGTCTCTGTTTTGTTTGTATTGGAGCCTCTGAAGTGTTGTGTTTTCCACCCACTATGTCTCTGCTGGCAGACTTTGCTTGTTCCTGGACATCCCTCATTAGCATGTTTTCAGGCACCAAACAAAATCAGCTATAGTGAACCTTTAGGCTTTGAAATATCTCCTAATATTCTCTTTGAGTCGTTTATTATTGATGCATGATATACTGACAGATAAGCAGATGAAATGTATTGATCTAGCAATGCCATATTACATTATTGATCTGCCAGTATTGCACTATTTATTGGTATTAGCCTATATAGTCTATACGTGTATTATTAAAGGATTAGTTCACTTCTAGAATAAATATTTCCTGAAAATTTACTCACCCCCATGTCATCCAAGAGGTTCATGTCTTTCTTTCTTCAGTCAAAAAGAAATTAAGGTTGAGGAAAACATTCCAGGATTTTTCTCCATATAATGGACTTTAATGGGGATCAGCGTGTTGAAGGTTCAAACTGCAGTTTCAATGCAGCTTCAAAGTAGAGATGTACAGATCAACCGGCCAGGGACCATAATTAGCCAGTTTTCCACATGATCGGCCCGGACCGGTTACCAGCTGCTCAGCCTGCCGATTCGAGCCGTTCCATTTTGACGTCACACTTAAAGTCCACTTCCAGAACAAAAAAAAGACCCTTCTTCCTCGGCTGGGATCATTTATAAACGCATTTGGGATCGTTTGACGTCGCATTTAAACTGCATTTTGGAAGTTCAAACTCGGGGCACCATTGAAGTCCACTATATAGAAAAAAATGTTGAAATGTTTTCTTCAAAAAACATAATTTCTCTATGACTGAAGAAAGAAAGACATGAACATCTTGGATGACAAGGGGTGAGTACATTATCTGTCAATTTTTATTCTGGAATGAGCACAACAGCACTCATAGAAGATAGTGCTGTAAAAAAAAAAAAAAAAATATCTATATATATATATATATATATATATATATATATATAATATTTGATTTAGGTACGCAGCATTGCACAGCCAAGATGATTAACCTGAATATCAATGCAATTGCAATGTGACACTGATTTAATATAATAGTAGTTCAATAAACAAGAAGTTAAAATTAGATGACTTGCATTTTAGACAAAATAATGACTGTTTTTGCTCAATTTTGCTGATGAAGATAGTTACAATCAAAGCCACAGCAAAACTACTGCGTGTCTCTTAGCAACACAGCGGTGTTTCGTTATTGAATGAATCCATGCTTTTGAACAACTCAAATGCGTCAATGATTCTGAAACCCATTCATAAATCCATTCATCGTTTGCCTCGTATCTGAATGATTCTGCCATTTGAACGAATCTGTTGAATGAATGAGTCATTAGCATATTTGTGGTTTGTTTTCATATTTAATTGCATTTTTCCCAACTTTTTATTTGCATGTTTAAAAAATATTTAAAACATTAATCTTATAAAATTATGTATGCATTTGAAATTTTGCAGAGTAATTGCATTTATAGAGAATGTCTGTTGGTCTGATTAACCAAATTGGGGGAATTGTAATTATTTAATACATTTTTATGTTTTTTTTTTAATTGAAAAAAGTATTGTTTTTTGTTTGTATATGCTCTCAATTATAGTTCATAGAAAGAAAATCTGAACTGGCAAAAATCGGTATCGACAGGTCACACAAAAAAATTGGAATTAGCCAAAAAAAAAAATTGTAATCGGTGCATCTTTCTACAACTTCAAAGTGCTGTACACGATCCCAGCTGAGGAATAAAGGTCTTATCTAGTGAAAGTGAAAATGAATTTTCTAAAATAAATAAATAAATAAATAAAAATAAACATGTATATACTTTGTAACCACAAATGCTCGTCTTGCACTAGCTCAGCATCATGCATTATGTAGTCACATTGGAAAGGTCACGCATACGTACCAATCCATGTTTACAAAGCAAATGTCCAAAGAAAGTCAAATGGCTTTTATAAAGTAGGGTAAAACAACAATGTTGGATGATTTTGAAGTTGGAGGAGTACTCAAACGAAGAACTAACCACACATGACAAGTGATTACGTAATGCTTGAAGTTGCAGACGCGCATTGCAGAGCTAGTGCAAGATGAGCATTTGTGGTTTAAAAGTATATAAAGACCAAAATAATTATCAGCTTACCATATAGAATTTTAATATTGGTCCATCCCTGCAATGTCAGAAAAAAGGTGCAAAATTGTAATGAATGAAGGCCTTCAGTGTAGAAATCGGTCACTTTAGCCACTTACAGAAACAAATGCTAAGAAAGTCGTCTTGCACACTGCTCCAGTGCAGCTAACTTTTGCCCTCTCACTCAAACTAATTCCTCAGTGGCGGTTCAGAATCAACAGAGGGTGGGGTAAATGGGGACACATCATTACCTAGCGTACCTGTGGGCCTGGACTGCTGCCACCAAGGTTAACCGGTTTTGGTTGCTCAACTCCAGTTGGCATGGCTACCGTCTCCAGGGGTAGCAGCCTTCCTCCTGCTCTCAGTCCCCATGAGCCTGAGTTGCATTGTGTTAAAAGACAAGCCCACTCTTGATCCTGCCCAACTCGGAATGGAGGTGAAAACAAAAAGCCAGTAAACACAGTACCAGTGGGAGAGGGTTTGCGGTCCTCAGATTTGGCATGGTTTTTGTGTGTAGCGAATATTTTACATCATACAAAGCACAGCAGGCTAGTAGCTGGCAAGGATCTTTCGCTCTATCCTTGATGAATGATTCTATCTGAAGGCATTAGGTGATCTATTTTTCATGCGAGTCCTGTAGTCGCACCGTGTAGCTGGAGGTGGCACGGGGTCCCGCGTGCGAGTGCATATCCCTGCGTCTGATGTCCTCATAGAGACGAGATGATCTCATCCTCATCTCAGGGTGCAAAGGGAGATAGTCTTGAGGTGAGGGAAGAAGCGCTGGCTGTTGAAAGGTCACACCTGTCATTTCTTAGAAGCTGAGTGGAAGATCACCTGCAGGCCACCACATGAAAGTCTATGACACTCTTGTCTCACCGATGTAAAAAAGAGCCCGCACGCATACCTAAACGCACAAATTCGCTCCCCGCGGAGCTGTACTACTAAAGAAAGAGTGATATTTGCCCTCCCACTCAGCAACAAGCCTTTCTTCACTATCTTGTAGCAGATAAATGTGTGCAATGTGTTTTTAACATTATTTTCCATCCAGCCCTGACATACTTTTACTCAGCCAACGAACGGAAAATGGACTTTCTATTTAAAGCGCTAGTAAATTAACAGCAATTTGCAGATTTGATGTGGAGGACGGCTCGTTCGTATCCCTCGTCTCATTCGTTAACAAATCGGCCAGCGCCTTAACAAAGAGTAATTGTCTCACCTGCTTTCACTTAGCCAGGCGGCTCAGGCTTTCCAAACGAGCACCTTCATCTTATTTCGGCGTGTCCTACTTGAGGAACCGAGCTGAGCCGAGAGCGACGCGAGAGCCCCCGCTGGAACTCCCCATCCTCGCCGCAAATCCACGGGAGGTCCCAAAGCCGCCCCGTGCCGGCTGCAGCACAGGCAAATTGCCACAGCTGAGACAAGTCTCCATTCAACAGGCTAATTAATCTTGCTTTGTAAGAGTAGTCATGCCAGAACCTCCCCGGGCCAGGCTGCTGATGCAGGCCTTCTGAAGTTTGGGGGCTTCGTTTATGGGCAGTTAAAGATCTCTGCGTCTGTTATTAGGTGGGAGCGAAAAGAGTGGCTATGATGAATAGGTATTTCTACTGCTATTGAATGGACAGAGAAGTGAGGTGGAAGCGATTTAATGGTGCGGATGTTGAGGAGAAACAGCTTGCGTTTGCCCAGATCTCAGGCTGAATGAAGCCAATAACGCTGATTAGGACACTGGGCCTTTAGAGAGATGCTGAAAACCACCTCGTTGGGTTGCTGTTGCTTGCTGCCTCTGTGGCTCACGCTGTCAACGTTGTCCGCTGAGGAGCCTCGGAGGTGATGATGAATATCTGGTCTGTAATAGCTGTTGTGTTTTTTCTAACTTGACACCTCTTTAACATTTTAAATTGATTTCTCTCAGTGGAAAACAGTAGTGAGACCAAACAAACATGACCCTCTTTGGGTATGCGAGATAAATAGTGCCGTCTACCCCGGCGTAATTAAGGTAGGCTTTAAAGATTTTGTGTGCCACTGGTTTGTGTATGTGGTAATATACGTTGTTTGTACACACGACTGTAAACATAGCTTCGATTTTTGTGTGCGAGACAAAGAGCTAGCATTGTGGATTCAGGTCCAGATTCTAGTAGCTTTATTGGCTGCTCATTTATAAACATTAAGCATACATAAATATACAAATTTATATATATATATATATATATATATATATAAAAAATATAAATAAATAATGTAATATACAATACCAGTCAAAAGCTTTTTAATGGCATAGTGTATAATAATACAAAAGCTTTTTATTTCAGATAAATGCTCATCTTTGGATCTTTCTATTGATCAAAGAATCCTGAAAAAATACACTTAACTGTTTTAAATATTGATAGTAATATAATAATAAATGTTTCTTGAACAGCAAATCAGCATATTATCATGATTTCTGAAGGATCATGTGACACTGAAGACTGGTAATGATGCTGGAAATTTAGCTTTGATCACAGGAATAAATTACATTTTAAAATATATTCAAATAGAAAACAGTTATTTTAAATAGTAAAAATATTTCAAAATATTGCTGTTTTTGATGTACTTTGGTTGAAATAAATTCACCAGGCTTGGTGAGCAGAAGAGAATTATTTAAAAAAACATTAAAAATCTTACTGTTCACAAACTTTTGACTTGTAGTGTATATATTGTATCGTTATATATTTTCGTTTTTAAATAAATATAAAAAAATGTAAATGTGCAATAAAAATTGCTGTATACACTAGCATTCGAATGTTTGGGTACGATTAAAAAAAAATAATTGGAGTTTATGCACCACAAAATTGTATTTAAAATAAGAGAAGAAAACATTAATATTGTGGTATAAATTTCAATTTAAAATAACTGTTTTCTGTTAAATGCAGTTTATTCCTGCGAAGCTGAATTTTCAGCATCCATTACTCTTCAGTGTAACATGAAATCATTCTAATATTTGATATAATATTTGATGCTCAAGAAACATTTCTTATTATCAGTGTTGAAAATAGTTCTGCTGCTTAATATTTTAATACTTTCATATTTGAATTCAACACATTTTTTCAATTTAGGATTCTTTCAATAGAAAATAGCATTTAATTTGAAGTTTTTTTTTGTAACAATGTAAATGATCATGACTTTTGATTATGGATCCTTGCCAAATTCTTTATATGAATGAAAGGTTTAATTTCTTATTTTATTATTATGGATTAAATTCATTCATATGTGTAAATGTTCACATACTGTATAATAATAAAAAAATTCTCAGCTTTTTTCAACATAATAATAAAGTTTTTTGAGCAGCAAATCAATATTAGAATGATTTCTGAAGGATCATGTGACTGGAGTAATGATGCTGAAAATTTAACATCACAGGAATAAATTACATTTTAAAATATATTCAAATAGAAAGCAGTTATTTTAAATAGTACAAATATTTTACAATATTACTGCTTTTGCTGTATTTTGAATCAAATAAATGCAGGCTTGGTAAGCAGAAGAGACTTCAAAAATAAAAAGCTTACTGTTCAAAAACTTTTGACTGGTGTGTGTGTATACATATGTAACTCATTACAAGTAAAATGAGTTATGTAATCAGATTACTTTTTCAAATAACTAGTAAAGTAACACATTACTTTTGAATTTACTTTTAAATTTATTTGAGAAAAATGTGGAGCTTATTAATTTCACTTCTGGTGTGAAAGGTCCTTTACAGTTGCCAAAAATATAACTTTTGGGATTTTTATTAAAAACGAATAAGCAAGCCCAGCCCAGGTGACAAAAAGTAACACAAAAGTAGTGTAACTTTCCACAAAAAAAAAAGTAATGCAATTAGTTACCTTTTTTATGGAGTAACGTAATATTATAATGCATTACTTTTAAAGGTAACTTTCCCCAGCACTGTTATATAAATATGGTGTGCCACTGCCCGGTGAAGCATCACCTGCTCAGCTGTGGTGTTATTAATCACCGCAGTTCTCTTCCCTGAGCAGTTCAGCAGCCAAAAGTCAGGTCAGTCTCTGGGTCTGCATGACAGACACATCTCATCCCAGCAGGAATACCACCTCGACAGTTAGCAGCTAACTCAAGGGGCCCAGTTTAGCCCTCACTAAAAGTTCCCCAAGTTCACTAGCACTACTGGCTTCTCTGTTCTTGCTGTTTCTTTTTGTCTCTTTCTGTCTTTCCTCCATCTCTGCACCAATTCTCTCGGGGCACCCTGGCAGCTGCGCTGTCAATTTTTTACTGATGGACTCTAAACTTAGTTAAAGTTCTAGTTTGAGTTTATCCTCGTCTATAAGACTTCCTATTCAATCTGAAATCTGAAGCATCCACTTATTCGCTGTAAACAAAACATGAGGACTCGGATCAGTCAGTCTGTTTGTTAAGCGTAGATTACACTTGTTTTTACCCATCCTCAGGAGGAGAAAAGAATAAAGCGTGAGGGAGAGATGGAGAGCATCAGACAGCAATACTCATTTATTTCTTTACTGTGGTCTTTCTGCCCAGTAAGGCTGTTTGGGTGGCACTACCCCTCCACTGTCTGCAGAGGAGCCAGTTCATTAGACCCATATGCTACAATCAATTCAGCGGAGACTCCGGCTGAGCCCAAATGAGATCCGCTGTGATTTACCTTTTAAATGGGCCTCTTGTTTACCAGTCTATGACACTGTGTGAATATACTAAAAAGTGCAGCTCGCCTTGATTGGGCTCTGGTGTCCTTCAAGGTGCTACTGAAGTTACCCGAGTCAACCTGCCTATATTCTCTTTCACGCTTATTGAATAGGGAAGTCCACACGGACCTTTTAAGACTATGAGCTCGATTGACTGCCCTTTGCAATTGATTGACCAAAGGATGAAATAAACACTCCGCTACGCAGTGCAGCAGATCACCTTCAAAGCCCATTCTTCTCTACCTGGCGTGCAGGAAGCCACATTTCTATGGATAATAAATTCAACAGTAATAGAAATATTCATGCCAGCCTTTTGTGCTCTAATGCAGAATTTCAGCCCAGTTTGGGAGGTTTCCTCCTTTTCTCGTGCAGCTTACGGTGATTTTTAGAGTTTAATTATTAAGTGTTAATATTTTATTTCATTTCAAAAATATCCTTTGACATAAAAGGACTACACACTAATTCCATTTTAGTCTGAGAAAAATAAACTAAAATATCTAATTTTAGTGGAGGAATATCACATGAGTTGATGTATAAAAACCAAGCATTCAAACTTTTTTTTGACGTTTAACAAAAACATTTTAAAACTTAAGAGATCTTTGCACTTTAGTTATTTGTTGTCCATGTTTAAGTGCATTATGAAAAAAGTGTATACACAGCAAATTTGTAAAAATGTTAAATATTTTTACTTTTTTAAAATAACTGTTTTCTGTTTGAATATATTTTCAAATGTAATTTATTTCTGTGATCGAAGCTACATTTTCAGCATCATTACTCCAGTCTTCAGTGTCACATGATTCTTTAGAAATTATCCTAATATGCTGATTTCTGTTCAAGAAACATTTATTATTATTATTATTATTATTTAAAACAGTTGAGTACTTTTTTTCAGGTTTCTGTGGTAAATAAAAAGATCCATAGATCAACATTTTTCTGAAATAAAAAGCTTTTGTAACACACACGCACACACACGCGCATATATATATATATATATATATATATATATATATATATATATATAGATATATTGGAAATAAATTTTATTTAGCAAGGATGCTTTAAATTGATCAAAACTGATGATAAAGACATTTATAAGGTTACAAAAGATTTCTATTTCAGATAAATGCTGTTCTTCTATTCATCAAAGGAACCTGAAAAAATTCCACTCAGTTGTTTTCAACATAATAATAAATGTTTCTGGAGCAGAAAATCAGAATATTAGAATGATTTATGGATGATCATGTGACTGGAGTAATGATGCTAAAAATTCAGCTTTGAAATCACAGGAATAAATTACATTTTAAAATATTTTCAAATAGAAAACAGTTATTTTAAATAGTAAAAATATTTTAAAATTGTACTTCTTTTTCTGTACTCTGAATAAAAAAAAATGCAGGCTTGGTGAGCAGAAGAGACTTATTTAAAAAAACCAAAAAATTTTACTGTTCAAAAAAATTTTTGACTGGTAGTGTAGCTCACATTGGCCATTCTGACATCGACTAGTTGGGTTATTAGAAACAATTGCATTTTTCAACATTAAAAATCATTTAGTGTATTCGAATATTTTTCTAGTATTTTTTTTTTTTTTAAATAAAAATAAAATCACTTTAAGTTAGCCTTATGTTGTTTAAAACCTGTATGACTTTCTTTACGCAGACTAACGTAGGTAGATTACGTTCTCTTTTTGTTTTGGACCATATGGTAATCAGTGAAACTGTACTTTGATTTTCCTTTTAAGGAAACCTTAGCTTCCAAACAGGCATATGGTTAAATGTTTAAAACAACTTCAGATATGGACTGTCTCTGTACTTAGACATCAGTAAATTGCTTTTGTAAACATTCACAAGCCTGCTTATATGTGAAATCAGCTGATTGAGTCTGTAATTTACAGCACAGCTTCATCTCGCAAGCATCCCCTGAAAGCTAGTACTGTTTGATGTGTGATGCGCAGCCGTGTAGAACCGCAGCGATTTGTCTCAGAAGACAGACTGCGTCTTTAGTCTTTGCTTTTTGACAAGATTTAAGATGGTTGGCAGAGCTTCTAACATGATCTTAATACTGTTTTCTTGCAGGATAGGCAATAACAGACATTTAGAAATATTGTTTTATGGTCTTTGACGCCGCGTCTCAATTTCTCGCTCTTCCTTCTTCTCAGTGTGGTAATAGTGAGACAGTGACTCGTGGAGTCTCTTATCCTCAAAGTGACAGGCGTCCCTCCTGTTAGGTATTAATTAGTTCCTAATTGAAAAGGTTGATTAAAATGCAAGAACGCTTGTTTATGAGCTTAAAACATTCACAGCACCGCTGAGCCACTGAGAACTGGACATGATTAGTGAAAACGGTGGAGGGGGAAAAAAAAAAAAACTTTTACTCCCTGCCTCAGATTTGGTCAACCACAGCTAACTGCTGTATGAGTGCTTGTTTTTTACTGCAAAATTAGAACGTTTTAGAACTGTAATAAGGAAGAACAATGTCAGTTCTTTGCATAAGATAAGCAATATTTTATTTTTAAAGCTATTGTCTAAAACCCCTTTTACAGAGCAATAGTATTTTATTTTCAATCCAACATAATGTGTTTAAAGCAAATAATTTTTTTTTTTTTTTGGAGAGCTGTCTTTGATGTCTAAATATTTTATTAATGTATTCATTTGCCATGCTTATTGAGGCAGTCCTCATCTCCGGAATTTTATTTTATTTATCAGTAAACAGCCTCAAGTTGTTTGGAACAGGTTGGTTTTGTCCTCTCATCTTTCCATGAATTTCAGAGTTGCACTGAGAGGTGTTTAGATATCTCTGGCTTCAGTAATGTTTTATTGATAGTTTCATATTTCTGGATTAAAAAAATAAATAAAAGTTGTATTTTTTCCACAGAATCCATTTTGCATGGGATGAAATGTTTTTAACTTGATTTCCTCCCCCTCGGTCTCTGCCTGGTCTTGAGAGGGAGGTTGGAAATGGCCTAATTTCATCTTCAAACTCCAGCTTGACTTTGTCCACACTTGACTTGACTTCCAAACTTCCAAAAAATCTGCAGTGAAGGGCATATCCTTCAATAATCTGCTGCTTAAACTGATAATAAAGCACTCAAGGCCCACTGCACTTTCTGCCTGCTTCATGCTGACCTATTTCGTAGCAGGTCTCTAAATGGAAATTATCAATAAGATGCACCACAGATGTCTCATACAATCAGATCTTTAGGAGAATGTGCTAGGAATGACTCAGACAATGACGCTTTACCACCTTCAAATAAAATTGCATTTGTTCTTGGTACCCAGTTGAGGTCACTGATGTAGTTAGTTTGATTTCAGATATGTTTTATCGCAATTTATTGCATTTGTTTGACATGCATCTTTAGAACTTTGCTTTTTCCCCCAACCTTCAGCATAACTTGTGTACAACACACTTTGGTAAAGATTCACAATATTAATCAATAAACTAAACAATATTAAAGTACTACACAATGTAAAAAGTTTTCACTTAAACTTAAAAACATAAGTTTAGTAGCTGCCTTAAAATTTTAAGTTAAATCAACTTAAAAGTACAAGTCATTTCAACTCATAAGTTAAATCAACTTAAAAATACAAGTCATTTTAACTCACTTTATTGTAGTGAGTTGAAATGAATTTAGTTTTAGTAGTTTTAAGTTGGTTTAACTTAACTTTTTACGGCAGCTGCTGAACTTAAGTTTTTAATTTGAAACTAGTGAAAACTTTTTACAGTGCACTATTTTGAGTAAATATTAAAAATGAAACAATAAAAGCTTTTAAATTAGCCATTTTAAATACTAGTGAAATCTGACATCAAAATATAATGTACAATATGAAAGAGCTGCAAAACAATTAGTCGCGATTAATCGATATAAAATACATTTTTATGTTTACATACGATATAGGTATGTATAAATATATACAGATTTGTATGTATGTATGATATTTGTATGTATTTGTATGTAAACACTTGTATATAATTTCTATTATATATATATATATATATATATATATATATATAAAATATAAATATAAATATTTTACATATAAATCTTACATTTTTCCTTAATTTATACTTGTATGTGTGTGTATTTATGTATAATAAATATGCATAGTACATACACATATAGAATGTAAACAGAAACTTCTATTTTGAATCGATTAATCGTGACTAATCCTGTTGCAGCTCTAAAATATATTTATTTTGAGATTTGCTCAAATTTAAATGATAATACATTTTTAGTATTCTGCTGTTTAAAATAAATGCTGAGAAATGTATAATATATATTGTCTACGCTTGATTTCCAAAACTTGATAAAACTTTATGGATATTTATATTGTCCCTACGTTTTGGATGTTGAAATGAACTTTCTGTCTTATTGTTTTATTTTAGTAGAAAGTGTAGGGCCCTATAAAATCCAATTTTTTTTTTTTATTTTATTTTTTTTTGCAAATTCTATTTTATTTTTTCCAAATTCCATTTAGATTTTTCTATACTCTGTTTTAATGGTTAAATACAATTTTATTAATCAGAAAGCATGTCAAATTACCTAAAATCAAAAACAATTTAACAGTTTATTAAAAGTTTAACAGAAATTACATTTTAAGTAATTTTTCTCTAATTTAGTTTTATTTTTGCCAAATTATGTGTTTCTTATTAATTTTCTGGATTCCATTTAAATGGTTTCATTAATTTGTAATAATCAAAAACATCTCTATTCTCTTTTCCTCAGAAATACTGTGCTGTGTATTTACATTTTTCTGGTAAACAAATTCTATGAAATAAATTTAACTGTAAATATTTCTTTAAAATAATGTTTTAATAATGATTTTATTATTAGTAATAGTACTATATCATTACATTTGGTAATATATTTCTGTCACAGTTTCTTCAAGTTAAACTGAACTTTTGTTTTGACAGACCTTTCTATTGTTAGAAAGAAGTTTCTGTTTGTATCTGATATGACAATTTTTCTGTTCTTTCTGTAGTTTTTCAATTCTGATCTGGTATTTAAATTCAGTTTGAAACCCTGGGAATTATAGATTCTTTCATGCTACTCTGAGCAAACATTTGAACAAATGCCTTTGCAGATGTAATTGTATGGCAGGAATGTGAGAGGTTAGCGTGTTGTGTGTGTGTGTGTCCTTGTCAGGGTCAAACGATGGACGAGACAAAGATCATGTGTTGTTAAAGTCCTGCTAAAGTGAGCAAGCACAAGCTGTCAAGGGCTTTTTCTTGTATGTAAAATAAAAGTGTTTGGTGCTGATGTGCACTTGAAGGCTTTGCTTTTGACAGCGGTGGATTTTGTGTTTGGACATTTCAGCTTTTATCTATTAAAAAAAAAACAAAACAAAAAAAACACACCAAGCCAACCATGTCCTTTTGGCCTCTGCTCTGTTGCTTTGAAAAGCATTTATTTGACCGGGAGGCCAAGAAAAAGAAGAAGAAGGAAAAAAAACTCTTACATCAATAAGTCGTCAGAATGTTAAATCAGTTTATTGAGGACTGCAGTACAGAGGTTAATGCATACTCTGATCTCTGAAACATTATAATCTTTTGCCAATTATTTTCCTGCATAATTTGCTTCCTGTTATTTGAAAAAGCACAAGGTCATTCTATAGAATCTTATAGCGTACAAATTGACTAAATTGCGAAGTTCATGACAATAATTACTCTTTGCTTTTTTTCCCGACCAAACCTTTGCTGACCCTTGGGTCAACCGTCCTTGTTCGACCTACCGGTCTGCTTTGTGCCCGTCTTGGTCCCTGAAGCCTTGGCGAGAAAGGGCCTATTAAACTGAATGTATAAGGTATTAGATTCTGTATTTGCATTGGAATGGCAGGAGAAAAGCTTCTAATGCTCTAATCTCATCATGCTGTGCCACCTGCTGTTGTATGACGCCTTTCAGGGATCCTTCTTTAATCAACACATAGCCATTACTTTGTTTGCCATCCTCAAATAACTTGGCTTCATGCCCAAGACCTGTGTTTTCCCCCTTGAACGGAGAATTGAATTGTGATTCTGATAGTTTTGCTGTAAGTGCAGTGCTTTTGCATTGTTTTTATCTAGGTCTCACTCACCTTCCTATTCTGTATGATGTGCTTTCAATGCAGTGAGCATCAGTGCTTTAATGTGCAGGTGGAGGATTTGAAGTGATTTGCTGTTGGATGGTTTCCATTTTAAAGTGACACAACACACTGGTAGTGTTGAGTCAGCTAAGTGGTTGTGACCGGGTGAAACGCTGCATGACTGGAGCTCAGAAGCAGATGCACTTAAAGGAGCATTCCAGGTTCAACAGAAATTTGCAGTATCTGTGTCATGTTATCTCATTCTCTAGTTTGAAGGAGTAAACAAACAAAAATCACATTTACTCTGATGCACTTACAATGGAAGTCTGTGGCATTCCAAAGGGTTTAAGAGCTGAAATGTGTAGCTCATATCTTGACATTTATCTGTAATATTGCTATTCTTTTAAAATAATGTGTATTTTAAAGTGATAGTTCACATTTCCAATTTCCAAAAATGAAAATTACCCCATGATTTACTCACCCTCAGGTGTAAATGACTTTCTTCTTTCAGATGAAAAATTTTCCCAATGTTATATGGCAGTGAATAGCTGTTGATTTTGTGAAGTCCAATAAAGTGCATCCATCATAAAAAGTACTCCACATGGCTGTGAATTTATGCGTTTGTGTAAGAAAAATATCCATATTTAAAAGTTTTTGTTGAGATATGTAGGACATAGGCAAGCAAAGCAAAACACTGGTCATGAATTAGAAGTACAAAATGAGGATTTGTAAAGAAAAATATCAGAGTGAATTAATTGTGAATTTGAGAGATTAGGTTTCTAAAGTTTTAAATATGGATATTTTCTTACACAAATGCATTGAATCGCTCCAGAAGGCGTTTATTAACCCCCCGGAGCCATGTGGAGCACTTTTTATGATGGATAGATGCACTTTATTGGGCTTCAAAACATCAACAGCCATTCACTGCCATTATAGGGCTTGGAAGAGCCAGGACATTTTTTGTTTTGTTTATTTATATATATATATATATATAACTCTGACTGTATTTGTCTGAAAGAAGAAAGTCATACACACTTAGATTGGCTTGAAGGTGAGTAAGTATTGGGGTAAATTTCATTTTTTGGTGAACTTTAACCTTTATCCCAGTGCAATACCTTGTCCCATACACGATCAGTGTAAGCACATTACAACAAATGACTCTTATGAACCTTTTTTTTATGAATCAGAAACTTATAGCATGACCGGTGTAGCCTGATTCATGACCTTTTACGAACTGATTCTTTTTAGTAAATCAAAAATAAGCAGATCAACCGGCATAGTGTGATTCATTAAGAAATTACTTCCATGAACCAGTTCTTTTATAGCAAGTCAGAAGTTCTGTCATGACAACTCTCGGAGGGATTAGCATGGTAATGTACATGACAATGTTAATGTATTTGGTCTTGGCGGAATAGATCTGTACGCTGCTGCTGTGGCAGAGCAAGTATCGAGTATCGAGTCTTGCTACTGCCAGTACTACTGTCACAACATGCTGCTGAGAGCATGTGAGAAATACTGCTGAGCTGCACATATAACATAAATGAATAACCCTCATATAGCATACATAAATCACCTTGTAGCAGATCTATACAGGTGGAGCTGGGGAAGGTGGAGGGTTTCTAAAGCACGCTACAAACTGCTTCAGCAAGCAGTCATATATTTGAATGTTGAGCAGTGAGCTCATTGGCTACTGATACAGGAGAGAACCAATCAGCTGTGCCATGTGATAATGATGTCGTAGATCAGATTGAGTTAAACCGACTGCGCCATCTGGAGTTTCATGCCAGAACTCTGTGTTTATATAGTGAGACTAGCGTTGTCCTATTAAAGTGTCATGAAACCCCAGTTTTAGCACTGCTCATTCTCACATCATGTTTAAAAAACACTCAAGGAAAGGTCGTGTAAAGCTGTGGAAAAGTGGGAGTGAAGAGGGGAGAAAACAACCAATAAAACAAATCTACAACACACTTATTATACAGACAAATGAATATGAAAATATGAGCAAAAAATTTTAAATAGGGCTCATCTTGATATATTTTAAAAATGTAATGATAATGAACTCTCAAGAAATCTTTTAAATAGAGACTAACAACTATCATGAACAAATCCAATATGTTTTGATAAATTATTATTTGAAATAAGCAGAGATATTGGTCTATATGAAAAATGAAGAACATTTAAAAGTTCTGTTAATATTTTCACGTTTACCACCACTACAGTCTCAGAACAAATGACACATAATTTTAAAACAGAAAGAATAATCACAAGGTTACTCTTTGATTAGTCTTCATTAAATTTTCGGTCTATATCTTTGTCACAATAATCTGTCATGTCATCATGTTAATGATCAGACGTGCCACTGTGTTTTAGGGCAGCTGTGGCCTAATGGTTAGGGAGTCGGGCTTGTAATCGAAAGGTTGTGGGTTTGAGTCTCAGGTCCGGCAGGGATTGAAGGTGGGGGGAGTGAATAATCAGCGCTCTCTCCACCCTCATTCTCCACTCCAAATTAACACATATAGGTCACTTTTCGTGATGTTGGCTTAACTTTGCTTTTTGAAATGGAAGTACGAAATAAAAAATGAAAAAATAAATTTTTTTCTCTAAATAAAAGATGAAATGAGTGCTATTATTGTTTTCACTGATGTGCAACCTGTAGATATATGTTAACATCTCAAAAAATGTGTTTTAGGGTTTTATGACACTTCAGCAATCTAATGACTTTTATGAACCAGTTCATTTTAGTGAAAAATGTACAGCTTGACCAATGTACATGAACAAATAACTCTCATGAGCTTTTTTTTTTTTTTTTGTGAACTATATATAAATATACAGTGTGTCCAGCACAGTTCGATTCTTGATTAAATGACTCTTACACTCTAAAAACTGGGTAAAATATGGACAAACTACAAAATATGGTTGTTTTGACCCAGCGGTTGGGTTACTACCCAGAAGGCTAGGTTAAACATTTAACCCAACCTTCTAGTGTACATTTTTCACTAAAATGAACTAGTTCATAAAAGTCATTAGATGGCTGAAGTGTCATGAAACCCTAAAACACATTTTTTGAAATGTTAACAAACGTTTAATATAACATAAACATTTAATCCAGCAGTTTTTAGAGTGTATGAACTCCTTTTTTAGTGAATCAATAACATACAGCAGTTTGATTCATGAACAAATAACTCAAATCAACTAGTTATTTTTAGTGAATTATACATATACTGTGTGACCTGCATAGGTTGAGACATGATTAAATGACTAATTCTAAAACTAATTCTTTTTATGCATAGTTAAACAATGGCTTGTGATACCAGACTTGAAATGATTCATGTTTTCTGTACATACTGAGTGGTTGTTCATACCACATATAGTCATTGTCATTAAAAGTACACATTTGTATTACATTATTTTTTACACATTTGTCTTAGGGTGAGTCGAAAACATGTGCTGCTTGAACAAAGCATATTGCAGATGCTGCGGTAGTGCTTAATTTGTTTTGAACACAAGATTTTCCTGTAAATATTTCAACATCTGCCCACGTTTCCTGAGGTGATAAATGAGTAGTTAGCTATTCCGTAAGCAGGGTGGCTCTTCTCTTTTACGACGACGTAGAACGCGTTCCCTGTGGGACGCCACTCCTGTCTCTTCTTAAGAACAGAGAAAGTGCAACGCTGCACGTCTTGATGGGAAATAACCCAGTGAGTGCAGCTCCCCGGACACATCAAAAGACTTATCATTGAGTAGCAGGGGATGTCCTCAGGGTCTTTCTATGGGTGCTATTGTCCATGCATCTCAACTGATGCTGCATTCAGCTGACCTTTCAGACCAGAGAGACTCTGGAAACTTCAGAGAGCGGGACGCTTTTTTGTTTATGTGTGTGTGTTTTCCTTGTGAGCTTGTGTTTTGTAGGTTTGCTTGTTTTCCTATAGAGAAGGTGCTGGCTCCCCCTTTGAAAAGCTGTCAATCATGCCCTAATGAGCAGTAAATTATGGAATAAAACATTTGCAACCACTTGGCTTTGATATGGCTTCATGTGCACTAATTGCAACGATTATATCTGTATTATTTTTCAAAAAGATCAGTGGGGCACTCCAGTAATTTTCATTAATCATGTACAAAGAAGAGGTAATTAAAAACCCCATTATCACCAATCATTTCGGGTGTTTATGGAGGGATCCGAATATTAATATAATTTAATTCACACAAGACATTAAATGCACAAAAGATTATTTCAAGGTCCCGCTGTTTCATAGTGTGCATATCGGCTCTCTCCATGGAGTTTTGCTGTAGTCGGATTTTGCTGTTTGAGTTGTTAAGTCACATCCTGTTGTCGTGTGTGCGCCTGGCGGTCATGCTCATGGGTGCACGCTGATGATAACCGCTTCTCTTACTGTGATGGTCCCTCACTGCTGTCACCGAGATATTCGACAAGGTCACGCAAAGTGTGGCAGAGATAGAGTCGCGGGGGTATCGGCAGCAGGTTATCTGTTTACTCCCTATTAAAGTGACACTCACTTACGAATCGTAATTTAACAGAATTATTCCGCTGCGGTGACCTCACGCGGAGATAAATTACATCCACAATGTGTGACGCACCGCTATCTCGCTCCTCCATCAGCTCGTAATCATGCTCTCTCCGCGCATATCTGACTGCAAACAGACCCGCATCTGCCGATCTAGATCCAGATCTGGACCCAGATTACTCTGGAGTATCCTGTGCGACACAGAGCTGGATAATGACATCATTTGGAAAGCCATTGCAAAAAATCCACAGATAATAGGAAAGAGTGGCAGTGTTACAAAAATATTCGATTTCAAATAATCAAAGAATCCTGGAATAAGTATCAATGTTTCAGAAAAATTGATAATAAGTAATGTACCAAATCAACATTTTAGAATGCGTGACCACAAAACCAGTCATATTTTTTTATTTATTTTTTTTAATTTATACATAATCTGAAAGCTAAATAAATAAGCTTTCAATTAATGTATGGTCAATATAGCACAGGACAATATTTGTCCTATTTGAAAATCTGGAATCTGAAAACAGAAAATCGCCTTTAAAGTTGTCCAAATGAAGTTCTTAGCAATGCATGTTACTGATCTGAAATGAAGTTTTGATGTATTTACGGTAGGAAATTTGCTAAATATCTTCATGGAACATGATCTTACCTTAATATCTTAATGATTTTTGGTATTAAAGAAAAAATGATCATTTTGACCCATACAATGTATAGCTGGCTTTTGCTACTAATATGTGCCACTTCCGAATGGTTTTGTAGTCCAGGGTCACATATTAGAAGATTCATGTGACACTGAAGAATCAATTTTGACATTACATGAATAAATGACATTTTGTAATATTTCACAATATTACTGTTTTTACAGTTTTATTTTTGTTTAGAAAAATGCAGCCTTTATGAAACTTTACAGTTGCTGATAATTAGAGGTTTAAAGGAGAAGTCCACTTCCAGAACAAAAATTTACAGATAATTCACTCACCCCCTTGTCATCCAAGATGCTCATGTCTTTCTTTCTTCAGTTGTAAAGAAATTATGTTTTTTGAGGAAAACATTTCAGGATTTTTCTCCATATAATGGGCTATGGTGCCCCGAGTTTAAACTTCCAAAATGCGGTTTAAATGCGGCTTCAAACGATCCCAAATGTGGTTGTAAACGATCCCAGCCGAGGAAGAAGGGTCTTATCTAGCGAAACGATCAGTTATTTTCAGTAGTAAAATGCAATTCTCAAACGCTCGTCTTTTCTTGCTGAGCCTGAACTCTGTGTATTTTTTGCTTGTCTAGGGAAGCGATCTGTCATTTTTGAAACAAATTGACAATTTATTTACGTTTTAACCTCAAATGCGCATGCGTAGTCTGTGTAATCCGGGTCGATACAGTTAGGGTATGTCGAAAATCTCCCGTCCCGTCAAAATCATCCTACATCGCTGTTTTACCTTTTTTATTTGTAAAGGCCGTTTGAACTTTTCTGCATGTTCACTTCAGTCAGTACTTCTGCAGCGATGTAGGGCGATTTTAAAGTTGGGAAAGAAAACGAGATGGTAGGTTTTCAACATACCCTAACTTGTATTGTCCGTATTGAACCGGAAATTCCGGTACCGGAGTTCACTCAGACAGACAAGACGAGCGTTTGAGGTTAAAAAGTAAATAAATTGTCAATTTGTTTAAAAAATTACCCATTGTTTCGCTACATAAGACCCTTCTTCCTTGGCTGGGATCAATTAAAGCCATTTGAAGCCGCATTTAAACAACATTTTGGAAGTTCAAACTTGGGGGCACCATTGAAGTCCACTATATGGAGAAAAATTCAGGAATGTTTTCCTTTAAGAAACATAATTTCTTATCAACTGAAGAAGGAAAGACTAGAACATCTTGGATGACAAGGGGGTGAGTAAATTATCTGTAAATTTTTGTTCTGGAAGTGGACTTCACCTTTAAGGATTTTAAAGATGGTGGATTTGACTTTTAAAACCAGTTAGCGCCCCCTTGAGGAAGACCCCTTTTGTCCCTCTCATAGTAAACAGTTGTTTGTGACAGCGTGTGGCACCCAGTGGCTGGTCCCCATGCAGCCTGTCAGTTTGCTGCTGTCTCATTATCAATGGGTGTAGAATGCGGAGGTGCAGAGAAACGCAGCGGGCCCGTCCCCTCCCCTTGCGATAGTTGCACTCTCTCACATCAGATCGTGCCAAGGCCGTATCACAGTCAGGAAGGAAAAAAAAAACACGTACACACACACACATACACACTTATAGCTAGCCTGCGTCCCTGTACCAAAGTGAAATTGACAGGCTCACTGAAGTAATTGTTCCCTGCACTATTGTTTCTGGCAGGAAATGCTGTTATTGACAAATAAGGATTCAATAAGACTCGGAGATGAACACTTTGGGCTTGGTCAAAGGAACTGTATTGGTCTTTTCACTGAGCCCTGATTCTCTCTCCTATCCCTCCTTCCCAAGTCCATCTCTTTTTCTTCTCTTTATCTCTCCAGCACTCAACCCATCTGCTGGTCGGTCTCTCCTCCTCCTTATCGCCGTCTCTCTTTTTCTCTCTTTCTATGTGCCCGCACACAGACCATTCCCCCATGTTCTCTTCAGCCAACAGCAGAAACCCAATTACAGTGAACCAGTGGATGTGGCTGTCTGCATGATTAGTGTGGTCTGGTGTAATGTTGATATCATCCCAACGGATTGAGCTGGCCAGGGTCATTAAGCAGCATATTATGGCCTGTCTTTGGTTTCTAGTGGTAAAGGTCAATGGATAGTGAAACCAGAAACTCTTTCTAGAGTGGGTTAGATTGAGGGTTCTGCCTGTTTTTGGCAAGGAAAGAAATGCAGAAGGCACTTTCGCCCCTGCTTTTCATTATTTACAGTAATTTTTGTAGCAAACACAAAAAGTGTTTGGAACACTCAGGGTTTTTTTGTTTCGTTGACACTAAATTTTAGAGTGGTGTTGTTGGTGCTAGGGTTTTGTGCAATGTGGTTGCAACGGTGGGCAATTCCTAGGCCATTGCTATCTCAAAAATAGCCAGTGTTGGTTATCTAAAAGGAAAAGTTCATCCAAAAATAAAAATTCTGTTATTAATTACTCACCCTCATGTTGTTCCAAATCTGTAAGACCTTCGTTCATTTTCATACCACAAATTAAGATATTTTTGATGAAATCCAAGAGCTTTCCCTTCATAGATGTTTATTGTTGAATTATTGTTTATTGTTGTCGTTATTTTTATTTTCAACGCGCATAAAAAGTTTAAAAGATAAATTTATAAGCTTTCCACTGATGTATGGTTTGTTAGGATAGGACAATATTTGGCGATACTATAATATTTTGAGATACAACTATTTGAAAATATGGAATCTGAAGGTTCAAAAAAATCAAAATATTGAGAAAATTGCCTTCAAAGTTGTCCAAATTAAGTTCTTAATGCATATTACTAATCAAAAATTACATTTTGATATATTTACTGTAGGAAATTTACAAAATATCTTAATGAAACATGGTCTTACTATCCTAATGATTTGTGGCATAAAAGAAAAAAATGATAATTTTGACCCGTACAATGTATTGTTGGCTATTGCTACAAATATACCCGCACTACTTATGACTGCTTTTGTGGTTCAGAGTCACATATATGCATATTTTTCAAATTTAGATTACCTTTTGCATCACACTTAAAGGTAATTTTTTTAAAACTTAAATTTAACCTTCGGTAAATCTCAAAATTAATATAATATATAATTATAATATTTTTTTAACTGTGCTTTATGTGTTGATGCCTAAATTTACTTGTAGCATTTAAAACAATTGATTTGAGTTTTTATTGTTTCAATTTAATAAATCTTACTTATAATATAAAATGATAATATTATATTAATTAACTTAATCGGTTAGCAGCCATAAGATGGAAAAAAGAAACCCTGAATATTGGTGCATCAGGGATGAATAGTGTGCCAAAGTATAATACTTTTTATTAGGGATTTGCACAAACCTTAAAAAATAAGAATGAGAAGTACACATTATGCAGAATTGAAAAGATACAGGTACCTTTTGCTTTTCCAACCCAAGGATATTCTGAATAATATAAGGATAGTCATAGTTGCACAGCCATCATGTGGTTCCTCTCATATTGAGACAGAGAGCAGCTCTGCCTGTGGTTCAGTGAATCTGAGATAGCTGTCTGCAGCAGGTCTGGAAAGAGCCAGGGGCAACTACAGTTACTAGAGACAGTAATGAGGGAAGTAATAACCTCTCTCGCACACACACCCCATTACTTCTATCAGGCAGGTATAAGCACACCAGTCATATCTGGTCCCTCGGATTCCCTCATCTGAACTATAGAGGCAGATGAACCGAGTGATCTTTAGTTGGATCCAGATCAAGACAAATTCAAGTATGAGGACCTGCCTGAGAAGAAAGAGCTGAATCGCTGCAACCTGAGCGCCTCAGATGCGTTTGGGGAAAAAGAGTCGTTCTTATCTATCGATAGAGAGAAAACGGACTAAGTGAGTTCGCCTCAATTTAAAGAGTAGTTAGATCTCACTTTTTTTTTTAAAGGAAGCATGCAAGAACTCTGCACAGCACAGCTTCTTTTTGAACATCGCATTCACACAAATGATGGTATCAGAATACACAAGGTCAGTGCAGATTCGCAGCTGCCAGTCAACATCAAGGCCGCTTTTATTGCAACAACAAGCAGCCATGTCGTTCTAAACCACCGCCTACGCTTAACCAACTGCTTAAAACTTAATACTAACACCTGCTGATCGCACCAGAGTAAATCACTGCGCTGTCTGCGTGTTTACACGTTCTGCAGACTCAACACGGTACAGTGTCTCCCCATCGCAACCCCCTACTTGCCTATAGTAATGGCTCATTTATTTTCCTGTTGCTATATAAACCAGCGCTGCCGCCCGTGTCGGAGTTTCTTCGCTGCGCCTCGACAGAGCAGAAATGGGACTCCGTCACAAAGATGCCCTGTTTATTCCTCCAAGACTGCCTATTAGTGCAGCTTGCCTGCTGGGGAAGCCACATCCTGGGACGACGACATTAAAGCGCATTCGTACCGGGGAAGAAACCGCTAATACTCGCTCCATACTACCCTACATACTTCTCTGTCTGCATTAATTCATCCCTCCGTCTACACGGGTGACTTTGACAGCCCACCCTGCGCTCCGCCGCCCTCTTCTTTTTCCTCTGCCTCGTTTGGCAGGTTGTTGTTTTCAGAACATACAGATGGAAAACAGCTTCAAAAGAAAAAAGAAACACATGGATGACTTGGATAAGAGAGAACACGACTGTGAAAAAAATAAAAAATATATCAAAATAAAAGAAACCTAAGTTAAATGACAAGAATAGGAATAATGTGGTATATAAAAAGTGGAAAGCTTGGCACACTTTCCATTCTTTTGCCCAAGGGGTGCAGTGCAGGTAACAGATTGACAATCTTCACTCTGTCTGTCTGTCTAATGCACGAGAGTGAAGAAAGTAGTCACAAAAACCCACGAGCTTGGCGGCTTGAGCAGAAATTGATTTTTGTATGTGCGAGCGTCATGAATAAATCCACCTAGGCATGGTTATGTGGGTAGAAAGGAATGGGAAGACATCCCACCTGTCACTAAATTGATTTGTTCTTATCCGTTTCCTGTTCATAATGATGTTTTATTTTATACGCCAGGTGTTTGTTTAAAGGCCTTCATCTGTGCAAAGCAAACAGTTAAAGCCTGAAGTAAAGGAGTAAGACAATGAAAATGTAGCGTATGTATACAAAGATTTATACTGTGCATACAGCAACATACATGAGTGGATCAAACACACTTTTTATGGAGAGCAAGTCATTCCCTTTGCACAATAGTTTGGTTTGGTTTTATTTCTCTTTGTACTTGTATTGTTTCAGTATGTAATGTTACCAAATTAATAATTAAGCATTCTATTGATGTATGGTTTGTTAGGACAGGACAATATTTGGCTGAGATACAACTATTTGAAAATCTGCAAAAAAATCACAATATTGAGAAAATCACCTTTAAAATTGTCCATATGAAATTCTTAGCAATGCGTATATCTAATCAAAAATGAAGTTTTGATATATTTTTTACCCATACAGTGCATTGTTGGCTATTGCTACAAAATATACCCGTGCTACTTATGAGTGGTTTTGTCGTCCAGGGTCACATATGAATTGTTACCAAAGAGGTTACAGTATAATAGGGAAATGCTTTATAGAAATTTTAGGAACAGTTGTGTTTACTTACATTTATAATGTTTGTAACCGCTTTCAAATGAGACTACTTTGTTCAGTTTACTGTGAAACATTTGATTAGATTCTGATTACCAAGGTCTGGAGCTTTAAATCAATTAATTAGTTTTTAAGAAGTTTTTCATCAAAAAATGCCTTGCAGTGTCATAATTCATTTTAACCTATGTGCAAATTATAGTTGTTGGTCAGTTTTTACCATGTTATAAGAACATTGCACAAAAGCATGCAGTTCATTGGTGAAAACTTCTGTCCCACAACCAAAAAACACATTTAAAAAGCATTTAAGTATTCAAATCTTAGATGTTTATTAAGATCCTTCTATAATCTACTGAAACCGACAATAATATTTGAAATATTAGTAGGCTTTGTAAAATCATCATTTATTGGGTACAATTGGGAGGTGGCTGTCCCGAATCCTAATCGCTAAATTTCAACTTACTTATTTTGGTGTTTTTTTCCATTGTTGTTTTTAATAGTGTCTATATTTATTTATTTATTTTTTAAAGTGACGTTCAAAAATATATATTTAATATTTTCTTTGTAAATTATGAAACTTTATGTAAACTAAACAGTGTATGTTTAAGTCTAATGGTTGGGACTGATTTGAACTAAACCCATAAATTTATGATCAGGAAATATTACTGTCTCTCTCTCTCCAGATTGGCCCTGTCATTTTGAGGTAAATGTGTTCAAAAGTCTGAAAAATCTGTATGTAGCTTTAAAAAACATTTCTACCGAACACCTTTTTTTCTATAATTGAACACACTTTTTTTGGGAGCTATTCCAACATCCAGTTTTTATATTTATACCACTGTTCAGAACTGTGCTGGCTAACCATGTGCTGATTAGCATCTTTGAGATACGTTCAAAAGTATCTAAAATTTTCACTACTGAAACATTTGGTGGAGTTTCGGCAGTGACGTCTTTGTTTTTTGGGTGTTATCCAATAGAATTGTGACTACCGAAACAGTCACATCCGAAACATGTCACCATTGTTTCAGTAGTGACAAAAGGGAACACATAATCCTCATATTTGGGGGAAATAAACAACATTTTAGTACAGTTATGCAAAGTTACAACGTTATTTCTTTGTATTTTAGTACGTTTAATAGTGTTTTAGTATGTGAGTTAAAATTCTGTAATGTGATGTGGTTGCTACCAAAACATTAGTCTCACTACTGAAACATGGGATGTTTTGTCAAAAAGAACGTATACTGAATTATCAACTAAGATGTTATTATAGTTTTGGGTTAATGTGTATTGAAACTGATGAATCCTTAACTTTGAAATCAGTATGATCAACTTTTTGCCTTTTGCAAAGAAAAATTGAATTCAAAATACAACAAATCTCATAAATTACATTTTTAATTTTGTTAAAAATGTAGTTGTTGTTGATTTACCTATATAAAATATCAAAAAATATATTTACAATGTAGATATAAGAAAATCTTTTTTTTTTTTGGGAAAAAGAAATTTTTTTCAAGACGTTTCCAACTCTGACTTTGGACCGTTTCTGTAGAATGTTGGTCGTCACAACTGTGTATGAATTATATTTAGCTCCCCAACATGACTGACAGCTGTGTGAACCTAGCTATTGAGCCGCTTATTCCTGAAACTCAACAATAGAGTTCCCCCTGTACAGTATCAGCCCAAAAATGATATATATTTTAATAAGCACTTTTATGCTGCTGTTTTTATATTGTGTGTGGGAGCATTTCCCATTACTCTGTGTGTGTACTGTAGAATTAGCATGAGGCAGCTCCTGCTGACTAGTCTAGCTGGTAGCTCTGTGTCAGTCAGTGCTGTGGGTGGGCAGTCTGCTGATTTAGGGAGGAAGTGAGTCTGCAGTTATGGAGTGTTAGTAATCATTCTCACCTGCTGGAGACTGGAATACAGCTGGGAGCGCAGGGGCGCTGCCTCATCCACAAATCAGGTGTTGGTAACTACTTCCCCCTCCTACTATTTTCTGCCTGTCATCAAATGAAGAGGATTCCAATGCTTTTGCTCATTTATTGTCAAAATGAAGGTTGCGAGTAGAAGCAGAGAGATCTTTCTTAGGAAGCTCATGATCAAGATGTCGTAATTAACGTGTGACAGGCCTAACAGGGTGTAAAGCGCAGCGGTGCAGTGGCTGATCCCTTAATGTGTCTCGTTCCCGCAGGGTGGACTGAGGAACAGCAAGCACGAGTGTACGCTCTCGTCACAGGAGTACGTTCACGAGCTCCGCTCGGGCATCTCCGAAGACAAACTGCTCAACTGCCTGGAGTCCCTGCGCGTGTCCTTGACCAGCAACCCCGTCAGGTCAGTCAGTCATTCCTCACACACTTTGTCCACAGCACTAACCATTCCAGTCTGCAACAAGATTCAGATTCTACATTCAGAAACTTCAACAGCCACCACTGTGAAACGAAGTTAAACCTCATTTTCCTGTCTGCATGTGGCAATCTTGAAGGATTTCTTTCAGGATACTAATTGGAAATCCGTCAATGAGTCTTTTAACCTGCGGTCCGTACGGATCCCCAATTCTGGTTAAATGAGCGTAGCCCATAGCATGGGCCGGCTAAATGAGTGTATCCACCAGTCACTTTGAGCCCGGCCCTGTCATCTCCCCCTCTCTATCTATTAAGCTCTAATAGATAGGAAATCCTTTTTTTAACACTTCAGACAGCCAGCCATTCTCTGAAACGTTAATAAGCACACCAACCACCACTACAAGACCAGGCGCCTTCGCTTTCAAGTCCCTTCACTTAAAGTGCGTATCCTATCGTTTCCCGCTTGCTTTTTTTAATCTGTTCTGATCATGCCTAATGTAGTACTTAAAATAATTTCGCATTTCTCTCAGCCTGCCCATTTTTTATTATCTCTTCTCCTGTCATTCATTCATTCACTAATTCATTCATTCATAATAAGACCCGTCTCAATTCCCCCAGTCTGCTCTCCCAGAAAGTCGTCTCAGCTCCCCCTCTCATGGACGGGATTTTCAAATTTAATTTGGTCCCAGTAGCGCAGGGGAACACTATGTGACAGCAGACTCTCTCAATTATTTACCAGAGCACTGTCTGAGAGATGGCCCTTAATGTGAATCAATGAGCGCAGCATATAAAGTGGTCATCACACAATTGGCAGGCAGACGATCTCTTTAGGTCCACCGTCTCGCAGTGGGAGAAAGGACCCGAGCGGAACCGCCATTTGATCCGACGGCATTATGCGCCGTGCTCTCAACAGATGTGGTTTTCGCTGGAAAGCAATTAATAGACGCCCCTGCCCTTCTCCCCAGATGGCGGTACAGTGCAGCGAGTCAAAGGAACACAAACACCGGAATGACTTTGCTATTGTTTTCCTGTCACAGAACACATAATCTCGAATGTGAGTTGTAGAACACTGTGCCTCAAGGTAATCTCTTGTTATTGCCCTAATTAAATGAAGGAATGGCAAGTCGTTCTGTTGTCTTTATCAGATCATCACAGTGTGGCGTCGGGGCCCCGTGCATCCAATTATTTACTCCACCGTTCGCCATTAATCACGGGAAATGGGTACAGAGCATTGTTCTTTGAGAAGCCTGCACTTCGTACCCCCATGAGGACAGGTTGTTTGTAAAGATCAGACTTGCTGGCTGAAGACGAGTGGCGTCAGCACTTCCTCTCTGTAAAAGGGCAGTTTGCGCTCAGGGGCCGGCGAGGCCAGGACCACCCTCCGGGCTTTTGCAAATGGCTGAACTTGTGAGTACGCAGTCAGAGAGAGGGTGCCGAGCGGTGTCTCACTCAGCCGCTGAAGGTCAGGTCTTGCTCGGAGAGAAGCACCCTGGGGTGACGTGATACTTGGAGATGCTCGACGTGCTGATATCATTCACCTTTTACCTCAGTCTATCCGTTTTTTCCATCTTTTTCTCAAGCTTCTCACCAGCTTGCTTGCGTTATAGTTAATATGAGTGGAGATAATTATTACGGATCACAAAACAATATCCACCGTGCGCTGAATACTGTATGTTAATGTAACCTTTGCAGTGTTCTGGGTTTATGTAGTTGAGACGTTCGCCCCATTGGCAAGAACATAATGCACTGCTGTTTAAGTAAGTGGACAGTTTCGTGTGCAGTTTCAGCTTTATTCCATTTACTGGAGCCTTCAAGAAATCAAAAAATAACTGGACTTGTTCCATTCCACATAGACGAAAGAAAGTTAGGTCTGCTTTAAAGTTGAATTCCTATGGGATCCAACTCATTTCCCCTGAAACCGTTGGTCTTTTTTTTACTCGAACTAGACTACGTACAAGTTTGAAATGTTTGGACATAAAGCCACAGTATGTGCTGAATGAGAAATTAATTTGTGATGAAAATGACCCCAAGTTCCTTCACTTTGCCAAGGTGCAATTACTCATGAGTCTGTTCATACCTTATCTCTGTCCTCTGTGAGAAATATGAGTGTGAATTTCTTTTAAGTCATGATTTCTGCAACATGTTCTGTTCCATAATAATCAAACTGCACTCGCAGGAGTGCCAAAATGGGTTGATGATGGTTTATTCATGGATGTAAAATGGTACAATTATCACACATTTTTTAAATAAGTGTTGACATTATTGTAATGGAATACTAATAATTTCACTTTAAGTTTGTCATAAGACAATTCTACAGTAATGGTCAAAAGTTTTTGGTTTTTAAAAAGGTTTTTAATATTTTATAAAGAAGTCTCTTCTGCTCACCAAGCCTCATTCATTTGATCCAAAGTAATATTTTTATTATTTAAAATGTAATTTATTCCTGTGATTGCAAAGCTGAATTTTTAGCATCATTACTCCAGTCACATGATCCTTCAGAAATCATTCTAATATTCTGATTTGCTTCTCAAAAAAAAAAAAAAAATTCAGAAGAACAGCATTTATCTGAAATAGAAATTTTTTGTAACGTGCATTAACATCACTTTTGTTCCATTTAAACCATCTTTGCTGAATAAAAGCATGAATTTCTGTCATTTCTTTCCCCCCTCAAAAATAAAAATAAATAAATAAAAATGTTTCTTGAACAGCAAATCAGCATATTATAATGATTTCTGAAAAATCACCGAAGAGTGGAGTAATGATGCTGAAAATGCAGCTTTGATCACAGGAATAAATTACATTTTAAAATATATTCAAATACAAAACAGCTATTTTAAATAGCAAAAATATTTCACAATTTTACTGTTTTTTGGATCAAATAAATGCAGGCTTGATGAGCAGAAAAGACTTCTTTAAAAAACATCAACAATCTTACTGTTCAAAAACTTTTGACTGGTAGTGTATGAATTTTATAAATTGTTATTATCCTGAAAAAAAAAAAAGCTTCAGGTTTCCATTCACATCTTTTTGTGACACTTGGGATATACTCTAGTAGTATAGAAAAGAAAAACAGAAAAACAGATTTCTGTTATTGAATTTTAGAAAAGAATATTCTGTGTTCAAGTTAAGCCCAATCGACTGAATAAAAAAATACTAGTCACATCGGGGCCGATAGCCTTGTGGGCAGTGCACCAATATAAAGCGCTGTTGCACTGTGGACGTCCCGAGTATTGAGAAAATCACCTTTAAAGTTGTCCAAATGAAGTTCTTAGCATATTACTAATCAAAAATTACGTTTTGACATATTTACGAAATGTTATTAATATCCTAATGATTTTTGGCAAAAAGAAAAATCTATCATTTGGCTATTGCTACAAATATACCCAAGCTACTTATAACTGGTTTTGTGATCCAGGGTCACCTATGCTTTGTACATTGATAAATCAGAGTAAAAGTTTGAATAAGAAGAGCTGAGCTCCTGTACTGTCTGCTTATTTCCTCATTGGTTGGCCTGTGTTTATGTAATAGTTTAATTGTCTGGGCTGAGCACCTGTTTGGCCGTCCAGGTGGCGGCTGGGCTGGAGAAGACTCTCATTTCCCAGTAGACCCTCACAGGTGTGGAGCTCACAGCCTCAGACATCTATACACAGATGGCTGTACTTGGGGGGGATACAGCGTCTTCCTTCAACATTTCACTTTTTCTTTCTCTCTCTCTCTCTTTTTCCCCACTTCACCTCATTTTTTATATATTTTTTCCCCTCCCAATCCTCTGCTACTCATTTTGGTAGACTAAAATCACTTCTTCATCTTCTGGCTTTTTCTCGCTGTATATCCATCATTCTTTCACACTTGTAGTCTTGTTTCATTAACTCTGAATTCTGAGACTTGCCAAAATGCAGACTAACAGATAATCATTGGGTCTTATTTCCTCATTTATGGAGAGTTAATATGCAGTGTAACTAATGGCAGCCATTTTCTCTTGCCTCTCTCATGCTTTCATTCTCTCTGTTTTTATTTCTTTCTGATGCAGCTGTACAAACAGTGCCACAGGCGTGCAATGTAGTGCAGAAACAATATTACAATGCAAGAAGTAATCCAGAACTTTCTTAACACCCACTCATGCATAAAACCCTCCAGCTTTGTCATCCATTCCAACAGCTCCGATGGCTCTCGCGCTTTCGCGCTGAAAGATCTCCAGTGGCGTACAGACAGCGCCGATTCTTCATCAACGCACCACCAATAGGAATTCGCTTTTCGTCCACGACATGGCCCCATTGGTCTAAAGGGCTTGACTTTTCACTTTCTTGTGCTAAGCCCTCGGTATTACGCTCTCCGCTTTTACACTCCACTTTAAATCCCATCTGTGACTTCCGTATTGAATCTGCAGGCTCAAAGATATGCGGCGGAGAAAATCAGACAAACCTGAACTTGGCTCCAACTTTTCATTATGTCCAAATCTTCATGGTGGAGCTGCTGCATTTTTCCCTAGAGGGTTTTTTTAGTAGTAGTAGTTCTTATTTATTTATTTATTTCCCAGTGTAGGTTTTGAATGTAAGCTAGCCGTGTGTTGTAGTTAGCAGTGTGGGACATGAGCCTGAGGATGCAGAGATGTGTATTGGAGTGAAGATGTGCTGACACTACTAGCCGCCCCACAGAGCCTGTGAATCCATCATTCTGCCTATGCGGCCGGCCTTTGCTGAGCGCCCGTGGACACATGTGCGGGAGGTAATGGGCTTATTAGTGCCTTTGAAGATTTGATACTCCTTAACAGGAATCCGTTCAGCCTCAGATCCTGAAGTCTATAGCCCTACGCGGGGCTTTGAGCGAGTACCGAATGGTAGACCATGAAACAATCACACTCCAGGTGTCACGATGTGTGTTCTTCTAAGCACCAGACTGCTTAGAAGCGCACATCCACCTGTATTGCCGCTTTGTATGATGGGAAACTATTGCTCTGTTCTAAAACCTAGTGAATGTGTATGGAGGCAGCAGTTAAGTCATTAGGGCTTTTGCCCATTCCAAAAGTTAAGCATCTTAATTATGCTGTTTCCTTGCCTCTTTGGAAATTAAATTAGGCTAAATTCTTAGGGCAGCGCGTGCATCTTTATTAGGCAGTCCCATAATGCATTGCGTGCATACGTGTGTGTGCATCCAAGATGGTGGGTGAGGAGAGAAATAACTATGATCCAGTGCCTGCCAAAAGTTTTGAAACGCCCTAGGCAAAGTTGGGTTTTGAACAGTGTCAGCATAAATCTTTATTATTTTATGGAAGGGACAACACAAACTATGAAAACATATTTTAATAAATAATGAAAACAAATCATGAACTGAAACCATCTCTAAACAATGTTTGAATTCATCTGTTGAGTACTAACCTTAATTAGCTTTCAATCAGTGGCATTTTAGTGCTATTAGTATATTTTATTTTTAATTTTTCTTTTTTGTAATTTTTGTTTTATTTAGCTTTCATTTCTAATTATTGCAGTTTTAGTTTTGTAATTATTTTAGTTTTATATAGTTTTATTTTATTTTTTTCAGTATTTTATTTTAGTTGCCAAAACATATTTTAATAAATAATAAAAACAAATCGTGAATTGAAACATCTCTAAACTGTTTTAATTCATCTGTTGTATACTAACCATAATATACTTTTGAATTAGCTTTTGTTTTTAATTTTAGTCATTTTGCTATGTGCTTTTGTCATTTTTATGTTTTTTTTTTTAAATAGTTATTTTTATTTAGTTTTAATTTATAATTACTGCAGCTTTAGTTTTAGTAATTTTAGAATGTATTTTATTTAAGGTTTTTTTTCAGTATTTTATTTTAGTTGCTGAAGTAATATTTCTAATTTTAACCTAATATACAAATAAAAATATAAGTATTTTATTTCAGCTTTTTTGAATTAATGAAAAAAAAAAATTATAGTTTTTTAGTAATTATGGTAAAGTATTATAGAAATTATTTAACAATAACACTGCTGACAACCAGTAAATATATAAAAGTATGCTGACCTGATAATCTAAATTCTGGAAAAAAAATAAAAAAATAAAAATAATAAACGAGAATAAAAGGAGGAAATTTGTTTGTTTGCATTTTTGCTTAGGGCATTTAGCACTATAAGCAAATTTACAGTGCCGCCCAATAATATTGGCACTCTTGGTAAATATGAGCAAAGGCGGCTGTGAAAATAAATCTGCATTATTTATCTTTTTGATCTTTTATTAAAAAAATTCACAAAATTCTAAACTTCTGAAGTCAATCAATTGATATTGCATGTTTCCTACCATTATTCCCACGCCTAGAAATTCTTATGATTAAAATATCTCTGAAGTATATTTATTCATATTTACATTTTGTAGCACACCAGGGTGACTGAAATTGTCCAACCAAGACTTCCTGTTCCACAGGATTATAAAAATATGAGGAACATAAAGGCAGAATTCCCTTAATCATCCATCACAAGGAGTAAAACCAAAGAATGTAGTTCTGATGTGCAGAACAAGATTGTTGAGCTTTGCAAAATAGAAAGTGGCTGTAAGAAAAGAGCTAAAGCATTGAAAATCCCCATTTCCACCATCAGGGCAATAATTAAGAAGTTCCAATCAAGTAAAGATTACAAATCTGCCTGGAAAAGGACATGTGTCTATATCGTCCTAATGCACACTGAGGAGGAGAGTCTGAGTGGCCTAGGACTCTCCAGTGATCACAGCTGGAGAATTGCAGAGATTAATTGAATCTTGGGGTCAGAAAGCCTAAAAATATATATTTTAAACAGCCCCTAAATCACCACAGGTTTTAAGAAATAAATAAATAAATAAATAAATAAATAAAAAAAAACTCCTGGCTCTTCAAAAAACAAACTCCAGCATATTCAGTTGTCAAACACAACTAAAACTTCAATTGGGACTGGCTTGTATGTTCAAATGAAACATAAAAAAGAGCTTTCTGACAGCAAACCCACCAGATGGGTTTGGTGCAAACAGGGATAAAAAGTAACCCATGCCCAGGGTTACTGCTGGATCTTTAATGTTGTGGGCCTGTTTTTCTGCCGGAGGTCCTGGACATCTTGGCTCCATGGATTCTATCAAATACCAACAGATAAAAAAAATCTAAACCTGCATCTGTTAGAAATCTTATAATGGACCATGTCTGGATCTTCCATCAAGACAATGATCCAAAACTAACATCAAAATCAACACAATGTGAACAAAAGAGAAGAAGCACCAACATGGAGCTGGGAATCTAAAGGATCTGGAGAGATTCTGGATGAAGGAATGGTCTCTGATCTTGTGTCAGGTGTTCTCCAAACTCATCAGGCATTATAGGAGAAAACTCAGAACTGTTATCTTATTGCAATAATCGGGTGCCAATAATTGTGGCTATGTGAACTATTTCATAATGAGATTTCCCCCCCACTTTCCACTGTTTTACTTCAATGAAAGGTTAGAATTTTATTAATTTTTTTAATTAAAGATCAAAAGAATAAACAATGCAGATTTATTTTCACAACCACCCTTTGCTCATATTTACCAAGGGTGCCAATATTAGTGGGCGATACTGTATATTTGTATCTTTTTTATCATATTTTGTGCCTTTTTATAGGGACCTATAAAAGAAAAGTTGGGTAAGATATCACTGTACCACAGCTCTGACAAAATTAATTTTGATTTCAGCAGAAAAAAGTGTTGATTTAAAAACGATAGCGATATTGAGTATTGTGTTTTTGTGTGCTACACAAAGTTACTGTTCCAAGTCTGTCACTTACGAGAATGCTTGATGGATAGGATGTAGGCACGTCCAAGTTTTGTAACAGAGCTTACTAAAGTAAAAAAGGATTACTTGAAAACAAGGCAAAATTCAATAACTTCTCCATATTGAATGGTGCGTGTATGGGCATGGCGTATGTTTCGCTGAGGCTGCTTAAAGAAATTCTATTAATGTAATGGGCAGCCAAAATTGTCATGATGGATAATGGCAGGAGACGTTGCTGCAAAATGTTTATAATGTTTTAAACTTTTATTTCTTTCGCGACCTGGCTATTGATTTTCTAAATGTGTTTTGACATTGTGGAATTTTTTTTTTCTCCAACTGAATTCTGATGATGGGCATAAAGTAAAGAAAATCCACTCACGCACTGCTAAAACTGATATTGTGAAGTGCAACTGTGTTCATTATTTTATAAAATACATTTTGAATTATTGGACAATTCTGTCTCAGAAGACAACTTTGATTAATAGTGTATAAGTATTGGGAAATAACTGTCTGGGTGATGTCTGTTGATCATCTTTTACTTTGTGGGCCTGGGATGTAGTTTCCTCGCTGTCAAGGTCAGAAAAGTGGAAGCAGACAGGCTCCAGTCTTTGGAGGTAAAACATCCAACATCTTTAGAGTTACTGCATGTTGAGTTACCCCGAGAAAGTTATCAAAACTTCACCTGTTGGTCCGTGAAATAAATCGTCTGCATGGTCGTGGCAGAAGAGTGAGGCCGAGTTTGCGGCGCTCTGCTAAGGTCATTTTTCCTGTGCTGTGCGGCTAGTTTCCGCTCTCCCTCTCTCTCTCCAGACTCCAAATGTTATTAGAAACCTAGTTCTGGCCCTCAGGCTCTGGATCAGCTCCCCTGATCCAGCCCGCGTCAAGGAGAAATAAAGGACTGAAGTTGGACAAATTATCAATTCATACGTGCACAGCTACAGTGTGAGATTCAATGTTTTCCACTCATTCGCTTTGGCCTAATGAAGAAAGTAACCATTTTTAACAACTGCAGTGTTTTTATTTTAATAAGTTCAGAAGTGAAGTTATTTCTGGCTTTCATTTGTGCAAATACATGCCACTTACTAATTATGTTGTTTATCACTATGTAAAACCCAGAGTTTGATTGGACTTCTTATTCGGTTTTCTGCCGTCGCGGCTAAGTGGTCTGTAAAAATAGATGCTGTTTTTCTTCGTGAAGATTATTGATCACGCGTTTAGCCGTCATAGCCCTGCACGCCCTGTCAAGCCTTTCGTGTCGGCGCGAGCCGGTGTACCTGAGACTGTGTTACAGAGGCTCTAATAGAAGCAGTGGTCACATCTGCCGCTACAGAAGAGCTTTTTTCGAGGCAGTAAAGGAACCCACCAATCCTGATGTCCTTCGTGACTGGGTATATTTTAAGCGGGATGCCCATTTCATTTTATGCCACCATCTGTTAACCTCAAAGCTAGCCGTATCTGCGGAGCCCTGCAGCAAGGCATACATAATTCAGATATCTGATTTGAATTCCATATTGATTTAAGTGAGAAATGGTATTGCACAGGTACATGGGGAAAATTAGTATTCTGCCACGCTAAATTCAATATCTTTGGGCTGTCTGTGATTTTCACCGCATCTTCTCTTGTTATTAATTGTTTTGTCAAGCCTCCTCACCTTTTATGGGAGGTTTTCGGGGGCTTGTCTCACACTGAAAATTACATAGTGCGGTAGAGTGATCTGACTAATATGGATTTCTTTTGTCTGTATTTTTTTATTTTGAGTGCAATTCCGTAATTCCATGACAAGCATTACAAACGTGTGATATAGATAGATTATATGTCACTGCTCCATATTAGAGTATTTTTAGGTTTATTTTTCCTCTGTGTATCTGATGTTTTTGAGTTATTTGGGTCAGGAGATTGAGGAGCAGGTGACCTACATGTTTCTGAGTGACAGCCCACATCAGTCCTTTGGCAGCGCGAAAAGCCGCAGCGAGCACACACGCGCGCCGCCATTGACTTCTGAACGAGGGAATCGCTAATCCATTAGCATGCGAGGTGACTGTCATGGCTGATTCCCTTGTCCCTGTCTGTCCGCTCTCTGACATACTTCACCAGCAGATCAATAATACCAGATGTTTGAACTTAAGTCTAAAATATTTATGGCCTCTGGTGAATTAAGTTAAACTGTCCCGCGCGGCTCACATCGGGTCAGCTTCCTCATAGCTCAAGCGAATGTTTTAGCACACAGGAAATGAAGCTCTGATTTGATTCGCACTAACACAAGAATGATTAAAATGATCATTAAAATGATTGCACATTAACGTGAGAAAGTGTTGAAGGAAGACTGGGAGACATGGACATGAAGGTTTTTAATATCTGGACAAAGCTATCTAGTTGCATTAGCGACAATTCTGAGCTGTGACGGCAAAAAGCAGCAGACAGGAGATAAAAATCAATTTACAAATAAAGCAACAGCAAAACATTTTATGCATGTTTGTATTTATGTTATGTAAAAATCCATTTTAATTTCTAATGTCCATTTAAGAACCTGTTTTTTGTGTTTTGTTATGTTTTTTTTGTTTTGTTTTGTTGCATTGTTTTGTTTGTTTGGTTTTGTTTTATTTTGTTCTGTTCTGTTCTGTTCTTTTTTTTTTTTGTTTGTTTTGTTTTGTTTGGTCTTGTTCTGTTTTTTGCTATGCTGTTTTCTTCCATTTTGTTTTATTCTGTTTGTTGTTTTCTGTTCTGCTTTGTTTTGTTTTGTTCTGGTTTGTTCTTTTTTTGTTTTGTAGCATTGTTTTGTTTATTTGGATTTGTTTTATTTTGTTCTGTTCTGTTTTGTTTGTAAAAATACATTTTAATTTCTAAAGTCCATTTAAGAACCTGTTTTGTTGTGTGCTTTGTTGTGTTGTGTTTTTTTTTTTTTTTTTTTTGTGCTGTTTTGTACAGTTTTGTTTTGTTCTGTTCGTTGTTTTCTGTTTTGTTTTGTTCTGGTTTGTTCTGTTTTTTTGTTTTGTTTTGTTGCATTGTTTTGTTTTATTTTGTTCTGTTTTGTTTTGTTTGTAAAAATCCATTTTAATTTCTGAAGTCCATTTAAGAACCTGTTTTTGTGTTTGTGTCTTTTTGTTTTGTTTTGTTTCTTTATTTTTTTGTTTTGTGTTCTATTCTGTTTTGTTCTGTTCTTTTTTGTTCTGATTTTTGTTTTGTTTTGTTTAGTTTTTTTTTTTTTTTTTTGGTCTTGTTCTGTTCGGTTTTGTTTTGTTCAGTTTGTTCTTTTCTTTTCTGTTTTTTTTTTGTTTGTTTTGTTTTGTTCTATTCTTTTTTGTTCAGTTTTGTTCTGTTCTGTTCTGTTTTTTTTCTGTGTTTTGTTTTGTTTTGTTTGCACATTCTACTTTCTGAATACCCACTATCAATGAAACCTTTTTAAGCCTTGTTATTTGATCACTTAAATTGATCACTTAAATTGGTCACTTAACTTGGAACACTTAACCTGCAAATTCCCAACAATTTTAATTGTGTTTAATCCTGCTTTATGTTTTGTATTGTTTTGTTGTGTTCTGTTTTTTTTTTTGTTTTGTTTTGTTGTGTTCTGGTTTTTTCCTGTTCTGTACAGTTTTGTTTTGTTCTGTTCTGTTTTTTTTTTTCTGTTTTGTCCTGTTCTGTTTTGTTTGCACATTCTACCTTCTAGAAACCCACTATCAATGAAACCTTTCTAAACCAGTTAATGCTGTTAATCAGTCATCACTTAAGCAAATTCCCAGCAATTTTAAATGTGTTTAATCCTGCTGCTGCTCCCTCTTTTCTCTCGTACACGCACACTTTTGCTACCTTCCACTATTTCTTTGTTATCATGACCCCATATTCACAGCCTACAATTCCAGAAAGAAGCAAAGCTGGCATTGATGTGGTTTGATGTGCAGTCATTGTGGCTGTATTGAGACTCCTGCTGGGATCCAAATGCCATTAGAGGGAACAGCGGCTCTTTTAAACGGAGCAGGTTCTTGCCCCAGTGCCTTCCTTCTAGTGTGTGGCAGACACATCACAGAACACTGACACCAGGGATATTGTTCTTCGAGCGTGCCACCGGGTTCAGTCTCTGTTTAACGCTCCAAAACCCAGTATCTGTCATGCGTCTGCAAAAGGCTGTGTGAAAAGACAGGCTGCCCGTGTCTGTCCACTTCACAATTGTGAAGAAATCAGCCAAGCATTTTTTTTTCATTCCCTTTTTAACTCTCCATCACTCACTACACCCAGCACAGATAATTACGACTTCTCTCCTGCATATTCATTCGAAGAGACGGATCAAAACGGAGGGAGGGAAAAGATAAGCAAACTTTTGCCTTGTCATCAAAATAACAGCCATGGGATGAACAGAAAAGCAGAAAATAATGTCTTCGTTAGAGCAGAAAGAACAACTGACTGGAAATGTTCCAAAAAAATATAATTAATTTGAAATGTTATGTTGCTAAGTTGGTAGATCATACTTGTGGATGTTTTGTCCTATTACTGTGTTGATTAAAATGTGTTGCTCTTTTTTCAGTCTATTCTTCGTTGCACGCTTATGTTGACCTTTCATCTGGTTTCTCAAGTACATCATGGCCTTTAAGCATGAATGTGCCGTATCCATGTTAGATTTCTCGGCTAACAGAAGACAGGTTAAGAATAGCTTGAAAGACTTGGGTTGAGATAATTCTAGAAGAATGAATGTGGCACATTATAATGAGAAGCCTGCTGTCTTTTTTTTTTTAAATGTTTTGTAATTCATTGATTTATTCACAATCCTGACATTACAAAGATACTGTACTTAAACCGTGGAAGACAATCTCTTCTCAGCCTTGCCTTGAGCCTCCCTGTGATTTCAGCATCACTCAGAGTCATGGACATTGTCATGAACAGCAGAAAGGCCTCAGTTGCAATATTTAGTCGGTGACTAACTGTTCTGGTGCTCAGTGGTGGGTTGAAATGTTGAGAGCAATTTGTTGCTAGGAGCAGAGGGCCTCGAGTGGAATAGAGCAGTGCTGAATAGGCCACGGGCAGTCGAATGAGACCGTCCATGGCTTAGCCCTAATACAATTTGAAAGGCATTGCTCTCATAGAGTGTTCTCAATGACACAACACTCTAGAGCTTCTTCAAGTGCAATAACAATGTCAGACTCAACAGCCAGGCTTTTGGTTGACATTAGAGGGTTCTGAAAATAAAGGCACGGGGTCAGAAAATAACCTGCAGTTATATAGGCAGTTAACTGACTTTTAGAACGTCAAGTGGTGTTATACAATACACTCCTGCTGGTGATCATTAATTGATTTTTTACATGCATTTGCAATTTATTATGTGTTGTTCATGATAGCGGTATAATGTCTCTGTGATTGCAAATTGAATGTCAAACCTAATTACGGCTGTATTGTCACAACTGTTGCCGATTTTTCATTTAATTTACTTGGCAGTGATATTTTGTCATTGCTGGCGCAAACATAAATATTTTACTATCATAGAGACAACAGTGTTTATGCATTTATTTAAGCATTGTGCACTAAAAGGTTAAGCGTTGTCAGTTTATTGATTTTTTTAGAAGTATTATCTATAAATATATGTATCCTTTAACAGGTCATGCATGTTTCATTTAACCCAGAAAATGTGTTTGCTCGTGTCAAGTAACTCTGCTGGCTTTGCCGCCGCTTAACTCCAGGATTATCCCAATCAATATTTCATGAATAAGTCTAAATCAAATCGCTGGATCCATGCCACAGAGTGTGGGTAGGTCACTGATGAGCTGATTTGACAGGAAATGATGCGTTGTTTACTCAGGGGTTTCCGGGAAAAGCTGACAGGTAATCTAAGATTGACTTGCAGACAGACAGAAAGACAGGTGAAGATGCTTAATGAATCGCAAACGTGTTAAACTGATGCATAATTCCTCTAACCGCAGAGAGAAGATGCCTTAAGAGTGATGAAAAAACACATCTGATAGCACTCCATGCTGGTGTTTTTAATTCAATCATCTTTTACTGACATGGTTATCTTTTGAAAGAGCGTTTTCCTCCCATTTTCATGCTTGTTAGTGGTATGAGCATATAGCTTTATGTGATTTCTTAATTTGAATTTGAATTATCTGCACTACATGTTTATAAAGCTGTTCAAATTGTAGTCCTAAAACCTGGAAAAGAATGAGCGTTTTCGAGCCGTGGGTTCCCCTCGGGAATTACTAACGAGTTTTTGGAATAACATTTTTTGATTTATGAATTAGATTTGGGTAACTTTGCTTGAAGAGGCTTTTATGATTAGTTCTGCTAAATAAATTACACAAAATCATAATTCAGACATTTTCGAAATGTGGTTTAAAAAAAAAAAATTACAACACAACAGAAACGGATGATATTTTAATTCCTAAATGCATTTGTATTTACTTTGACAGTGGTGTGGAATTGTAATATTTACCATAATATGAAAATTTGTATTGACAACAGTTTTATTATTTGTGCATTAATAATTGTGTTAAATGCATATCCTATATTAGTTACAGTTGAGGTCAAAAGTTTACATCCCCTTTCAGAATCATTAAAAATGTCAATTATTTTACCAAAATAAGAGGGATCATACAAAATACATGTTGTTGTTTATTTAGTACTGACCTGAATAAGATATTTCACATAAAAGATGATTACATATAGTCCACAAGAGAAAATTATAGTTGAATTTATAAAAATGACCTGGGTCAAAAGTTTACATCCCCTTGATTCTTAATATTGTGTGGTTACCTGAATAATCCACAGCTGTGTTTTTTTTTTTTAGTGATTCATGAGTCCCTTGTTTGTCTTGAACAGTTAGACTACCCGGTCATCTTATGAAAAATCCTTCAGGTCCCACAAATTCTTTGATTTTCCAGCACTTTAGTGTATTTGAACCCCTTCCAACAATGACTGTATGATTTTGAGATCCATCTTTTCACACTGAGGGACTATTGCAGAATGCTTAAACGCTCACTGATGCTCCAGAAGGAAAAAACATGCATTAGGAGCTGGGGGTGAAAACTTTTGAACAGAATGGAGATGTGTACATTTTTCTTATTTGCCTAAATGTTTTTTTTTTTTTCATTTAGTACTGCCCTTCAGAGGCTACAGAAGATAGTTACATGTTTCCCAGGAGACAAAATAAGTAAAATTTACCCTGATCTTCAAATTCAAAAAGTTTTCACCCCCCAGCTTTTAATGCATCGTGTTTCCATCTTATGCATCAGTAAAGTTTGAACCTTTTGTAATAGTTGCATATGAAAAGATGGATTGCCCGAAACGGCACTTCAGTGTTGACTGCAGTGCATAACTTGCACTGTGAACTGGTGGCTCATCTCTCTGCAAAATCTTGTTTGCTTAGTAATTTAGGTTGAGTGTGGTTAGAGTTTTGTTGCTTTTGTTGAGTGACATGACCGCAGCGGTACAATGTCAACGCTGGCTAAGGTTTCATTGGGTCTCACCACACTACCTCAGATGTTTTCAACACTCATCTGCTGCAGACTGAAACCATAACCCACACTGTTATTGTAAGTAAATTAGATACACTCAACCACGTCGTTCTCGAATCCCTCATTTTCACCAACTACCTCCACAGCAGCAGTGCTTTTACATTTCAAGACTTGGTAAGGTTGCTCACGAAGATCACAATTTTTCATTAAGGACCTCAAACTGTGCATTTTCTTTCAACAAACAGTTGAAACGCAATGAGACCAAATTGAAAACAATAAACGACAAGCCCCCTGTAAACAGATGGGTATAAATTTTGCACATTATACTGTTATGTTTTATTAACAAATCGGGCCATTATAATGTACTGTACAGCAAATGGTAATAAGTTTCAAATTGAGTTTGCTGGGTCGCTAATGAATTTTGAGTAATGGCATGGTGAGCCTCTGTCTTTGTAATTTTAGACTAATTTAATTGCAGATCTGTAAAATAGGCATTTTAGCCGCCTTAAACTGCCCTGGGCTACAGGCGTCACCCCTAATTGAAGGTCTTGTGTGACCATATGGGTTTATACAAATGACTTTAATATGCATGTTGCATTGTGCACTATGATTATCAAAAAGAAAGGAATAACTCATTGACTTATGGTCCTTTATTGCAACAAATTGCCCCATGTATTTGGGTTTATTGACAATCTGGAGCTAAGAACAAGTGATGTTAATGGCATACTCTAAATGCGATCACATGCTGCTTAGCTCTCTCGCTCTCTCTATCTCTCCCTATTCTTATCCCCCCAGATCATTTAATGCCTCCAGATACATTGTGTTTTATAGCCAATTATCTTACACAATCCATTATCAGTTTTACTGTTATCTCCCATGCATTGCTTTGTCTTCCTGTTGGAGTGCATGGCCTGCACAAGTTGCCTAAAGGCACCACACACAAAGAGTTGTTTCATTTGCATTTTCCTTCACTTCATTTGCAATGCGGCATTCTTAGATGAATCTGTTTTCAGAAGTGTTAATCAGGTGATTCCAGGCCTCATCATTTTTAAAAAATGGCAAATGTAAGAGTTGACTGTGAGTGTTTTAGTACAAAGACATACAAACGGTCTATTAAAGAAAACTGTTTTAATGACTTTTAATTATCAGCGTGGGGAAAAAAAGTCAAATATCGTCTCTAGGATGCATAAATATTTTATTCTTTCCTCCAGAATTCCATCTGGTCACACATATGTGGAAAATTTGTCACAGTAACTGAGACGTGAGGAACAAAATCATGATATTTTCTCATGTTCTTGTCACATGTGGCATTTTCCGAGAGACAGAGAATGACTCATCTGGTATACGATGCTGCAAGTGCCACAATGACCTGTGCTGTTTGTCTGTAATGTGGATGTGGGAAAAACAGCTACAAAAATCTCACTGTTTCCAGAGTTGAGAAGCAATATTGGAACCCAGCTCATCTTCAAAACCAAACTTTTCTAACCTGTAATGAACTTGTTTGCAGTGCACTTGTTGGTGGGCTTATGTATTCTAACATAGTTCTTTGCCTGTCTCTTTCTGTTTTTAGCTGGGTGAATAACTTTGGCCATGAAGGTCTTGGACTGCTTCTGGATGTGCTGGAGAGGCTTCTTGACAAGAAACAGTAAGTTATGCGGACTTTCTGATGTTGTCGTTTTAAGAAATTCCCTTTCTTCAGTGCTTTTGGATTGCTCATTCACGCGCTCTTATCTTACTCTTTACTCACTGATTTTCTTTTCCTCAGGCAAGAGAACATTGACAAGAAGAACCAGCATAAACTCATTCAGTGCCTCAAGGCCTTCATGAACAATAAGGTGTGTTTAGAATTTAAAAGCTCCACCATGAGTAGTTTATATCATTTTGTGTCCCACACGTGCCAAGTAAAAAAAAAAAAAGAGAGAAAAATCTGCAAAGCAGCATATCAAAGAATATAAAATCATGCCAGCTCCTTACTTGTCCTTGAGAATGAATACATTTCTGATTGAAATAGTTGCTGCTTTATTAAATGGGAGCAAACACAAATGAAGCTAGTTCAACTCTAGATAATCATCACATTTAATATTTTCTAAAGCTGCTTTCATGCAAATGGTATTGAAATGATTCAGTTTATACCTCAGCCATGTTAAATATGAATGCTGTTTTATTTCAAACACTTTCTGTAATGTTTTTATTTATTTCATTTATTCCCCTCCTCCCAAGTGAATTTATTCTGTTCAAACTGTGGTCAAGTGTAGTGTATTACACCCTGTGAGGAAGACAGAGATGCAGGAATATGATTATTTGTCCCTGCTGCCCTGTTCTCATTTAAAATAATTTATCCTAAAACATATCTACACCTGCCTAATTGGCTCTTGCAGGAGAAGAAAGCCTAAATTTGTTCATACACAAGGGGTTCGTTGTGTTTGCTTGAAGTTTAAAAGGATTATCTATTGTAGAATGTTAAAATTTTTACAAGTTGTAGTAAAATGAGACGTCTCTTTGTTTTCAGTATGGCCTCCAACGGATCTTGGGGGACGAACGAAGCCTCCTTCTCCTCGCAAGGGCGATCGATCCCAAGCAGACTAATATGATGACTGAGATTGTCAAGATTTTGTCTGCTGTTTGTATCATCGGAGAGGAGAACATGTAAGATCATCAGCTCAGTATAATTTGATGTGGTTTTCTATGGTATTTTCCCTTGAGAAGTGCCATTAAATACGGTATATGGAATGCTACTACTAATACAGTCTTTTCTGCTCATTAAGGCTCATTATTTTGATTAAAAATACAGAAAAAAAAACATTAATATTGTGATATATTATTGCAATTTAAAATAGTGGTTTTCTGTTTAAATATACTTTAAAATAGAATTTATTCCTGTGATGCAAAGCTGAATTTTTTTCGTTACTTCAGTCTTCAGTTTTAAATGATCCTTCAGAAATCAGAATTTATTATCAATGTTAAAAACAGTTGTGATGCTTAATTTTTTCTTTTTTGGAACCTGTGATACTATTTTGATGAATAAAACGGTAAAAAGAATAGCTTAATAGCTTTAGTTATTTATTTATTTAGTTTTTTATATTTATTTAAAATAGATATATTTTGTAATAATAATAATAATAATAATAATAAAAATTATATATATATATATATATATATATATATACTACCATTTAAAGTTTGGGGTCAGTCAATTTTTTCTTTCTTTCTTTCTTTCTTTGAAAGAAATTAATACTTTTATTCAGCAAGGATGTTACATTGATAGTAAAAGCTTATATTGTTAGAAAATATTTCTATTTTGAATAAATACTGCTCTTTTAAACTTTTATTTATCAAAGAATCCTAAAAAGTATCACAGGCTCCAAAAATAATTCCAACATTGATCATTTTAATAATAAATCAGCATGTTAGAATGATTTCTGAGGGATAAAAATTCAGCTTTGCATCACATAAATAAATTATATTTTAAAGTTAAAATAGAATAGAAAACTGTTATTTTAAATTGCAATAATATTTCATAATATTACTTTTTCTGTATTTTTGATTAAATAAATGGAATTTTAAATGAGCATGAGAAAACACTACAAATCTTACTGATCCCAAACTTTTAAACGGCGGTGTATATATTTCTGATATTTCTTAGCAAGTGTCCATTGCAGTGCAATAGTGGTACACTTTACTACGCCGTTCTCAAATTAGCCTGCTAGAAAGCCTCTGGCTAAGCATATACGTGCTGTTAGTTTTGTAGTTGAATAATTAAAAACCTGAGTTTGCAGCTGATCATTTTTATCTGACGATCAGTACCTTCAGCCCCGGGATCTGTTTCAGTAAACAACCAAACACACGCAGACAGACTCATGCGCACATGCTAAGTGCAGGTTGGGTGAGTCGGTGTGTGGTAGGTGAGTAGATTAGTGTTTTTTATGGGTGTGTAGGTGATCAGAGAGTGTGCAGATCTGTGTGACAGCTGTAAAAATGCTGATACCTCACTTAGCGCTGAAACTAGCTCCTTCCCCCTCAAACGCTGTGCAGTGACACTGGCTTATGTTTAGTGCTGTCACATCAAAGCCCTCTTTAGGAGTTGAGCAGGTGTAGCTTATTCTGAAGCCATGTTTGAACCAGCATGAAAGACTCTGTACAGCCCACTCACGACTACAACTTAATCACCTGGATCACAAAACACGGATCTTACACCTAGCTGTTCGACAAAACTTCTCTCCACAGTTTCTTCCACGACGGAGCAAAGCAAAACGATTTTGGGCATAAAGAGACATGTGCAAGTGAACGTAACATCTGGTGTAAATCACTAGTATGTAGCTTTTATAATCTGTCGCATATAAGAGTTGATTAGCTTTTTTGCCTGCCTGTATAAATCATAATTTAGATTTTTACACATAATAGACTTTTTCAAATTTAAACATCATCAAAAGGAAGAATACACTACTGCAGCTTTCTATCATAATATAAAATAATATACTTATTTATTAATTATATTTCTTAAAAATATATAAAAAGCTTAATATTTTTGTGGAACCCCTGATACACTATCGTTTAAAATTTTGGGTTAAGTATTGTACAATAAAAATAAATAAATAAATAAAAATAAAAAAGGATACTTTTTATTTAGCAAGAACAAATTAAATTGATCAAAAATGACAGTAAAAGCATTTATTTGTCAAAGAATGCCTTTACGAAAAGTATTAAGCAGCAAAAACTGTTTTCAACATTGATAATAAAAATAACCATTATTAATAATTGAGCACTTATAATAATTAATAAAATAGGGGCCAAGCACAACAGAGGTAAAATGAAGAACTAAGAAGCTGTCCTTAATTACCCAGTAAAAAACAAGTTTCTCCAACCCTTCCTGCAGACTTAAGTTCCAACCCTGCTTCAACACACCTGTCTGTAATTAAGTATCCTTGAACCTTGATTAGCTCGTCCAGGTGTGTTGGATTAGGGTTGAAGCTTTACTCTGAACTATGGTAGGGTTGGAGACCACTGTTAGAGACATTTGTTGATACAGAGTGTTACTACAAAACTCAAAATGACTGATGCCCAGATAGTCCAACACATGGTAATTAGATACTGTTCGAACGAGACCAGTCTTATAATTTTTGGTCAGAACTTATAAACAATATTCATATGTTTTTTTTCCAAAACTACTTATGTGCCCTCAGGTCATGCTTTTTATAACACACACCAAGTTTGGTCAGAATCCGCTAAAGCGTTGCAGAGATATAGCCTCATGTCCTTTTTTGCACAAACTTTATCAAATTCATTAGCACGCTTTACAAAAACAGTGTGGTATATCAAAAAGTTTTTGATAATCTAATGATCTGACTCAATTTTGGTGAAAATTGGACAAACTGTCTGGGACAAGTTAAAAAAAAGTGAATATTTCGGAAAAATCTAAATTGCAAAAAAATATTTGCCATATAAATAAAAATTTTCTCATGCATTCAACTCTTTATGAGTCAAGGAGCCAGAAGAAAAAAGAGAATTTAGCTTTTAGACCTTACGGTTCAAAAGTTATTGGCAGAAACATGCGTGCAAATTTGGCCTGTTGGTGGCGCTAAAGAGTTTGAGTTAAAGACTCCAAATTTGCTGTGGTTAATGATGAGGCTATCCTCTGTCTGTGTGCCAAATTACATAACATTCTCACAATCGATTCTATAAGATTCATAACAATAAGTTAAAACATTTGAAAAATACAGCATTATACTACAAACTTCAGAATAGTCGACATTCAAAACGGTTGATGTAGGAAAATTTGGTATCGTTTGAATCGGCACTGCATCAAAACCGCTCATGTGTCTTCAGGTCATGCTTCTTATAACACATACCAAGTTTGGTCTGAATCCGCCAAAGCGTTGCGAAGATATAGCCTCATGACCATTTTTGCGTTTGTTAGCGCACTTTACGAAAATGGTTTGGTATATCAAAAAGCTTTTGATAACTTTTTGCCAGAATGCTTTGAAGATGATCTGAGCCAGCTTTGGTGAAAATTGGCAAACCTGATTAGGACAAGTTCCAAAAACTACATGAATTTTACTACAAAATTCAGAATAGTCCATGTTCAAAATGGTTGACGTAGGAAAATTTGGTATCGTTTGAATCGATATACTGCTTTGAATCTAACAAGGTCACTCTTATGAATTTTGGTCAAAGTGTTCAGAAAATATGAACAAAAATGTCAATTTTTTAATATCGTTTAATCAGTATGCGGCACTGCATCAAAGCTATTTATGTGCCATCAGGTCATTCTTCTTATAACACATTCCAAGTTTGGTCTGAATCCGCTAAAGTGTTATGAAGATATAGCCTCATGACCATTTTTGCGCAAAATTCATCAAATTCATTAACGTGCTTTACGAAAATAGTTTGTGTATCAAAAAGCTTTTGATAACTTTTTGCCAAAATGCTTTGAAGACGATCTGAGGCAATTTTGGTGAAAATGGGACAAACCTGTTTAGGACAAGTTTAAATTTAAAATTCAAAAGTGAAAATTCAAAATTGTGAAAAATATTGACAATAGAAATTACAATTTCCTTGTAAGCCAAGGAATAAGAAGAAAAAAAATAGCTTTTAGACCTTACGGTTCAAAAGTTATTAGCAGAAACATGAGTGCAAATTTGGCCTGTGGGTGGCGCTAGAGAGTTTGAGTTAGAGACTCCAAATTTGCTGTGGTTAATGAGGAGACTGTCCTCTGTCCGTGTGCCAAATTACATAACATTCTCAAAATCGATTCTATAAGATTCATAACAATACGTTAAAGCACATGAAAAAAACAGCATTTTACTACAAAATTCATGATAGTCCACGCTCGAAATGACTGACATATGAAAATTTGGTATCGTTTGATTTGGTATGCTACTCCGAATCTAATGAGATCACTCTTATGATTTTTGGTGAAACTGTTTTGAAAATCTAAACAAAAAAGTCAATTTTGTATATCTTTTGACCAGTAAGTGGCGCTGTGCTGAAACTACTCATGTGCCATCAGGTCACACTTGTTATAAAACATACCAAGTTTGGTCTGAATCCGCTAAAGCGCAAATGATTTCAGAAGGATCATATGACACTGAAGACTACAGTATTGGCTGTTGAAAATTCAGCTTTGCCATCAAAGGAATGAATTGCATGTTAGAATATATAGAATATAGAATAGAATATTTTCTGTTTCCTAAACTGATAAAAGGAAGACACAATGATACACACAGTTTCTTTCCTGAATGGGCTATTTTTACACAAGCGATGATTTGTTCTGCAGTTATTATTTTGTCTATGATGCATTCTGTTATTCTTTTCCCTTAGCCATGGGCTGCAATCCACCAGTGCTTGAGTCAGCAAAACAGACATGGGACCTTGTAAAGTCCTTAATTTGCTTTCTCACCAACATTCCTTGTACTTCTGTCTAAACGCATCTCTTCGATTTTGTTTCTGACACAATATCACATATTGTAGACTAAAAGGTTTCTGTTATTACTATGGAGAACATTAGGCTTGCTTTGGTACTGCAAACTCCCAGTGAGCTATAACTCTATATTAAAGTCTGTGACTTTGTTCCAATTCCCCTGAGCAAATGTCCAAGACTGAGGTTAGACCAACTCGGGTGCACATTTTCAAACCAGTGTCACGATCGTGTTTTGATAAAAAGCTTGTTTACCTAAACGTACTGTTTTTTGTCTTCGTGTTTTTTTTAGTCTGGATAAGATCCTGGCAGCCATGACCATTGCTGCAGAGAGGAATAATAAGGAGAGGTTTGCTCCGATAGTGGAGGGGCTGGAGAACCACGAAGCCCAGCAGCTACAGGTCAGTGTTGGTGCCCTGTCTGAGATACAGAAAGGCAGAATGCTGGCCTTCCACACCTGCCACACCACCTTATTACCTTCATGTTCATGTATCTTTCACATACATACTTGCTCAGGTAACACAGACTTTATAAGCTGCAAAATGAATACCTATAGTTCTAAAAAACAGTCTAGAATAAGGCTCATTTCTTAATAGACAAAGTTTACATACAGAATAGGTTGTGTTTGCTATAAAGAATAATGCAGCAGTATCCTTATTTTATATTTTATATATTTTATAACTTATTTTAGCATTTTGTTAAATTTAATTATTAGAGGTTAGTGAATAACAGCATTTTGTGTTGAAATGCTGCATGCTAATGTGGAGCAGGCATAGAGATTCTCTGTAAAATAATCTTAGTTGCCCATGTGTCTCCTTTAGAACTTCAGACAAGATCATTTTTGATTTGATTTTATTTTATTAGTTTTATTTTTTATTTTTTTATTTTATATTGTATTTCTTAATTATGTATGTATTTTTTTAGATTTTATTATTATTTTTTTTGCTATATTATCTGTTATTATATTTTGTTATTTTATTTAGATGTTATTAATTTTTGAATTGCTACATTATATGTTATTTAATACATTTTTGTTGCTCTGTCATTATTGCTATTTTCTTTTCTTTTATTATTAATTAATTTTATTTGATCTTTTCTTTTCTTTTATTAATTTCATTTAATTTTATTTTATTTTGTATTGCTCAATTATTTATGTATTATTTTAGATTTTATTAATTTTTAATTGCTATATTATCTGTTATTTAATTTAATTTTTATTGTGCTGTCATTATTTTATTTTATTTTATTTTAATTGTTTTATTTTATTTTATTTTAATTTATTATTTTATTTTATTTTTTTATTATTTTATTTTATTTTATTTTATTTTATTATTTAATTTAATTTAATTTCATTTCATTTTTGATTGCTCAAATAGTTATGTATTATTTTGGATTCTTTTAATTTTTAATTGCCATATTGTCTGTTTTTTTTTTAATTTTATTTAATGTTTATATTTTAGTTTAGTTTAGTTTAGTTTAGTTTAGTTTAGCTTAGTTTATAACCATATCACTGAATACTCATAACTGGCTATTTTATTTTATTTTATTTTATTTTATTTTATTTTATTTTATTTTATTTTATTTTATTTTATTTTTGTATTTCTCAATTATTTATGTATTATTTTATATTTTATTAATTTTTATTTGCTATAATATCTGTTATTTAATTTAATGTTTTTATTGCTTTTATTTTAGTTTAGTTTATAACCATGTCACAGAAAACTCAAAATTGGCTTTATTTAATTTTTATTTTATTTTATTTTATTTTATTTTATTTTATTTTATTTTATTTTATTTTATTTTATTTTATTTTATTTTTTAGCCTGTGTCTGAATTTAAATGTTGCATCTGTTATTCTCTAGAACGGGCAAGGAATAGTCAAGCAGAACACACATCGACATCACACTTTTTTGAAGTTTTATACGTCCTCATGTTTTATTTCACTTATTTCAAATAATTAGTAGAATTCTGCTTGCCCAGGGCAGCAGATATAGATCTGCTCTGTTTAGTGTCAGTCAATGTGTGAGCCCTCTTCACTCTCAATGCGCTTTTTGATGCTGGAGCCAGGTAGAAATTGGCACATCTGTCACTCAAAGCTCTTCTGCACCCCGGCTCAGCTTGACATGTAAACAAGTCCCCCTATCCCTCCTCTCACTGTGTTTTGTGGTCGTCTGTCAACCCTGCCACCTACGCCACAAGATGGAAGCTAGCTGCTGGCTATTCTAATGGAGCGGGAGGTGTATTCTAAATCCTAATCAGCCCCAACCAGGTCACACAAAGAACCTGGAGCTCTGGAAACTAGCGACAACAACAACCCAAAAAAAAAGAAAAACCTCTTTTTGAGAGATGGTTACTTTATCATCTTCCCTTCTTACTTTTTCCTCTGCATTCTCCAGGCTGGTCTCAGAGGAACCGAATCAAAAGGGCAAGGATGCAGCACCACACCTGTATTTATCATTCTCTGCTTCTCCACAGCCTGCAGTGATCTGTGACCAAGCACAACAAGCCACTCTCACACATTCATTAACCAAATCCCTAATCTTTGCATTGCTCTTGAGAGCAAAGAAGACGGCGATACGATACAGGGCGAGCGCGAGGAGAAGGGAGGAATGAATCCCTTTGATTTGGTGCCTTGTTTTCCTCCTTGAAAAAAAGGCTTTTAATGAAAAGAACCGCCACTAATTGTGAAGTAAATTAAAACACCTCACCAACGCTGGCGGTTAAAAGAAATTAAACACTTTTAAAACCTGCGATGGGCTGCAGAGCCTGACTTTTTAAACGTGATTAAAATGTGTTTTGCCGTCACGCCATTTTGGTGACGCAAGCACGCAAACTTAAAACCGTCCCAGCAGTGCCGTTTTTTAATTACTCTGCTGGAATCCACCTCCGGCACTGTGCTGCTGAAGCTCATCATTGCACGCTCAACCCATAAAGGAAAATAAGTTCCTCAACCTGCACCAGCACCCTATCTCAAACATCGTTCCAAACAGGCTGATGTGTTGATGATGAAATGCATTTGCCCTCCGGAGAACTCCGAGAACGATCTGGATTCACTCAGTGGGCCTCTTTAGTGATTCAAATTGAAATAATTGCTGGAGTGGGAATACGAAAAGGTTTAAGAACTTATGTGGAGGCATAATGTTGCACAATGGGAGCAAAATGGGCCTCGTTGTGTTCCCCTGAGTTACTGGGACTTCAAGAGAAGGAATCGAGAATAGCATTATCGTTCCTGATGCCAACGGGCTGCTCCTCAGCCAAGACTACTGAATTTTTATACAATAATTTATTTTTATTTTGAGTTTTTACCCACTTGATTTTTAGTTTTAGTTCCCGTTTTCTTATTTTATTTTATTTTATTTTATTTTATTTTATTTTTTTTTTTAGTTTATATTTTATTTGCATTTTTTTTGTATTATTTTATTTTATTTTATTTCTGCCTAAGAATAGCCTTATGGTTCCTGATGACTACTGCTGTGAAAAGCAGAATTTTTAAACAATAAGTTATTTTTATTTTGAGTTTTTATCCACTTGATTTTTAGTTTTAGTTTATTGCTTCCCTCTGTTTTTAGTTTTTTATTTTATTTTATTTTTTTTTTTTTTTCCCCATGTTAATCTCAGAAATCTCCCACAGTTTGGAAAGCAGAATTTTTAAACATCAATTAATTTTTATTGACAGTTTTTTATCCGCTTGATTTTTAGTTTGTTTATTTTTGCTTCCCCCCGTTTTTATTTTATTTTACTTATATTTTATTATTTTTGTTTATTTTTTATCTAATTTATTATTTATTTTTTTATTTAATTTTAATTTTATTGTTTTAATGTTTTATTTATTTTAGTGTTAATTTTACTTTAATTGTAATTATTTTTCTAATTAATTATTTATTTTATTTTATTTTTTATTTTAATTTAATGTTCTATTTAATTTAATGTTTATTTATTTTTCTATCCAATTTATTTTTTGAATTAATCTTTTTATTTTATTTTATTTGTTAGCTAATTTAAATTGTTATTTTAATTTAATGTTAATTATTCAATTTAATGTTTATTTTATTTTTATTTTATTTATTTTTTATATGATCTATTTATTTATAATTAATTTACAGTTAATTTGTATTTCTTAGTTTATTTTATTTTATTTATTTATTTTTTATTTTACTTTATGTTATTTTATTTGTTACTGTATAGTTTAGGTAGTATTTTTTTCCTCAGTTATGTTTTTTATTTTTGTTTTTTTTGTTTTGTTTTGTTTTGTGTCAGGAAGTTTCATTTTCATTTACAGCACATATTAGAACCAACATGCCCTGTATAAACATACACATAAGTTTCATTGAATTGATTCGAGCTTTCCTTCGAACTTCCCCTGCAGAGACAGAAAAAGTCAATCAATCCTATGCATATCCTCCAAATGTCATTTCCTAAATATCGTATCAAGCATTCTCTTTCCCATGACTCAAGTCAGGTTTCTCTTTTTGTGGCCGATCTTTGAAGGCAGAACAAGCGAGAGTCAGAATGACAGATCCGCTATCATGCAGGAGAATGAAACATGCAGGCCAAAGCTGGTGAATGTATAGGAAGACTGTTCACATGTCCATCAAGACTGATCTTTCCACTCTCCATTGATCAACCAAGCGAAGAACATTTCTCCTCATCCTGGCCGGCTCCCTGGAGCCACCTTATAGCCTGTTAAGAACCATCAGCACTCCTCCCTGCCCACTGCCCTGATCTGATAAATCAATTAAAAATACACATCTGTTCAGCCAGGCCTGCTCCCTCTTTCCATCCCTCCTTCCAGCTTTACTAATCCACTTGCATCTTTTCTTCCTTTTTTTTTTTTTTTTTCTCTCCCAGTCCTTCACAGTGGCAACTGCCTCGTTCCATCCTTATGAATTCATTTTATTTTATGTAATGTGATATATTGATTTTTTTCTTTAAGATGAGAGATGAGAGCAGTATGAATAAGGCTGTTGCAGGGTGCTACATTTTAATCATTTATCGCCAAAGGGATGATTCTAAGAATTTGCTTGCATTAAATGGTGGTTATGTGTGTGTGTGGGAATACAGGTGGCCTGCATGCAGCTGATCAATGCCCTCGTTACATCCCCCGATGATTTAGACTTCAGGATACACTTACGAAATGAGTTTCTGCGCTGCGGCCTCAAGAAAATCCTACCTGTGAGTATACTTTTGCTTTAGCATTTTTTTCTTTTATTCTATTTAATTTTAATTTTTGTATTTCATTACTTTCGTAACTTATTTGTTTTATGCGCTATTTTAAATTTTTATAAGCTTTTTGATGCTTGATTTTTTTTGTTTTTCTTTTTTTTAAATTCTTTTTTAATTTTTATTGTTGTATTTCATTACTTTCATTACTTATTTGTTTTATGCACTATTTTTAATTATTATTGATTTTCTGACACTTTTTTCTTTTATCATTTTTTTCTTTTCTATTTTATTTTTTATTTTTGTATTTCATTACTTATTTGTTTTATGCACTATTTTTATTAATTTTTTTGAGACGCTTTTTCTTATATCATTTTTTCTTTTATTCTATTTAAATTTTTGTACTTCATTACTTTCATTACTGCACTTTTTTTTTTCATTTTTTGACCCTTGATTTTTTTTTATTTTATTCTGTTTTAATTTTTATGTTTGTATTTCATTACTTTTATAACTTATTTTTTATACACTATTTTTAATTTTTATTGATTTTCTGACACTATTTTCTTTAATCATTTTTTTTTCTTTTATTCTATTTTAATTTTTATTTTTGTATTTCATTACTTTTTGTTTTATGCACTATTTGTAATTTTTTTATTAATTTTCTTTTATCATTTTTTTCTTTTATTCTATTTTTATTTTTGTACTTCATTTTCATTCTATTTTTTAATTTTAATTTTTGTGATTCATTGTTTTATTTGTTTTTTTATTCTATTTGTTTTATTGTTGTATTTCATTTGTAAAAATTCTATTTTAATTTTAATTTTTGTGATTCATTGTTTTATTTGTTTTATGCGCTATTTTTCATTTTTAATTAATTTTTTGACACTTGATTTTTGTACTTAATAGCTCTCTTTACTTATTTGTTTTATGCACTATTTTTAATTTGTATTAATTTTTTGACACTTGATCTTTTTTCTTTTATTCTGTTTTATTTTTGTACTTAATTACTTTAATTACTTATTAGTTTTTATGCACTATTGTTATTTGTATTAATTTTTTGACACTTGTTTTTTTCATCACTTATTTGTTTTCTGTGATATTTTTAATATTTATTATTATTTTTTTGACATTTGATTGTTTTCTTCTATCATTTTTGTTCTGTTATTCCATTTGAATTTTTATTTTTGTACTTCATTGCTTTCATTACTTATTTGTTTTATGTACTATTTTTGAACTTTTTTATAATATGATATGTGCTAATTAGTTTTTCTTTTGTGGTAAAGATAAGTTAGTAAATAAATAGACAAATACCTCAACTACAGATGTACAACATCATTTTTGTCATCAAATGACAGATGTTGTTTTCTAATTAAAGAGTTTGGGTTTAAAATGACATCAGTGAAAGCTAACAGCTGAAGACTGAAAAACTGCTTTACAGAACAAATGAAAACTTTTGAACAAATGAACAAAACTATTGAAAACTGCTAAAATGTGCCCTGGTTTAGTGTCGTCCTCCCTAATGGCACAGCTTTGTTTCATAAAGGCCATTCCCCTCGTACATGATTATCAATCAGCACGCAGATCTCTGCCCCACGCCGCCACGAAGCCCGCAACCAGGCCAGCACATCACTCACCATCTCATTTATGTGGGCATTTCCTCACTCTTAATAAGTCATTTTGACTGCTCCCCATATTATTGCTGCAATTATTATAATTATCTCAATCTACCCCCGCATATGATGAGCTTATCGTAATTTATGAATAATGTATTTGGAAGTTTAATAGGACAATTAAATATGACATTGTTCTCTAATTGTGAATAATGAGTTTCCAGGTTTTAGTATCCTCAAAATGGCAAGTGCAAAGGGAAAGAAACAAAGTGAAAGACAAATGAGATGCGCTAAATCCTCAAGGAGAGATAGAAAATGGTGTCTGATGAAATGAAAATACACATTTCTGGAGATAGATGTGTGTGTGTGCGCGGGAGAGCGAGAGAGACTTGGTCCTGCCTCCTACTGCGGCATTGCGAGCGCTCTTTCTCTCTGATTGGCTCTTTCTTTAAGACAGATGGCATGCCTGAAGTATAGTCCACTGATTGATAACTACAGAAATTGGGTTACATTTGGCTTTTCACCATCCATAAACTACACCAGCAGTGATTCATAGTGGAGTTGTAAAGCACACCTATTTTATCCGCTCTTTCTTTATCTCTCTCCCTCTCTAAAGCTTTTAGATCCGTCGCATATGTTACCGGTATACATAGCAAGACAATCTGGGTACCACAGAAAAACAGATTGACTCTCAGCGCTGTACAACACTAATCAGACTTATAGTTTTAATTGACACCTGAGTTTTGAAACACTTGACAAGCACCGCTTTCTCAAAGATGACCAACCTCTGCATATCTTGATAACCAATCACATCAAAGCCTTGACGTCATTAAATTGCTGCCAGAGTTGTACGAAAGTCACCTGTTGCAAAAAACGCACTCATAAAGCAAAAAAAAAATTCAGTGTAAACCAAAAATAAATGTTGGAAATTAGCATGTCAAACCATCAACTTAAAGGTGATTTCCTTTGGATTTCCTTCTTCAAATAAGAAGTTTGGGCAAAGACATTTTATCTTTCCATTTGCACTTCTTGTTTTGAGGTTATTAATGCCTATAAAGTGTAACATTTGAATGCATGTATTTTAGTGCTGTCAAAATTTGCGCTGTAACACAGGCGGTTATTTTTTCCAGTTTAACGGTGTTGAAAATATTTAACACAATTAATGCAGGGGCACAGCTAGGATTGGCCAGTCCACTAACAGCTGCAGCTTCTGAGCGTTTATTTAGTCACAGAACATCTTTACGACCATATCAATTGGGAGACGCACACTCCGACTTATGTAATAGCAGCCAAATAATCTAATAACCCAGCAGCTGTGATGTCTATTAATCAAAGAACTAAAGAAAAAAGATGAAATCAATAACGTTTTGAATGATTATAGCCAATGGTTAAATATTAGGTAAAAAGAATAATTTCCTAGAGACATCAGTAATATTGGTATCAGTGATACTCACATTCAGTCATAAAAAATATTTAACAAATATTTAAAAAATCTTTGTTGTTTCTATATTAATTTGAAGGTTGAATGTGAAATTATTGCAATGTAAAAGTATATTTAAAACTTTATTATTAGGTGGGATTAATTGCGAATAATTGTGATTAATTTTAGAAAAATGTGTGATTAATTAGTTCGTTTTTTAATCAGTTGACAGCAATAATATATTTTTTGCTAAAAGCAAAAAGTTAAAAGTAAAAGTATTTTTACATTCATTTGGAAGATTGAATGTGAAATTATTGCAATATAAAATTATTTTTAAAAACTTTGATGTTAGGTGGGATTCATCACAATTAATCATGATTAATTACTGAAAAAATTGAGATTAATTAGGTTTTTTTATCAGTTGACAGCAATAATATATTTTTGCTAAAAGTAAAAGTGTTTTTGTATTCATTTGGAAGATTGAATGTGAAATTATTGCAATATAAAATTATTTTTAAACACTTTAATGTTAGGTGGGATTAATCACAATTAATCATGATTAATTACTGGAAAAATGTGTGATTAATTAGGTTTTTTTTATCAATTGACAGCAATAATATATTTTTGCTAAAAGTAAAAGTGTTTTTACATTCATTTGGAAGATTGAATGTGAAATTATTGCAATATAAAACAATATTTAAAAATGTTATTGTTAGGTGGGATTAATCACAATTAATTTCAGAAAAAACGTGTTATTCGTTTTTTTTTTTTTAATCAATTGACAACTATAATATATTTTTGTTTAAAATGAAAAGTAAAAGTGTTTCTATACATTCATTTGAAGGTTGAATGAGAAATGATTGCAATTTAAAACAATATTTAAAAATTTTAATGTTAGGTGGGATTAATCATTAATTTCAGAAAAAAAACATGTGATTAATTATTTTTTTTTTAATCGATTGACAACTATAATATATTTTTATTTAAAGTGAAAAGTAAAAGTGTTTCTATATATATATTCATTTGAAGGTTGACTGAGAAATTATTGCAATATAAAAGCATATTTAAAAGCTTTAATTTTAGGTGGGATTAATCACGATTAATCGTGATTAATTTTAGAAAAAATTTAATCAATGGTTAAGTATTGGGCAAAAAGAACCATTTCCTAGAGACATCAGTAATATTGGTATCAGTGATACCATCAGTCATAAAATATATTTAAAAAATATTAAAAATATACTGTCTTTATGTTGTTTCTACATTAATTTGAAGATTGCATGGTCTCAAAGCTGCCAAAGCAAAGTCATGAACTAAATGCCACAAAACTTAAATCGAGTCAACTCAAGGCCTTGTACAAAGAGTTTAAAGTGTCCAAAAAGCAGCTTTTTGTTTCTGCTGTATTACCAATGTTATATGACGACACGTTCATCAGTCACTCATTCCTCTCATGTCAACCTCTGTAATCACAGGAGCTGAAGGAGACAGAGGAACTCGACATTCAGCTGAAGGTGTTTAATGAAAATAAGGAGGAGGATTCCATCGAACTGTCTCACCGACTAGATGACATCCGCGCGGAGATGGAATATCCTTTTTACCGCTGCCTCGCGTGTGCGTGCAGCCGCGAGGGCGCCCGGTGCGGCTCACGGGTCTAAAGCCAAGACCTCCAGTTCATTCGGAAGGGATTTGAGAATCATTTTTTTTTTTTTTTTTTCAATTCCAGTCCAGCCTCTGGCAACTCTGGTGGTAAACAAACCTCTTCACATCAACACATGCACGCACCGCACACATATCCCAGCATCCTTCTCTGGCCCTGAGCTCATTATACTGACATTCCAGAGACACAGAGAGCAACCTCTACGCTCACCTCTCCTCTGTTTCATTCCCCCTCAAATCTGCGGATAGACTATGCTACACGGCTATGGAAATCCGTTCACACTTATTTTCTCCCTGTTTCTACATCTGCATCTGACCCTTCAGGCCATAGGTGCGTACGTGGCAGCCATATGCAGTAGCTTCTGGATTTGTGTGGATCCTCACAGTAGCCTTTAAAAAGTAGCTTGACGCCGTTCGCTAAATTCAAAAAAGAGCAAAGCATATATTTTCCACTGTTTTAGTGCTGATTTTGTTGATGGTTTTTATCGTTTCTCCCGCTTTCCGTAAGCTCTCAGAGGGAAAGCTTCGCTGAAATGATGGAGAAGCCAGAGTTTTAGTTCAGGCTGTCTGGACTAATGATTTTCGTGAGCAGCCAACTGTGTAAGAGACACAACATTTGTCTCTAAGGACAATTTGGCATTGATCTGTAAGTGCCTTGTGTAATATGCGTGTCTAAGCAACGGTCTCTGTCTTTCTCAGCCCCCTCCCCCCCTTATCTTTCTGAACACCAAACGTTTTCTAATCCCTCCCTTCTCGTTTTCTATCAGGCTGCTTTATAAATATATAAATATAAATATAAATATAAATATGAACATAAATATAAATATTATTATTATTATTTACCTATGGAGATTTTGCATATGTAGTACCTATACACTGTGTAAGCATTCCAAAAATATTTATTTATTTATTTTTTTTGTTTGTTTGTTTGTTTGTTTGTTTCCAGTCCCACCATCTTTCTTTTTTTCTGTCATACTGCTTTATTAATATTTAACTATAGAGTTATATAATAATAATAATAATAAATAATATTTGTTTAATCATTGTTTACCTATAGATATTATATATGTAAAATATCTACAGGTAAATATAATAATAGTAATAATAATAATAATAATAATAATAATAATATTAGTATTATTATTATTACAGACTGCTTTATGAATATTTAACTGTAAAGGGTATACTAATAATAATAATAATTTTATTAATGTCCACTTATAGATAAGTAATAATTATTATTATTATTATTATCATTATTATTATTATTATTTTAGCCGACTGCTTAATGAATATTTATAGAAATTCTAATAATAATAACAATAATAATTTTATTAATGCTTACCTAAATTATATATGGAAATCATTACAGGTGGTAATAATAATAATACTTTTATTGATGTTTACCTGTAGATATTACATAGGTAAAATATTTACACATAATAATAATAATAATAATAATAATAATAATAATAATAATAATGTTTACCTATAGATTAATAATAATAATAATAATTTTATTAATGCTTACCTATCTTATATATGGAAAATCATTACAGGTGGTAATAATAATAATACTTTTATTGGTGTTTACCTATAGATATTATATAGGTAAAATGTCTATAAAAATGTAATAATATTATTAATATTACTACTACTACTACTACTACTACTACTAATAATAATTTTATATAATAGCTACCAGTCATTAGAGTATTAGTATTAGTAGACTTTCTGCTTAATATCTCCTAACACTTTTTTTTAATGTTATTTTTGATGATATTTTGATGATCCCCCAACAGACATTCTGCTGACTATAACTTAGCCCTACTAACCCTGCTAATACTATCATAAGATTTAGTTGACATAATTGAAAAGTTACTTTTAAACATTTAAAGTAGAGTATCGACATATAATAACATATGAAGAGTTCAGATGCAAAACCAGCTAGATGCCATCTCGGTCAAAAATGAGATAATGATACTGAGTGAATGCTCTTGACACATATTATACGTCCATCAAATACTTTTTCTTCAAACTCGCTAAAATACCAGCCTCAGCCCAATCAGAAGTACCGGTACTTACACAGAGACTTATACATCTGAGCCTGATAAAAATGCATTTTTTAAAGAAAGACGTCAGATGGATTTAGCTGGTTTTGCATCTGAACTCTTCATATAATAATTATAATTATTTTTAGTAGTAGTTGTAGTAGTAGTAGTAGTATAAATATAGCACTTCTGGTTTGGGTAAGTTCAGGCCACTGTAGTGACTTCAGGAAACTGTTGAATATTAATTGAAAGTTGGACAGTGTGATTGATTGACCCTCCCTCTCTGTCTTTTGTATTGCTCAGCTCCATGCTGATACAGCTCATGTTTATGCATCACCTTCCCCACCAGTATATTACTGCAAACATGCCCAAAATACAAATATGCACAGACGGCGCGTATCTGTGTGCACACTCGTGGCCCTGCTTAATAGAGAGAACGGCTTTCTGGTGCGTTTCGCTGCTTTTGAAGTGTGGAGAAAATAATTCACTTAAGCAGATCACCTGTGTTATCAGCAATAATGCTCTGAAGATGCTTGTATTCTCACATTGAGTTGACAGAACACAGGATACACTCACAACCTTATGCATAACTGAAATGATATGAGTTAATTAGAAAATGTACAGCAATGCTGGGACAGATTGGTTTGCTGCAAGGGCAGTTTTTAAAGTGGCTGGAAGACTTAACGTTCCATTTTATTATTGTTCCATAAATATTTAGAGTTACACATACAATATAGTATATTGGGTTTTTTTCACTGTCTCGGTTTATGGTTAACATTCTCTTAAAGAATATACAATTCTCTAACCCGAGGCAGATTTTCTTTAATTAAATGAAAACAGCCCTGCTGTACCTTTTAGTTTTTTACTCTAAATATTGAGTCTCCATACCTTTTTGATTTCTGTCCCAGTGGAAGGGAAGGAGTGATTGTTGTGGCTCAAGAAAGTGTGCTCCAGTCGAGCCAGTGCATCACCCTGCAGTCAGCGTTTAAATATTTCAACAGACATTGTCAAAACCTACAGTACATGATATAATGACTGGACTCAATATTTCACCCACCTCTGCTCAGTGCAGCACGACAAATGTACACACAATATCTTAAACTATTTTTGCCTATATTTATAAAGATTTTTATTTTATAACACCGTGGAGCGTTGTTATATTAACTCCACTGTAGGACCATTAGTTGAAACAATTAATGAGCTACCGAGTGCTACTGTTAATCATCATATGCTTTAGCTGCCACCATTGAAAATAGATCACCGGTCATTTATTTAACTCAAGTGGACGTAAGAGAGAGGGTTGGGGTGTCTTGTTCTTGATATAATAATAATAAAAAAGAACACTATGATGACTGCCTGATCTTACATCTATTAAAGACATGGAAAGCCACTGCCCTTTCTCTTCAGGGAGAGGAGATGTTGGACATTTAATCAATACTCTGCAAGTTTAAGAGCACATTTCTTCTGTTTTGGACACAAGCAAGACAAACTAAAGAAGCCATTTCAGTCCAGGAAATAAATAAATAGAAAAAGGAAACGAGTGATCCATGTTTTATTGCTTTAAATAATCAAACGTAAAGAATTTTCGTTTGATTCGTGTCCAGAGCCAGGGTATGAACTGGCAGAAGAGGTATCGCCTCTTCACAACCTTCTTCAAAATCTTATGTTTGCAAATGTTAGCAAATTAGATCCCTAAAGATACTTTAGAATGCAGGAAGATAGCATCAGCAACCTTTGACTCAGCCCTCCATCTGAATTAAAACAAGCAAGTAATTTCCAGTGAGTGATGGCCGTTCACCTTTAGTTGTATTGCTTGCATTTTATTGTTTTTTTCGTCTTAGAATTATGCTACTGCGCTTTAATCAACTCTCAATTTAATATGCATATGTATAGAAATGGCATGTTTTATTACTGTATGTGCAGTTGTGTCCTTAACCATCTATGTACTGATATGGGTGAGGTTTACCATCTCCTGTCCAACATGGTGAAAGACACAGGCTCAGAAGCATACTTCCTATCCATCCTCCAGCATCTGCTGCTCATCAGGAATGATTATTATATCAGGTGAGTGATATTGTCTGTTTTCTTCAATATCTATTCCAGTGTGATGATAAGAAGATTGCACCTATCTGTTCATCTAATTTTTCTCAATTGACCCTTCGCAAAAACCTGCCCTCCTTAGTTACTGTTGCTATGTCTGACAAACAATGACGCTCTCACACTACACATCATGTTCTCACACAGTGAAAAATACATTGTGGAACAAACAGGAAACTGACAACACACCAACAGACAAGACAGAACAGGTTACTTCTGGTATGAAACAAAGTCTTTTTTTAAAATGTCATTTTTTAAAGACATTCAGACAATAAATACCATTTTATGGCTCTTTGTGTCGTGACGGATCACTGTATTGCCTTATTAGATCAGTCGACCTGTGAACCGATCATCTTATTTGCTTGAAGAACGAACATGAATAAATATCAGAACATATTTTATTTCATCCGCGGAAAGACGTCAGTACACAATTTTTCAAGTTAAATCCACCGAAGTTAATCTGCTCTCCTGTCTGATTTGTTTGTCAGACAAAATGGCGTATTTGCCATTATGATTGGTCAGATCGCCTGTCAGTCAAGCTGTTTGCGAAGAGTTAATTTCTGTTAACCAAACAATTTCTATAAACTAAGCATTATTGAGTATGTGAATTCAGGTTATAACTAAAATAAATAAATACATAAATTGGTTTGTGCTCATCAAAATATGGAAGCCTGTTTCCGCCACTGAATAAAAAATACACAAAGTCACATTTCTCACAATTATGACTTTTTTCTTGCAATTGCAAGTTTACATTTCGCAATTCTGACTTTTTGTTTTCAAAATTGTGTGATGCAAACTGGCATTTCGGACTTCTTTTCTCAGAATTGTGAGAAATAAACTTTATATGAACTAAATGAAGTCTGGCTAGTTTGAGTTGTGTGATATAAACTCGCAGTTGCGAATTCTAAAGTCAGTATTGCATATTGTATAAACTTGAAATTGTGAGAAAAAAACTCAGAATCATGAGTAAAGAAGGTCAGAATTGCAACATACAAGCTCACAATACTGACTTTTTTCCTCAGAATTGTGTTTATATTTTGCAATTCTGACTTTATTTTTTCAGATTTACAAGTCCTGACTTTATAACACAATTGTTAGGTATGTCAGTATTGTCAGAATTGTGAGTTTTTATCTTGGAATTCTGACTTTATTTCTTGCAATTTCAAGTTTATATCCCAATATTTTGACTTTATAACTTGCAGTTGTGAGATATGTCAGTATTGTGAGATATAGACTCACAGTTCTGAGAACATATCTGTCTTTTTTCCTCTTCAGAACTGGACTTTATAACTCGCACTTGTGAGTTTATATCTCACAATTGTGAGAAAAAAAAATGTAAGAGAACAAATGTCAGAACTGCAAGATACGAACTCACATTTGCGAGAAAAAAGTCAGAATTGTGAGTTTTTATCTTGCAATTCTGACTTTATTTCTTGCAATTTCAAATTTATATCCCAATATTTTGACTTCATAACTTGCAATTGTGAGTTTACTTGACGCAATTTTGAGAAAAAAAGTCAGAAAAGCGAGTTTATATCTCATAATTCTGACTTTATAACTTGCAATTGCAAGTTTATATCATACATAAGTCAGAATTGCAAGATGTAAACTGGAAATTGCAAGACAAAAAGTCAAAATTGTGAGATATAAAGTCACAATTATCTTTATTTTTTATTCAGTGGTGGAAACAGGGTTTCATATCAAAATAAATAAGTACAATTTAATTTGGGAAATATTTATTTGTGCAAAAAAATCTAAATATTGGAAAAAAAAGTTGTCCAAATGAAGTTAGCAATGCTTATTACTAATCTAAAAATTAAGTTTATATATATTTACAGTAGGAAATGTACAAAATATCTCTTTACTTAATATCCTGATGATTTTTGGCATAAAAGAAAAATCGAAATTTTTGACCAATGCAATGTATTTTTGGCTATTGCTAGAAATATACCCATGCTACTTAAGACTGGTTTTGTGGTCCAGGGTCACATTTGTAATGTTATTTCAGCAAGTATAATTATTGTGTATATATGTGCCATTGTAGTAATATAATATTACTCATATCAGGATGTAAGATTTTAGTCATATTGCTGCTTAGCTATATCCTGAATGCTAATTTATTTATAAGAGAGAGTTATTTTGCATGTTCAGCTGCACTCTGAGTTTGTATGTCAGTCAGAAAGTGAAGAAATGATACTGATCATTTCAGTTCACTGTTGCATCAGACCTGTTGCTGAGGTAAAATATTTAATAAAGTAGGAAGAGCGAAGCGATGAAAGGGAGGGAATTTACCATGGACATGTTGCTGCTCACTTTGAGCCATGAATAATGTATAGCCCGGCTTGTTGGAAAAAGCGAGAAATAGAAAACACATTAAGCAAGTAGTATGGCAGATTCTTGTTCAGTGCCATCGCTCCCGCCTCTGTGTCTGTAACTCTGACGGCAGAAAACAGGATCACTACAAACGCTGATTAAAAATGTATGCACTTATTAAAGACTCTCTCCCATAGGAAAGAAAAATAACAAATGGAATCTCCAATTGTTTCTTTAAGTGACGAGAAAATTAAGTCTTCTGCCTCTGAGATTTTTCTCCAGAGGAAAAAAAAAAAAAACACCCTAGTAATCCCGCAGAAATCAGACATTTTAATATCAACGTAAATATTTCGCTTTCAGTTTTTATGTTATGAAATTTAATGAGGAACATCTGATACAAAGTACTTCTGAGAGAGTGACATATCTGTATTAAAACATATTTCTCAAGCGTAGCATCTAAAGATTAATACACAGTTTTGTTTGTAGTCTCATATGCATCTGCATTTCGTGGTCACTCAATAAACTTCTCATCATTGACGTCTTTGCTTGCTTTTGAACCTGGTGAGACGTTTTATGTAGATTGGATTGGCTGGGTGGGAAATTGTATGGCTATAATTTTAGATTAAAGGGATCCCTTGAGATCAGTGTGCGCTTTGATGGCCGAGTCTCCAAGGAGAGGGAGGGAAGAATAGGCTGGTGGCATCTCTGTGCTTCAGTCCGCATCAGTCGACAACGTCGCTCTTGTTCATAGGTGTTGGGAGGTACTCCGGTGATCAAAGCCAGCCATAAAGGAGAGCTGTCGGTGCCAATAGATCGCGCCGTTTGATTTAAAGCCATTCTTTAATTCCAGCAAAACAAGCAGACACTTTTATCCTCATTTAACTCTGTGCCCTCAGCTCTGTCCTTGGTTATTTGTATGGAACGTTTTCCCTCCATTTGTTTAATAACCGTTTTTAAAGTGAAATAAAATAAACAGAACGATTTAATAACAGTTAGCGATGTCCTTCAGCCCTCAGCCTTCCTTTTTACTGCTTTTTTAGAGCAGCGGAAGATGTTGGGCAATAACTCTCTAAGACTCTCTAACAGAAGGTAGATCAGAGGGAGTGTATATGGAGCACATCTTCTACTTTTGGCCGTGACTGATGTGAAGATTAGATGGGCAGTGTGGAGCAGGGGTTGGATGGGAGATGAGAGGCAGACAGTGATGGTGCCAGACAGAGAGAGAAGGAAAGAGCGGCTCCGATGAGTGGGACATATGCCGTCTCCTATGGTGGGGTGTGACAGTTCTGGGTCAGTCGTCTCCTTCCCAGTTCTATCCAGCATGCGGCAGTGGTGGTAGCCAGGATGTTGAGAAAATAGGGCGGCTTATTGAGATAATGATATGGTGTACATCAGTGACAGCCGTAAGCTTCGGGCCTTGCCACTAAGCCGAGCTCGGTGACACTCTCAGCCCTATCAGTTCCAGCCACCCCGTCCGCCCCCTCTGCACGCTTATTACACATCGCTGCCGTGTCTCGCACAACAAGGCCTTGAATTGGCAAATTGTATGAATATGATTATTTGTTTGGTTATTTGGGTATGTTATTTGTCATTGAGCTTAGAGAGACATCCAATTATAGTAATATCTTAATAGCTGGTTTATTGAGATGCAGTCCTCTTTGATGCTATAATTTGCTCTTTTATTTTTTAAAAATATATGTATTTTAGCATTTTGCAGTACATTAATGTAGGTTTTGTTTTATTTTGAATAAATAAATACTTTATATTTTGTTTTAATTTTAGTTTTAGTATTTACAGTCAAAAGTTCACATACACCTTGCAGTCTGCAAAATGTTAATTATTTTACCAAAATAAGAAGGATCATTCAAAACACGTTATTTTTTTATTTAGAACTGACCTGAACAAGATATTTCACATGAAAGATGTTTACATATAGTCCACAAGAGAAAATAATAGTTGATGTTATAAAAATGTCCCCGTTCAGATTCTTAATACTGTGTTTTTACTTGAGCCGCAAATTTTTTAGTGATAGTTGTTCACGAGTCCCTTGTTTGTCCTGAACAATTGTTTTGTGTATTTGAAACCTTTCCAACAAATGACTGTATGATTTTAAGATCCGTCTTTTCAGACTGAGGACAACTGAGGGACTGAGGGACAACAGGTGCAACTATAACAGAAGGTTCAGATGCTCACTGATGCTCCAGAAGGAACAGAATATGTGTACATTCTTTTTAATTTTGCCTAATTAATGTATTTTTTTTTTTTTTATTTAGTACTGCCCTTCAGAAGCTACAAATAAGTTAAAATTAAAAAGAAAAAGTCATCCCTTGGCTTATAATGCATTGTTTTTCCTTCTGGACCATCATTTAGAACCTTCTGTGATAGTTGCATATGAGTTCCTCAGTTGTCCTCATTGTGAAAAGATGGATCTCAAAATCCTACAGTCATTGTTGGAAAGAGTTCAAATACACAAAAATGCTGGAAAACCAAAGAATTTGTGGGACCTAATGGTTTTTTCTGAAGAACAGCAGACAGTTTAACTGTTCAGGACAAACAAGGGACTCATTAACAACTCAATCACTAAACAAAAAAACAGCTGTGGATCATTCAGATAACAACACAATACTAAGAATCAACTGTATGCAAACTTTTGAACATGGTCATTCTTATAAATTCAACTATTATTTTCTCTTGTGGACTATGTGCAAACATCTTTTATGTGAAATATCTTATTCAGGTCGGTACTAAATAAAAAATAACATGCATTCTGTATGATCCCTCTTATTTTGGTAAAATAATTACATTTTGAAGATTCTGCAAGGTGTATGTAAACTTTTGACTTCAATTGTATATGCTTTTGTAATTTCTAAAAAATATGTATTTTTTAAAAATATAAATATTTGTTGCCTTTACAAATAACTGAAGTAAAATAAGTATTTTTTTCCATCTAATGTTTATATTTTATTTTGGCTTAATTTTAGTTATCAAAAACTGTTTTAACAATTACAGCAATGGTCAGAGAGCACCTGAAATGTTTGTTTATTTGTATATTACCTTAAATATTATCTGCGCCACCTTCTGTACTGAATTTAGTGGACATCTTGATTTCTCTTGTTAGCAGCACTCAAACCATAAAGAGCAGCAAATAAAACTGAAATATGGATCATAAGAAAACATAAGTGCAAGCGCATTCCTGTTGCGTAATTTATTACATTGGGACAACAACCTCTGTTGTTCATCCATTAGATTATCTATATTCCCTCGCAAATATTGTTTATCAAACAAGAATGTTTGGAGATTAAAAAAGTAATGCTCTAGACTTAAGTGGCTTTAGTGAAGAGTTGTGGTGCAATTATTTAGCACAGAGACATTTTTAAAGTCATGCTCATTCATTAGAATTCGAAAGCTTGTTTTGTGTCGAGAAGCCGGGAGAAGGGGACAACACATTTCTGGGAGGAAAATTGAATACCTACATGAGACATTCTAGGTCATGCTTGGAACATAATTATTTGCCACTACGGAGCTCGGCTTAAGTCGACATTGTATTTGTTAAATGTCACTTGCAATTAAATTTGGTAATATAACTTGGAAAAGGTCACCCACTAAGCGCCGTGGCAGTGTCTAGTCCCAGACCCATTTACTCCCCGTCCCGTCATTGTCACCCCTCCAAACACAAGGCCGTGTTTTCCCTGCCATTGTGCGACTAATTACACAGATTACACTGATTAGATTTGCGTCTCAGGTTTTATTGCTGCCCTTAATTGCCAAAGATGATTGCAAATTAGAGAGGGAAGCACGGAGGCCCGGATGTCGGTTTGTCTTCACCTTGAATGGACAAAGTCACCCAACCACTCTCCGGCTGCACGCTTTGCCGTTAGTGATTTCATTATGTACCGAAGGAAGCCTTAATTCAATGCCGTGAAATACCATTAAAAGATATGTCTTACCAGATGATTTATGAAGAGCTGTCCTCGCAGGAATGCACAAGGCGGTATTTTATATGAAGTTAACGGCTTTGTCTCTTGTCATACTCTGCCCCCTCACTCTCGCTGTACTCGTTCTTTTTATTACAGGCCTCAGTATTACAAGGTGATCGAGGAGTGTGTGTCCCAGATCGTCCTCCACCGCAGTGGGATGGACCCTGATTTCGCCTACAGGGAGCGACTGGATGTGGACTTCAGTCATCTCATCGGTAAGTCTGAGAGTAGGTCTCCTGGGTCTTGAAGACAACGTCTTTGCGTTGAACGCCACGCTACACCTCAGTTCATTTTACGTTATTATTCATTGGTACAATTCAGTTTTCCATGCTATTGAATTCTGCCTTGAACTGTATGGTCATTTGATAAAGTGGTCAGAACATTTCAGAATGAATAAAAAGGAGTTTCGGGTTTCAGTAACCAGCTTTAGGTAAAAGCTTCAGAGCAGTATTGAGTTATACCACTTCAATGAAATCTGCCAGAAAGATTTTTGGGGCTTAATGGGATGTCTAAAGTATGATTATAACAATCCTGCACCGGTTCACACTACACTCTGTCTCACATAACTGTGAAATCACGCTGCGCTGAGGAAGGCGCAACTGCGGTTGATAAAAGTTTGCGATTTCCTGGAGTAGATCTAATTATCATTTCCCGGTCCCCATGAGAGCCCTGTCTGAAACACCTGCACTCACCTGACATGTAAGATAAGGTACAGTCATTATGCATAAATAAAACATTATCTGCAAAACCTGGCTGGCGTGTCATGTCTTATAAACGCAACACGACTTCAGCTGTACTGGTTATATTTGCAGTCCTGGATTTTTTCATTTGTTTTATGATTAAATGTTGGGGAGGAAAGCATTTGTTGCCAATTGTTTTGTCATCCAAGTTCTTGGACACCAAAGGAATTAATAAAATAAGGGTGATGTAAATTTCTGGCCTCTCTTTTTTTCTCTTTTCTTTGCCCCTCTTTTGTGTTTTGTCACTAACACTTTCGTAACTTGCCAACAAAGGCTCATTAAAAGTTTTCAGACCCATCTGCAGAAACAAAAAATGTTAGATTTTCTCACTTCTTCACTTACTTTAATGAGTTGAAAACAGATTTTTGTGGGGCGCCGTTTTTAAATTTACATCTCAAACCTCTGGAACAGAATGCAAATCTCCAGAGGGGAGGGGGGAATGAGACACTGACAGGTTCATTTTATTCTGTTCGCTTTTTTGTTCTTTTGATTGTCTTCATTCGGTGTCTGATGTGGAATCTTAAGCATCGTGTTAACAATGCACCTTGTAATTTACATATACTTGTGTGTTTTCATGTACCCGGCTGTTTGTGAATGACAGATCAGTGTGTGGATAAAGCCAAAGTGGAAGAAAGCGAACAGAGAGCGGCTGAATTCTCCAAAAAGGTGAGTCTATTAATCACCCTGGGTGCCGCTATTGGTATGCAACCAGGCTGCTGTCACCAAACTTTTCTCCCATGAGCGGTGAGACAGCATATCGATTGTTCTCGTCTGATCAATAGCTGGCAGCAGAGCAACATGATCTGTATCAGTGCAAGCAGAATCAATGCTGATGCTCCAATCTGCAAGCTTGTTTGTGCCATACTGGGAACACTATTTACAGGCACCATTTCAAATCGTGTTAAAGGCCTCGATGAACAATATTGTAATTTTTTTTAGTTGAAACATTTCCTCTGGAGGTTTATGAGGATGCTGAGATAACACTTGCTGGTGTTGTCAAGCCAAGAGCTGCATCCCATGATGCTTTGAGAGTGTATCCATGCTCTTGCTCAGCTTCCTGCCCAACTCTGCCAAATGTCAGCCAGACATCTGAGGCTTGCAGTTTAATGGCAAAGTAACACAGATACTACTGGATAGTAGGGTTGGGTACCGTTCACATTTACGGTACCCAACGGTACCTTTTTTTGCTACTTTACTCTCTGTGTGATAACAAAAACATTTATTTAATTGAAAAAATAAGCCCAAAACAGGTTAGTTAGTTTGAGTTTTTCCTCTTTTCCTCCCTTTCCTTCTCTTTTAAATAGCTTATAAAAGTGCAGTGCACATTTTACTTTCACTTTCAAATTAGTGGCAATTCCGTGTCAAGCAATTGTTCGTTTGGGTTTTCCTCTTTTCCTTTTCGCTTTTAAATAGCTTGTAAAAGCAGTGTGCATTTTACTTTCACTTTCAAATTAGCGCAGTTTGCTGTGGATTCAATTTAAGAAAACAACAAAAGACAATGTCAAACTCACAGAACCTTTATTAACAAAACAAATAAAAATAGACCACATTATATTCTTAATATAAATAAGAAATTACTTAGGCTGCACAAACTTTAATAAGCCTAGGTATACAAAACTGAAAATCAGCAAACGCTGTGGAACCAAATAAATAAGAAACTTGTTTATGTTAATTAGCAAAACAAATACGAAAGCTTGGATAAATAAAATAAAAAACACAAAGTTTAAATAAAGTAAAAAGCAGCAAACACTGTGGAACCAAATAAATCTTCCAAAATCACCACAGATAAATGACAAAAGACAACAGCCCTGTTAGCACACGTACATCATAGAGACGTCTATTCGACGTCTGCATTTACATCTGCAAGATGTATTTTTTTGAGTGTTTGCTCATCTGCAATACGTCCATAGGACGTTTCCTATCAGATGTCAAATAGATGTCTATTAGATGTCTTTAAGATGTTTATGATTTAGAATGTAAAACTGAAAATCTTACAGACGTCTGTCAGATGTTTGTACACAGCAGATGCTTTCCAGATCTAGAGATCTTTAACAGACATCTTGCAGACGTACATGTGCTATCCGGGGCTTTTCAAAATCCAAAATATTGCCAAACAGATGCTTTTGCATTTTGTTTCTTCTGCCTCACCTCACTCTTCTTGCCAGTCAGCTCGAGTCACTCTCCTCACTTCACATGATAAGTCAATTCGGACTCCTGTTGCTGTTCTGTGATGTAAACAAAACCGTGTCTCCGCCATTCGGTTATACAAGCGGCAAGCGGAACATGATTCATATTTAAAATTTTTGCGTTTTAATATTCACAGACAGTAGTCTATATCGCGATTCGAATTAAGTGACAGACATACTTTTGATTTATTCATCCAAAAATTGACAAATTCCATGTACGCGACCGGATGCGCTCTCAGATACCGAAATTTGGTACCGATTGATTTAATGTTAATCAGTACTCAGTAGTACCGATGGAATTCGGTCAGTATCCTTAAAAGTACAGAGTTCAGTACTCAACCCCACTGGGGGTACACACAAACTATGTGTATGCTTGTGATTGCAGCTGAGTACCAGTGCTGTGTATAATTTTTTTTTTACACATATGTATGTGCGTTATTGTTTTCAGTTCGACGAGGAGTTCAGCGCACGGCAGGAGGCGCAGGCCGAGCTGCAAAAGCAGGAGGAGAAAATCAAAGGGCTAGAGTCGCAGATCAACACCCTGCAGACCCAGGTAACAACACTTGCACTATAACCTACTGTACACACTCTTCTCTCCCAGGTATGACCAATTCCGCTGCTCTGCGCTCTCTACCCAAGGGTATTAAACACAGGTTAGCACTAATGGAAGCTACCACCGATGCCGTGCCCCAAGTGTTCACCTTTAACATGCATAGTTTACCCTTCCGTTGGTACTGATTACACCACAGAACCGATACGTGCTTTGTTGTACTCTCAGAGGCTTCGAATCCACTGAGGTTTCTCTTATCTTCCCTCATGAGAGCTTAGAAGAGCCCTTTATCCTGCAGATCCGTGAAGGAACACGCCTACTTTTTCCCGCTTTCCAGACTGGCTTTCTTCATCTCGCAACTATTCTCCAATGGCTATTAGACTGGCAGGCATTGAATTATTTGTCTCCATCATAAAAACCTACTTGACAGAGCCTCAGCTCATCAAATGCCCTGAAAATGAGCTATACAAGCACATTAGGATCACTAGTACTTATTTTCTATGTTGTGAGGTCATATGAAGCAGTTTTTCTCTGTCTGCTTCGAATGGTAATGCAACTTCTAATGGGGCGGCGAAGGAGAGACTCTGCTAATTTGGTCAAATTGAAACCTTTTTATCTTTTATCGTGAATGCAGTGGTGCTCTAAGTGGGTATTTTAAGACTTGGGGGATTGTATGATTTAATAAAGGGCCAATCTCCCCCTCAAATTGTTGGATTTGATTTTTCTCAATTGCTCCATCGCAGCCTGTTCCTAGCTATTGTATCAACGCTTTGAGGGATTGCGTTACGTCTTTGGCTCTCACATCATCGTTCCTGTCAAGAAAAACCCTTAGTCCTTCTCCCGCAAAATGACTGCTATTTCCTACCAAACCCAATTTGAAACATTTTAGATTTTAGTGCTGCCTTGGGACAAAAGAAGTAGCTTGCAAGCTTATGGAGTTTAATAGAATGGGGGGAAAAAAAAAAAACCTCACCATTTGTGAAGCGCCATCCACGGCATAAATAGTTTTCCAGAAACCAAATATATTGCAGTCGGAAAAGCCAGCGCTTTGTCTATCTGTTTACTTACCTCTCAGTGTTTCCGAGCCCTTTTGCCCCCAGCTTCTCCCAACATGAGCCTCCCCACCTTCAAACCGAGATGAGTTGCTGTCATTAAGGACCCTGGCAGCTCGAACCACCATTCATTCTCACAGATTTACCAAATGGCCACATTAGTGGAGGCGGAGCTGGAATGGGTTCCTCCCCGTGCAAAGCGGAGCTTCTCAGAACCCGACACTTCATTTGTGTGCAGTCCTCACCCCTGCACTTCATCTGCCCCGAGAGCCGAATCACGGCACGTTACCCACTCTGCCTCCCTCCTTTCCTCCATCTGCCTCGTCCATCACTTTCTCAACTCCTACACATATTCATGAGCCGAGGCCTCTCTGTGCTCCGCTTCTCATCAGTCACCATCATCCCTCCTTTTCTACGCTCATTCATGCCGAGCCATATTGCGTGCACCCAATGCGTCCCTCCTCACGGACACCCCAACCCCATTAATGACTGCTCACCTGCTCTCTCCTGCTTCCCTGGACCACAGTGTCATTCGGCTGTTGTTTTTCCCTGGGTGTCCTTCAGTCGTACCCCAAGGCGATTTCCTTCTCTTTGAAGCTCAGTCATCTCCAGCACATTAACAGGTAGAGGAGCGAAGCGGAGCCCTGGAGACGCATACTCGTTCCAAATGTGCGCTCTGAAGGCACATTCAAAGCTTTGGCTCCAGAACATTCTCGCATCAACAGACTTCTGGTGCTTCTGGTTGAGAACATATAATGCGTTCGTTAAAGAAGCACCGGGATATTAGCATGAGAGTGTTGCACATATCCCGTGGGTGTTTTGGCACATCTGAAAGGGATATAAACTCATAGGTTGTCATGCGCAAAGCTGACAAATTGTACCCTTTATTAGACAGCCGGTGTAAAACTCTTCTCCCACTACAGTTTCGCAATGTTGTCAGGTTGTGGGTGCACAACACATCACCATTAAAACTGACTACGCTCACCCACATTTGAACCCACATGCTGACTTGTTCTTTGGTGGTCTGGTAAAGATGGAAAGTAGAACTTGGTTTTGAAACACATTGTACTGTAAAATTTTAATATACAGTAACATGCGAAAGTTTGGGAACCCCTTGCAGAATCTGTTAAAATGTGAATCATTTTAACAAAATAAGAGAGATCATACAAAATGCATGTTATTTTTTATTTAGTACTGTTCTGAGTAAGATATTTTACTTATTTATATAGTGCACAAGACTAAAATAACACCCTTCAAACGTTTTGGGAACCCTTGGTTCTTGGTACTGTGTGTGGTTACCTGGATGATCTACAACTGTTTTTTTTTTTTTTTTTTGTGATGGTTGTTCATGAGTCCCTTGTTTGTTCTGAACAGTTAAACTGAGCACTGTTCTTCAGAAAAATTCTCCAGGTCCTGCAGATTATTCATTTTTCCAGCATATTTGAACCCTTTCCAGCAGTGACTGTATGATTTTGAGATCCCTCTTTTCACACTGAGGACATGTTAGGAACTCAAACACAACTATTCACAAAGGTCCAAACATTCACTGATGCTCCAGAAGGAAACACGATGCATTAAGAGCCGGGGGTGAAAACTTTTTGAATTTGAAGATGAATGTAAATTGTACTTAATTTGTCTTCTGGGAATCTTTTGCTTCCGAAGGGCAGTACTAAATGGAACAAAATGATATTTTAACAAAATAATAAAAATCTGGACATCTTCATCCTTCTCAAAAGTTTTCACCCCCGGCTCTTAATGCATCGTGTTTCCTTCTAGAGCATCAGTGAATGTTTGAACCTTTTTTAATAGTTGTGTTTGAATCCCCCAATTGTCCTTAGTGTGAAAAGATGGATCTCAAAATCACACAGTCACTGTTGAAAAGGGTTCAAAAATGCTGGAAAACAGGATTTTTCTCTGAAGAACAGTGCTCAGTTTAACTGTTCAGAACAAACAAGGGACTCATGAACAACCATTACAAAACAAACAAACAAAAAAAGTCATCACAGGTAACCACACACGGTATTAAGAACCAAGGGTTCACAAACTTTTGAATCTGGGTTATTTTAATATTTTTAGCTGTTTGTTCTTGTGGACTACAAGGTAATATCTTACTCAGGGGTTCCCAAACTTTCGCATTCCACAGTAAATGAATTAGTATAATACATTTTATTTAGATTTTCTACTAACAAAAGCATAAATCATGCATAAATGCATGATCCAAAGGTCATCTCTTCAGAACACCTGTCTCCATATTTTACCTCTGTATGATAATCATTGTCTCTAAAATAAGCATCAGTAGGCTGCATTATCATGTACATTTCCAGAGTTTTAAGCCAAAAAGCATGAATGTCAGACATTTCACATTATTTCATGCCATTAGGGTGAACAAGGTTTAAGGACAACAAAGAGATGACAGCAAAGACATGCTTATCAACAGATTTGCCTTTAACATATAATTGAAGAGAGCCATTATTCAGAGAAACCGACGCAACAGCTCATGCGAAAATAATAGTCGGATGAGCTCATCAAAGCTGTGGTACAGAAAAATTCGGACAGACTGAATGCGAAATGGAAAGAATAAAATAATAAAAGAGCTTTGCACTTATAATTCATGCATTTTTAAGAGTTAATGAGAGTGCATGCGTTATTAGGCCTCCTGCTCAGTTGTTCAGTTTTAAATAAGCATGTAGCCATATTCTCTCTTTTCATTGATATTTCCCCATCTCGATCCGCCTGCGGTTAGTAATTGCGTCATATTAACGGCAACAAAGTGCAACACATTTCTCCAGGGTTCCTCGTCCCTTCTCTTGGACATTCAACAGAAAGGGAATAGAGTCAAAGGTGTGGAATCGAACGGCAGCTCGCTTAATAATTCAGAACCCAGGGAGAAATCTTTTGCAGCACCTGATAGGTTTCAGAAAGCTCTGCGTTCAGCTGTCTGCACCAACATGGGACTCGTAACATTGCAGTACAGCGCAAGGCTGGACCTGTGTCTTATTGCCACTGCCGGGATGGATTTGGCAAGAAGTCTAGCGGTAATGATGCCGATAAGGACAGCGCTTCGCTTGAATCATAGAGCTGGTTGCCATGTGCCCTGCGCTGTTGCCATGGTCAGTATCAGGGGACACAGCTCGGCCATTCACCTTTACAAGCCGATTCGTTTGAGATGCAGTATGTGTGCACCACCCTTCTTTCTCACCCTCTTTGAGGAAACGATCACAAGGAATATGAAGATGCTGCTGTTCTTCTTGACAGTGTTCAGTGTGTTGGCTGCTGTTCTGCCCTTCATATCGTCAGAAATACGAAAAACAAGAAAAACAAAGCTTACTAAACACTACAAGCAAGGACAGCATTTCAAATGTGATCAAAGTCTTCACCATGAAGGTATCCATCTTCTTTTCCATTACACGTCTTTAATATTTGATTCCGCCCTACGTGCAGTATGGGGAAACTGCGGCATATAAGTGTATTTTAGAGGCCGTAGAGTATGCTTCCTCTGAATGAAAAGAGGCTGTTAAGATGTTATTTTTCCCCTTTTCTTTTTTTTTAAAAGAGGCTGCTCATAGCAAGTTCAAAGCGGGAGCAAAGCATCACTGAATCTAAGTGCTCGCGCTAAATTCACCAAGCGCATCATAAGGCAGTGAAATGATGAGAAGGACTTGAAGGAGCAGGATTCCAGAAGCAACTCTAAAAAGCGCACAACAACCAATTTACTGTGTTCCTCACTCTTGTGCCTTGAACTTCCCTTTGAAATGGACGTTAGTGGAACAAAAGCATCATGGAAATGACAGGAGTCTAAAATGGGTGCAACAGCCGGGTTCCAGAAGTAAAAATCATAGTTGTTTTCCCCATAGGGGAATTGATTTTTAATGATAACTTCAAAACCTTTAACGACGTTGTTGTTAATAAATATTTTTTACATGCAGAATAATTCCGGAACCAAGTGCGCTGAAAAAAGTGGGTGGCACTGTTGTGCTCAATTGTGTCCGGAACTGTGTGAGGGTGTTTAATGATGTTATGAATGCAAAGTTCACAACAACCGCTAATGAAACCCTGTATTACTTCGTTAGTAGGCAAACACAGTGTTTTGATAATGTTCAAGTAGGCTGCTTGCATCCAATTTCTTGCTGTCCCTAAGTTTTATTACCATGTGACCTTCAGTAAAGTTGGCGGTTGGCCTTTTCCTTTTCCAGCTATAAAATCTCTGCCTTTGCCTTACTGTTGCTATGTCTGTCTATGTATCTGTCTGTCTGTATGTCCCTCACCTGTCCAGTTGACTAGTGAGAGAGACAAGCTAAGAGAGGCAGAGAAAAGCATCAACGAAAGAAACAGCAAGGTGGGTGTTCTCCCAACCCGTCCCTCCGCCTTCCCAGCATGCTCAATGCAGCCACCCGTCAGCATCTTTGAAAATCAGCATTTTTTATACCTTCCAACAGGTTGATCAAAGCTGTCACCCCTCGCTGATCATCCAGAGCCTTGATTTTCTGTATTGTCTGAAGACTCTCAACAGATGCCGTGCAATCATTCATTACAAATGCATGCTACACAATTAGGCCATAATCCTTACCACATATCCTGCATATAAACAGCTTTTGAGGGTGAATCTTGCCAAACACAGTCTCTGTTATGTGAATATATTGGCATGGGAAAGATCATACAAAATGCATGTTATTTTTTATTTAGTACTGTCCTGAGTAAGATATTTTAAATAAAAGATGTTTACATATAGTCCACAGCACAAAAAAAATAGAAATTATTACAATAAAAGTTCTTGGTTCTTAATACTGTTTGTGGTTACCTGGATGATCTACGACTGTTTGTTTTTTTTTTGTGATGTTTGAGCACTGTTATTCAGAAAAATCCTCTATGTCCTGCAGACAAAGCATCTTTTGCTTAGTTTAACCCTTTCCAGCAGTGACTGTATGATTTTGAGATCCTTCTTTTCACACTGAGGACAATTGAGGGACTATTAAAAAAGGTTCAAACATTCACTGATGCTATAGGAAACACGATGCATTAAAAGTCAGGGGGTGAAACCTTTTGAACAGGATGAAGATGTCCACATTTTTTTGATTTTGTTAAAATATCTTTTTTTTCCCATTTAGTACTGCCCTTCGGGAGAAACTTGCATGTTACCCAGAAGACAAATTAAGTACAATTTACCTTGATCTTCAAATTCCAAAAGTTTTCACCCCCTGGGTCTTAATGCAACGTGTTTCCTTCTGGAGCATCAGTGAATGTTTGAACCATTTTTAATAGTTATGTTTGAGTCCCTCAGTTGTCCTCAGTATGAAAAGATAAATCTCAAAATCATAGTCACAGCTAGAAAGGGTTCAAATATGCAAAAGATGCTGGAAAACCAAATAATCTGCAGGACATGGAGGATTTTTCTGAAGAACAGTGCTCATTTTAACTGTACAGAACAAACAAAACAAAACAAAACTTTTGAAGGGGTTTATTTTAATAATTTCAGCAGTTTTTTTTGTCTTGTGGTCTATATGTAAACATGTTTTATATAAAGTATCTTGTACAGGACAGTACTAAATAAAAATAACTTTTTTGTATGATCTTTCGTATTTTGTTAAAATTATTTAAATTTTCACAGATTTTCAAAGTAAATGAATCAAGTGAACCCTTACTTTTGGGTTGCTAGCACCAGGAACATGATGGAACAGGCTCCCAGAGCCAGTTCCAGCTGGAAGGGAAAATGAAACCCCATCTTTCCATTTAACTAGAGTATTGTAACCCTCAGTAGTAACCGAATCTAATTGAATTTGCCTCTTGCTCATCGGAGATGAGATTGGGATGGTTTAATTGTGTGTTAGCCCTAGTTAATTACCCAAACTGTGACTGTTTCTACTAAGAGTGCCCTCCCACCCGTTGAGAGTGTAAATGGATGCTTGTCTCCTTGATATTGTCCTGTCCATATATAACAGATAGTTTCAGACATACAGACTGCTAATTAGCGCAGCTGAATGGTATGGGAGAGACAGGCAGAAAATTCAGGTCAGTGGCCAGCTTAGACCTTTATCAAACAAGACTTTTTGGTGGTAAATTGCTTTTTAAAGCAAGATAAGAAGCCAAAGGAGCCTTAAATGAAACGTTTTCCTGTGTAAAATGGGTTTTGGTTGTAAAATTGGTCTAAATGATGGATATTGTTTAAAGAGAATAAGGGGTATGGCTAGAGAAAATTGTGTGCCGGAGGCTGATTAGCATTCCAGAGCCGTGGCTGGAGGGTCTGCAGCGCGCCACAAGCTGCCACAGAGGGCCAAAGCGATGCGGAAATGACGGTGCTCTAATTTAGCAGCTAATTTGCTTGCCATTCTCTTGTATTAAACTTAAAAGAGAAAATGGGTCACAACGGGCCGGAGATTGACAGACGCATAATCATGGGACAGGGTACTCGTCAAGGGACCTCAGCTTCCTGCATGATGCTCCTACACCTTTTTAATTTCCCCTCTAATAAACAATCCACTGCCTGCATTGTGTAATCAAACACTCGGTAATGCATATAAAAATGTGGCTCGACGCATATCATTCTCCTAATCAACTGAACTGAGGCTAGAGCGCAGAGAGGGGAATTGCTTTAGAAAATGAGAAACTTTTTCACTAAGCAGTGATGAGAATGAGGCACAAAGTAAGTTTTGAGAACAAGAAGGATGGGGAAAAAAACGGAGAGAGAAAAATGGTTTGTAATCATCCAAAGGTCAAGTCATATCTGGACTATTGGGACTTCTAATTGAAGCATTTGCATATCATTTGTTGCTAAAGAGACTTGGCCACCCTTTATCAATGATTCAAAATACCTGTTTATTCTGTTGCGAGCAGAGCAGGGCTGATTTGTCAGGACATTTACCGCCCTCAGTCTTATCAGTTACTGGATGAATTGAGCCCTGACTCTTCCATAATGACTTCTTTTCCTGGAGACCATCTTGTGAACTTCACTTATCTTCAGTTACCAGGAAAGAAAGAAAAAATGGACCAATAAAGAAAAAAAAAAACGTATTTAGCTTAAAAACCCTGTGGATTGTGGCTCAAGGTTAAGGATGTAGAGGATGGAGCAGAGAGGTCGACTGCCTGCCGCCACCAGTTGCATGAGCGTTCAAGCCCGATTACTCTTCTCATTACTGCTAAAGGTTCAGGTGGCTGCATCCTATTCATACGCTCAATCTATTAGCAAATTACAGAGGCAATTTACATGTTAATCAAGTCTAATGGTTTACTCTCATCTGTTATGCTTTATGATTAAACGAGATGAATCAGTCTACACAAAGCGCTTTCCATATTTCATCCGCAAACAAATATCGATACTGTCATCTTGTCATTCGGTGTAATCACAGTTAAGTATGTTTCATACGGAACGAATGAACGCTTATGTCATTACGCCTTAAAAACAATAACAGATGATCATCATAAACTTCACCATGTTTGTTTCTTTTGAGTTATGCCCTCAGTGTCAGTCGCTTTTTCATTCTCCGCTGCTAATCTGAAACTGAAATGGCTTTTAAATTGTGTGTGTGTGTATGTGTGTGTCAAGCTTACAGGAATCCTACGAGGCCCATAGAAACTGGTTATGCTACGCTGCTGTATAATGCCTTATGTTACCCAGAGTTAAAGGAGAAGTTCACTTCCAGAACAAAAATTTACAGATAATTTAGTCACCCCCTTGTCGTCCAAGATGTTCATGTCTTTCTTTCTTCAGTCGTAAAGAACTGATATTTTTTGAGGAAAAAAATTCAGGAAGTGGACTTCTATGGTACCCAAGTTTGAACTTCCAAAATGCTGTTTTTAATGTGGTTTCGAAGGGCTCTAAATGATCCCAGCCAAGGAAGAAGGGTCTTATCTAGCGAAACGATGTAATGATGTACAATTCATATACTTTTTAACTTTAAACGCTCATCTTGTCTAGCTCTGCGTGAACCCTGTGTATTCCGGTTCACAACAGTTAGTGTATGTCGAAAAACTCACATCTCATTTTCTCATCCAACTTCAAAATCATCCTACATTGCTGTTGTACCTTTTTTTGTGAAGAGCGTTTGACCCTCCTTGCATACCCTTCACTTTGTAAACACTGGGTCGGTACTTCTGCAGTGATGTAGGACGATTTTGAAGTTGGAGGAGAAAATGAGATGGGAGTTTTTCGACATACCCTAACAGTATTGATCCAGAATACACAGAGTTCACGCAGAGCTAGACAAAATGAGCATTTGAGGTTAAAAAGTATATAAATTGTAATTTTTTTTTAGAAAATAACCGGTCTTTTTGCTAGATAAGACCCTTCTTCCTCGGCTGGGTTCACTTAGAGCCCCTTGAAGCTTAATTTAAACTGCATTTTGGAAGTTCACACTCACGGGCACCACCGAAGTCCACTATATGGAGAAAAATTCTGAAATATTTGCCTCAAAAAACAATTTCTCTTTGACTGAAGAAATAGACATGAACATCTTGGATGACAAGGGGGGTGAGTAAATTATCTGTAAATTTTTGTTCTGAAACTGAACTTCTCCTTTAAGCTTCATCTTTCTTTATCTCGTTGTTTTGTTGTCTGTGTACTGAACATTTTCTGCAACAGGGTCTACAATTAACTCTTGCCTGACCTAATGCAAATTGCTGCTTATTTGGGTTTTTATGCTTTATTTTATAGTTATGTAACTAACTATTGATTGATTGATTGATCAATGTGTGTCCTCATATTTGCTTTATTTTCCACATTTGTCTTGGCACATGCAGTTGCAGACAAAATTAAATAAAAGACTGTTTTTTAAATTAAAGACATTAAATAATTTATATTAATTCATCAAGTATTCTGTAGTAGAATTTTATTATTTTTTTCCATTTAAATTGTACAGCTTCTCACATTTTAATTCCTCACCAAATCCAATTTCTACACGCATTTGGCACTAGGCGAGTGTTACTTTTGGACCTTGTGCTACAAGATACCCTGGATGAAAAACAAAAAACAAAAAAAAACTCCAGTCTCCACACAGATAAGCGCTCCATCACATGCACACGTAGACTCACACACATTCGCTTGTGCAACACTTGTCAAATTGCCCCTCTGAGAGCCCAAACACTTGACAGGTGTGTACATTCCTGAAGAGTGTACCGGTCACATCGACCGACCTGCCATTTATTTATTTACATATTCAATGTGACTACCTGCCCCTCAGGAATTGCAGTGTCCCAGTTTCCCCAGTGAGAGGATCAGGCGGTGGGCTCAGGCTCCTCTGAGCGCTGGCCCCTACTTGGCTCTCAGGAGGCGGTGCTCTGCACGCTAGACAGGCAGATGCTCAGTGCTGCTGAGGGAAACGGTGCCCGGAGGGAAGGCCACAGCGGCCCCAAGTCATCCATCTGCTTTTATCAACTCTTATTTAATGCATGCGAGAAGCCCCTCCACCCCTATCTCTCACTTTCTCTGAATTTGAGACTTGTTTTAATGCACTCTCCTAAAATTGAAAAGTCAGCTGCTGTAAACACTCTGTCTTTTATCCTCCACTCTCCTTTGCCCTTGTCTCACCCGCTAGTTCTGATGGGATAAAACATGTAATGGTGATAAAAGCATGGGCCTTTGGGTGTAGAGGCTGAACGGGAGTGGTTGAGGTGAATGTTTGGTCTCTTAAGATGCCCTTTTCTTGTCTCTTACTCTTTTTTTTTTTTTTAATCCCTTCACAGGTTGCGGCGGGACCTGGAGCAGCCGGTGTTCCTCCACCACCGCCACCACCAGGGGGGATTGCACCTCCGCCTCCTCCACCACCACCAAGTGGAGGCATTCCACCTCCTCCACCACCACCTCCTTGTCCTGCAAGTCTGGGACCTCCACCTCCTCCACCTCCACCCGGGTTTGGACCTCCACCACCGCCTCCACCTCCTGGAGGAGGTCCGCCCCCACCCCCGGGTATGCCTTTGGCGGCTCCTCCGCTTGCTGTCCAGCTGCCTTACGGGCTGAAGCCCAAGAAGACCTACAAACCTGAGAACGTCATGAAGCGGGTGAACTGGTCCAAGGTAAGACAGTTCGCATAAACGGAGCTTAAATGGTTTAAAAACACGTGCGTTCTGAGAAGCGCATAATACACTCCAAGGTCAGCAGTAAATTGCAAATAGTGGCAGTAATTTAGCCTTCCCAGCGTGTAAGAGGAAGACAAGAAGAAAGGATGAAAAAGAGAGTGCGACTTTTTCAGTGGGAGTTGATGGTCCAAAGCCTACGAGTACATGCAGCTTATTAAAAAGAGCGTTGAGCCATGAGACTCACGACTCGCCACTCTGCCTCCCTTTCAAGATATCGGGCTGTAAACTATTTCATTAGCTCAAGTGCCCTTGCGCACACATTCTGGTTGTAATTAAATACATTTTTGAGTTAAAATGAAACAAAACACAAATATATAAAACAATGTTGCATAATCCTCCAATGCATTTAAATGCGATTTCAATGGGTCAACCTCTTCACATTGTCTTTTTCCTTTTAACTCTCAATCATTAATTTACCCATCGCCTTGGGGACTTTTAACAGTCTGAAAACTGGATTAATTTATTTGTACTTTTTATGCTTCTGCTCGACCTTGTCTTTAATTTCTTTGTGCGTCAGTGCAGAGAGGATACGCTCCTCTACAACAAGCAGAGTCCTGTGGAGAAAAAAAATCCTTGTAAGAAACTCAATTAGCGATCAAAAATTGTAGAAATCAGGGCTACTTAACTTTGAAAAGCTTAAGAGCCACAAACCAGAAAGCATTTAGCCCCAAGGGCAAAACTCCTCATTTTTGTAGTGTTTCTTTTATATTCAAGAGGAAAGTTGATCTTGTGTGGTTTGGAGAATGAGTAAATTGCTTATAAATAATTATTGCATTAAAATATTTTAAGGTTTGTGGTTGCCAAGGCTGCATTTATTTGATAAAAAAGTACAAATGATTACAATCTAAAATAGCTATTGTCTATTTATTTTTAAAATGGCAAATTGCTTCAGTTTTCAGAGTCACATGGTCCTGCACAAGAAACATTTCTTATTATCATATTTGAAAATTGAATGAGTAGATCTCAAAGTCCTACAGTCATTGTTGGAAAGAGTTCAAATACACAAAAATGCTGAAAAATATCTTATTCAGGTCAGTACTAAATAAAAAATAACATGAATTTTGTATGAGCTCTCTAATTTTGGTAAAATAATTAACATTTTGCAGATTCTCCAAGGTGTATGTAAACTTTTGACTTCAAATGCATTTGATTATTTTTCACTATTTATTTAGATTTATTTCATTATATTATTTGCTTGTTTTTATTTTGAACTTGATAGACTAGCCAAAAATATGATTATTATTAACAAATGTATAAATATATTTGGTATCAGTGCAGCACAGAAGCTGCTTTATTTTGAAATACAGTACTTAAATTAAAACTCAGTGAACTACATTGTTACAAATATGTTGGGATTAGCCAGGTTTGGAGCAGTTGCAAAATGGCTGAGCTGATAAAATATGAAATATGGTAAAATCCTGAAGATTTAAAGAATAGCACCTATTTATTGACACATACGTTTGCGCTGTCTTTCATACTCTCGGACAGACATGGGTGAGGTGATGTCATGCGTGGTAATGCTGTGATCTCTCAGGTGTCATTATGCTGATGTGACGGTGATAGGTGATGGAGAGAGTGAGAGAGGGTGAAAATGAGAATGCTAATCAGTTTGATTCCTGCTATTTTAAATCACCCACCGGAGACCCCTCCATCTCTCACAACAGAGGAAGATAACAGTCAGACAGCGAAAGCAGCCGGCAGCAGTAAAGTCGGGAAACACTCCAGCCCCTACACTCCTCCCGATGTTTCCCTAAAGCATGTAACGGACTTTCAAATAGCCACATCGGAGATTGTTGCCTGGAGGTGCTGTAATGTAATTTCTCCAACCGTTAGAACGCCCACACAGGGGAGCCGCACTCCTTTATGGAAAAGTAAATGATTGCTCGCATCTGCGGCTAAGACCGTTTGGAGCTGCTCGCTTTCTGCCCAGAGATGGGTGTAGCTGCCCAAGGGCGAGAGGAAGCTACTGTATTTCTCTCTGCTGCTTGAGCGTGAACAAGGTCACCCTGGCTGAGTCTTGTGTTAATTACTCTGTTTGGAGGAGTCACGGTTTTTTTCACAAGTGCCCTTGTGAGGCAGCACACTAATGAGACTGTTCGTTTCTCACTCTGTCGGTCTTCGCTTTCTGTTTTCGCTTCCACTTGGACTTAGTGAGATTGTAATTGCAATCTGATACCGTCCAGTAATGTGGATCATCATCGAGAACACGAGGCAAAGTAAGCGCCAGGATGAACAGCCAAATGAATCATAGTTGAATGACTACCGTTAGACATGTTAGACAAGCATATTCATAATCCTAAAAACTTACTAAACATTATGAAGAAATAATTATATCTTGCCTAAATTAAATTTAATTAAATTAAATTAAATTATTAAAAAAGTGATGCTTCCACAATCAATTTACAGATTTATTTCTGAAAATACTTCATTGAATAATTAAAAGGCTTTTTAACGCATCTTTGGATTTAATGTTTTCTGCTTCTGTTATGATGTGATGCATTTTGAGTTGTATCACTTTCTTTAAATTATTATTGAGGTTGAGGATATTACCGTATCTCATTTATAATGAAAGTGAATGCAAGCTGTTTTTATCCATAAATCTAGTAACTCCTAGTGATGTTGACAGTTTCCCAGGCTATTGTATCTAGATTCTAATTACAGTATATCCCACAGATTTCTTGTGAATTAGTGATATATATGTATATGCTGTTGGATATATTTTTCTAGTTGTTGGGCTGCAATTATACAAATTACAGCAACAATGTATGCTGAGATTAAGAAAGAAATGTCTTCTCAAGTGTCATTTCATGCCAAACGTAACCTTTCATTTTCTTTTCTTTCGGGTTTGAGTGGTGATGTGTTGATTGCAGAGCAAAAGAATAAAAGGAAAAAAAGGTAGCATGATTGTAGCATGATGTTTCTGATTGATACGTTACACCTTGGGGTGACAGACATTTTGGTGATGACAGGTGCAAAATCTACCTATTCAATATGCAGATCTCCTATCTATCTATCTATCTATCTATCTATCTATCTATCTATCTATCTATCTGTCTGTCTATCTGTCTGTCTATCTATCTGTCTGTCTATCTATCCAGTATGTGGTCTTGATGCTATTGTGTTTTGGAGACACTTTACTAGAGATTTCAGCCCAGTAAACTGGAGACTGTTTTATATGTATGGAGAGTTCTTTCAGTTTTCTCTCAGCAAAAGACAACAATAGCTTTAAAGTCTTAAGTTTTAAATTCTAAGCGTGCCGACACCTAATTTATTGCATGCACACATGTTGGCTTTGACTGTGACGAGTAGCACAGTTGAATTCCCTTATGCTTGTTCTGTAATGAAGCGGAGAGAATGAGGCAGAGATGATGAGGGGGAGGAGGTTACTATATGTAAACCGTAAGGGAGGAAATACATAGTTTAAACTGCCACCTCTCTCCGCTGGTTTACATCACTTTGATCCTGATTCTAATCCCACACATAAACAGAAACACACACGAGGGATGTGCACATATTTTTGAGAATAAGAAAAACATGTTTTCACAGTATCGTTGATGGGTTGTAAGGATACTTAGTAGTCTGATCAGTTGCGAAGAAGTCTTAATTACATTATCTGATTGGTATCTGGTGGTTTTCCTTAAGAAGTATATTAGAAGTACAGTGGCATGCGAAAGTTTGGGAACCCCTTGCAGAATCTGTGAAAATGTAAATAAATTTAACAAAATAAGAGAGATTATACCAAATGCATGTTATTTTTTATTTAGTACTGTCCTGAGTAAGATATTTTACATAAATATGTTAACATAAAGTCCACAAGTTCTTAATACTTAATACTGTTTGTGGTTTCATGGATGATCTATGACTGTATTTTTGGTTTTGTGATGATCATTCATGAGTCCCTTGTTTGTTCTGAACAGTTAAACTGAGCACTGTTCTTCAGAAAAATCCTCCAGCTCCTGCGGATTTGTCGGTTTTCCAGCATCTTTTGCATATTTGAACCTTTTCCAGCAGTGACTATGATTTTGAGATCCATCTTTTCACACTGAGGACAACTGAGGGACTCAAACACTTTTTGAAAGCTTGAAAACTTTTTGAATTTAAAGGTAAAATGTGCTTAATTTGTGTTCTAGGAAACATGCAAGTACAGTATCTTCTGTTGCTTCCGAAGGGCAGTACTAAATGGGGAAAAAAAGATATTTCAACAAAATAAGAAAAAATTGGACATCCTGTTCAAAAGTTTTCACCCCCGGCTCTTAATGCATCGTGTTTCCTTCTGGAGCTTCAGTGAATGTTTGTACCTTTTTTTAATAGTTGTGTTTGAGTCCCTTGAATCTCAAAATCATACAGTCACTGCTGGAAAGGGTTCAAACTTTATAATCATTATGAACTAGAAGTAAATACCGACTTCAATATTGTGACTTATTTTAAACTGAAACTGAATATTGAATAGAGGTCAGGGTTTTATTTACCTTATCTTGCCCGCAGCAAACTAACATTTAGAGGGGATTGGCTAAGAATATTATGCTCAAACTGTAAATCTGACATAATTTGAGAAGAAATGCCATTTTAGAGAAGAGGCAAATTTTGGTGGTGCGCTAACAAAGTGAATACTGGACATTTCGATTTCATGTTGACTGTTATGTTGTTCCATAACGTTCTATTGTTCTATGTGTCACGTGTACTCAAAATTCTTAAGCAGCACAGCTGTTTTCAGCATTGACTCTAAGTTTTCTTGACTGCCAGATCAGCATATTAGAATGATTTCTGAAGACTGTATGCATCAGGTGTGCATGCTTATGTGTATATGTGCGTATGTGTGTGTGCTTACGTGTGCGCTGTCGCTTGCTTACTCTATTCCTGCTGGTGTTTGATGGAGTTTTTCTGTGCTTGCAGATAGTGCCTCAGGAGATGGCGGAAAATTGCTTTTGGCTCAAAGTCAAAGAGGAGCGGTTTGAGAACCCGGACATGTTCAGCCAGCTTTCACTGTCCTTCTCTTCTAAATCCAGAGGTAAGAACGACCTGCTTTGCCTCTCGCCCTAATCACATAGGCACACGTCATTTCAGCTACGCTGATACCTGCTTCCATCCGTCCAAACTTTTGGGAAACCAATCGTCTCTGTGAAATCTTAATTATCTTTATAAAGCTGTCTCAGTTTCCACCTTTTTTAATGTAGTCTCCACAATCAGATTAAGTAAGCGTTTAGCTCTGTGCCAATTAGCAGAGCTGCAGAGTTGGAAGTGTACTTTACATGTCAGCACAGAGTCAGTTTACAAAGCATCCCTCTTCCTTCACGGGAACCGTTCTGTAAGCGGCTGTGGGTTTCGATAGGAGCAGAGGACAGACATGCTTGGTTAGCTTGGCTGCCTTTCCGCTTCACTGGATGCCCCTCGAGAGACAGTGAGGAAGAAAGAACGGGAGAGAAAGTTACAGTACAGAGAGTTGCACTCTTGTTTTGGCCAGTTTGTTTCTCCGTTTGCTTCCCTTGTTTATTCACACTGCCGGAGAAGGATAAAGTGGATGTTTCCTTCGGCAAGGCAGTAAGTTGAACCTTTGACAGTGAGTGGCCTCGGTAGATTTTAATGCCTGTTTTATAAAGGGGCATTGCAGAGGGCCTGTCAGACATTGAGCACAATTGAAGAGTCTGCTCATGTGTGCAGCGGCGGTCAGATGATCAGTCATTGAAGTGAACTGATCTGAAAGCAGATTGACCGTGGTCTGTGGAGTTTGCTAGCGTTAGCCCACTGGCAGAGCTCCAGATAGCTCCTTTTATTCTCCAGTATTGACATTATATTGGCCTGTTTAACTCCATCCAGCAACACTTTAAGGATAATGTGGTGGTTTAAGATGTGCAGAAGTGCCTATATGACTCTTGAATATAACTGTTGCTGATTACTACTGGGGTTTGTACTTCCTCTTCTGAGACGCTGACAAAAACACAGCCAGCTCCTGTGAAGCCGAGCACCTTTTTTAGATATAATTGTGTTTAGGTTTCAGTTGTCTACACTTTGTATTGTTTCTTTAGTTTTTCTCTGCAAAGGTGTGGGTTTTATAAGTAAGAGTTGAGGAGTTCCTCTGGGACCCATCTTTGGCTCAGTTCCTATCAATTACGCCTGAAGCGTACCCACTGACTCGACTCTCCCCAGGTCTGTTTCTGAACCCTAACTGAACGTCTTCATGAATGAAATATGCTTTTCTGTGTTTGATAGTTGCAGCAGTTCTTTTAAGATGAAGCTGGAATTCTGCAGCTCGAGCTTTGAAGTGAGTAAGATGTGATTTGGACCCATTCTGGGAACTTTCACACAACGAGCAGAACCTTGCTTCCTCGTACCACTTTTAATTCAAAGATTATTAACCAATGGTAAACCTCACAGCTGAAGGGAAGAGAGAGCGGTGTTATACCACTGGTAATCTCAATGACTTTGAACTGTCTGCCATCTGATGAGTGAGTCTTAGTGTACTGCCAAGGCTGCATCTCTAAAATATACTTTCACGGCACCAGTTGGAGGAGGAGGAGGAGGAGGTGGTAGGTGGTGTCTTCACCCTGTCTCCAGCGTTTTTTTTTTTGAGACTAGGTGCAGCTGGCAGTCTCCAGGGATGAATTACTTTATAAGGCCTCGCAGATGCTCGGTTTTGCCACACGCTATAAATCCTCATAGTGGAGCTGGCAGAGCAGTCATTGGTCAAGCTTTGCTTCATTTGTCTGCGCAACTGCCGCTTTATGTAGTGGTGAGTGTGGTCCGCCTGGAAGTGCCAGGAAAAAACGCTCTCGACGACTCGCTTATAGCTAAAGTGTTTATCTGGAGACCGCCAAGTAATGAACAATGAGTCGAGGAGGTGTAAATGTGTTCTTGCCCTCTGTAAAGTATACAAAACGAGCGTCTGTTATCTAGTTTTCCCCCAGAGTGCGAGTCTTACTGCTGTTTGAGATTTGGTATTGATAGCTGCTCCATTTCACATTCCTCTATTTCGTCTGTGCCGCAGCTCAAAGGGCCTGGTGTTAAATAGCTTTTAACAAAAGAAGGATATAGTGATCATCAGGGATTTTGGATCTGTGTCTTTCAAGAGATCCAAGACTAGAGCTGCACAATTTTGGATGAATTGAGAATCACAATTTTTTTTGGTTCAAACGGAGATCACGATTCTGCCATGATTCTGAACTAATTTACTAGAGGCTGTGACAAAATGTTCATTGCTGCAGTCTGTCAGCAGTCTGCTCATAAATACTTCACTTGTTTCATTACTGAATGAATCAGAGATTTTGAACAAATTTCTGGGATAATAATTCAACGACTCACTCGTAAATGCTTCACTTGTTTCATTACTGAATAAATCAGCATTTTTGAACGAATCTCTTGAATTAATTATTCAGTAAGTCACTCATAAATACTTCACTTGTTTCATTTCGGAATAAATCTGCATTTTTGAACAAATCTCTTGAATGAGCGATTCAATGACTCACTCATAAATACTTGTTTCATTACTGAATAAATCTGCATTTTTTAACAGATTTCTGGGATAATGATTCAATGAGTCACTCGTAAATGCTTCACTTGTTTCATTACTGAGTGAATCAGCATTTTTAAACAAATCTCTTAAATGAGCAATTCAGCGACTCACTCATAAATACTTCACTTGTTTCATTACTGAATGAATCAGCATTTTTTTAACAAATCTCTTAAATGAATGATTCAATGACTCACTTGTAAATGCTTCACTTGTTTCATTACTAAATAAATCAGCATTTTTGAACAAATCTCTTGAATGAATGATTCAGTAACTCACTCATAAATACTTCACTTGTTTCATTTCGGAATAAAGCAGCATTTTTGAACAAATCTCTTGAATGAACGATTCAATGACTCACTCATAAATACTTGTTTCATTTTGGAATGAATTAGCATTTTTAAACGAATCTCTTGAATGTACGATTCAGTGACTCACTCATAAATACTTCACTTGTTTCATTACTGAATGAATCAGCATTTTTGAACAAATCTGTTAAATGAATTATTCAGTGACTCACTCATAAATACTTCATTTTTTCATTACTGAATAAGTCAGCTTTTTGAATGAATCTCTTGAATGAACCATTCAATGACAGTTTTTATAGTCACTTGTCCACCTAGTGGTGAAACATGTAATCAACATTGTAATCGACAGACATTATTTGAAGCGCCAGTTTGAAGCAAAATTACTTTCAACAGATGGTTTTCTGTAGTTTGATCACTACTGTAAATATCATGTTTATATCATAACTATAAATGCTTGAAAGGACTGCTTGTGAAGCTGTGTAATACCTAAACATAACAACTGTTCTCATAGTTTTTGAATGTTCCAGTATGACTTCATCAAAGGTTTAATAAACACAGATGAATCGTTGTCATTTAGAAATAACACAACAGATCACAATAACAACGATTAATCGTGCAGCTCTAATCCAGACTCCTACTGTATTGAAAATTAGACTTTTTTGAGCTTCTAAAGAGTAGGGCCAAGCTACAGACAGAATGCAAGTTAGAGCAAGTGTTTGTTTCTTGATAATATTATGAAATTGATATTATCACTCACCATTTATTTATCTGTGCAGCAAACATATAGTGACATAATTGTATTAATGCACTCTAGTTACAATGAATCATGCTGCTGCGAGACCCTTATCAGTCCATTAATTTGACTCTTTGCAAATCTGTAGAGCTACCAAAGCAGTAGTTGAAAAAAAATGTACACAATAATAGTAACATTTACATAAGTCTATGTTTGCGAACACATTATTTTGAAATCTGCTTCAGATGTTGCATTCTAATTCAAATATTTAGTGTTTGGAAGTTTTGGAAGTTATGCAAGTTTTATCTAAAACTTCCCCCATCAGTGTAGAAACACTTGGAACGGCACTGTCAGACTCCTTTAATTATTGATAACATTGTGAATCCAGTAAAGCTCAGTCAAAGGCAGACCACTTTTTGAGCTTGTCTTCAGGAAATCAAACATCGAAATGCTCACAGGCTTTCAAGTCAAATGAAATAATAGTGTTTGTTGATCAGCCAGCTTTCTTTGAGCATGGACTAAAATTGTGGTTTGTGAACTTGAAGACCACTTTCAGAACACTACCAGATAATTTGGAGAGAGAGAGAATATTACCTATTCGCATTTCATACTGTCAAAGTAAAAATATGTCTTGTGGTAAAAAAAGTTTCATAGATCCAAAACTTGGGAAATAACAATTTGAACAGCATATTTTGAATAAAAATGCATATTTCTAAAGTCATAGTTCAGAACAGTTTGGCATGCCACTGTTTGACCTCAGTTTGAGAGCGACTGGTATACAGAACATACTCACTACTTATTAACTTGTTTAATCAATGGTTCGTCCTCTGCAAATATGCTCAGGGCTTGACCTTTTGAGAAAAACCCCTTGTGTTCTGCGCCCTTTCGTCCCAAACCGTAGTCTTGGAGATTAGAATGATTGTCGGCAGTCACCTTCTGTCAATACATTCCTTAGAAGCACTGTGAGCTTTTTCAGAAATGCATACCTCATTTAAATCCTCTTCTTTGTCAGATTCCGATTTTATTGTAATGTTGTTTTCCTTGTAGCCACAGTTGCTTGGCCTTTCCACCCCCTCTCTCTCACACTCTTATTCCCTATTTCCCCCAGACTCCCTTCGCTTGGTGGTATCAATCAATGGTTCTGCTTGTGTTTCTGCTTGGGGGATCAAATCAGATACACTGGTGGATTGAGTGTGTGGCATGGCCTACTGCATTTGAAAAGCAATTCAACGCCTCCGCTTTTATGTGCTGCTGAAATAAGATGGATGCTGGCAAAACTTGCTCCTCCTCTCGCCCTAATAGGTTTTCTTCACCGCTGACATCCGCTCTCAAGAAAATAGAAGCTTGACTCTTCGGCACGGTGATGACATGCATTGCTTGTTGCTTTTGAAATATAAACCACATCAGCCCCACCGTCTTCTTTAAATGGTGCATCATATGAATTCTTACCGAAATTTGAACTCACAGCAGCACCTGAACACTTCACTGATATTCTCTGTGATCGCACGCACTCCTCCCTTTTCCTGCTTGGTGAGGAAAGCTGTGTTTTTTGCATCGGTTTGAAGTGCAAATTGATGTTGAATGAAGTCGTATGGCAGTTTTTATTTTTTTCTCTTGCATACATAGACTAACAGTAACCCGAAATGAAGGAGTTTTTTGGGAAGCCACGGCTCAGCCAAGCTCGTGTTGGTACTTTGAGTGGCTCAGGCAATAGATGAGTTTGATCTGGGTAAATTAAGTGCGATGGGGTGGTGAAGATGGCTCCTGGCTGCTCCACAGATGGAGCTCTGAAGCGAGATCTAATGAAGATGTATTTTAATAATTGGTGTCAATGCTGAAGTAATTCATGGAGAAGGAGGAGCCCAGGGCAGCACTTGACCTCTAAAAGGAGGACTACCATCATTTTTGTCTCTTAATGACCGGCGAGCCTATGATGAGAGAGAAAGAGAGAGGAAAAGCAATGAAAAGCAAGTGAGGGTCAATTTGTACAGTTCCATATATCTCTCACAGAATCAGTCATGAAGATTAAAGCAATACCCCGTGTGATATTACAGCAAATGCAAGAATGAGAACTGGCAAGCGACTAAACATTTTGTTCGCATTTATGCGTTATATGCCAAATAATCAAATAATTATGATCAAATTAACTGTGGTTAATTGCATAATATTTGATGCCCCAAAGTAAAATAATTTAGGACGGCATGATATTGCGTTGATGTTATAAGAAGGTTATTTAGATTGATTTTATTAATTTTGCTATCAAGTTTGTCTTAAAGTCACATGGATTCTTTTTTAAGTATTAAGGTGCGTTTCCATTACAAATTTGCGCAAAACTTTTGAGATGCTTAACTGATGTTATGTGACTAAAACGTAATTTTTTCCTCTCGTGATAAGTCATGGCAATGGATGTTGGTAGATTTACGTATGACGAAGCCACCGCACTAGCCATTAATTTTAATCATATGAGCTTTTTTTTTGTTTTGAGGTTATAGTACATGATCATGTGACTTGTACACAAGGTGACCTGTAAATGCGAAAAGGCTGTTTCCATTGCAGTTTTGCGAATATTCTTTTTTTGAATTGCCTGAAAAACACCTCATGCGAGCACAAAAACTTTTTTGCGATATGTGGGAGTTTTTGCAAAATTGACGTGTTTCCTTCAGGCATATTTCAATGCGCAATTTGAAGGGTAATGGAAACACAGTTTTAGAGACTTGAGGATTGTTCACACAGGAAGCATTTTTGCATGTTGTCTGTGCTATTTTTAGTTATTTTTTGGTCCATTCAAGGTCTTAGGCCATTTCAATGGGTCATTCTGTTTTTCAGCATCTTGCCATGCTCAAATAAATGGTTTTAGGTCAAGGTTTTTAAGTGCGCCTTTGTCAAGCACAAAAGTGGTACTTTAGTAGTACTTTATTTTATTATAAATTAAAGGGTTCCTCTATCCCAAAATGAAAAGTTTGTCATTAGACAGAACAACAATTCACAAATAATTTACTTACCCCCTTGTCATCCAAGATGTTCATGTCTTTCTGTCTTCAGTCGTGAAGAAATCAAAGAAATCAAGGAAAACATTTCAGCATTTTCTTCATATAATGGACTTCATTGGTGCCCCGATTTTTAACTTCCAAAATGTAGTTTAAATGCAGCTTCAAAGGGCTCTAAATGATCCCAGCTGAGGAAGAAGGGTCTTATCTAGCGAAATGATCAGTATTTTTTTTCAGAAAATAAAAATTTGTATACTTTTTAAGCACAAAAGCTTGTGTGGCACAGGCTCTGGGATGCGCGTTCATGTACTATTGAATCACGTCGAAAAGGTCATGCGGAACGTAGGCAGAACCACAGACCCAGTGTTTACAAAGCGAACGCACAAAGACTAAGAAAGTGCAAGTAAGTCAAATGCTGTTTACAAACAAAAAGGTACAATAATGTCGGACGATTCTGAAGTTGTAGGAGAAAATAAGATGGAGTTTTTTGACATACTCTGTCTTTTTGAGCCGGAGTACACAGACGATGAACTTGTGGTGATTACAAGATGTGATTCGTAGTAGTGATGGGAAGTTCGAATCATTTTACCGACTCGGACCTTTGAGTCTCGTTCAGCAAAATGAACGAATCTTTTTTCCGAATCATATCGTTCATTTTAGCAAAATCAGCATCACGTGACAGCCCCATAAGATGAAAACCCAAAGACTCGAAACAGGTGAACTAATTCCAGTACAGAACCTAATAGGATGTTGCACATGCGCGACTGAACAAATCACTCCCCAAGATGACTCGTTCTTCTTCAAAATGAACGAATCGTTTAAGAACGACCCTTGGACGCGCATCCCAGAGCCTGTGCTACACAAGCTTTTGTGCTTAAAAAGTACACAATTTTTTATTTGTAAAATTTAAACTATGTTTTGGAAGTTCAAAATCGGGGCACCAATGAAGTCCATCATATGCAGAAAAATCCTGAAATGCTTTCCTCAAAAACTATAATTTCTTAACAACTGAAGACAAGAAGACATGAACATTTTGGATGACAAGGGGGTGAGTAAATTACTTGTAAATTGTTGTTCTGGAAGTGGAGTTCTCCTTTAATCTTGTACCCCCATGTCGTTCCAAACCTATAAAAGCTTGTTCGTCTTCGGAACACAAATTAAGATATTTTTTTATGCATTCTGACAGATCTCTTTCTTTGTCTCCTCCGCACCACTGAGAGTATCCACTGAACCCAAACAGCCATGCGGATACATTTTCTACATTTATTTACATTTTGATTTGAACAAAAACAATGTATTATGTGGTGCGGCTGACACAGAACAGCATACGCTGATTGTGTTCAGTAGATACTCTCGAAAATGGTTCTAGGGTGATGCAGAGGAGACAAATGTTGTTGTTTTTGTTTTCTTTACGGTTGAACCCCTGATGTCACAGGGATTATTTTAGCGATCTCCTTGTTACATTTCTTGAGGTTGATCGTGTTAATTACATTGCTGTGTATGGGAGAGTCAGAGAGCTGTCAGAATGCATTAAATATATCTTAATTTGTGTTCTAAAGACAAACAAAGCTTTTACGGTGTTTGGAACGCCATGGAGGTAAGTGATTAATGAAAAAATTATTTTGGGATGGAGTAACCCTTTAATTAAAATATTTTAAAATGACATTTGATAGTAATATAATTTTTTTATGTAAATGCATGCCGTTCTGTGAATGTCATATAATATCGAACAAATGTGCCGCAGTGTCTTCATGTATATACGGGCTGTAATTTTTGTACATATTCATATTCGGTCCTTGTGCCAGTATTCATTTTTCTATCTTTTTAGATCATCTGCCAGCTGTGTAAGGCATCAATGACAGATTTCACTTTTAAAAACATGGCTGTGACTCAGGACCTCAGCTTCCCCGCAAGGGGCCTGGCATGATCCCTATTCATCAGCCAAAATTTCATCAAATTCTCTCTGAACTCTCTGAACAACTGTTTCCACTCCTCCCTCCTCCTTAGTACCCCAGCATTCCTTGTGTGCCCCTGCCAAGGCTTAGTCCTTGGGTTACGGAGGGTCCTGAAATGACCCAGACGTTTCCCCTTATAATGATGGAATCGGGCTTAACCTGTTTGTGATCAAAGGTTTCAGGTACGCGGCCCACAATATATTCTGTTTCTATACGAGAGCTCTTGCACCAGTTTTTGAGAAACCAGAAATGCTCGCTCAAATCCCTACACAGACTGCTAGATATAAGACAGAAGCAAGGCTTTCGAGCTTGAATTGCCTTGTTGTCAGTTTCAAGCCTGTAATCTGTAATGACAGCAGTGTTATGTCTTTGAAAAATGACATATAGGCATTACAGACGCAAATGTATTTTATGTAACATAACACATCGCAGTATCAAAGGAAACTGGAATCCTTGAGGTTTCCATACCAGGCTTTATAACACAGGACCACCGCCTGATTAGAATTATGTTTATTTCCATACAAGCCAATCCCGTTACGCCCTGCGGCAGATGAATGCAGGACGCAGTGGAATTGTTCTCCAGCCTGGCTCATATTAACAGCTTGGTCTTAATGCCACAGTAAAATAATAAAGGAGGCTTTTGATAAGCAGCATGCTAAAGCGCTTTGAACAGGGGGTTAGATCATTCCACTTGTCTCCCCTAAGGACAGAGCTGTTTATTGCTGATGCTGTTTATTGCGAATGGAAGCATCTGCCAGTGCAGCTCTGTCCACATGACTCTGGCCCTCTCCCTCTTCTCTCTCTCTCCGTCTCTCTTTCTCTTTCATCACTCCAGAAAATCACTCATCCTCGGACGTCAACATGTCCATCTGGACCCAAGGCTACCCAGTCTTGCACTAAAAACTCAAGTGCACACAACATGCACACACCATTTCTCTCAACACACACTCGTTTGATGGCATGCTCTTTCTATCATCAGATCAGTGCTGGTTGGCACCTGCACTTTTATAAAATCACAGCTTTTTTCTCAGCAAGTGTTGATAGCAACGTTGGCTTCAGAGACCGTATTGGAGAAGAAGACATGCTACTTCATGAAATCGTAAATTCATGATGCAATCATTTTCGGATTGCATTGTTTGTTATTGAAACTTCAGTGTACATAGAAAATAGCTGCCTGGGACGCCACCGAGATGGGCCAACAAGGAAAAAGTGACATTGATTGGCCTCTTTTTGACGTTGAAGCTAGAATTTTGCTCTTTTAATTCTGCTCAGCTGACAGCGGAGGACTTTATCGAATTCTGCAGCGTTAATACCAAAAATAGAGAGTTGCTTTCTGGTGGCATGCTTCTGAAAAGAAAGCGATTTCTCTAATTGCTCTCATACGCAGAGCCAATTTGTCTCAATAAAGCCAATGTGGCCCGTGCTAATTTTTCTTTGTTTGCCCACTGTGCTCCGCCTCAGCCTAGGCCCACAGTCTCGCTCATTTTTGCCGTACTCTAATAAATCACATATGCAGGAAAATTAGATAGTTAAATATTAATGGGCTGTAATGAGTTTATTGTGCATTAGAGAGGCCACAGGGGGTGACCTGGATACAGGAGTCTGTGCATTTTGAGAAGGATACCCCACCGTTCTTGGCTCATATCGCTACACTCGGATGTCCCACTGACTTTAATCATCTTACCTCAGAGGGGAGCAATTTGGGCAACCACTGCACTTAACAGCCCATTTGAAAATACCACCATGCCGCGCAACCTGTCTCCAAGAAACTCTAAAAGTTTCAATGAAATCCTTGCCTCATAACTCCTCATTTGGGGGATGTTTAAGTGCAAGTTTTTGCTTGTCGTTTATATATCGTAGACTTTTGTGTAGGAGGTGGAAGTTACTGGTTTCTTTTTGTCCACATGATTTCCCCCGAGAAAGTTTAAGGGAAGTTAAGAGATGAAATCGCTGTACGCTACTGCAACAGGATGTCCAAATCCAGTCTAAAGAGGTCTATGAAAACACTATAATTATGTGTTATGCTCAGAATAGCTTTTAAATGCATCATGCAACTGCTCTCCACCAAAGCTGTTAAGCCTAAGATTAATGAAAGTTTTCTGCCGCAAGATCTTTCGTATTATCTTAGCAAGTACTTGCTATAAGACAAGTATCCTGGTTTCATTTCTTAGGGAAGGGAAAACGTCAGTGAAGATGTTCTGATTTGTATAAAACAAAAACATTCATATTCACGAACTTAATCTCTGTTACTATTATAGTTTCGCATTTGCTGATGATCTCATGTTCGGTACAGTAGCGCGGGATGATTGGACAAGCTAAGACTGAGATGAATAGGCCCTGCTTTACCTGATCACTTAAAGTATTCCTGTCAGTATGGGGTACATGAATAATCAACATCTCTTCAAAATAGTGACGTGTGCCCTCCACATGAAGCCTGGAGGGAATGAAAACAAGACTGAAATAAGAAAACGAAAACAACGGCACATTACAGAAGCATATCGTCTCCCAGGCAGACGAGTAGAGAGGAGGGAGGAACTTTATTTTCTTTCTGCCGTGGGGTTTGACAGTGAGAGACGATGTATTTAGGCTGGAGTCACATCCTCTCAGGCCCTGCGGGGGTCCGCATCAAACTACTTCCACAACGAGGCATCCTAGACATGGGCATGGGGACTCTGAGAACCCTAGAGAGATGCGCCCCGCTCACGGTGTGGTGATGGGCGTGTTTCTTTTGGAAATATTCATGCCTGCATATGTTAACGGAACTAGTTCCTCTGTGTTTCTCATGCTATGTCGCATTTGAGTACAATAATATTTTCAAATCTTTCTAAATCAGTTTGTTCTGTGGATCACAAGGTTGCGTGTAGTTTCATACTTGAATCAATATTGTAAGCAGCATATGTTGTATATGCTGTGTGCTCCTTTAACATTGTTTAGTGTTAAACTAAACTAAAAGATCTAAGTAATGTACGGTCAAAACAAATGTTAGTATTTCAGAAAAAAGACTTTCTCTGTTGAAGCATCATTCAAATGTATGTACATTTTATTTACTTTCCGCATCTGTATTGTTTCTTTCTTTTTTTGGTCATGTTATCAGTGGTAATTGCCATCATAGTCTCTTATCCAAATGTTACATTTCCCAGACTGCGACTTTATTGGCTGTTCAAGCAGTTTGACTTCTAATTTCCATACAAATCAAAAATGCTGCCGAGGCCACATCTCGGTCTGATCCTCTCCCCCTGCTCTCTAGGCCTGTGTGGTGACGTCTTATCATGTTTAATTTGTCCCCGAGACTCTGAGGTGGAATTGGTTCAGGGCGACGAGAGAGTGCAGAGAGAGGTCTGAAGAGTAGAGGGGACGACACGCTCGCCGTCCCCCCCCATCGCCTCCCCTCGCCTGCCTGTCGAGTAAACAATCCCGGTGCTGCGTGCTCAAGATGGAGCCTCGCTGAATATCAACAACACACTCTGTGGCGTGAAAAGCCTCTTCTCTGTGGAAAGCTGAGCCGAAAGCCCAGACAACCGCACAACAGCCCTCGCCCTGATTGGAGACCAGCGTTACAAGACAGTTTGGGGAAAAGAGAGTGAGTTTTGGAGGGGATAGAAAAAAGCAAGGGAGGGGAGGGCTAGCGTGGATGGCGGTGGATAGAGGTCAAGGAGAGAAACACTGAAAGCAACTTGAAGGGGACACTGGATGCAAAATTCACTATTACATGGTGTGTTATACTCCATAAAAAGCCGTTTTGAATTTCTGAGCAATATGATGTCATACCACAGGCCCCACCCACGACCGCTGATAAACTGTCCCGTATTAGCATATTCCTGCCCTTAGCCAGTACACTGTCCACCATTTTCTCCGCACTCCACCAGCTGTAGCAACAACAATGTCTCTTAAGCGATGCAGGTGTTTTGTAGTTAGATGTAAAGGGGAACATAAGAGTCTTCATTTTCTCCCGACATCATTATAGCGACATATTTGTGTTTGCGCTGAGGGGAGCTTAAAAGGTTTCTACATGTTTTTGCAACGTTGAGTGATGTATCACACACATCCTTTCGTAAACAAAGTGTAGGGAGAATGTAAATAAGAGATTCATTGTGCAGTGTAGAGAGCTTCATTGATTATAATGGAGCTTTGTGAGATTGCGATGAACTAAGATGAGTGACAGCTTTTAATGATTTTTAAGGGAGTTTGTAAATGAGATATTGATTTAATACAACAGGTAAATAAACAAGAAGTGACTTAAATTCTCTGACTATAACAGACTATAACACTATTATAGTCTATATATAACACTATAGATTTTGCTCTATTTCGTTATCAAAAATAGTTTGAAACAAGTCACAACTGAGCAGCTGCGCATTTTTATTTAAGCACAGTGGCGTTTTGTTTATGAATGAATGTGCGTTTTTAAACAAATCTAGTGAGTCAACGGTTACATTTTCCATTCATAAAAACAGTCACTTGCTTTATTCCTGAATGAATCGGCCATTCGAATGAATCAGATGAAAGAATGATTCAGTAATTAAATCAGCAACTTGCCGCCACCTACTGCCAATTTTAGTTTCATTTTTAAAGTACATTTTTAGTTATTTAATCATTTAATATTTCTATATTAAAAATGTAAATTTTAAACATTAATATCAACATGAATTTATGAATTTGATTGCACTCATGCCACCTCTAAGCCTCATTAAACATGAAAATACACCTACAAGCCACCTTTGTGTTCTTCTGTGCAGAGTCTGTAGTACTGCACTTTAAGGAGTCAAATATCACTTCGTAATGGGATGGCTAATTTTATTGATTAGAAGGTGCTCTTAAAATTTTGACTGTGCTGCTAAATGTTTTAAGTGAGGAGCACAAGTGCTCCTAAAAAGAAAAGTAAGCGTAGAGCCCTGGATTAGTTTAGTTTTTGTTGGTAACGTGCCATGGAATACACAAAAAAATGGAAGAGAGGGGCGGAGTGAGCAGTAGCTCATTATTATTTAAAGCAACATGCACCGCAACAGCTTTACAAAGTAAAAAGTGTTGTTTTACATAACCATTGAGGAATTTTAACCAAAGTATGTTGCAGACACTTCATTAAGACCCTAAAAAATCATAAAAAATGAGCATCTGATGTCCCCTTTAAAGATGGAAGGATGGAGTATTGAGAGTTAAAGGCGTAGTTCATCTAAAAATTCAAATTGTTGTGCCATTCTAAACTGTCTGGCTTTAGACATCTTTAGACATCTTAAACTAGCCTATTGTGACACTGTTTGATGTCATGATTCACTCATAATTTTCACCCCCAGTGAGTCAGATCAATCTGGTTCATAAACAAATCATTCAAACCATTTTTATATACTGATTCATTGATAAAATCTGACTCAAAAGAATGACTCCTTAATTGGTTATGACACTGATGACATGATTAATTCATGACGTTAATACTTCACTTGTTAACACAGCATTATTGAATGGCTTCAGACAAGTTGAAATATAGCACATAACTATAATTGTAATTATGTAGAAAAAATGAAATTAATGTGGGTGAGTAAGTCGCAACTAAATTTAATTTTTGAGTGAACGGAACAAGCTTGTTTTAAGGTACGCATGTTCTCTGTTGGCTGTTGTTAAACTTGGGATGAATCATATAGGCCTGATTCCTATAGATGTCAATCTGTGTCCCTTTCTATTTCTCTGTTTCATTCAGTCACCATTTCACTCCTTTTCTTTGAAAGCTTTTGAGAGTTTTCTTGACCTCTCGCCAGCAAAGATCAGCTTTTGAGGTCTTTACTTGATGTATGAGAGCCATATGGTCTGGCAGCTCGACCTTCTCTCTGACATTTTGTCTTATTTGTTTCTGCTCTCCTGATCTCTGACCTCATGTGTATACTGACCAACTCTAAGCAATGCTTGTTTGGTAGAAATCAAGAAATTCTGAGTCTCCCTCAAGTCCTCACACTAGTTGATGATAGGCAGCACGCTGTGAATTGGCTACAATCTGGGCTTTTTATTATCTTAAAACATAAAAGAGCGACAAGCTTCTGTCTTGTAGTGTGCGCTTTGCTTTACCAAGATTCCAAGCCAGCAGAGCAGTAGATACCTATTTATGCTTTCTCTCTCTATCTGCCTTTCTTTTCCTCACCTTTTTTTTCTTTCCAATTTTCTAAGGTGTTGGTCAGCCCTTGGCAGTGGACTGGAGTAAAGTGTTTGTGTCTGTGGTGTGCTGCTTAGATGCTGATACAAGCCTCCATCCTGGCACATTTTTTTTTTCTCATCGTCTTGTCACTAAATCCATTCGCAAACAGCCACAGGGTGCAATATAGAAAGCATTTCATCATTTGTGACTTCGAATGGGATTGACTCCAAACTTTGATCCAGCAGCTAATTGTCAGCTTTACAGCAGAGATAATGCAGGGAGAGAGAGACTATAGTTGCTCAAAGAAGTAAACTTTAAAATCAAGTGGCATTTATTGCATTTAATTGCATTTTAAAATGTAATTATTTATTACATTTTATTAAACGTTTGCAGTATGAACTACAACTGTGGTTTCTCTGCCAGAGCACTTGAAGCAGACACACTATTAGTGTTATTCTGTTACCATTTAATATTTTATACTACTATATATATGAGTGTATTAAATAGTATTTATTAATATTTTGAATTAGCGTTTACTTTTTCATTTTTAATTGTAATGTTTAAAAATTTAGCTTTTTTCAATTTTTTGTTAAATTAGTTGGCATGACATTTATATATTTAAGTTTTCATCTAATATTTATGTTTTATTTCGGCTATTTCAATTTGAAATTAATTGTTTTAGTTAACAATAAAAACACTGCTCACTTCATACATCTACTAAAAATCACCTTGCCTGAGAAAAGATTTCAGATGCTGTTTAATTTGATATTTTGCCCCTTATGGAATGACATTGAATAGGAAAAAAAAAAAGGTAATTGCAACTTTTTATCTCACAATTCAGACTTTTTCTCGCAATTCTGACTTTTTTTCTCAGAATTGCATGATTCAAACTCACCTTTGTAAGTTTTAAAGTCAGAATTGCGAGATATGAACTCGGATTTGCGAAAAAATTTTGAAAAGTCAGAATTGTGAGATATAAACTTTCTGAAAAAATTCTGAAAACATATCAATCTTTTTTCCCTTCAGAATTGGACTTTATAGCACAAAATTGCGAGTTTGTACCTCACAATTCTGAGAAAATGTCAGAATTGCAAGAAAAGTCAGAAGAAAAGTTTATATCCTGCTATTCAGACTTTATAACTCACAATTGTGAATTTATATCATGCAATTCTAAGAAAAAAAGTCAGAAATGTGAGTTATCTTGCAATTCTTGCAATTCTGACTTAACAACTTGCAATTACGAGTTTGTATTATGCAATTCTGAAAAAAAAGATGTAAACTTGCAACAGTGAGAAAAAAGTCATAATTGCAAAATATAAACCCATATTTGCGAGGAAAAGGTCAGAATTTTGACTTTAGAATTTACAACTAAGAGTTTATATCATGCAATTCTGAGGGGAACAAAGTCAGAAATGTGAGTTATCTCGCAATTCTGACTTCATTTCTCAGAACTGCGAGTTTATATCTTGCAATTCTGAAAAAAAAAGTCAGAATTGTAAGTTTGTATTACACAGTTTTTAGAAAAAGAAGATGTAAACTCGCAATTGCGTGAAAATTAGTCTGAATTGTGAGATATAAACTCACATTTGCTAGAAAAGTCAGAATTCTGACCTGCAAGTTTATATCCCGCTATTCAGACTTTATAACTCACAACTGTGAAGTTATATCATGCAATTTTGAGAAAAAGTCTGAAATGTGAGTTATCTCACATTACACTTTACAACTTGCAATTGCGAGTTTAAATCTAACAGTTCTGAGAAAAAAGTCAAAATTGCAAGTCCGTATTACGCAATTCTGAGAAAAAAAGATGTAAACTCGCAATTGCGAGAAAATTAGTCAGAATTGTGAGAATTGAGAATTCTGACTTTATTTCTTGCAGTCACAAGTTTATATCCTGTTGTTCTTACTTTATAACTCACAATTGCGAGTTTATATGATGCAGTTCTAAGAAAAAAAGTCAGAACTGCGAGTTTACATCTCGCAATTCTGACTTTACAACCTGCAATTTCGTGTTTAAATTTTACAATTCTGAGAAAAAAAAGATGTAAACTTGAGGAAAAAAAAATCAAAAGTGTAAGAAAAAGTCAGTTGTTGTTGTTTTGTTTGTTTTTTTCAGTGGCAGAAACTTGCTTCCCATACATTCATGGATTTTTAAGTGTGACTTAAGTGTCCAAAACCATTTTGCACTCAATGTATAAGGGTTCTTTTCTTCGTACGGGTTGTGAAGATGAGGCCAAAAGAGCAGATGTTCTGGACAGATGTGACCATTGCTGTATGTGCTCTTCTGAATTTGCATTAAATGGGCGCGCTGTGCCTCTTCTCTCCTTCCTCCGCCGTCTCGGCCGAGGTGAGGCAACTTATTAACCTTTCTGAAGCCATGGGCATCTGACGGATTGAAAGCACACTTTTGGCTCGGCGTGTTAATACAAATTAACCTCACACGATTGATATGCCTTGATTCAATTTTAATCACATTTCACACCGTCATCGTCAGAGCGCTCGTGTACTTCAGCCAACACCGCCTTGTATTACATTTTCTCATCAGTTCTCTGATATTTGATTAGAGACATTGGCATGACACGGTGGAGTCACAGCACCTTCCAGTTAAACTCCCCATCCCCCGTTTTATCGTATGTGTAGTTCACTCACTGTTGGTGAGTATATGTTGTGTGACATTATACGGACGAGGCCTTGAGGCGCACCAGCCCTCCTCCCCCTATAATAACAATCGAGTTGAATTGATTCGCCTGCATGCGCCTCAATGCCGTTTTTCCGCTGGCGTGCGGCATCGGCATCTCGTAACGTGTGTTTGCCATGTTGATGGCGGTGCTAATGGTCTATGTCATGTCAGAGAGAATGTTTGACGCCTTTCCCCCTCTTCCCGTGCTGAGGCTACTGAAGCATGTTTAACTCTCCCATAATGCCAGAGTCCATTAGTGGACCGATACATAACTATCACGCAGGTGCTCGGCAGTGATGGAGGGTCTCTCGGCCCACATGGCTATTTAAACCCATTCACTCTGTCTGAAATCCAGTCAAAACGCATCTCTCTCCCTTTCGCTGTCTCTATCTCTACGTTCTCGATCTTGTCTAAACCGACTAGCGCCGTAATTGACCGGAGGGGGAGAGAGTTCGGGCTCCCCTGCGGCACAATTAAAGAGCCCGCGGCTGGGGCCGGGCCCAGCTGCTAGTGGAGAGGGTCACCTGCCAGCCCATCACTCTGGTCCAGAAACCAAGCTGACTGCCACGACGCTGCAATATACTCAGCTCTTCCCAATGGCCTTTCCAACGTCTCTGGGCGGCCGTAGATTGGAAACGAAGAGCGAATTTGCTTGTGGTTGTAACCCCAGGTGTGTGCGAGCTGTGTGGCTGGGTTTCCATGGTGAGAGGTCAGCGGATGGCAAGCAGTAATGAGGGCTGGTCTCAAGCAGGGTGAGGCAGGGAGGAAGAGGTTATAAGAGGATGGGGGAGAGAGACCCTGAGCTCTGGAGTTAATTGTGTGAACATTAGCTGCAGACCCGTCTGGCTATTTTGGCACTGGGTAGTGGTAATATGGTGGGTGTTTTGGATGTGGAAGAGCCAAACGGTGGCACTGTAGACGACATGCTGTGATTGTACACATGCTGTTTGTGTATTTAAAGTGTTAAGTGGGTTAGATAGCCTGTATGTGGGTGAGTGTGTGACCGGGGCTGATTTAAAAATATATTAGTACACATTTATTCTGCCACTACTTTAGATAAAAATAAAATATACTTTAGATAAATCTCTTTTTGTGCATATGCTGCTGTTCAAAAGTTTTTTTTTTCTTATAATAATGTTGTGAAATAATATTGCAGTATAAAATAACTGTTTATACTTTAATATATATTAAAATGTAATTTATTCTTGTGATGGTAAAGCTGAATTTTCAGCAGCCATTACTTGCACTTCTTACATTTTGTGGAAACTGTGGTACATTCTTTTATTTTATTTTGTGGTACATTCTTCTATTTATTTTATTTTAAATGTAAATACACAACACAGTATTTTTTGGAAAAAAGAAATAAATAAAATAATTATAAATAATTATTAAAATTTAATGAAACCATTAAAATGCAATTGAGAAAATTAATGGAGAAAAGAAAATGTTGGTAAAAATAAAACTGAATTTGAGAAAGAAAAAAAAAACTTATTTTATAGGGCCTTAGATCCATTTTTAGTTTTTAATTTCATCATTTCGAATAATTAGACATGCTTTTTGATTGATAAAATTTAATTTAATAATTAAAACAGAGTCTGGAAAAATTAAAATGACCAAAAAAAAAAAAAAAAAATAAATAAAAAAACAGAATCCAGAAAAAATTAAAATGATTAAAAAAAAAAAAGAATTTAGTAAAAAATAAAATTACATTTGGGAAACATTAAAACGGAATTTATAGGGCCCTAGAAAACTTTTGAATGGTGGCTTGGGGAAAAATTTTAAGAAATATATTTTATTTTATTTTATTTTATTTTATTTTATTTTATTTTATTTTATTTTTTTATTTTGTTTTATTTTGTTTTATTTTTCATTGCTGTGTTATCTTCTTATGTTGTCATTGTCAGATGTATGAACAAATCAATTCGAGACCCTGAATATAACACTAATTTAGAGATGTTTTCTTTTCTTTTATTATTTTAGAATTTTATGTATTTTATTTATTTATTTATTTTTTATTTATTTTTGACTTGTGAGTTGTTTTACCACCTACTAAAATATGGTACTAAAATATAATAAACCTTATATAAACACTTTTTTTTCTTTCCACCAGTTGCGATTCAATCATGGTGCATCACACCTATATCATGCTGTATGTTGTGTCTGCCGATACTCATTGGTTTGTCTATGTGTTTAAATGATGTTGTTTGTTTAAACTGCATTACATTAAGCTATGTCAATTATTCATCCTTAGATCTACACATTAGTATCCGACGTGCACATGTGTTATGCATATCCATATATGATAATGTGTCAGTGAACTTCTGCGTGTCTGTTTGCATGTGTGTTTGTGTTAATGAATGCTCCTGGTGGTGTGTAATTAACACAACAGCAAATGTCCCCACAGGGTGAGATTAACGCTGAATGCATGAGACACAATGTAACCCAGGAGAGTAGAGGATAGCGCCGCCTCGCTTCCCAGGGCTTCCTGGGTCTTGCCGCTGTCCCCTCAGATTATTCCGCACCCCTGTCGCACTGATAGCTGCCTGTCTGACTCCCCTCTCCACCCCTCTGGTCCAGTTGCCCATCGTATCATGGTTCAACACTCACAAGCACATGCTGCTTTGTGACTGGTAGAATGCCAGCATGGGCTGGTAGCCATCCCTCGTATATATTATGGGACAAAACTAAACCGTAATACCCAGAAATGATCTGGCTCTGGCAGATGGGATTGTTAATCAATAACTCCAAGATTTTGGCAAATTATGATGCATTTCTCTGGTGAGGCTTGTTTTAAATGCATTTAGGGTTGTGAAACATGCTTCTTTCTGTGGCTGATGCTGATACAATTGCTACAGAGTTTTAGTGCGTTCAGAGTTCTTTTATGGATCTTTTTTTTTTTTCAAAATCAAAATGTCATTGTTTGCATTAATGATGCAGTATATTTACTGTAAGTTAATTTAGAGTTATGTCCTCCACACGTTGATCAGATTAAAAAAAAAAAAAAGTGCATATATAGATACTAAGAGGATGCTGTTAGCCATCAAGGTTATCTAGGTGTGGGATATGGAATATAATATTTACGTGGAATATTCCTCATGCCAAAAAAAAAAAAGAGCCACAAAATCACAATGCGCCCCCACGGTTTTATGACAGGTGACTTTTTAGAGAAACTGAGACTAGCTGGAGACCAGCGAAGCTGTGAGTGACGCAATAACTTGTGCTGTTTATCACCATTGTCCATGAAAAAAATGGAAAATATATATATATTTTTTTTATTTAAAGTTAATTTAATTTGATTTCTGTTATATCTGAATCTGCTGTTATTTCTGAATCTATCACTAATTGTAATGATTTATTTTATTTTATTTTATTTTATTTTATTTTATTTTATTTTATTTTATTTTATTTTATTTATTTTATTGCTGTGTTATGTTCTTGTATTGTCATTGTCAGGTGTATGAACACAGTCATTTCGGGACCCTGGATCCATCACTAATTTAGAGATTTATTTTATTTTATTTTATTTTATTTTATTTTATTTTATTTTATTTTATTTTATTTTATTTTATTTTATTTTATTTTATTTTATTTTATTTTATTTTATTTTGTCAGTTGTATAAACAAGTTAATCCGAGACCCTGAATCTATCACTATTTGTTTTATTTTATTTTATTTTATTTTATTTTATTTTATTTTGTCATTGTCAGGGGTATAAACAAGTTAATCTGAGACCCTGAATCTATCACTAATTGTAATTATTTTATTTTATTTTATTTTATTTTATTTTATTTTATTTTATTTTATTGCTGTGTTGTGTTCTTATGTTTTCATTGACAGATGTATGAACAAGTTATTTTAGATCCCTGCATCTATTTATTTTATTTTATTTTTATTTTATTTTATTTTATTTTATTTTATTTTATTTTATTTTATTTTATTTTATTTTATTTTATTATTTTGTTTTATTTTATTTTATAATTTTTTTATTGCTGTGTTATGTTCTTATGTTGTCATTGTCAGGTGTATGAACAAGCTAATTTGGGATACTAAATCTCTCACTAATTTAGAGTTTTGAATTTTGATATCTAGTTGAAGTTGTTGCCATGGGAAAATGCGTAGACAAAGTTTGTGTCAGTGTTATTTGCAGTAAAGACATTTGAACATTAGTGCAAGAGTAAGTGCTAATGGAGGGCCAGGCTACAGACAACTGTTATTAAGAGTTATGCCCTTTTTTTCCAAATGCATTTAATATACATGCTTATTATTAAGCTATCATTATACCTTACCCAAAATCGCTTTTGTGTGCCACACCTCCATTTTGTAAGTGTGAGAGCGCAAGAAGGTGATTGAAAGTTTTTAGTGAGCAGCTGATAGATGTAGCTTGTGTTATTTTTAAATGAATTAATCACTATGACCTCTCACATTGATATATAAGAAATAATAGAAGGGTTAAGCCAACTGTGTGAATGTGTAAGAGACAGAAAGAAAAAGAGAGACAAACCCAGACAAAGTCGCTCACTCTACCTCCAGGCTTGACCACGTGTTGACCCTTTTCTTCTGGGGGGCTGTGCTGTGATTGGCCATTCAGACAGCAGTGTGAGAGCTTTCACGCTCTCCGCTGGTCCACGACACTTGTTTGTCATGAGCGCGAACTGTGTGACGCGCTCCACTAACACACACCATTCCACTCGCACGAACACACACGCATCAGCTGTGCACGCACCTGTCCCCATGGCAACCAGCCTTTACTAGTCTTTGAGCTGAAACTGAATGCCACAAGTGTGTGCGTTCGTTCGCGTGTGTGCCGCTGTCGAGGGGTGTAGGAGGTATCGAGCTAAAATGGAAGCTTGCCTGGTGGTTGCAGCATAGCTTTTGGTTCAGAGAGTGCAAGGTCGGGTTCAGATGTTAAGGTGAATCTTACATATCAGTAGACACACATATGAAACATAAAAACTCTTTGGATGAAGTATGATTTTTTAAATAGCATATCGACTTGCTTTTCCAGAGTTATTGTTTCACAGAATAGTGCTTTACAGAAAGTTGGTATGAGTCAGTTTCGTTGAGTTGTTGTTCGATAACCAACTAGTTTGTTTGGTTATCTAGATTATTTTTATAATATATTTTAGATTCTATAAAGTAATGGTCTCTGATGTCGTGTCAGGTGTTTTCCAACTACTTCAGGCATTATAGGAGAAAACTCTGTTATTTTGGAAAATGAAGATTTTAAAAAGTATTGAATAAAAGGGTGAGAAAAAGCAATTGTTTTACTTCAGTGAAAAGTTAGATTTTTGTAATTTTCTGAATAAAAGATCAAATGGATTAAGAATACAGATTTATTTTATTATTTTTTTTTTTTTTCACATTTACCACGGAAGTCAATAATTCTGGCCGCAACTGTATAAATATATACATATGAAGAGTTTATTTGCAAAAACAGATAACTTTTACATTTCAGAAGTCATGTTTTTTATTATGTTGTCATGTTTTTATTGTTTATTATATTATATAATTATAATTATAATTATAATTATGTTGTGTTAGTTAGCTTTGTTTTTTAGTTATTTTTATTTTATATCAAAATAACCCAACTGCTGTTTGAGATTAATTGGAATGTACAATCAAAAAACATTTTTTAAAATCTGTTTTTGCAAATAAACTCTTCATATATACATATATACATATATACACACACACTTTCTGTCTCTGTACTGGTCAAATGTTTGGTTGAAATAATATTTTTTTTTCCTTCTTTCTTTCTTTTTTCACTAAAGCTGCAAACAAAAGCAACTACAGTAAAAACAGTGGTATTTTGAGTTATTACAAATTAAACTTTCTGTGATGTCAGCTGAATTTTTAACAGTTGTTACTTCAGACTTTATTTATCTTATTTTTCAATGTAATTAATTTTTCACGTTTTTCCTGCTAAATATTTTTGTGTAGTGTGTAAAATAAAAAGCATGATTTAAAATATAAATCTTGTTAATTATAGGTGTTGTTACAGTCACTTCTGATGAATTTAAATTATGCATTGATTTAATTTGTTAATGTATCACTGTTTTCACAAAAATATTAAGCAGAGCAACTGTTTCCAGCATTAAGAAATATTTCTAGAGTACCAAATCAGCATATTAGAAGGATTTCTGAATGATCATGTTTGCTCTATTACATATGTATGGGCAGTTTCTGAGGATTGTTGATGAATTATTGTTGATTTTCTGGAAGTTACAGAGTTTAGGGGTCATTCCACTAAATCAGTGCATTTTGCGTCCCTAAGAAATAATCAAACATAGATTTAATATATATAACAAATAAAAGTGCAATTTAAAACATAACAACACTATGATTTCATACATATTACAGTATATATTAATCCATATTCTATGCTGCCAAGAGTTCGTTTTTGGCCTGTCCCTCACTATGATTTTTCTTTTTCAGCATGACGTTTAATTTGCAAAATGATATAAAAATCACATTTGAATATTGTTCTAAATATAGTCTCATTGTTAAGCAGTGTTTTTGGCTTAAGTATGCATTTTTTCAATAAAATATCATTTTATTGGTGTCCCTCGATTTCATGCCAGCCCTGTTGCACTCATCAAAAAACCCTTGTAAAATATACATTCAAGTCATTTCTAGCAGGTTACATCATCTCTCAAACAGGATTCCAACACTTAAAACGCAAGCATGTTTCTCTCACTCTATAATATTCTATTTTTGATGATTTATGTGGCTTGACTGAGGAGAGCCGTCGTGCAATGTCAATACTTTTACCATTTTTAAAATGTATATGTAAACAGTTATTTCTTACATTTAATGTAATCAATGTCCACAAGTAAAATCCTTTCAGAGTGTACAATATGTGCTTTTGCAAACTTGACTTGACTAGCAATTGGCAAATTTGTTTAAAATCATCAAACCTGTTACTTTTTAGAGTAACAGGTTTTGACGTGGGTAACAGGGATGACATTAATTAGTTTTTAAAGGTTGTCTGTGTAAAATTCAAACATTTTTAAGGTCACGCTCGTTATATTATTGAGCCAATTACCTTTATCATTCAGTGACATATGAGTTCTAACGCTTGTGTCAGTAACAGGGTTGACAAAAATACCGAAACACGAGGTGTAAAAATAGTCATAAAATAATAAATTACATAGCCGTATAATTTCTTGTCATTTTAAGGTGTCTTCATTTCATGCATATTTAAAAAATATTGATGAAACTTATTTTATTTTTCACATTTTCCAAGTGAAAAAAGGCCCAGATTTCATGGAATGACCTCTAGGTGCTTCACTGAGTGTCTATAAAATCCCTTAAAATGCAGCTTCTCCAACTTTGTGAACATGACCTGAAGCTAGGCAAATTATACTGGACTTCCATAAAACCGACTAGTCATTCAACCTACTGACTTATCGATTTGAAGAGTTTTGCGCATCCCTAACAGGAACGCAGTTTTGAATCACCAAATCCTCACAGCACCTAACCCACACAGTTAATTTGTGCATCTCTACACCCTGTGGTTCCTGCAGGTGGTTGTTTTGAGTGGCTCCAGTGGGTGGCGCTCTTGAACAGGGGCAGGGTTTTTGATTACGCTTCAGGCTCGAGCTCGGTATGTACATACACTCCTGTGTGGCTGCATTTGCTCTGGCCGTTGGCCAGCTTCCGCTCTCATTGTTCTGTCTGTTATAATTAAGGAAGCCCTATGGTGAGGCACGAGAGTGCGAGAGCAGCGTGGCTGGATGGGCCGTGGCGATAATGGGAATAAAGCTTGATTTCAAGCTTGCGTGGTTTGAACAAATCTGCTCTCTTACAAATTGGGCGAAATTAATTGAGTGCATTATCAGAAATGTGAATAGTTCCTTGCCAGCAATTACACAATTCAGCTGCAACGGTAGGTGACGGCGACAGATTGATAGCGGCAGGTTAAGTGAACGAGAGGTGCTTGGACGTGACCGCATCTTCGCTGTCTGTAAAGGTCCCTGAACATGGAGATGATGATTTCTTTCAGCCTTCTGTGCAGCGCATGGGGAGGGTGTCTCGTCTGCATTAACACTTTCTTTTCGCAGTCACATGTTGTCGATACACTGCTGTCTGCGTCTCCCCGGGCTGCTGTGACTTGTCCCTGCTGTTACATAGGTGAAAGTGCAAATGGCCCAGATTTTAAGCTCTAGTGACACACTTGATAGAATGACTCCTTTTAGGACTGCCTCTGTGGGACTGCTTTTAGTCAACGGGTGTCTTGAACTGAAGGAAGGGTGGAACTGTTTAGTGTGTTTTTTTTTGCGTATTGGTACAAATGTTTAAGGGGGGGTTGGGCATTAATGTGTGCTTGTGTGTTACATGTTCCTAAGAAAGCTCAGGGGTCATGACCTCTAACCTTTTTCTTTATAGCTTCTGACCTGACCCTCTCAGTATGAGATAACTCAGTCCTGTTTTTCCCTGCATTTCTTTGTTATACTCTCTGTTCTGATTGTATTTTTTTTTCTTTTTTCTCTGTTATTTGATATTTCACTTCACAGAGAATTACCTGTCGTGTGTACTGAAATATTTATGTGAGACATACAACCTGCAGTAGTCTGTCTTGCTCCCCCTGTCTTTGTATTCCTTTTTCCCCTCATTCTTTGACTCTCTCTCTCTCTCTCTCTCTCTGTCTTTTCAAGTATTTTACTGGCATGATTAATAATAATAATAATAATAATAATAATAATAATTGTAATATTTTTTGGTTAATATTAATTTTGTCCAGATTTTTTGACACATCTTTAATGCTTTAGCTGGAAAAAAAATAAAGTAAAATTATTAAATTAAATTAAATTAAATAAATAAAATGATATATGACTACAATAAAGATATGTATTTTTTGTTTTGATTTAAAAGGTTTTACACAAATAAATTAACATTTAAGTTGTTAAATTCATCTGTAATGATGACTGAAAACATTAGTTGCCAAAATAATTGCTTATTTTACATGCAGCGTGTGTATTTTTTTTCCCCAAATCTTCAAAAAACTGACAAAGAAATGCTAATAAATACAATAACAGCACAAATAAAATATAAATAAATAAATATAATTATGTAATACAGTAATGAACATATTTTTGTCCTTGTAAATAAATTAAATTAAATTAAATTAAATTAAATTAAATTATACAAAAATCAAATATTCCTATGAGCTGTTGACTATGCTGTTGAAGTATATTATTAGCCAAAGAAAAATGCGGTAAGACTTTACAATAAAGTTCATTATACATTAGTTAACTACATTATTTAACATAAACTAAGAATGAACAATACATCTACAGCATTTATTAATCTTATTAATTTCAGCTTTATGATGTCAATTTAATGTAAACTTTGTATTTGTTATCATTAGTTAATGTACTGTGAACTACCATGAATAAACAATGATCGACTGTATTTTTATTAAATAACATTAACAAAAAAAATAAATAAATAGTGTAAATAAATGTATTGTTTATGGAGAACCAAACCTGCATAAATTAAAATGTATTTTAATTAGTTTAGTATAAGACTTTTGCGTGAGCTCTCAACCAATCATGCACCGGAGCTCCGCAAGGACCACCTCCCTCATTTCCATGTTGCACTCAAGAAAAAAAAAAAAAAAAAAAAAAAAAAAAAAATATATATATATATATATATGTGTGTGTGTGTATATATAGATAGATAGATAAATAGATATAGATATATAAAATATAAAATAAATGTTAATAAATTTATTTAAAAATAAAGAAATAAATACATAAATAAATTAATTAAAATAGTATAAAAAATAGATTAAATAAGTACAGTAAAATGTAAAAATAAATGTAAAAAAATAAAACGTAGTAAAAAATATAATAAAAAATAATTCAGGATTAAATTCTATTACAAATGAACTATTTTGGTATTTATCAAGTCATTTCTTTCTTTTTTCTTTCTAATTTCTGCAGGTTTGGTCCTGTATTCCCATATTCATTGTTCATTCATGTCAGTTAATACATGAACTAATGTTACAAATACCATCTTATTGTAAAGTGTTACCGTAAACTTTATAACTATTTTACAGTACACGCACTGGGACGCACATCCAACAAATGCAAATACAAAATAACCGAATGTACCTTTAAGAATATTCAGTTGTACAAATATATCCAGCAGCTAATGAATATGCTGATCAAAACACTGTTTGGCTTTTGTGCACATAATAATGAATGCACAACATCCTTCTTGCAGAAGTACTTACATTTGACACTTTTCTGTCTCCCTCCTCTCTCTCTCTGATTGTCTGCCCATATATTCTCCATCAGAGCATGTGATTAATGATTGATAAATGGCTATCATTACCCTCATAATGAACTGGACTTAATGTTACCGCAGGAGTGTCTGCGCTTTATAGCCGGGTGGTACAGCGTGTTCATAACTCACCCCAGACTTGTCCTCTATCGTAAGGCGTGTCTGAGTCTCATTGGAGAGAGAGGGAGGGGGAGATAGTATATTGTGTCTGATCCTGTGAGGTGATAGCTTGTCAGTCAGTGTGTATTGGAGAGCTCTCTCAGACTGTGCGCTGATGAGGGTTTTTGGCCGTCACACCGCACAGCCAGCCTATTTGACTCTACCTTATTGATCCGTGCCTGAGAGCTATCTTCTGCTACTGCAACGCTCACGCTTGCCGTGTGTGAGTGTATTTATATCCACATATGCCTAGTTATTACCGGCCGCAGCTTTTTGGGGTCCCACGGCGCGGTGTGTACTTAAAGCACGCATAAATGATGCAGTTACGGCTGTGTGCTTTTTGTTTCGTTTTTTTAGTAATAACACACAGCAGAGACCAAAGAAACTATTTAAACCGCCACACGCCTAAGAATATATTTACATCACAATGTATATGTTTCACTTATTTATTCTGTTGATTTTCAGTAGCACAAAGACTCCAGGTGTGACCTCTTATATATTTAGACAGTAGGGGGCACTCAGACCTCAGTAACGTTTCCTGCGCTCGTGCTTTGTAATGGTGGGGGGGTGCATTTCCTTTGTGCGTCTTCTGCATGGTGCACTACTTGCACTCACACAGGACTATTTAATATTACCTTCCTTCCCCCTTCCCGGGAATGTAAACATCACCGAGAGAGTAATTTATAGGTGACGACAGCCACAAATGCTTCTAAACGACGAGTGAACTGTTAGATTGAGAATCAATTATGTGTCATTTTAGTTCTTTTTTTTTGGCCTTATTCCAAAGTATTAATTTTCACACATTTGATGTCCCCGAGGAGGGTATGTATTTCAATACCAGGGGCGATGTGGTCTTTGGCTGGTAATGGTGTCTGTCAGTACTGCTTTAACATTTTCCCAGGAGTGCGCACTGCCTCGCCGTCGTGTAACGTTAGATGTCGCTCAGAAGATTAAACGAGTTTGGCGATGGATTTGTGCCAGATTCTTTATGCGGAGGGACTGTTCACAAACAAGCTGTGGAGGAAAGGTCAACAGCGTTCTTTCGAATTCCATTGCTGTATTTGTCTCAGTCTGACAATAAGAAAATATAGGGAAACAGTGACTGATATTGTAAATTAACTTATTGATCATTATGGTAAACATGTATGCAATATATATTATGGCAATGGTATGGTATTATTATTATTATTATTATTATGTTTATTTATTTTTTTTATTTTCTGGGCTGCAATCAAGGCCCAGTTTAAGATTTATTTTTTTTAAAATACATTTAAAAAGGCCTAATTTATTTGATTAAAAATACAGAAAAAACAGTAATGTTATGAAATATTATTGCAATTTAAAATAGTGGTTTTCTAATGTAATGAAAAGCTGAATTTTCAGGATCATTACTCCAGTCTGGGATTAGTAAGATTTTTTTTTAAAGAAGTATTTTCTGCTCATCAAGGCTGCTTTTATTTTATTATAAATACAGAAGAAACATTAATATTGTTAAATATTATTATAATTTAAAATAGTGGTTTTCTATTTTAATATACTTAAAAATAGAATTTATTCCTGCAATGAAAAGCTGAATTTTTTAGCATCATTACTCCAGTCTGGGATCAGTAAGATTTTTAATGTTTTTTTTTTTTTTTTTTTTTTTTTTGGCATTTATTTGATTAAAAATACAGAAAAAACAGTAATATTCTGAAATATCAATGCAAATTAAAATAGTGGTTTTCTATTTTAATATACTTAAAAATAGAATGTATTCCTGTAATGAAATGCTGAATTTCCAGCATTATTCTTCTGTATGGGATCAGTAAGACTTTTAATTTTTTTTTTTTTAAAGAAGACTTTTCTGCTCATCAAGGCTGCGTTTTTTTTATTAAAAATATATTAAAAAAAAAAAAAAAAAACAGTAATACTGTGAAATGTTATTACAATTTAAAATAGTGGTTTTCTATTTTAATATACTTAAAAATAGAATTTATTCCTGTAATGAAAAGCTGAATTTTCAGCATCATTTCTCCAGTCTGGGATCAGTAAGATTTTTAATGTTTTTTTTTTTGTTTTTTTTTTTTGCATTTATTTGATTAAAAATATATATTAAAAAAAACAGTAATTTTGTGAAATATTATTACAATTTAAAATAATGATTTTCTATTTTAATATGCTTTAAAATAGAATTGATTCCTGTAATGAAAAGCTGAATTTTCAGCATCATTACTCCAGTTTGGGATCAGTAAGATCTTTAATGTTTTTTAAGAAGCCTTTTCTGCTCATCAAGGCTGCATTTATTGGATTAAAAATACAGAAAAACAGTAATATTGTGAAATATTATTGCAATTTTAAATAGTGAGTTTCTATTTTAATAAACTTTAAAATTATTTTTATTTATTGTTTTAAATTGCAATAATATGTGCAATAATATTTTGTAGTTTTGATCAAATAATTGGAACTTTAATGAACGTAGGAATGCTGATACGTTATATAATAATGGTTTGTAACCAAACTTCTATAATGGCGCGGTGAATTATAAATAAGCTATTAAGTAAAAAAATAACTTAGTTGTTTATAGTAAACAGAGTGGTGGAGAACAAAGTATTTATTAGTCCAAGTTTGTCAAATGTTGCATTTCATCTAGCTGATGCGCACATGTTAAAAACATCCAAGACAGAATCACATTAGCATTAGATGTATCATTGTAGAGTAATCTGACAGAGTGCTGCATTGTAAGTAGAACATGCCACTCATTTCAATTAGTTTACCAGGCAGCTGTGATTGACATCTGAGAAGAGACTCATTCATTTCAGGATTTTCATTTTCTCTCCCTCAAACCTTAACCTAATTTTAGAAGATCTTCTATGTATCATCATTTATTGCCTTCTTTGTCTTATGCATCTTCCTTTCCTCATGCCCAAATTCCTCATTTATCTTAAGCCCGTTTGAGGTATCGGTTCCATTGTTTGGGGTTATTAAGAGCTCAGTAGTGTCTGTGGATGAGGAAAGCAGGCGGCTCGCGTAGCTCTTGGCTGTCTCGCACGTTGAACGCTGTGGGTGGCTGAAGACCAAGCCCACAGCACCCTGTCATAACATCCTCCTCTTAGACTCTCACCTCTCCTCCCCTCTTCTACACATGTCTGCGATGTGTCTGGATATATGAAGAGGAGGGATGCTGTCATGTTTGGCCACACCTGCCCTCAGAATTATACACCCCGAAAACACAAAGGTCTGTTATAGCTGCCGATGAACATTGTTGCGTGAGGTATTTATTGGAAATAATAATGTTCTTAATTGTAGTCTAGCTGAGGGAGTTGGGAGTTTGATCTGTAGTCCATTGTGGTTTGTTGATGTGGGGAGAAATTGTTCCCTTCAGCTTCTGTTCAGTGAGGTTTTTTTTCTTCGTCAGCAACACACACACACATAAGCGCCGATGAGACGTCAATAACCTGTAAAGGAAAATGCAAACCTGTCCAACATTGCCTCAGACAGGATTACAGCATCCTCACAGGAGAACTTAAAACAGATTTCCAGAGAAACGTGCAGGACGTTCCACTGACTTTATGACGGGCATATGCGAAATATCCAGCCCTGTCTGTCTATTAGAGAAATTTATACTGTTATAGACAGCTATATAATGTATTATTTCACATGTAACCTTCATCAAATCATTATGTGTTTGTGCGTGTGAGTATATAGATGTCAAAGACAGATTTAAGTGATCAAAAGTGGTAGTGAAGACTTTTGCATTGTTACCAAAAAAGTATACAAAAAAAAAAATAAAAAAAAAAAAAATAAAATAAAATAAAATAAAATAAAATAAAATAAAATAAAATAAAATAAAATAAAATAAAATAAAATACAATACAATAAAATAAAATAAAATAAAATAAAATAAAATAAAATAAAATAAAATAATCTGCTTATTAGAATGATGTCAAAGACACATTTAAATGATCAAAAGTGACAGTAAAGACTTTTGCATTGTTACCAAAAATAAATAAATAAATAAATAAATAAATAAATAAATAAAATAAAAGACTTTTGCACTGTTATCTAGAAATAAATAAATAAAATAGAATAAAAATAAATAAATAAATAAATAAAGGAATCAAAATAAAATAAAATGAAATAAGATATTAAAATAAGGCATATTAGAATGATATCAAAGACACATTTAAATGGTCAAAAATTACAGTAAAGACTTTTGTATTGTTACCAAAAAATAAATAAAATAAAATAAATCAGGATATTAAATTGATGTCAAAGACTTAAGATTTAAATGATCAAAAGTGGTAGTGAAGACTTTTGCATTGTTACCAAAAAAGTATATAAAATAAAATAACTAAAATAAACTAAAATAAAATAAACTAAAATAAAATAAAATAAAATAAAATAAAATAAAATAATCAGCTTATTAGAATAATGTCAAAGACACATTTAAATGATCAAAAGTGACAGTAAAGACTTTCGCATTGTTACCAAAAATAAATAAATAAATAAATAAATAAAATAAAAGACTTTTGCATTGTTACCTAAATAAATAGATAAATAAGTTAATTAATTAATTAAAAATAAAATAATCAGCCTGTTAGAGTGATTATTTAAATTATCTAAAGTGAAAGTAAAGACTTTTGCATTATCTACAGATAAATAAATAAAATAGAATAAAAATAAATAATAAATAAATAATAAAAAAGGCATATTAGAATGATATCAAAGACACATTTAAATTGTCAAAAGTTACAGTAAAGACTTTTGCATTGTTACCAAAAAAGAATGAATAAATAATAAAATAAAATAAAATAAAATAAAATAAATAATCAGAATATTAGAATGATGCTTTGTACCAAAAAATAAATAAATGAATAAAATAAAATAAAAAAAAAATGAATAAAAAATAAAATTTCTTGAGCACCAAATTAGCATATTAAAATGATTTCCGAAGGATCACGTGACACTGAAGACTGGACTGATGGCTCCTAAAAATCCAGCTTTGCCATAACAGTAAATAATTACATTTTTTAATGTAATATTATTTCAAAATTTACTGTATTTTTGATTAAATAAAGGCAGTCTTGGTGAGCACAAGAAACTTCTTTCACCAGACTTTAGAGTGGTAGCATATAATCCCTTAAAATAATAAATAATACTTGTATTAAATACTAGAAATTCAATAGAGTGCTGTAGCAAGTTCATTTAAAATGAGTTACATGCTTTTTTTTTTATAACAAAGACTATTACTTGAAAAAAACAACTGTGTAAAAATTAGCAGTTGGCTGCCCTGTTGTTTTTAAGTTTCTCACCTACAGTTACGCTAACGTCCCTATAATGAAAAAGCAGCCGCCGAAGGTGCTGATCATTTTATGTTACTGAAGGCTTCTGGTGGGATTTCCAATTAAGACACAATCTGCTATCTACTCAGATGACTAACAAGCACAACAAAGCAATGAAAAGACCCCATGGATTTCTTTATCAGACCACTTGAAATAACAGCCACCCTCTATATGATATACCGCCAATGTTGTTCCATGTTGTTTTTTATTATTCGGATGCAAGGCAGGTTTGTTTAATGACGAATCCATTAATGCAGGTTCCTCAATGCGACGTACTCTGCAGACAGGCCCCGTCCCTACTTTCCTATAGTTAGCGTGGTTGGTTTTCATGCGAACTGACGCACGAATCACAGAAGATCCTCAGATAATGAGGGATGCAGCAGCCCTTTCCGAACTGGAACAGACGTATAGACCACAATGCACCGCTCGGCTTACGTGACCTTCATTATCACACAAACCCAATTACAATGTGAAGAGGGCAAAGAAGAGGATTTAGAAAACAGAATCAAGGAGGGATAAAATATATTTATGCTTTTTCCTCCTTCGTAATTGGTTTCGATGGCAGGAAGACAATACGTGTGACCTCCGGTTGGGCAGCTGGCGAATGAAACCATCAGGAATGAGTCCCGTTTTCATTTTTTCTGGCTATTAAAGGCCTCCGCTACTCCAGATCCTGATAAAGTCAGGGTGGGCATTGTTTCACACGTGTGCCGTGTGTGTTTTCTTGAGCAGGTGTGATGGCAGTGTCTGTGGAGGGAGATATGGGTGTCCTCCAGAGCTGCTGGGGGGTGATAGGCACATGTACATAGAACCCATGCCAAATAAAGCAAAAGAAACAGGCCTTGCCGTAGGAGATGTGGCACTGCATGGAATTCCTCACTTTGCTACCACAACATCAAAAGAGAGACGGTTTGAGTGCTTTGTGTGTGTGTGTGTGTGTGTGTGTGTGTTTCCATCTGTTGGCACAATAGTAAATGCTTTGTGCTTTTTTTGTATACACACTATAAGACATGTTGTACTACTCAGAAGCGAGAAAGGTGTACTGTGACATAACGTCTCAGGTGTACTTAAGGCCTTTGTTTGCGGGCTGAAAAAAAGGTTAGTGTATCTTCAAAAACAATGAGCGTTCGTTTAATTAGGACCCCCTCTGTTCCCCGGTGAAAATCGTGCTTGTAATTTGACACCATTTTTAAATGTCACAAGCGAGTGGTGTGGTTTGAAACGAATGTTCATTATTTATTTTGTGTCATTGTGTCGGTCTCCATCTCACTCTGTGTGTACTTTTGTAATGGATGCCTGTGAAAACAGTGATGGAGGGGAAATGGCATGAATATATAAATGATTGAATGATTCAATGAGTTAATTAATGGGGAAACAATGCGGTTTCCGTATCGACGGCCAGCACGGCGACCCGGCGATCAGTCTTTTTTTAATACCGCTCCTGTCTAATGAAAGAAACGGGCGGTTGTGTGTGGGAGAGCTGAAACATTAGAGTCAATATCGCTCTTTGGTGATATTTACCGTGGATAAGTACTGTATGATTCACTTCAATGCATTACATACATAGAGGGGCAAGTACATTAGCTGCTCATAACTGTAAACATGTACAAACCATTAGTCGAGTTGTGCACTTTTCGCTTTGTGTTTGCGTTTGAGCTGGTGGAGCGGTGGTAAGCCCTGGGAATATTTGCTCAAAGGAAGGATTTACAGTGTTTGGTGCAACCCAAACAGCTTCTCTCTTTCCAGCAGAAGCAAGCTGGGATTGAGTTTTCTGTGATGTTTGCGTTTGGCCAATGGCGATGTTTCTTCACACACTAGGTCCTCAGACCCTAGACTGCCAGTTTTGATATGTTATCCGTGATCGTGTTTCTTCACTACGGCATAAATAAAACAGCTTTACAGAATTATGATAGAAAGCTGATTTTTGTTTTTATTTTTCTTGTCCAGTTTTTTTTAATGGGTAGTTTTAGTCTAATTCTGTCCAGTTTTGATGGCATGTTCTCTTTAGTATACATTGCCGTTCAAAAGTTTGGGATCAGTAAGATTTTTAATGTTTTTTAATGTTTTTCAAGGTTACATTTATTTGATTAAAAATACAGTAAAACAGTAATATTGTGAAATATTTTTACAATTTAAAATAACAGTGTTCTATTTCAATGTACGTTAAAATATAATTTATTTCAGTGATCAAACCTGAATTTTTAGGATCATTACTCCAGTCTTCAGTGTCACATGATCCTTCAGAAATCATTCTAATATGCTGATTTATTATCAAAATTAAAAACAGTTTTTGCTGCTTAATATTTTTTTTGGAACCTGTTCAGGATTCTTTGATAAATAAGTCAAAAAGAACAGAATTATTTAATATATATATATATATATATATATGTATTTTTTTTTTTTTGTAACAATATACATGTCCATGAGGTCAGTAAACATAGACACACACAAACAAACAATAAAAAAGAATACTTTTATTCAGCTAGGATGTGTTAAATTGATGAAAAGTGATAGTAAAGACTTAAATTGATAGAGAAAAAATCTGTTTAATAAATGTTGCTCTTTTTAACTTTTTATTCAGCAAAAAATCTAGAAAAAAAGTATCACAAAAAAAAAAAAAAAAAAAGCAGCATCAAATCGGCATATTAGAATGATTTCTGAAGAATTGTGTAATGGCTGATGCATGAAAGGAACAAATTACATTTTAAATATTAAAACAGAAAACCGTTATTTTAAATTGCAATTATATTTCACAATATTAGAGTTTTTTTCTGTATTATTCTAATATGCTGGTTTATTATAAATGTTGAAACTGTTTTAATATTAATATTTTTAATATTTAATATTTTATTAATATTTTATATTTTTTACAAAATATACTTTTTCAGGATTCTTTGGTAAAGAAAAAGTCTAAAAGAACTGAATTTATACAAAATAGAAATCTTTTGTAACAATCTACACAATCATGAGATCAGTACACACATAAAAAAAGAAAGAAAAAAGAATACTTTTATTCATCATGAATGTGTTCAATTGATAATAAAAGTCACAGTAAAGACTTACATTGTTAGAAAAACAAAACAATTTTTAATAAATACTGTTCTTTTTAACTTTGTATTCATCCAAAAAAAATCCATTAAAAAGTATAACGGTTTCCAAAAAAAAAAATGACGAATGAATGATTTCTGAAGGACTGACAATGAAGAATTGTGTAATGGCTGATGAAAATTCAGCTTTGCATGAGAGGAACAAATTGTATTTTAAAGAGCATTAAAATAGAAAACCATTACTTTAAATTGTAGTAATATTTCACATTATTTCCATTTTTTCTGTATTTTTAATCAAATAAATGCAGCCTTGGTGAGCATAAGAGACTTCTTAAAAAAAATAGATAAATAAATTAAAAATCTTACTGATTCAAACTTTTGAATGGCAGCGTGCATACACATTCGCTCAACAGGGAGATGAAGACCTGCTGTGAAGATTGACAAAGAAAATGACTTCATCAGTCTCACACTATTTATTTAAGTGTCCTTGAAGTTGCTGATCAAAACACGCAGTCAAAAGATGACATGTATTTTATTGACTAGTTACTGGTAAAATCATTTCAATTTTTTTTTCTCCCATAAAAACCACATTTTGGTTTTGACTCCTTTGTTTTGTATGGACGGGTGGCTACTGTGGTTGAGTCTGCGGACACTTCCAGAAATAATCTGTCTTTGCCTTTACTTCTCCAACTAGCATACAAACAGGCCACCCGCCAGAGTAAAGTGATCAATCGCACTTTACAGCCTCAAATATTTCATCATCCCTAACCCTGCCATTCACAGGACAGTGAGGTAGGCGTTTGGGGAGAAATAAAAATGTCCTGGAGTTACAGATCATTTATTTTCAGATAGACTACAGTAATATGAAAGAGTGTCGAAAAAGTTTTCTTAGTAGGCCTTTTCCCTTAGATGGTTTGGTGAGGAATCTCTGTAATGCCTGCCTGCAGTTAGTTTTCTTCTGTTATGAGGGACAAGTACTGAAACTGGACTAATTTCCATCCTGGTTCAGTCTGGGTTTGGTGTGTCTGGTGTCACGTAATCTAACCTTCTTTCTCTGTCTTTGATGTACCAGCATCCATCAGGTCTAGCCACTGTAACCGGGGAATGGCATGACCCCATGGCGGCACAGTGACACCAGGCCTTCAGTCTGAATTGTTTCCCCACACCTTCCCTCCAAAGTCAGAGGGACTTTGTTGAAATTTTAATGTCTCTGACCTAGATTCGGCATTGAAACGCCGCGTGTATATGTGTGTGCGAAAGTGTGTTGGTGTGTAGGTGCGTGCGGGTGTGATGTATGTCAGTCTTTCTGCTGTCAGCTGAGGAAACAGAGCTTCGATTGATGGAGTGGATAAGAGCGAGAGACACTATGTGAACAAAAGCTCATGTCTTGTATTTTTTTTTTTTTTTCTTCTCCATTGCTCATTTTTTTATTGGAAGAGAAGCAGTGGGGGTTGGAAAAAAAAGCTGTTGATAAATCCAAACATTTCTTTTGTTTCTTTTGGAGAGAGACATGCAAGTAGGTATTTTTTTTTTTTTTTGCAGAATAATTTGTTTTATACACACAAAACCCATTTTTACAGGGACACTCTGTCTGTGAAACTTTGTTAGGTAAGCAAAAAAAAAGTTTGACTTCCTCTGACAGTCATGCTGCAGCCCAGCATATAAAATAACAGCATATAAAATAATAAAGACTAAACTATTGGTTTTGTGTGCTCCATATCGGTTTGAATTTGTACCATTAGAAAGAGAACTTCTTAGTTTGTTTTAATAATATGAATAAGAATAGCATATGATTTTATTAATTATATGGTAGCATTTTACAATAAGGTTCCATTTGTTAACTATATTTAATGCATTAACTAATATTAACTAGCAGTATTTATTAGTCTGTTGATGTTCATTATTAAAAATACAACTGTTTGTTGTTATTCCATGTTAACAAATGTACCGTACCTTATTGTAAATTGTTACCTAATTATTTTTATTATTAAAAAGCAGGTCATATGGTTTTTTAAAGAGTACTAATGTTGTGTTAGAGTCCCCTACAACAGATTTAAATGCATCTCAGAAAACCCGAATTTTGTTTTTCAGAATATACATTTATACATAGAGTCATTTGTCGGTGATTTCAAAACAGTTCGTTCAATTCAGTTTTAAGCGTAATGTCTGTAAACCACTCCCTTACATAAGCCTACTCTGCTCTGATTGGTCAGCTGGCCAAGCCTGTTGCCATCTGTGTTGCCAAGTCCGCAGTTGTTTTTGATGTTGCGGGTAGAAGCGACCTTGATAACGTCATATTTAGCTCCTGGAATGCGAATTTACAAGGGGAACACAGAGAAAAAAACGTGTATTTTACACCCCGGAATGGGATTTTTAACAGGGGACCTCCCTCAAAATGCAATTGGATGGGTTTTGTTGTGAAAACCTGGCAACCCTGAGCATGTGCCTTTACATAAAACAGTAACATAATCCTCTAACCCGTTCTTAAAATAATGACATAAAAAGCGAAAGTTTAGCTGCTAAACTGTAAACTGTTAACAAAACAATAATTGTGGATATTATACAACGTAATTATAACAACGATAGTCTACGTTAATCGACACACTCTTAGAACATAGTGGGTTCACAGCGAATTATCAGAATTATTTCAGTAAGACAGTAATATCGTGGTTTACCTGGAAACTTAAAGCTGCACTAGGTAACATTATACATCATTAGCACAAAAAATATTTTGAGCATTTACTTGTAAATGTACGTATAACGTATCAGTTGTACTTACAGGTTGTGGTTCGGAGATGCTTGTTGGTCCAAATAAAGAAGAATAGAAGCCAAAGAAGATAAGCAATCCTCTGTTAAATGACGTGCACACAACAAAATGTTTGAATTGTATTGCTGTGGTATTGCTGTGGTATTATCTTTCGACAATGACAACAAAACAAACTTGCTTTCACAGCGCAGAACACAGTGTTTTCTTAACATGATGTAAACACACTAACGGAAGTGTCTGTGGGCAGGTCGGAGTGTTCGTATTTCACGGTTCGTATTATGCTAATACGTTACCCTGTGACGTAGATCGGTAACAGGCAGAATATTCTAAAATATTACAACTCATTAAGTCGATTCTGAGTCGACTCTTAATTTTGAGAGACAATATACACTTTTTTGATGAACGACTTTGAAGACTGTTTACATTGAAGCATAGCTACATTACAAATGGCAAAAAAAATATTTTGAAAACCCACATGAGCTACTTTTTAATTAATTTGAATATTATCATCAACAACAACAATAGTCATCATCATCAAAATGCAATGATTAATATTTCAAACGATCCTGCGAGAAAATACAAAAGAAACTTTGTTTTTCTAACCCTCAATTTTTCTTCCAGAAAAAGTATAGAAGTGCATCTGAAATTAATGAATTGATGGAGACTTGTTGCCATTTGTAATTTTGTTGTAGTTATTTTTACTGTGCTTGCTTTTGGCTTCTTTTGTCTCGATCATTAGGGTCTACTTGACCACAGCCATAAGTCTTGGAGCTTCAGAAGATACAAAAGTGGCCCAGTTCTAATTACTGTACACCCTCTGCGCTCAGCGCTCTTCTTGGGTCAAAGGTCAGCCCACCGCCACAAACAAAGCATTGTGTAATTAATAAAGTTCCAGTCAGTTGTCCTTTGCTCCCTAGAGCAAGGACTAGGGGGTTGATGGTGGAAAAAGTGACGGTGAGGCAAACTAGAGAAGAATAAGATTGGTCCTGAAGAATGAGGAAAGCCAGGATTCCTCATTGGTGATTAAAAATAACCTTTACCGCAGCAGAGAAGCTGTTAGCTTTGCCCTTTTATTCCTGCAAATGCCGTCTCTGACTAGCCTCTAATGATGCTACATTGCTTTCAAGGCAATTACACTAGCTACTCCCAATCGATCCCAAAGCAATGGATGCAGGGATATTCTGGCCCCACGGTATGGGCACACTAGGCCCGAAGCCTCTTCCAGGCTCATTAGCCTGTTAGCCACAAGAGCAGCAGTAGGCTGCTGGGCCAGTAGGAAGGCGTGATGCATTGTGGGACCAGTGCCTTTTCACTCTGCTGGGACTGTGTGTTGTCCCTTGCTGCTTGTACTGGAAAAATGTGTTTTACCTTTACAAATAAAAAGGCTGCTTGCTTTGGCAGGACAGATGTTAGCCCACAGCTTTGGCTGGGATGTTGTTCGGTAATGCGGCGGATAAACCAAGTGCCGTTCCTGCATCTGTGGGAGGGCCAGCAGCCAGCAGGAAGTCGGTTTTGTTCTCGACATTGCCTACGATACTGAAAATACTCCTTTCAGTGCCTTATCTATTTCAGTGCCTTATATATCTATCCTGCTTCCAGTGTTATTTTAGTTTTATTTATATATTGTACTATTCAGTGTTTATATATAGTTTTTATTTTGAATGAGCTTTCATTTTTTAAACAGTATTATTTTAGTGCATCACCATAATTAGGTGGTGACCATAACTAACTAACTAACTAACTTATTTATTTTATTTATTTATTTTTATTTCATTTCATTTCATTTCATTTTAAGTAAAATACAGGGGGAAAAATTCACAAACAATATTATTTTAGTGTATCACTGTAATTAGGTGGTGACCATAACTTTCTATTTTCTTTCTTTCTGTTTTTCTTTCTTTCTTTCTTAATTAATTAATTAATTTTAATTTTATTTTATTTAAAGTAAAATAGAGGAAAATATTTTTTGTCACAAGCAATATTATTTTAGTTCATTACCATAATTAGGTGATGACCATAACATTTATTTATTTATTTATTTATTTATTTATTTTCATTTTAAGTAAAATACAGGATTTTGTTTTTTTCACTAACAATATTATTTTAGTGTATCACCATAATTAGGTGGAGACCATAACATTTATTTATTTATTTTATTTTATTTCATTTCATTTTTAGTAAAATACAGGAAAATATATTTTTTTATGAACTATATTATTTTAGTGCATCACGATAATTAGGTGGTGACCATAATGTTTTTTTTTAATCATTTTATTTTATTTTATTTTTATTTTTATTTATTTATTTTTTATATTTGCCTCCACAGTCCATTTGTAAGTATACCATCATCAGCACCAAAGCAGAAATGGGTAAATTTTGACTCTTGTAATGTAATGTAATTAACATTATTAAAGCCTAATTATGGTAAATCACTAAAATAATATTGTTTGTGAAGAATAGACACACCAATTAGCTTCCTGTCTTTTATTAATTATTCTCCTCTATTTTTAATAACTGAATGTTGTTTTTCTTGTTTTGACATTTCTAGAGGCAGCCACAGAGAACTTTCTCTAAGAACAACGTAAATTATAAATTCAGTTCAGATATGTTCATATAGATTTGCTTTCTTCTTATGGTGAAATTCGAAGTATGGCGTATCATCCATGTGAAAACATACTGTAATTGGTACACGCATCTAAATTTTTTCCAAGTATCTGCCCCAGAATCTGCTTTTGGGAATGATTGCTTTGGAGTACTACAATCCTCTCAAGTCACTACCACACTCAGGGTTTTCATTTACCTCGCGTGACGACCCTTTGCGCTTATCACCCTGACGACTGGAGCTCCCACCCAGGCAGTCGGCGTCGACCAATTAGGAGCGCAGCGCTCCTCGACTTTTCTCGCATATTTTGTTTGCTCTGTACTGTAAGATTTCACTCAGTGATTTCATGACAGCCTTGAGTACTGTTGTGTTTTCATCATACCGAGGTGTACAGATCGTGAGTGCAGGGTAATTTACCCCTTGAAAGTACATGGAATAGCAGCGCCAGCACTGATCTACAGTGACAGAGCAAGAGCCGCTGTTTGTGTCGAGGTATGCGAGTCGGTATATTAAAGAGCGTGTTTTTGAAATACAGCCCTCAGATGTTGCTGCCGCTATCTCGGAGGCGATGCCGCTCTGAATATCCTCTTTGGAGAAAAGTGCTGTAATTGAATTTAACATGAAGCAAGGTCAAAGTAAAGGGCCTTTTGAAAAGGAGCACTCTGCTCAGCTCTAATTTGTTGCCGGCAAAGCATTTGATTCTACGCTTTTCTTTTTTTTTCCTTTTCTGGCACTGCTTCTTGAAAAGGTGTCTAAGGGAAGCACCTTAGACACTGCAAAAACCGCCTTGCCTTTTCTAACTTTGAGATGTGCTGAGTTGGGGGAGTCTGCCTGGCAAAAGTGGGCCAGTATCTGTGTCTTACATGCGCTCATGCAAAACATTAAAGCCATTTTCTGGTGGGAGGTTACGCGCTCTGAAGTTTGTACAAGAGGTGTTCCTCTCAGTATCTTTTGTAGAGCTCCAACAGATTCAAGCTAGCTATTTAAACATATATATATGCTATATAGGAGTGTTATGATATAGGAACAAGATATTCTGCTACATCAGCAAACAAGCTCAGCCGTGTTTATTGCTTTTGAGACACACCCTCTGTGGTGCTGTGGAGCATGATAATCAACGTGCTTCAGTGAAGCATGGATCAGTCAGTAATAGGGTTTTTGCTAGAATGTAAGGCTTATCTGGAAAGAGTTTTAATGCTGATACAATCGTGTGTTTATTACTAATGCTTTCTTGTCAAGGTCATTTTTATTTTATTTGGTGCTTTAGATCATTGTACACTAGAAGTCTCCTCTGCTCACCATTTATTTGATCCAAAATACGGCAAAAGCACTAATACTGTGAAAAATTTTATTATTTAAAATAATTGCTTTCCGTTTGAATGTGTTTTAAAATGTAATTTATTCCTGTGATCAAACCTACATTTTTCAGCATCATTACCCCAGTCACATGATCCTTCAGAAATCGTTCTAATACGCTGATTTGCTGTTCAAGAAACATTGTTTTTTATTATGATCAGTATTTAAAACAGTTGAGTACATATTTTTCAGGATTCTTTAATTAATAGAAAGATCCAAAGATCCAAAGATCACTATAACATTCAAAAGCTTGGGGTCAGTATAATTTTTATATTTTGGGGGGAAAATAAATGATAGAAATTAATACTTTTATTTGGCAAGGATGCTTTAAATTGATCAAAAGTGATGATAAAGACATTTATAATGTTACAAAAGATTTCTGTTTCAGATAAATGATGTTCTTCTGAACTTTCTATTTATCAAAGAAAACTGAAAAAATTCTACTTAGTTGTTTTCATCATATTAATATAATAAATGTTTTTGAGAAGCAAAATCAGAATATTAGAATGATTTCTGAAGGATCATGTGACTGGAGTAATGTTGCTAAAATTCAGCTTTGAAATCACAGGAATAAGTTACATGTTAAAATATATTCAAATAGAAAATGTTATTTTAAATAGTAAAAATAATTCAAAATTGTACTGTTTTTGCTGTACTTTGAATAAAATAAATGCAGGCTTTTTGAGCAGAAGAGACTTAAAAAAAACTGTCCAAAAACTTTTAACTGGTAGTGTATGTGTTTAAACATGTATATTTAACATATATATTATAACTTGTTATATAACTGTACTGTCCAGAGGATCATTAATAAGATATTTCATAAAACAATTAAATTAAACAAATATTATAGTATTATTATAATGTATACAAAATAAAACAGCAACAATATTAATATGAAAACCATTATAAAACAGGTTTTGAGGCATTTGGGTCAGAGTATTTTATCACTTTTTGGCTTTGAAACTTTAGTGAAACATGTTCATATAGTGATAAATTACACCTGTTACTCTGCTGGCGTACGAGTGGTACTGACTCTGTACATCAATTAAAATAGCCTTGACAGCACTTAAAAGTCGTTGTAAAAACGTCTCAGAAAAGTGAAGTTAGTTCTGAGAAAAGGTCTTGCATCATTTGTTTACCAATACCACTCATTTTGATGTTTTGTTTCTAAAGAAATGCAATTTGTGACAGGAAGTGTCAAAACGTATCCAAATTTTTGTGCATGTCGTATCATTAAGTAGTCTGCGATATCCAGCTTTACTCTTAAGATCAGAATGTTCTAGTTGAGTATCTGAGAGCTATGCCTCTGTTCCCTCTCCACTCTTGTCTTTTGCTACTCTTTCGCTCCCCATCAGCGCTGCCATGACAGTCCAGCCTGGTTGGGCAGATGGCCTCTGAGGCTTTTTTTTTTCTCCCTTTCACTTTAATCTGTCAAGATTTCATCACTCATTTATTCAGCACCTGATGTATTGCCTCATTTGGAGAGGGGAAGTGGCTTGATTTCAGCATGCACAGTGCCATGGTGAACTTAGGTGACAGGGAGCTGTGCTCTTACCCCGGGGCAGTTCCAAGGCCCTGTCTGCCCATCTGCCACAGATCTCCGGCCAGAGAGAAGCAGGGCGACAGACTGAGATGGACTATGTGCCCTCTGTCTCTGACAGAACATGGGCATGCTCAGAGTGGAGACGCACAAGAGCCACCAAAGGACCAGCGTGCATGATGATAACGTCTCACTTGTGATGTGCTGGGAGATATTTGATCCTCTATTCTAAATTCATAGGCATGTTTACAATTATTCGGCATAATTAACAAGCATGACCGTCGTCAAGTGAGGGCATGATGGATAGGTGTTCATTTAACATAATCCATCCTGTCTGAAAACACTCAAAACGGCAGGGGAATACGCGTTTGTTTGTGTGGATTTGACGCGAGCGTGGTTGGAGTTTTTATACGCCTTTGGCGTGGAGCATCCACGTTGAGTTTTCTGAAGCCTAAACTTCATCCCATGATAGCTTGCGTTCTTAGGACCTGTTCAAACTGTGGTAGGGAGAAACACAGATGCAAGATGTTGACATGCGGCACTTTTAAGCCCCGAATAGAAACCTACATGGCGCTCAAGTCAGATGTCTTTGTTTGCTATCTCCCGAATTCCTGTCAGTCCCAATTTGCCTCAAGTTGTGGCAGCACTTTGTGCATTTTTCCTGTCTCATGCATGCAGTAATGCTCAAACTTACTGAAGATGTTAACACTTCCATCACACAGTGTTGGACATGCCCTCAATCTCTCACACATACATCATCATCTTTTACCAGACCGACTGCATTAAGTTTAGTTTTACCTATCCACTTCTTGACATTTATTACTGTGATTGATCGGCCTGAACTTGGGGCATGTTGTGCTCAGGTTTCACTTCTCACTTCTCTCCTTCCTGTTTTCCACCCCCAGGGCCCGGGGACAGGGGCTGATACAGAAATAAACTGCTTGCAACTACATTAATCTCCTTCTTTATTGAAGTTGGAGTCAGAGTAATATCCCAGGGAAGGGTTTATAGCCTGCTAAAAGTCCTCGTGCAAATGCCCAGGAATAGTTGTGCAGTCATCAGCTCCAGGTGTGCCGTATTTACTCAACGAAATGCCCCTTTATGTTCGAACCGAAGAGAGTGGAGTCATCCCGTGATCTCTATAAACTTCCCTAGAACTGATTTGTAGGCAATTCACACATGAAAAGAAAAGAAAGCCAATTTACAAGACTGCAGAGCTGATGGGAAACTCAATTACTGTTTTTTTTTCTTTCTTTGCTTGCTTGATCAATCAAAGATTGCATTCAGATGCAGATTGTTAGCAAACATATAGATTACACACACTCACATATTCTGCATTTGAGTATTTCTGTAAACGACAGGCATGGGATTTTATTTGCTACAGTTTTCCAAATATACAAAGAAAAATGACATTTTATGACGTTCATGTTAAAGGGATAGTTTACCCAAAAATTAAAAAATTGGCTTTAATTACTTACCCTTATGTCGTTTCTAACCCATAAGACCTTTGTTCATCTTCAGAATGCAAATTACTATATTTTTGTATAGACTGCAATGCAACTGAAATGTTTTATGGCCCAGAAAGGTAGTAAGGACAAAATAGTAGAAAATAAAATGAATGACTTTATTCAACAATTTTTCCTCTTCCATGTCAGTCAATGCATGCGTTTACAAGCAGAAGATGACGCACGCTGCATGCTCCCTAATAGTCGACTAACCGTTAGTCACCGAGAAGAGGCTTGGTAAACCAAAATTAAAAAAAAAAAATAAATAAAAATCCACAGAAATTGTGGTCTCACGCAGTCTGTGACGGACAAATTGTTAACGGCTGGTCTATGTGGTAGCCTAATACAGTATATCGGGCAGCTCGCCTATCATTCATCGACCTCAAATATGGCTTATCATCTGAAATAGATGAATGTGCTCTATTTAAGGGTCTGTGCGGAGTGTGGAAGCCCTCAAAATACTCATTTTTGGTCACACAGATAAGAGTAATACATCTCTCGAGTCTGTAAAGATTTTGCGTTTATTTTTGTGCATTCACAGTAACAACAAATATTGCACTTTTGTAAAATAATGAAAGCAAACAGATTGTGCTTTCTGCCGTCTCGGTCTCTGTGAATTTGAGTGTGTCAAAACAAAATTAACTTGCCTTACAGACATTAAAAAAATATATATCTATAGAAAGTGAAATGTCTAGTTTTAAATTAACCATTGTTACAAACCACTGTTTGCAAACAAAAAGGTACAACAATGTCCTCCTCTCAAGTTGTAGGAGAAAATAAGATGGAGTTTTTCGCCATACTCAGTACACAGACGATGAACTTGCACGTGATTCGTAGTAGTGGTGGGAAGTTTGGATCATTTACCGACTCGGACTGCTAAGTCTCGTTCAGCAAAATGAACAAATCTTTTTACGAGTCATTTCGTTCAATTTACCAAAATATAATTAAAATGTTACGTGTTACTTCCCTAACACGTCTACTGCTTACAAACGTTGATCACACTACAAACAAGACAAAACTATAATGCTATAAGAAACAGAAAAGATTCATTCATTATTTACCTGGGTCTTTAATCTTTGATTAGTTCACCTCACCTATCTGACAAGTTTCCAGGTTCAAATCATTTGTTCATCACGTCACAGCCCCATATAAGATGAACAACTCGAAAAACCCAAAGACTCGAAACAGGTGAACTAATTCCAGTACAGAACCTAATAGGATGTTGCGCATATGCAACTGAACAAATCACTCCCTGAGACGACTCGTTCTTCCCAAGTCACATTAAAGATTTGTTTAAAATGAACGAATCATTCAAGAACAACCCATTAGTAATCCGCAGCATCGTGGACACGCATCCCAGAGCCTTTGCTACACAAGCTTTTGTGCTTAAAAATTATACAAATTTTTATTTTTCAAAAAAAATGACTGATCGTTTCACTAGATAAGACCCTTCTTTCTCAGCTGGGGTCATTTAGAGCCCTTAAAGCTGCATTTAAACTGCATTTTGAAAGTAAAAAATCGGGGCACCAATGAAGTCCATTATATGGAGAAAAATCCTGAAATGCTTTCCTCAAAAACCATAATTTTTTTTACGACTGAAGACAGAAAGACATGAACATCTTAGATGACAAGGGGGTAAGTAAATTATTTGTAAATTGTTGTTCTGAAAGTGTTCTCCTTTAAGCACTTTAGGCTATGTAGGCAATTAAAGGCTTAATATTATTATTTATATGGTTTATTAATAAACGTGTGACTAATAGTCGACTAAAGCTTAAAATGAGCAGCAAAATCTTTAGTCGGGGGCAGCCCTATTAAAAGTCTATGTAAACGTCTGAAGATTTCAGACAAAGATAAGCAGTTACTTATTTGAACCAGAATATACAGACGATGAACTGACATGGCCATTCAACGTCAGAACGGCAGCTCCTTTAACTTTAGAATGTCAAATTGAGATAATAAGGTAAAAGTAGCACTATCATTACAAAATTTGTTACATGATTACATACTCACATGTATGGTCAGCATTGTCTTTCCTCGGTTCTGCTGTATTTCTTTCTCCTTCGTGTTCTCTCTCTCTCTCTGACTCTGTTTTGACCTTTTCCAGAGATATCTTGATCTGTATGTTTTGCAACACTGTTTACTTGTCCGTTCCAGCATGCTTGAATCTACAAGCTTTTGGATGAAAGCTTGGTTTACATACAGAAGAGCAAGACAAGGTTTTTTTGGGGTCAGTAGTTCACCGTTTACATGCGTCTGTTATTGAAGAGCGAGTATGCTGCATCTCTCTTGTATACATTCTGACAATAACATGTATGAATGATGGAAGCTTTGATGATGTTAGTGGTTGTCATCTCCATAATCAGCATGAGGCCTCACTTCAAGCTCTTTGTTTGCATCTTAGTGTGGAGCTATCTTTATGCACTGCTTTAAACCAAATGACCCATAAAAAAAGCCAAAGCTAATGCATTCAGCCTCTCAGGATGTTTTTATATAAAGGCACAATCTGTAATGGGGAAACGGTCCTAATTTCTGCAGGCTATCCCGGTCCACGTGGATGCACGCGCTCATGCTTTACGGCGCACATAAAAAGAGACAAAAAGCCTGTGCCTTATTTTAGCTAGCTTTTTATTGGCGCATCCTATGGGGCAGCTCTTTCTGAGTGTATAGGAATCTCCCAAAACCCTTTGCAGGGCCATTAACAAACCCAGAGGGAGGGATTGCATTAGGACCACCACGTTGAGCATGGAAGCCCAGGGCTCAAACACCACAGATGCTCCCGTTCCCCTGTGCTGGATCAGGAACGTATCATTTCATTTCTGCGCAAAGACTAGAATACAAACACGTATACGATCGCATAGAGCAGTACCTCTGCATAATGGGTCTCGTGCCACCCGTCTTCATATTGCTTCTTGGCAGGTATGACTGCTGGGATTTCTTACCAGAGCTCTATGTATTATCCTCGTTTATGTGCATGTGAGCTTTTAGGACCTATGCTAAGCTGAAATATGGTGGCAGATAAACATCGCTCTCAGTTTGTATGAACCGTGACATGTTGGAGCCGTATGATGAAGAATCCTCTGAGGAGTAATAAAAGAGTAATAGCTAAGGCACAGGCTGGTGAGGTTTGAGCACTTCCTCTGACTGCTTTTAATCCTGTGAATAGGGATGCCAAGGGTCTGTCTACTCGCAATATGAGCGCGTGCGAGAGAGAGAACGATATCTGCTGTGCTCTGCTGTGATCCAAGCCTCATTGTACAACTCAAACATGGTCTAAATCGCTTCTAGAAATGTGATCTGACTTAGTTCCCCCGAGTGACTTTTCCCATCAAAATCGTCTTACTTATGCTAACATGCTTAGCATTGCTTCCTCCAAAATAGCTGCAGAAACAAGGTCTGTGCCAGCCTCTTAACGCATTTGAGAGGCATGAAGTGACATCCCCATTTTCAAAGTCAGGCCCACTGTGAGTCAACAGCTTTGTCACATAAAAAAAAAAAAATGCCCAAGCTATAACCACATTAATAAATTGAGAAACATATGCACTTATTAGCAAATATGCACTTATACTATCAAACACACACATTTACTGGTGGGATATTGTTTGAATTAAGTGAATATGAATATGCTTGGGAAAAGGATAGATAGATAGATAGATAGATAGATATATCTATATCAAATCATCTATATCTATATCTATAGCAAATAAATGTATTTTCAACTTTCTATTCATCAAAGAAACTTTAAAAAAAAAAAAAAATATATATATATATATATATATAGTCAAATGTTCATATTTAGCAAATGCTTATTTACTATTATTAATTATTAGTTATTTATTAGTTATGTTTATCTTAATAAACATAACAAATAGATAGATAGATAGATTATTAGTTATTTTTCTTTATTATGATTTAAATCAGAGCACTACAACAAATGTTTACACATTTAATTATATTAATATTTCATTTAAATTATATATATATATATATATATATATATATATATATATATATATATATGTGTGTGTGTGTATATATATAGTCAAATGTTCATATCTAGCAAATGCTTATTTACTATTATTAATTACTTGTTATTTTTCTTTATGATTTAAATCAGTTTATTTTAAGAGCACTATAACAAATGTTTAAATATTTTAATGTTTTAATATTTTATTTAAATTATATTATATATATATATATATATATATATATATATATATACAGAGAGAGAGAGAGAGATTATTAGTTGTTTTTGTTTACATAATATGTGTGTGTACTGTGCACATTTATTATGTATATATAAATACACACACATACAAAAATATGTTGTTTATGTATTAAAAATGACTTTATATAATATAATTTTTATGAATATAAATATATGAATGTAATATTTTCAAAATATATACTGTATGTGTGTGTATTTATATATACATAATACATATACACAGTATACACACACATATATTATGTAAACAAAAACCTTTGACAGGTGTTTTTTTTTTTTTTTAATAAGAAATGATTCAGAATGCAAACAATCTTTAATCCTAAATCTGAATTCCTAATAAATATAGAATTTCATTTTTCTTTCTTTTTATTCATGTGTGTAAAGATCACTGTGATAGTTTGGGGTCAGCCTGGTTTTGGGCTGATACAAACCATTGTGTTTAGAGAAGTATAGAGAGAGGACATCAGCCCTCCTAGTGTGATACAACATATACTTAGAACCTCAGCGCTGCTGGAGATGACATTTAAGTTGTTTTGTATCCACTCTGAAATACAAAAAAGGTAAACAGCAGTTTTCTAAAAGACCTCTTCACTAAATCTTTGCACGCTGTGTTGGCGCCGAAGTGGTTGTTTGGATTTCTCAGAGTTATTAGTATATGAATATTCCTCCTCTGACACAAGCTGTCCTCACCGGCGTTTATTTTCATTATTTAATCAGCAAGGTTTTATTATGTAGTGGCGCTAAACTGCGATTTGAAAATGAAAACTCATCAATTAGCAGAGCAGTCAAAATGGAACGATCTGTCTGCATTTACAGAAGCAGCTGATGATCTTTTCTAGAGGCTGCTTTTGGATTTTCATCACATCCTTCAGTGACAGCAGAAATTAATTTCAGCAAAAAAGTTTTGCGGAGTATCTCAGGGGTCTTCTCGTCGGAGAGCCGGTTGATGCTCTGCCAGAGATCTGTCTAATGTCTAAACTTGTGAAATGATCCATTCATCCCCTGAAGCCAAGAGTAAAAATCTGAGCGCCCTTTATATTCTCTCTTTTCTGATATATATTAAGCTCAAATCATTCACAGCTGGAAAGGTTTTAATTTTGTTTTCATGATTAGGGCATTAGGGCCTCGAGCTAATGCGCGTTATTATATCTATAAAGATTACTCGCTATCCGTGCGGTATCCGACTGCTTTTATTCTTCCCTCACTATCCATTGACTCCTTCACATGGCTTTTCTGTAGATGATTTATCATAAGCCACAATGTCAGGAGAGAGATGGCCTGTGTATCCCAGCATGCTGTTCTTCCTCTGTAGCCTGAGGCGAGACCAGAGAGTGTCAGTGTCCACTGATGGGCTTTGCTGCAGGGAGAAGGTGGAGGGAATACCAATCTACCACAATGACTGTCTAAATCAGCAGGGCAGGTTTTGATGGACAGCGTGGAACAGAGCACTAGGTCCCACGGTCCGCTCCCCTGGTAAAAGAGACTGTGTTGCCTCAGGACAAGTCCAAAGCTCATTGACCATGCCTTCCAGGACCTCTATCCTGCTCTCCTTCACACCCTGCTGGCGCTCTCCCTGGAAACTGTCAAGCCAGGCGCCGATGCAAATGTCCAACGTGATTGTCAGGACATTTGTGATGCTACAGTTACAGTTGCTGCAGTTTACTGCATAGCGTGTCACCACATGTTCCATAATATGTACTGTAGAGGCATTCTCACCTCTGACCTCTGCTGTTCCCCTACCTGGCCAAGCATATCAAGGTTTGCTTCAGGCTACATTGATTTTTTGTGGACTTACTGCCCTGAACTGATGCAGTTGCTAATAAAATGGGCTAAGTTGTCTTGTGTTTAGATTTCTCGTCTCAACACATTTGCTAAATGGCATATGTTTTCATATTAGCATCAGCACATAGTATGTGATAGTATGTGAGATTTTTTTTTCAGTAGTTTTTAGGTTGAATTATTATTTTATTATTATTATTTATTTTATTTTATTTTATTTTATTTTATTTTGTTATGTATATATTCAAAAGAGATATGTTATGCACAAAATATTTTTTTATTTATATACAATATAATTTATATAAAAATTATAATAAATACATAGAGTTGTAAGTATTTCTTAAATACATACATGAATGTGTTTGTATTTATATATACATAATAATTACACACAGTATATTATGCAAACCCTAACTTTTATTTTGTATGCGATTAATCGTGATTAATCGTTTGATGACCCTTATTTTATTTTATTTTATTTTGGGCAGTCAAACGATTAATCGTGATTAATCGCATACAAAATAAACGTCTGAGTTTGCCTATGTACTGTGTGTGATTATTATGCATATATAAATACACACAAATTAATGTATATATTTAAGAGAAATATGTTATTTATGTACAAAATACTTTTATTTATATACAATGTAAATTATATACAAATTATAATAAATACATATAGTTGTAAATATATACTTGAATGTGTTTATATTTATATATACATAATAATTACACACAGTATATTATGCAAACCCTAACTTTTATTTTGTATGCGATTATTCGTGATTAATCGTTTCACGGCTCTAATTTTATTTTATTTTATTTTATTTTATTTCATTTTTTAGTGGTGTTAAAAGTTTTTTATATTTCAATGTTTTTTATCTTTTTAATTAATCAGATTTCAATAGTGTCATCATCCTATATGTGGTGATTTTTTTTTTTTTTTGGTATGTTACAATTTAGGAATGCATCCTCACTTCCTCATCTCCCCCTAGTACATGCACTGCTGTATCCGTAATCTTATAGACTTGCATCATATATTAATATCAAAACAGAAAGGGGGATCAAAGAGAATATCCTGTTGAGCAGATCTATAAGTACACGTGGTTGACCTATAGAAGAGCTCACTTTAATCTTTTTACAGTGTACAATGTGGCTGGGCTGCCGTCCATTCTGCACTGCCCCTGACCCTGCTTGCCAAGGCAGATTGCGGGACACCCATTTCTGCTTGATGTCATTAGCTGCCCCCTGATATTTTATTCATGTTCACACTGGATTGTCATGGAAGTCAAAAGCAATTGTGGGCTATGTGCATTTATGGGATGATATTCATTGCTGTCATTGCAACCAGCGATGGAACAACAGGCCCGACCCCGCTGAAGGATATGCACCATCAGCGTATTAATCCTCATACACAGGCCGGGGCCCCTACGATAGATTTTCCATCGAAACGGATTAAGCTTTCATTTCTTATGTCCAACTATGGACTTGAGTGGGGGAGAGAGAGTGGGCGAGAGAAAGAGAAAGAAAGCCTTTGTGCTCTCACAATTAGTTACCTGTCAATCAATCTCGGCCTACCATTACTTTAAGACATACATGCTTTCAGTCCCAGTCTCCATGAGGCTTTTATTTTAGCTCTGTACTTTTGCTGCAACTTATACTGGTACTAGCCGCTCAACAGACCCTGAGCTTTCTTTTCAGCTCTTCCATTCATCCGATATCCTTTCACTCAAACGCAGAGAGAAGGCAACACAGATCCACATAGTTTTTTTTTAACAGACAACAAAAACCTGGTTTCTAAGACCTCCCAGTTTCGAGAAATATTTGCTAAATCTATAGTGACAGGCGTGACATTGACGAGAATGGCAGGTTGTCAAGCGTTGGCAGATATTTTGCTTGTTTGCTTTTCAAGGCGGCGAGAGCCGTAACTATACATATTAAAAGCTGATTTCTTATTTGCAGTGAAACACTGTACCCTAGGTTATTGGTTTTCACTGCTCTGCATGGTGGGCAGCTGCTGCTGCTGCAGAAGGAATTGGAGGTAGGCTTTGTGGAGTGAGACATGAGTGCAGGAAGTGGATTGAGCTAAAGTCGATGCTCTGGCATCTTTACACAAAGCCTCAGCTCTTCTCAAACTTTTGGCCCTCCAGACAGAGAGAGATTAGAAGTAAATCTTTATTGTCCTCCTGAGAGGACTCACCAGTTTTGTTACACTGAATTAGATTCACAAATTTAATAGACAGCAGCTAGGCGTGATGTGAGAATTTGATTCCAGTAAGGGTGGAATTTTATAGTGTTTTTGACAAGGAGGGATGGGAATTGTAGAGAATTTGAGAATCGTTTTAATGATTACGGGCCTTTAGGAGTCCAATCAATCCTTTTTTTTTTTTTTTTACTTTTGGTGAATAAATATTCTGGAAAAAATCTAAAATATTATTACTGTTTAAAATAATGGTTTTCTATTTTAATATCTTTTAAAATATAATTTATTCCTGTGAAGCAAAGCTAAATTTTCATCAGCCAGCTCTAAGTCTTCAGTGTCACATGATCCCTCAGAAAACATTCTATATGTTGATTTATTACTTTTTATTATCAATGTTGGAAACAGTTGAAACCTGTGATTCTTTTTTCAGGATTCTTTGATGATTAAAATGTTAAAAAGCAGCATTTAGTAAAAAAATAAATCTTATATGTCTTTACTGTCACTTTTTATCAATTTAACACCTTCTTGCTGAATTAAAGTATTAATTTATTTCGAAGAAAGAAAGAAAGAAAGAATGAAAGAAAAAAATGTACTGACCCCAAACTTTGAACGGCAGTGTATATTGTTACAAAAGATTTCTATTTTAAATAACTGCTGTTCTTTTTAATGTTGTATTTATCAAAGAATCCTGAAAAAAGTATCACCAGTTTCCAAAAAAATGTTAAGCAGCACAACTGTTTCCAAAATTGATAATAAATCAGCATATTAGAATGATTTCTGAAGAATCATTTGACATTGAGGACTAGGGTAATAATGCTGAAAATTCAGCTTTGCATCACAGGAATAAATTCTATTTTAAAGTATATTAAAACAGAAAACCATTGTTTTGAATTGCAATAATATTTTACAATATTACTGATTTTTCTGTATTTTTAATCAAATCAACACATCATTTATGAGCAGAAAAGTCTTGCTTTAAAAAAACATTATCTAACAAATCTTACTGGACTGAAACTTTTGAACAGCAGTGTGTATGAATTTGTAACTACACATCATATGAACAGTCAGTCAGTAACTATATATATATTTTTAAGTTCTAAGAATTTGAAAGTACAGTTAAAAAAAAAAAATTAAAATATATATATATATATATTTTTTTATGTGTGTGTGTGTGTGTGTGTGTGTATATATTTATTTATTTATTTATTTTATATATACATATATATATATATATAATTTTTTTTTTTTCCCTATTTTTTTCTCCCAGAGAACAACAATACAAACATCCTTCCCTTGATTGAGGAATTAATATGTTTTGCTGATGCAGTTATGTTCATCAACTAGTGCATTAATGTGTGAGATCGCTGTATTTTATTTGCGACCATTTTAGATACTCTTATCCCAAAGCTAGTGAAAGGAAACAAAGAGGGACCGGATTGAGGTGCACTCTTGACCTCTGAAATGACACTCTGTAATGTGTCAGGATGCGTCTAGGCAATTGTAGCACATAAAATGATTTGGCGCTGGTGGGATCGGCGGGGATGGGGGAGTGTAACCGCTTCAGGATTTATCTGGGTGTTGTGAAGCGCCAATAAAAACAGTTGCCCCCTTTTATTTTGCAGTTAGTATGTGTCACAGAAACCGCTGTGCAAATATTGGCTATCCCTTGCACCTGCTGCCATGACGAGCTCCTCCTCCCCTCCGCCGGCCTATTGATAGTCTCTTCATTTTTCACTTCACAAAAGAAAAGCGGCCACACAATAGGGCGCTGCATTCCAGTAGCGCCCAGCCAGTCTCTACCGCCCATGCCGTGGGTAAACACCGGCCACAGGGTCTGCCCCTGTTTACATGAGGGCCTAAGTTGCAAAGCAGCACAGGATTACTGGACTATCTAGACAGCGCTCACGCCACAGCAACCATATAAACCCCCACCCCGGGGTCGCCTCTTGCTTCTCATTACCATATTTAGAGTTCCCCAGCCGCACTGGAGAATGCTGTGAATGGGATTAAGTCAAGCGTCCCTTTCACTGTCTCGGCCGCACTCTCACATTAATTCATGCGCTCATTTGTCCCTCTTCACCAACTTTAAATCCTGTTAATTCTTGGTTTCCCATCCATATCAATTTCCCTTGCAGCATCAGCTGTTTTCTAGAGGGTTAAGGTAGCTGAAAAAGCAAAATAAAACAAATGTGGAGACACTGAGAAAGTAGGATTAAAAACTTTTAGTTTTATTTGTCAGTTTGAACAGAAAACTGTTATTTTCAAACAAATAAAGTGGCAGTGGTTAATGTTTGATGTTCAGGTGTTTAGTTTAAATAAAAAAAAAGAAAATTCTGTCCTCATTTACTCACTATTCTGCCGTTTCAAATCTGAATGACTTTATTCTTCCTTGAAACACAAAAGGACTGAAGGTAGAATGGTAAAAATGTAACGAATGCCCATAACATCATGCTGTCCCAAAACAGCATAACAATCTTTCTTTTGTAAGACATAAAAGATAAAGTAAATGCCAGAATGTTCATTCTTGTTTGAGAGATTGGGTTAATTCTATACACTGGACCACATGCCAGACAGATTTAAAGATGTTTAAAGATGCTCATCCCAAGATGTTCATGCCTTTCTTTCTTCAGTCATAAAGAAATTATGTTTTTTGAGGAAAACATTTCAGGAATTATCTCTATATAGTGGACTTCAATGGTGCCCTTGAGTCTAAACGTCCACAATTCAGTTTAAATGCAGCTTCAAAGGGCTCTAAATGATCCCAGCCGGGGGAAGAGCGGTCTTATCTAGCACAAACGATTGGTCATTTAAAAAAAACAAAAAAACAAAATTAAATACTTTTTAACCTTAAATGCTCTTCTTGTCTAGCTCTGTGATGCGCATGTGTGTAATCCGGGTTAATACAGTTAGGTTAGGGTATGTCGAAAAACTCCCATCTCATTTTTTTTCCTACATCGCCGTTTTACCTTTTTTTCTAAAGGGCGTTTGAGCTTCTTTGCATGTTCACTTTGTAAACACTGGGTCGGTATTTCTTCAGTGACGTAGGATGATTTTGAAGTTGGAGGAGAAAATGGGATGGGAGTTTTTCGACATACCCTAATTATATTGACCCGGATTACACAGAGTACACATGCGCATTCCAGAGCTAGACAAGCATTTGAGGTTAAAAAGTGTATAAATTTGTATTTTTTTTTAGAAAATGACTTATCGTTTTGCTAGATAAGAACTTTCCTCCTCAGCTGGGATCATTTAGAGCTCTTTAAATGCATTTTAACTACATTTTGGACGGGCACCGCTGAAGTCCAATTTATGGAGAAAATTCTTAAAATGTTTTCCTCAAAAAACTTTTAATTTCTTTACGACTGAAGAAAGAAAGGCATGAACAACTTGGATGACCACGGGGTGAGTACATTATCTGTAATTTTTTGTTCTGAAAGTGAACTTCTCTTTTAAGATGCTATTGTCTGATTTCATGACTATGATGAACTAGAGGCCAAATGATTTAGTTCAAATTCAGATTTGTAATTGTGTTTTTGCTGTTCTATAAATCTCACTAAATGCACATTGCTGCAGAGTCTCAGAGGTCTACTTTTGCTGGAAATTCTTCTTGACCTCAGAACATTCTCCTCTGACCTGTGCTGAGAGGAACAGATGAGTGTTTGATGAAGAAGCCCACCTTATCAAAGCCGAACAGCATGCCTTTGTAGGAAACATCCCGAAACGTTAAAAAATGTTGACATTAGGCTTGCTGAGGGAAGAGAGATGAATTAACATGACAGGAGTAACCTGAAATGTGTTAATCTATCCGACACCATGTGTCATGCAGAGAAAAGTAGCTTGCAGAAAGTTTGGGAAGGAAGGAGTTCTGCATAAAAACACTTTCCTTAAAGGAATAGTTCACCTAAAACTAAAACAATTTTGTTTTGTTTTATTTTATTTTATTTTATTTTATTTCATTTTATTTTATTTTATTTTATTTTTATTGTTCTGCTCCTCACAAACTATTGAATAGCTTCAGCAGACTTTAAATGTAGTGCACAGATCATATAAACCACTTTTATTTTATTTTTAGTATATAGGACAATATGACGGAACATATGATGGTAGGTACAGTATATCATGACATGATTTTTATTATTGGCTGAGCTATATCATTAAATCTCATACACTGTTGACAAAAAGCAGGAAAATACGAACCCAATGCAGCTAGTTTTGCACTTTTCTATCTTTGATTCAGTGATATCTCTTTCTGTACTGTGGCATGACACCAAGGACTCTTTTTTTTACCATTACCAAAAGACTTACATCACTCTGTATAACAGTTCATCTCACTGTTCGTGTAAATTGAAGTACATTTTCAAGAGGTTTTTTTGTTGTTGTTGCTATTGTGAGATCAATAGGCACTAGTTGGTTTATTTTTCTGATGGTCAATTTTGTGCACTATCTGTACATAACGGAGGCTTCATTCATTGAAATGTGATTTATTACAGGCAGTAATAGAATCCTATGATGCTAGTAAACACGTCACATTATTTGTCCTCTCTGTAGTTGTCCTTCTAGTCCATTTAGACTTGTTTTCATTGCTGTAATAGTTATTAAAAAAATAAATATGTGACCTTGGACCACAAAACCAGTCTTTAGCAATAGCCAAAAATACATTGTATGGGTCAAAATTATGCCAAAAATCATTAGGATATTAAGTAAAGATCATGTTCCATGAAGATATTTTGTACATTTCCTTCCTCCAAATATACATATTAAAACTTAATTTTTGATTAGTATTATGCATTGCTAAGAACTTAATTTGGACAAATTTAAAGGTGATTTTCTCAATATTTAGATTTTTTTGCACCCTTAGATTCCAGATTTTCAAATAGTAGTATCTCAGCCAAATATTGTCCTATCCTAACAAACCTTAAATCAATGGAAATCTTGTTTATTCAGCTTTCAGATGATTGATTGAAGAATTGACCCTTATGACTGGTTTTGTGGACCAGGGTCGTTTTTTGTATTATGAGATTCATTAAATTTAGATTTAAATAGGTGCTGCAAATGGCAAGCTCTCTTCATATATACGATGGTCTTTTGATTTTCTTTCTCGCCTTATATTTTGCAATCCTTGAAAGATGTTTAAGGCCACCGCACATCCGTAGACGATTACCTCTCTCTCTCTCTGCCGTGCACTGCAAAACAAAGCAGCACTTGTGCTCCAGCAACATCAATTAATTGGCCACAAATCTCCCCCTAAAATAAGCCATTAAGGAGGCAAATTGCTTTAAGTTTATATAATTAATTAATAAAGTGAGTGATGAAATGGAGACTTATCAAACAAGCTCGGCTCCCATTAAAGAGGGCTCTCACTAGGCTAGCTTATTAAATTTGGTCCCGAAACAGTGTTTACAGCGTCGTGAAAAAGCCATAGAAATGCAGAGGCATTGAGAAAAAGAAATGAGTTTGTATAATTAGGGACTATTAGGAGCTTTTAATCCAACAGAGAGAGGGCGGGATGAGTGCGCTGTGCACCGGGGTGAGCTTTAAAGGTAGTATCGCCCGCCGCTTGTTTTTTCCTGAAGGGAACCATTGTGAACCCAAAAGCACACGTCTAATAAAGACAGTGTCCCCCTTACCTCACAAAACAGGGAAAGAAAGCCGCTCTTGGAAATTGCTTTGCACCCTCCCAGGCTTGAAGGCCGAAGCTAACAGGCCGTATTGTGGAAACGTCAGCTCCGCGCTGTTAGATTTTCATATAGAGAACGGCTCCCTGCCCTCCGGCTGACGTCTCTTCAGAAGGAACGTTGACATTTGCTCTCGAACGATTATCGACGTCGTACCTCCGTCCAAAAAGCCAGAGGTTCGCCGTGGGTCTTGTCAGGACATCACATCCTTAATAGTTAATTAAACCCCACCCCAGCCTCCCTCACATGCCCTTTCTCAGACAGACAGAAATGAAATAGACGGCTCCTCCGGTGCTTCGTTTTTTTTTTACCGCAGAGTAGGAAGGGAAGTTTCTCTAAGTGTCTCGTCAGAATTACTTCTGCATAGCTCCCATATGCCAAGTTTACAGCAAATCTAAAGTGGAGCTCATGCATACAGTTAAGAGCTTATTATCCTTCGCTGCTAATCTGGGCATTTCTATGCTGGAGGCAGATGCCATGCTCTGATATGGAGTGGATTAAGTTCAGCGTCTAATAGCCAATTTTACTGTTGTGTCTTCCACTGACTGCCAACTCCCCTCTCTGCCCCCGACCGCTCCATCCGCCTTTCTTCCCCTCGCCTAATTGAAGCTTTCGAGTGAACAATTTTGCCCTCGCAAATAGTCTCATCCCCGCAGCGTAAGAGCGTAGTTTAGACCTTCATCAGACCAGAATCTTATAATTAGAGGCAAAACTTGATGGAAGGAGAGGCTCTGGCGTAGAGGTGAGTGGATTTGTAGTTTGTGTGAGCGTGTAGTATGAATAAGAATTTGTATCTGGCCAGACACAGTGATATTTTTAGGAACAGACTGATGTCATCTCGTGTCTGGCTGGTCCTCAGAGAACAGTAGCGTCTGTAATGGAGTGAGGTTGGTTCTCGTGGGCTCGAGCGAATGAGAAAACGAGCGAGGAAGCACGAGGGAGGCGTCGCTTTGAATCTCTTTCCATTATTCCATCACTCTCTCATGTCGTTTCCAACATCCATATGAATTTTTTTTCCTGTAAACCATGAAAAAGACCAATTCTGGTTGCTTTTTTCTTGTGCTATTACAACGATTATGAACTGGACCCTTAAAATTGACTCAGCTGCATCGTGTTACAATAGAAAAATAGCTGTCGCTTTAATATTTCGTCGAATTATTCATAGTATTTTACACTCCCAACTCCCATGAAATTTCACAGTGCTTCTTTGCAGGAGGTGTTGTAGATTTGAAATGAGGTGAGACACTGTGAGATCAGTGTTCTCTGTCTGCTTTTTTTGGGAAGATTGCCAAAGACACCCTGGGGTTTGCAAACGTTTTTGTACGTCTTGAGCGCTGATTACATCTCGAGTAACTCGAGTAAGCAGCTGAGCGTCCTCTGGATCTGTAAGCGTCGTGTCATCTTCCATCGAGGGCTCGTGCATCGCGCTGGAATGAGGGGGTGATTTGTTGTCATTTCGGTAAAGCGTTTGCTATTTCCATTTCTAGGGTCCAAGAACATAAACAGAAATCTCTGCTTGCCGCTTCGGTCTCTCCATAATCGTTATGTGTTTTTATTTCCTAGCCGTCAGAAGGTGGCATTTGGCGGCCCATCCTAAAATGCGCATGATGCTGCGTATGTCGACAGTCATGTGCCATTAGTCTGACATTCTAAATGGAAGCCGGTTGGCCTTTGTAAGAAGAACAGAAAGGAGAGAGGCGTACTGAGACAGGCAGGGAAAGGAGTAAAAAGAGTGTTGAAGAGATATACGGTGATCTTCACTGTAGGACTGCAGCTGCTGGGTAGCAGTGATGATACACTCTCCATGACACAGTGTAATAGCTTAAGCTGGATTGACATGAGGAAGATTGTAGTGTTTAAATAGATGCTTTGTGCACCGTGCTTTGCTTGTCTGTATGAGCAAGCATTCACGACGCTCTCCTGTTGTGCACGGAATTTGATTTCTTCAGGGTGTCAGAAAACGCCACTCTTTTGTTAGCTGGCATTCTGATGTTCTACTGCAGTGTTTTCCAAAACTTTTTGGCATGTTTATCACCACAGCTCCAAGAGTGAGGCTCAAGTAACACTCAAATCAAGTAATATATCAATCGATTCTCATTTTTTCGAAACTATATGGATTCTTAAATCCCAAGAATCAATTAGTCTAGCCTGTTTTCAGTTATTGAATGGAACATTGTTGCAGACCTCCAATCAGTCCTTTGTTGCTTTTGATATGAAATTCAATTCAAGTTTATTTGTATAACGCTTTTCACAATACAAATCATTGCAAAGCAGCTTTACAGCAAATTAAAGTTTCCACAGTGTATTTAGTAGTAACTTACTAGTGGTGACTATGTCAAGTTGACGTACAGAAATGTATGGTAAAAATCAGTTATTGACGTAATCAAAGAGACAATGAACGCTATTAACAGTAATGAATTATATGTTGCAATCAAAACATATAGCAAAATTCTGTAGTGCTGTATATTGTTACCAGGATGGCATCATCTGAGGTCCTCTAAGAACCTGATATGAAACATCTCAGATTTCAAATTCTGTCCATTTTATTACAATATTCAAACAATAAATGTTTAATGTGGAGTGACAGATGTAGCATATCAGAACTGATGATTTCCTTGGTCTTCTTTGTTTAATACCAGTTTCAGCACAAAATAAACATGAATAAACATCCAAAGATATGTTAAAAGAAAGAGTATAACTTACCGAAATCCATATCCAATCCATATTACAGAAGGTTCAAACGCTCACTGATGCTTCAGAAGTAAAAGCTGGGGGGTGAAAACTTTTCGAATTTTAAGATCAGGGTAAATGTAACTTATTTTGTCTTCTGGGAAATATATAAGCATCTTCTGTAGCTTCTGAAGGGCAGCACTAACTGAAAAAAATATGATAGGCAAAATAAGAAAAATGTACATTTTCATTCCGTTCAAAAGTTTATACCCCTGGCTCTTAACGCCTCTTTTTTCCTTCTGGAGCATCAGTGAGTAATTGAACCTTCTGTAATAGTTGCATATGAGTCTCTCAGTTGACCTCAGTGTGAAAAGATGGATTTCAAAATCACAGAGTCAGTTATGGAAAGGGTTCAAATACACAAAAGATTTTTTTTCTGGTAACAGCACAGTTTTAAGAATCAGGTGTATGTAAACTTTTAAATGGGGTCATTTCTTATAAATTCAAATATTATTTTCTCTTGTGGACTATGTGTAAACATTTTTTTATGTGAAATATCTTATTCAGGTCAGTACTGAAAAAAACAACAACATGCATTTTGTATGATCCCTCTTATTTTGGTAAAATAATTAACATTTTGCAGATTCTGCAAGGTGTGTGTAAATGTTTGACTTCAGCTGTATTCATTATAATTTTTACTGTTCTTCAGTATTTAATTTATGTGTGAATGAGTCTGTCAAGTTTTTATGACAGCCTCCATTTAGATGTTTATATTAAAATAAACCCTAATTGGAATAGAACTGTAATTATGTAATTATGTATTATTATAAAAAAACTTGAGTGTAATTTAAGTGTTCGTGTACATATAAGTTCATTTTAACCCCCAATACTGTAATGTACAATAGTACCAGCTGACTCTCATGCATATGAGATGTTTTTTTTTTCCTTGAGAAAATTTGCCATGCACTATATCTGATAAATATTCAAAATAATCAATATTGAATTGAATTGAATCATTTGTTAATACCAGTTTCATTAATAATTTTTTTTTAGATTTATGTTTTATTTATTTTATAATTAACAAAGCATTTGAATCTTTTCATTTACTTTTGTACCCCCTTGAAATTGTGGTACGCGCTGGCTGGAATAGGTTGCACATACACGAGACGCCTCATACAGTGGGCTTGTACAGCGCAGATTAATTCGGTGTGACATGGGGGAATTGTAAGTTATGAAACATGTTTGTGTGGACCTCTGGATGGTGCTATAGGGAACCGTGTTATCCTCTTTCCTGGGGGAGCAGACAGCAGCTGCTACTGTGCCCAGTGTTTGTAATTACTATGCTTTAACTGCATAATCTAAAGTGGACTGGACTGAAACTGTGCCCGTGTTCATTCCTATTAGCTCACAATTGCATTGCTATTGAATTTTTTTATTTTTTTTCCTCCCTCTGCAACATGCCTCGTAGTGCCAAACATATTGCCATGCCTGGCAAAATGAGGCAGACTCGCTTTGACTAATTCAGCCCTGTTAACAGCTCATGGAGGAGATGTTCCTAATCAAAACTGTGAACTACATTCATTAGTGTGAGATATACTGTGTGAACTTTGAGACTGAAATATTACATCGATTTTGAGATCTAATCAGCTCATGATGACGCTTCTTTTGGAATGAATTATATCTAGAAATACACTTTTGCAGTCAGTGACCCTCAAGAAAATATTGGCTTGGTTTTGTTGAAGTGGATAGCAGTGTCATTTTGTATAAAAAGTACTAAGCAGTCATTTTTTTAGCCTTAATGTTATATATTTTTACACACGTTTTAACACTTCAGATAAAAAATCCTTCATAATCGTAATGATGCAGTTTGCATGCGATACTAAAGGGGCAGTTTCATAACAGACGCAAATTTGGATGCAACTGCTGATCAGATTATCAGTGCGTAGGGAAGAAAAATGGCTTTGGGAACACAAGCCTAACGAAACCTTTCTCTTCTCGTGCAATTCACCTCAGACCAAATCCTTCACTGATCGTGGAATGGTGCATTATCATAATCTCATCAATTCTAGAGCACTTGAAATGTGCCATATAAATAAGTAATTATTCCATAGTACAGTATCATAGCGAGACAGTCATTGTGGCTTCATCTTGACACCTAATTTGCTGTATATAGTTTGTATGACTAGATTTAGTTATTAATGTGCAAGGAAATGCCTGCGGACATTTTATGGCATCTCGTACCTTGTCCTTGACTGTAATGAGGAGAAAGCAAGGTGTCTGGGTTTTTTTCTCCCTTTGTTTCTTTTAAGTTTACTGGGAAACACATTAAATGAGAGCCCCAAGTCACAATAACCCTGATAGCGGTAACAATTGAGTCTCCATAGGAAGGTTATAGCCTGAAACCTTGAATGCACAAGGAAAAAAAAAAGATGAAGGAGAAATGCATGGCACAATGGACAGCTCAGGTATTGAATTAGCTCAATAACACTGAGGCTAAACATAAATCATATGACTCAAGCACAGTCTAAAAGGGTCACATGGCTAATTTAGGTTGAGATTTGGATACGAACGGGGAACGTTCAGAAATGACATCTGTTTAAACTCCTCGTGCCATGATGTAGACCTCAGCCTCAGCCAGACCAGGGAAAGGTCGACTGGTGCTCATCCTTTGCGTCAGATGGAAATTGACAGTCAGGAAAAAGAGTTCTGTCTTATACTGATGCCCTACTTTAAAAGTGTAATACTTAAGCGTTGGAAAATGGAAAGTCAGTACAGTACTTAATATGTGTGGATATCTGCAATATGCAATATGGCAAGTTGGCACATTGGCATATTGAGTGGAATGCTAACAGTTTGCCCTGCTCCCTGAATTTTCAAAAAGATCAGCGAGGGGCCTGGAGAATGTTTGAAGTCCCAGTAGGAGTGCATGATTGTGGGCAGGAGGGAAGGCACGAGTCCTTAACAGACCCCTAACCTGGATGAATCTCAATAAATGCTGTGTGAAATTACTTACCTTGTGAAAATGAAGACTGGCTGCTCTCTCAGATTTGAAGCTGCATGCCTGCCGTTTGAGCCACTGTAAAATGTTCAAAATGGTTACTTCATTTATTTGTAATTTTGTTTAAAAGTATTCGCATAGAAATATATTTAATTTGAATATATATTATATATTTGTTTTAGTATTTTAACAATGATTAAATAATGGCTACGAGTGTGATATTGCATTTATACAACAGTTCAACAGCACAAGTGTGTAAATAAGAAACAACTATGGAGTGTCTTTAAAAACCATCTTTTCTCTGAACTATTTCCTTCCGCCAGATTCAAATCCCAAGCTGACAGTTTAACAGCTGAGCCCAAGCCTCTGTTACTAATTTGAAAATGTCACTTTAGAACTAGTAATGAAAGAACGTTGAGTTAGTTCATTGAAAGCTTATTGTATTGTCATATTAAAAGTTCACTGTATCATGTAGAATATTATGAGAGAGAGATGTTTTGAGCCAGTGTGATTACCTGCATCTGATACAGCATTCATTCTTCAGAACAATCTCATATTCACAATAAAACATTAGTTTGAATTTCGGCGGAGGAAAGCGATATCTTTGTCGTACTATCCTTTCATCTGTTAAGGTTGATTTCTGATGACAAGTGAAAATAACTTCTTTGTTTACAACCCTGTTTCAGTCTCTTTCAATATAAGTTAAATATATTAACGAGAACAAAGACTGCCCATTAGATTGACCCAAAATGAATTATAACTCATGTTTAACCACTATAGAGACATCAGAGCCAGTGACAAATTCCAGAAAATCTGGCCGAGGTAAGGCTGCTCTCTGAAACCATTTAAGCATTGTCCTTATAAAAAAAACACATTGACATCTAAACAAGTACATACTCGTCTAAAAACTCTTAAAACTACATTCCGACACAAAAACAGTATTATGTATTAATTATAGTAGATTTGGGTGTCTGCCATGACACCCGCTGTGAGAAATACTACACGCGAAGTAATACAAACAATGAAATGGTTGGAGTTCTGATATCACTAGAATATCACACACCTCTCAGCCAATCAGATTCAAAGAATTCAAAGAACTGCTGTATATATATGTGTATGTATACATACACACACACACACACACACACTTTTTCCTCTAGTTCGCATTTCCATTTCCACATTTTTCTCTCCTCTTCTCTTTAAACCCCTCGCACTCTGTTGCTTTTAAGAATTAACAGTGGGAGTGGGGTGAAGTAAGAATTTGCACTGTATTCCATTACCGATTCTGTTTTTAACATAAGCTGTCTTTCAAGCCCCATGAAGTGCCCATGTGAGCCAGTGTAAGGATTTGCCAGAACTGGGTGAGGGAGATTAAAGACTCCTTCTGTTTTGGCTCTGTTTGATGTTGCCGTGGTGGTTTTGTTCGCTTAGGCCTTTCCTGACAAATATCATTACCACTTTGCTCCTATAGTTCTCCACACAGCATCTTCAGGGCGAGTCGCCCACACGCCCAGAGCTGCTGGTCCAGATAAGACTCGGGAGGGCAGGAAGGCTGGTGTGAAACTTTGCTTCCAGACAGTTGGACTAAAGCTGACCTGCTCTGCAGTGATTGTCATAAATAATGGAAGAGTAATGGTAGTCCATTTTCTTTTCAATATCATCTTTACCAGGGATAGGTCATCCTCCTCGCTGCTGTCTGAACTTTAAAGCGGTTTCTCTTTGTTTCGCGTACTCATGAGTCCACTACTCATGAGATGATTCAGTGTTACATTGTAGGGCTTTTTTGGGTAAATAAAATAACTATGACTCAAACTACACTGCCAGTCAAAAGATTTTTAATGTTTTTTAGAGAAGTTTCTTCTGCTAACCAAGCGTGCACTAATTCAAAGTACAACAAAAATGTCAAATGTTTTTACTATTTAAAATAACTTTTCTATTTGAATGTATTTTAAAATCTAATTTATTCCTTTGATCAAAGCTACATTTTCAGCATAATTACTCCAGTTTTTAGAAATCATCCTTTAGAAATCATTTTAATATGCTGATTTGCTTTTCAAAAAACATTTTTAATATTATTATGAGTATTTAAAACAGGAATCTTTGATGAATAGAAAGATCCAAAGATCAGCATTTATCTAAAGTAATAAGCTTTTGTAACATGAAATGAAATGAAATTATAGAAATTAATAATTTTATTTAGCAAGGATGCTTTAAATTGATCAAAAGTGTTGATAAAGACATTTAAAATGTTACAAAAAATTTCTGTTTTAAAAAAATGCTGTTCTTCTGAAAAACTGAAATTCTACTCAGCATATAATAATCTTAATTTAAAATGTTTTTTGAGCAGTAAATCAGAATATTAGAATGATTTCTGAAGGATCATGAGCTTTGAAATCACAGGAATAAATCACGATTAATCGCATGCAAAATAAAAGTTTGCCTAATATATGTGACCCTGGACCACAAAACCAATCATAAGTGTCAATTTTCGAAATTGAGCTTTATACATCATCTGAAAGCTGAATAAATAAGCTTTCCATTGATGTATGGTTTGTTAGGATAGAACAATATTTGGTCGAGATACAACTATTTCAGTATATGGAATCTGAGGGTGCAAAAACATCAAAATATTGAAAAAAATCACCTTTAAAGTTGTCCAAATTAAGTTCTTTGCAATGTATATTACTAATCAAAAATTACGTTTTGATATATTTACAGTAGGAACTTTACAAAATATCTTTATGGAACATGATCTTTACTTAATTTCCTAATGATTTTTGGCATAAAAGAAAAATCTACAATTTTGACCCATACAATGAATTTTTGGCTGTTGCTACAAATATGCCCCAGCGACTTAAGACTGGTTTTGTGGTCCAGGGTCACATATGTGTATGTACTGTATGTAATTGTTATGTATATGTAAATACAAACACATCCATGTATATATTTAAGAAATATATGCATTTATTATAATTTTTATATCATTTATATTATGTACAAATAAAATAATTTGTACATAAATAACATACTTCTCCTAAGTATATACATTAATTTGTGCACCTTTGTATATACGTAATAACTGCACACAGTACACACACATACATAAGGCAAACTCAAACTTTTATTTTGTATGCGATTAATCGCGATTAATGGTTTGACAGCCCTAAAATATATTCAAATAGAAATGAGTTATTTTAAATAGTAAAAGTATTTCAAAATTGTACTGTTTTTGCTGTACTTTGGACCAAATAAATACAGGCTTGGTGAGCAGAAGAGACTTAAAAAAGCATTAAAAAACATTTGACTGGTAGTGCATGACTAGTGATCTTAAACTTTTGGACCCCACTGTAGATTTGGTCATCCATGGCTCATTCAAGTGAGCGGGATGGGAAACAAATTGTTGTAATTTGCCAGTGTCCACAGTGTACTTGTGTTCATTCAAAGACAGATCTGTTACTATCAGCGTCTGTGTATTAGTGCTCAGTTTTAGAGGCTTCACAGTGAGCGGTTAGCACAAGTTGAAACAGAAAGAAGATCAAAGCTGAGAGCAGCGTTTAAAGAGATGGCAGCTGTAAGCATTTAAGTGGTAAAGTGCTGGAAAATGTTGTACTTACATGTTGGAGCTATGGTGTGGGATTGCATTTCTTCAGCTCTTTATGACTCGTAATGGCCATATTCTGGCCACAGTGTTTTAACACAATTGCTTGGTGAAAGCATATCATCATCATCATCTCTCGCCTGTCTTTTTATATGGAATGATTCGTTTGCTACCACGCTACATTAAGCTACATTAAGTAGTCTGTTTTCAAACCTCACTTTCAAATGAGACTTTACGCTTTCTTTTGAATGATGCCTCGTTCAATTTTTTCTTCTCGTTTTCTGGTTGTCCTCCTCCTCTCTCTCTCTCACCCTGCTTTTGTATTCTTCTGTTTATCGTTGTATAAGCGAACCAAGACAGCCATCAGCTTGCATATCACCCTGGAAGAAAATTATGGTTATTTTCCTCGAGTCTCTGTGTTTTGTACCCATTTTTTTTTTTTTTTTTTTTTTTTTTTTGCACACCTTGCTGAGATCCACAAAGTGAGTGTCAGTCAAGGGTGCATTACTTCTCTCTCAAGTGGACGTCTGTTGAATTCTCGTCCATATCACCCTGAAAGCTCAGTGTATGAATGACATGAATTGTACGTGCTGAGAGAGAATGCATAGACGTGAATGTTACATTTGGATTCAGACTAGAGTCTTCTGAATAGATCAAGAGTGAGCCAAGAGCCAGAGAGGATCATGAACCTGCTGTAGAGCCTGACAGGCTTAGTAAATAAAGAAAAGATAACCTGTTTCTGTGTTTGTGCACAGATACGCACATAGTCTAACTCGCTGCCAGCCTTACTTCAGCCCTGTGAAGCTGATGGAAAAGGTAAAGGAGCAGCTTCAAACACTTAGCAGATGAATTTCTGGTTAAACCAGAACCGTAAAAGAATGTTTTTTCCATCCCTTTAACTCTTTTGAGCTGTACTGTTTAGTTGTTGAGATTTTAATGTCTTGATTCAATGATTTATGTATTAAAAAAACAATAATTATTTCAAAAGTAATCTATTAAGTTTCTGTAATGAGCCCATTTGGCAGGTGTGAATTTTAGTCAAAGCAGACAAATGTTTACATTTACTACATGAATGAAAATGAGCCTGCACTATATTTTTTATTTTAAATGTGCATTTTCAAAACCTTGTATTACCTTCAGTAGTCACACAAAAATAACATTTTTATTTGATTTTTTTGTAGGAGCTGCATCCAAAATGTGTTTTTACCTACAATAGTCATGAAAAACTATTTTAACAAATTGTGTTATTTTATTTTATTATTTTATTTCATTTTTTTGTAGGAGCTGCATACAGAATGTGTTTTTTTTTTATGCATTTTCAAAATGCTTATTACCTACAATAGTCATGAAAAACAATTTTATTTTATTTTATTTTATTTTATTTTATTTTATTATTTGTAGGAGCTGCATTCAACATGCGTTTTTACCTACAATAGTCATGAAAAACAATTTTATTTTATTTTATTTTATTTTATTTTATTTTATTTTATTTTATTTTATTATTTGTAGGAGCTGCATTCAACATGCATTTTTACCTACAATAGTCATGAAAAACTATTTTAACAAATTATGTTATTTTATTTTATTTTATTATTTTAGTTTTTTGTAGGAGCTGCATTCAACATGCATTTTTTAAATATGCATTTTCAAAATGCTTATTACCTACAATAGACATGAAAAACAATTTTATTTTATTTTATTTTATTTATTTATTATTTTATTTTATTTTATGTTATGTTATTTTATTATTTTATTTTATTATTTGTAGGAGCTGCATTCAAAATGCGTTTTTTTCAAATATGCATTTTCAAAATGCTTATTACCTACAATAGTCATGAAAAACAATTTTATTTTGTTTTATTTTATTTCATTTTATTATTTTATTTTATTATTTGTAGGAGTTGCATTCAAAATGCATTTTTTATATGCATTTTAAAAATGCATATTACCTGCAATAGTCATGAAAAAATATTTTAACAAATTATTTTATTTTATTTTATTTTATTTTTTAGGATTTTTTAGGAGCTGCATTCAAAATCCGCTTGACCTAAAAATTCAAGGAATCTTAAGTTTCTCTACCATTTCTACTCATTTACAAAACCTTTATTACCTACAATAGTCCCACAAAAAATAATAACATTTTATTTTATTTTATTTTATTTTATTTTATTTTATTTTATTTTATTTTATTTTATTTTATTTTATTTTATTTGTAGGAACTGCATTCAAAATCTGCTTGATATAAAAAATAAATAGGCTTCTGATATCACAAATGGAGTTAAAAAGCATTTGATGTGATCCTAGCCTTAGAAGCATGTGTCATTGTGTGGGGCCAAAAGAAAAAAGACTGAAAAGGAGATAACCACACATCTGTCTGATGACAAATGGTGTGTTTTCAGTGATTTATGTATAAAAATAACAGTAATTATTTCAAAAGTAATCTATTATTTTGTTAAGTTTCTCTAATGAGCCCATTTGGCAGGTGTGACCCTTAGTCAAAGCAGACAAACATTTAAATTTACCTCATGAATGAAAATGAGGCTGCACTGTAGTTTTTATTTTAAATGTGCATTTTCAAAACCTTTATTACCTACACTAGTCAAGCAAAAAATAATAATAAAATTTTATTTTATTTTATTTTATTTTATTTTATTTTTTAACTTGTAGGAGCTGCATTCCAAATCCGCTTGACCTAAAAACCCGAGGAATAAAAAAACCGTTTGAATAGGCATGACTCTTCTGATATCACAAATGGAGTTAAGAAGCATTTGATGTGAACCTTGCCTCAGAAGGATGTGTCATTGTGTGAGGCCAAAGGAAAAGAGACTGAATAAGAGATAACCACACATCTGTCTGATGATAAATGGTGTCTTTTCAGTCCTGAGCTTTCACCTCTGTAATTCACATTTAATTTAGTCTGGCTTTGATGGAAAGCAGAGATCCGGTTAGATCACAGAGCGACGACTTACAGCGCCACCGCTTAGCCACGGCCACTCTTATCCTCTATTGATCCTGACTGCCTTCAAAGAATTCAGTGCGATTCCGTGATCATATTACACGGGCCTTCAAAGTGCACTTCTTCTTCTTCTCTCTTTCTGTACCGGAATGCTGGGGGAGATCTCGAATATATATCTGTTTGGGTTGAATTGTTTCCTGAGCGGAGTCAATAGCTACATTTCCTCTCCTGGAACCGAGTGACCCTAAGGCTTGCTCGTAAAGGTCCGGCTGTAATTTGATGTTGTTTATAGATTTGTTTACTTCAGTATGTGCTCCACTCTTGGATCTACAAAGCCACCAGGCACTACAAAAGCATTTTTGTGCTTTTATTCGATAGAATTTCTTAATGGTACACTATTGGAAAAAATGGATGACAAGAAAATAGTTTTAAAAATCCTTATCTCTGTGAATTATATTTTGAGGAACAACTTGTCCTGCACTGTTTACATGCTGTGAATATCTCAAATCATTGAGGAGTGGTGTGATTTTGCTCTTTTTGATCAGACCTGTGGTTTCTGTTTGTTAGACTATAAAACACCATTAAGTTAAAAACTAACTTTTACTAGGCTAGTACAGAAATATAACTAGCAACTCCCCAATGCATGCTATAGCTACCGCTAAGCAACAACATAGCATAGTAAAAGAAATTGTGAACAGCAGTTATTTTAGTATTATTTATATACTATTACAGTATTTCCTAATATTTTTGGTTTGTGTTAATATTTTTATTTGGCTTTAATATATATTTTATTTCAGTTTTATTAATTTTAATACTTCAATTTAGATGTATTTACAGTTATACTGTAAAAAAAGTCTTTCTACTTCAATATTTTTGTAATTATTTGTGAAATTTACTAGCAATTTCTGAGTGTTTTTTTTTTCACTGTAGTTGCCAAAACAACGTTTCTTGTATTCAGTAAAGTTTTTTTATTTTTTATTTTAAAAAAAGTAAAGTCGTATTTTATTTTATTTTATTTTATTTTATTTTATTTTATTTTATTTTATTTATAAAAATAACATTAATTATTTCAATAGTCAACATAGCATTGTAAACTGTGAACATCAGTTATTTTAGTATTATTTATATAATATTATAATATTTCTTGGTTTATGTTAATATGTTTATTTGGCTTTAATATATTTTTATTTCAGTTTTATTAATTTTAGTACTTCAATTTAAATGTATTATCAGTCTTTCTACTTCAGTATTTTACATTTAATATGATGTGTTACTTGCTGATTTCTTTGTTATTATTTGTGAAATTTACTCGCAATAAGTGTTTTTTTTTTTCAGTGTAGTTGCCGAAACAACATTTCTAGTTTTCATTTGAAGTTTTTAATTTTAGTACTTCAATTTAAATGTATTTACGGTTATACTGTAAAAAGTCTTTCTAGTTCAATATTTTTCATTTAATATGATGAGTGATTTTTTTTTTCAGTGTAGTTGCCAAAACAACATTTCTAGTTTTCATTGAAGTTTTTCATCTAAAATGTTTTATTTTATTTTATTTTATTTTATTTTATTTTATTTTATTTTATTTTATTTTATTTTATTTTATTTTATTTTATTTTATATATTTTAATTTATTATTTTATTTTATTTTATTTTAATGTGTGATTATGATTTATGTATACAAATAACAATAATTATTTCAAGTAATCTAGACATATATTCAAATGTACCGCATTAATAAAAATTAGGCTGAGTGACAGACAAAACCCTAACACACACCTTTCTGTAGATGTTTTTTTTTCTCCCAAGTTTTAACCATTTTCAAAGCGCTTATTTAACAAAATAATAATAACAGCAATGTTTTTATTTTTTATTTATTTATATATATTTTTAAATTTTACCTCAGATTTAGGTCTTACATTTCGAGTTTGTTGTAAATATCTAATTTATTTTAAAAGTTTTAGGAAAAGTGTCTTTCATATATTTTAGTGTCCCTTTGCGTTGGTAAGTCAAAAACGTACTGCTTTTTTGATAATTATTAATATTCACGCTCGAGATAATTCTTCTGCACTGGTTTGGTTCTGATCAGGCAAAAAACCTAGTACTAGTTTGCAAAAGTAGGTTTTTTCAAAAAAATCAAAATTAGCACAAAATTACAGTTTTATTTTAATTAATAAAAATGATTCGAAATAGTTTTTTATCTAATATTTACATTTTATTGTAATTCATTTTTTAGGTAATTCCATAATTCCAGTTTTAGGTAACAATAACAACACTGGTGAACATCACAGCAACGCCGTCACATCATGGCGCCAAGTTTTACACGGGCAAGCACCCCTCATATATTCTTCAGAAATGCCAGATCTTACTTTTTATATTCCAGTTAAAGCCAGCCGTACGAGTTTGATTAAAGTGCCGTGCCGTCGTCTGCTGAAGGGCTTATCTTTCACAAATACTGTAAAAGTACCCGGCTATCTCTCTGTGCGCTCGAGCTACTCTTTTACAAAACAAACAAGAGCAGGAAGTTATGAGCGTAAAGCCTCATAACTACATTTACTGGCATAGTTTATACACAATCCAATCCCTGAGTAATCCAGACAGCGGGTAACAGCGGGTCCCATAAACATCTCGTAATCCAGCCTGCCGGGGAAACGGTTGAGCGCGCGGTTTGGACGCCGTGTGCTTGGACGCACTAATTCCAAAGTGAAGCGGGTCACAGCTTACACTTTAAAGTCCTGTCAGCCCAGTAATCACTATCCGAGTCAAACCTGAGACGGCACACAAAGCCGCTACCAGAATGAATGTTCACCCCGCGCTCTATCATTATAACTCATTATGCTTGACTAGCTTTTGTCATTAAAGCAAACATCGAGGGCTGTAATCAAAGATGGAGTCTAAAGGATGTAACAGAGGGGTCTGGCTTTTTAGGAAGGCAGATCAGAAATAATTGGCTGTTAGGGAAGAGTGCTTTCTCTAAGCTATGCTTACCGATGCTTTATCTGGATAGAGACTTCCTGTTTACCGTCAATTCTTTTCTGCAATTCTCCATTTCTAAGGAAAGAAGTTTTGTGATGAAAGCATCCAAGGTTTGGCTCGAGCCAGATGCTCCTCTCCGACCACCCTGAGCATCTGGACCGGGGTCGTCCCATGCAGCGCGAGCCCGAGCCAACGGAGTGCTTTCAAAAACAACAAGCTGCTCTCCTGCATTCCTAGGGCTGGGATCCCTGGCTCTCCCTCACATGAAATGTTTTCATACTGGGTTCTGTTCCTCCTGCCCTGGTCTTTCACTTCCCCTCCCCGGATCACCGCGCAACTGTCCCGGCTCTTTGATCTACTGCGTATAATGAGACAGATGAGCACAGACACTCATAATCAACCTGGTTTCTCTCAATGAGGTGAAATGAGTACAGAGGATGTATTTGGATGCAATTCATGACTGGGGTCTTTCTGTGCTGTAGTGTTTTTAATCAGGCTGCGTCTGCTTCCACGTATCACCTGTTCATGTCGGACGTGAGCTGACTGAGAATCGGTGACGTGACTATGAAAAGCTTATGAAACCGCACGCATGCATTCGGAATTGTTTACGGTTGACAAGTGGATCCATAGGTGTGTGAAGAGCAGCAGTGCATGAATTTCAGCCGCGACTGCCTTCGGTGGGATTGTGGAGATTTACAATTACACTCTTCATTCCTTTCTGTGGATTTCATTCCGACAGATAATACTGTCTTGCGCTAACAAGCGTAATGCCAGGCTGCCTTGAAGTGAAGTCGTTTTATTTATTCTACTTTATTTTTTGTGTTATTGTTATCCTCCAGGCAAACTTTGACATTTGCACGCACAACACGTGAAGTATTTCCAAAGGCCTCTTCGCACCAGGGCAAACAAATTGGATCAACTTATCGGTTAACCTTCAAAATAGAAAGAATAATACCCAGCCACATGTTGAATAAAAAAAAAAAAAGTAGAAGAGAGGAAAAAAAATCCGTCTTTAACAGGTTCTTGTTTCTTTTTCTCCAATGACTCTTTTTTTTCCCAACCTCCCACCCGTTAGATGATAGAGCGATCTTTTAAAAGCCTCCCCAGCCAGACTAACAACTACAACACAGCACAGCGGCTGGTCTCAAGGCCACAGATCTCCATCAGAGAAGGCAAACACGGCCACACAACCTCAGCACCCAGCCTGTGACTACAGGGAGTCATAAGAGGCCATGTTCCCAGCAGTGCTGCTGTATCACTGACAATATCTCAGACAGTGGTTTATATAAATAAATTAATACTTTTGTTCAGCAAGGATAAGGACCCTAGTGAAAAATAAATATACTAAAATGTATTTAATATACATTTATTTCATGCTAAGGAGACTACAAATACATTTACATATTGTGTACTTAAAGGGGTCATCGGATGCCGAAGTTGATATGATTCTTTAGGGTCTTAATGAAAAGTCTATAATATACTTTGGTAAAAAATTCTCAATGGTTGTGTAAAACAACACCCTTTTTACCTTGTCAAAGTGAGCTCTGCAAAAATCATCTCATTCTCAGGGATTGTTCCTTAAATGCAAATGAGCTCTGCTTGCCCCACCCCTCTTCTCTCTGTGGAGTGACGAGCTTGTTTACTTTTGCTGCATTTAGCCACGTTTAGCCGCTAAACTTGCTGATTAGCACGTTATTAAGAAAGGCAATCGCAAAGATTCATAAAAAACCCTTACACTTACTTCTTCTGTAAGTAGTCTACATACACTTACAACACACATTAATGTTCAAACAACATGAAAAAGTGAACTTTGTATCCAATGACCCCTTTAATAAAAATACCCTGCAATTGTACTTTTAATATACTAAACTGGTATATTTAAAGTCTGCTAATTTGAAACTAATTTTATAATGCACTTTAGTTGTGTGGAAGTAGTGCTATAGTCCATATAAAGATATACTTAAGTATATCTAATAGTGCTAAAGTTGAACTATTGCAGGTATACTTTAGGTACACTTTAAATATTTGCATTTAAAGACCGATATTATTTAAAGATCATACAATCCTCATCAATAGTGATATGAAAACATATTTTAGGCTTAATATTATGAAATGTACTTTGTGCACAAGTAGTACTCCAAATAAAGTTTAATTACAATTTTTATATTAGTATGTCTCGAGCAATATGTCAGTATGTGTGTTAATAGACTTGAACTGTACCTAGTATAAAATAAATGCATTTTAAATCTATTACTTTTTTACTAGGAGACATTTATAATACTACTACTACTACAAAAAAAAAAAAAAAAAAAAAAAAAAAGAATAATAAAAAGTAAAATAAAAAATAGATCTCTTGATTAATCTCAATCAAACTGCAGTTGGGTTATTTTGATTAGGTAATAAATACAGGAATAAGTATTCACGTAATAAAATTCTTCTTTCAGTGCAGATTTTAACAACTTAATTATGAACAACATTTAGGACATTTTATGGCCATATGACTGTAGAAGTGAGGTTTCTATGCCATTTTATGTACTTTTGTGTACATGCACTATATTATGAAACAAAGAGCAATACTTTACAGCATTATTAAAGGGACAGTTCACCCAAAAATAAACTTTGGAACACAAATTAAGATATTTTTGATGAAATCCAAGAGCTTTCTGACCCTGCATAGAACGATACATTTAAGGCCTAGAAAGGTAGTAAGGACATTGTTAAAATAGTCTATGTGACATCAGTGGTTCAACCCTGAAGAAGTTACGAGAATACTTTTTTATGCATAAAGAAAACTTTACAACTTTATTCAACATGGACTATTTTATCAATGTCCTTACTACCATTCTGCATACAGCGTTTTCATCAAAAATTTCTTAATTTGTGCTCCGACGATCTTAGGTCTTACGGGGTTGGAACGACGTGAGGGTGAATAAGTAATGACACAATTTTCATTTTTGCTTGAACTATTCCTTTAATCTAGATTAATGTTCACCTTTAAATATTCAGTTTCAAATTTAAACAGTGTATTTGTATATTAGTATAAATTACTATTAGTCAATGTGTTATGCATATAAATTACAGTGAGCAGTGTATGTATAAATTAACATGCTGTAATAAATTCCGTAAAAAGGTTTGTTAGTTTATGATAATTCGGACAAATTAAACCTTATTCTAAAGCGTTACTAATAGCTCCTTATTTGCTCTAGAGTTGCAGCCTGGGAAAGGTCAGCGAGAGTTTATGCAGTAAAACTCCCCACTATCACAAAGATAGACTGTTGTTGTGTATAATAGATTCTTTCTAGACACTAGAAATGAACCATTTGTTGGCCATATGCCTCAGGGATGTGCTTTCAGTACAGAATGAAAGTTAGTTTGGTGGTTTAAAGGTAATTGGTCAAACCAGCCCTTAAACCAACCATCTCTTCTCGTTGCTCATTGGCTGATGGTTTGAATCCGAAGGGCATGGTTGTAAAGCCCTCTGTGGCCAGTTAACAGCCCTGAGGAATGAGTCTTCCCACACTCCTTGCGCTCTTCAGCTGCCTAGCCAGAAATTAAAAACATAGTTGGGTCTTGGTACCGTAATACCGCAGCTTAGAACTACAAGCCATTCGTGTTCACACCACCGTCTCCAAAACATGATGTATTTCCTTCGCTCATTATGTCGACGCTTCCTCTTTGTTAAATCCAGGTGATACGGATTCTCACAAATGACCTTACGATAAGGTGTAATGTCAGTACGATCTATCGTCTTGCGTAGACGCCTGTTTTCATTTCACACAAATGTGATCGTGTGAATTTAATATGGGAGATAACCTATTATCGGCTTTGCGCGCTACAGCGCCGTACTCTAGGAAAGAGCTGTTAGTGCTGCTCTGCCAGATTACCGTATGAATGTGCGTGCTAAGTGAGCTCCAAACCAATAAAGGAAGCCATGCTTGAGCAACAGTGGCGGCTACTGGTCTGTCAAATAGGGGAAGCTCATTTTCGGCCTACATCATAAAATTGTCTATTTATTTATTCACAAGAATGTGCCTTATTGTCATAAGTAAGTCACAATGCAAACAATCGTAAAAAAAGCTTTAGTTTTATTATGCAAAATATGATGTATTTTTTCTTTTAGTCAGATGCTACTATAGAGTATAAATATTTTGCAATTTAAATAAGGTTATTATGGAGATTTATTTATTTATTTATTTATAAAGTATTTTAATAGAAATATAAGGTTTCATTATGTTATGTTAAAATTTTTCAAGATTACTATATATATATATATATATATATATATTAATTTATAGTCATCCTCCATGTTAATATTTAATGTAGTAATTTATATATATATATTGATTACTACATTAAATATTAACATGAATGAATGAATGAACGATCTAAAAAAAATATTAAACTCTGTAAAAGTGAAACAAGGAATGTGGTGTATAATTGTGTGAAATGTATGATGAAAATCAAGCAATTTCGCCAAGCAAATATAAAGAAATAGGTTGCAGCAGTTTTTATTTCGACTCAACTTGAGAAATCCGTGATGGGACTGAGCGCGAATAGCTTCAGCGATTCCTTATAGTACAAAATCGCTGTCAGTCAAAAGGAGATGCAATCTTTCGACAGACCCTCCAATCATCACGCAGAAGCTCGGAGTCCAGGCCAGCCCACTCCTCATTTGCTCCTCATTCACCCCCAGAGACGCTGAGCGTCCGTGGGCGGGACATAATCGCAGCGTTTATCCAATGACCGTCTAGTTTCAAAGCACTGAAAAAAAAACGTTCAAAGCAGCCGCATTGAAGTCAATGGACGCTGGGCTTCAACGGGGAAATGCACTGTGACGCTACGGGAATGTATGAGAAGTTAGATAGTTAGATATAGCAAGTCAGCCGACCTGCTATATCTAACTGATTCTGAACGAACTCGTCTTTGAGATGAACGTTTTCTAACGAATTTTTAGTCAATAAAATGTTAATACAATAGTACATAATTTGACCATTAATTTTGTGACATTATAGGGGAAGCTGAGCTTCCCTTGCAGTCTTAAAGAAATCGCCACTGTTGAGCAAGTCCTGCTGCGAACGCCACAAAAATCACTTGCGAAAATTAAGTGGAAGTTACAGCATTACTTTGTCATCTGGCCTAAATCCATCGGATGCTTCATGATACGAGTATGTTTGCTCGCACTTTGCGTTTCCCACAACCACAGGAGGTTAGCGTAAACAAGTTTTCTGACATGAGGAGGAGAAACAGGGCTTGGCAGTCCTCCTGAGGACTCTTATCCAAGTCCAGCTGTTAGCTTCCCAGTCTCAGTGTGTCTTTCACTCATAATGAAACTGTTAGAGAGCCGGTTGTTATTGGGTCAGGCTGTGACCTTTCTAGCCTCTTCTCCACTTAGTCTCCACAGGCTACCAGGAGAACCCAGGGTGAGAATCGGGAGTGTATTAGCGACCCCTGCACCTGGTCATGCTTTGAAAGTCTCTCAGGCGTATCACGTCGTCCTCGAAGGGAATCAAGCTTTACCTGGCGTCCCATCACAATTATCATTAGCGCTAACCTCCCCCTTTTCCCTTGTTATCGTTAAAGATGATGATAATTGCATGGATGGGAGCGCGCGGCCCTCTCCCCCAGCTGTTTTTCTGTGCCGTTCACCTTGAGGCGAGACAGCTTTGCCTGAGCACTGTGAAGGTCAAGACTGAGGAAACGGGGTGAGTCATTATAGCAAAGATGCCTCCTAATAACCCGACATCAGAAATCTGTCAGAGAGAGGTTGAATTATACTCATTCAGACAAGCTTGCCTTGTATTTATGGCCCACAGACTCGACAAACTCTCGGGTACTCGAGTGAAAACAGCTCGAATCACTTCACTAATACAAATGAATAGTTCCGGACGCTAATTTTACAAACCGCATCATCAAAATGCACTCACCTGTTCCGCCGCAAAATCTCCATCCCAAATTTAGAGCTTGTATTAAACGCTCAGTGCCAGAATCTTCGTTACGCTGTGCTCAGATTCAATTTGTGTGCGTTTTTTTCTTATTGATCGGCCTTATCCGATCAATGGAGGTTCACTTGGATGAAAGAAAAAGAAAGCGTTTCAGGTTTGTCCCTAAAGGATTTCTTTTTTTGAGAGTGTGAGCATGCATTTGAGAGGCTAGATGGTGGGAACGCTGTGGTCGGCTTATATCCAGGCAATAAATTGGTTGCAGGGTTGAGAAAGAGACCTCTCTTTAGCCTTAGTCACTGGCAGAAATAGTCACAGCTGTAATTTTGCAATAAAATAGTGTTTTTAAACTTCAGTTGTTTGTTGGCTGAGGATGTGGAGAAATGAAAAAATGACTCTTTTTCTTACTTTGCTCTTCTTCCACATCTTACTCTCTGTATCTTAATTTTCTACCTAGGTTTTTTATTGTATTTTATTTTATTTTATTTTATTTTATTTTATTTTATTTTATTTTATTTTTTTTTTACACCAAGTTCCATTTGTATAGGCCCTAAATAAATAAATAAATAAATAAATAAATACTATTCTTTTACTATTGCTATTTATACAACCGTTTGTGGAGAAATGAAAAAAAAAAAGCCTTTACTTTTCATCAATACTCTCTGTATCTTCATTTTCTACCTAGGTGTATTATTTTATTTTATTTTATTTTATTTAATTTTATTTTATTTTATTTCACATCAATACTCTCTGTATTTTCATTTTCTACCTTGGTTTTATTATTTTATTTTTTTATTTTATTTATTATTTTTTTTACACCAACTTCCATTGTATAGGCCATAAATAAATAAATAAGTGCTATTTATACAAAGGTTTGTGGAGAAATGAAAAAAAAAAAAAGCCCTTACTTTACTTTTCTTTCACATCAATACTCTCTGTATCTTCATTTTCTACCTAGGTTTATTATTATTATTATTTTTTTATTTTTTTATTTCACATCAATACTCTCTGTATCTTCATTTTCTACCTTGGTTTTATTATTTTATTTTATTTTTATTTTTTTATTTTTTTATTTTACACCAACTTCCATTGTATAGGCCATAAATAAATCAATAAGTGCTATTTATACAACCGTTTGTGAAGAAATGAAAAAAAAAAAAGCTCTTACTTTACTTTTCTTTCACATCAATACTCTCTGTATCTTCATTTTCTACCTAGGTTTATTATTTTATTTATTTTTTATTTTATTTATTTCACATCAATACTCTCTGTATGTTCATTTTCTACCTTGGTTTTATTATTTTATTTTATTTTATTATTTTAGCTTTTATTTTATTTTATTATATTAGTTTTTATTTTATTTTATTTTATTTTACACCAACTTCCATTGTATAGGCCATAAATAAATAAATAAGTGTTATTTATACGACTGTTTGTGGAGAAATGAAAAAAAGCCCCTACTTTACTTTTCTTTTACATCAGTACTCTCTGTATCTTCATTTTCTACCTTGGTTTTATTCTTTTATTTTATTTTATTATTTTGGTATCTTATTTAATTTAATTTTATTTTATTTTATTTGTATCTTGTGTTCCTAGTTTTAAAACAACATGAGGGCGAGTACAATGATGACAGAAACTTTGTTTCCGACTAAACTTTCCTTTTTACCATACTGTAACTGTCGAAGTATTTTTCACTCAGGCTTGATTTAATTCCTGAAAGAATCTGTCTCGTATTGATTGGCATTGTTCAAGTTTGGACAGTCAGTTTTGCGGAGGTAGATGAGTCAGATTATTCCAGACAGATTGCGCGTTCCGACAACGCACTTCCCAGCGGACAGTCAGACTCCACATTGTCTGCTTCGTCTGATGCTTTGCCGGGACATTGAACACATTTTAAGAGGACCTGTCATCAGTGTTTTCAGTCCTCCGCTCAGCATCTCTAGCTCTGCGTCTCCGTGACTGCTCTTGGGTGAATCATTTCGGTCCGGAAGCGAACATGTGGTAGTGTTTAGCTTGCTAATGCTCAAGGCTTTGGCTGCCTGGGGGGAGATATCACATGGACAGCTCCCAGCAGAAGGATTCAAGTCCAGTAAACAATCTCTACGCCCAAATGTGAAGAACTTTGGAAATGAGGAGCTCCCATGGGCTGCCCTCTGTCCAAAAATCACAGAAAGGGCTTGTGTGAACTTGAGTGTGTTTTTCTGTTGCCTTTTTTATTGCTTTTCTTATTGTAAGTTCTATTATTGCTATTGCATTTCACCTCTCGTTGCCGCCAAGAGCTATTCTCTCATCCCTACATATAACAATGTCTGTGGACTCAACACACATGTATGTGATTACGTTGGCAGGAGCAATCTTGTACTGCTAATGTTTTACTAACATTTTGAAACCACCTTCCCCCTGAATACCTCTCCACGTTGTGTTTTCTTTCTAATGGATCGCATTACTGAAGCATCACTCTGAAATACTGCTGTTTTTATTGCGCCCAAACACCCCGAACATAATCAGTTCTTCACGGTCGGTTTATAACAAAAACCACCTGGCTTTTTCTTCATCAATAGTTGGCCCACTTATTTAGTTATTTAGTACTTTTTCTTGTATTCATTCATGTATTTATGTCCTTCATGTACACAGCATGTCTTGAATTAACTTTAACTTCTTTGTGTAAATGCGGTTCTCCATAAAATCTTAACGAGCCATCTGTATTTGTTTCACTATACGCAGGCACTGCCTGTGTCCTTGTAACGCTGTGAGGCCCGGCTTATTTTTTTACTGTATTTAACGCAAAACTAATCTACATCCTTTTATCTACATCCAAATAAAACTTTATTTCTCTAGCACTTCATTGTGGTGTTTTAGGGAAGCACTTAATGCAGATCTTTGTTTCTTTTTGTTACTCATCTGTACTGATGATTGGATTTTTATCCTTTAAACTGTAGGCTCCTTTTTCTGTGGAACAAAAAGGAATACATTTGTGTTTACCATATAATCAAAGGAACACAAGATATTTTGTCAGGTCCAATGTGTGAAAGAACTTCACTAGCCGTGACCTCAACCCCATCCGGATACCATTGGGATGAACTGGAATGAGATTGCGAGCCAGGCCTTTTCATCCAAAGTCAGTGGCTGGCCTCACAAACGCTCTATGGGATGATTAGGCAAAAATTCCCTCAGAAACACTCCAAAATCTTGTCGAAAGCCTTCCCAGAATAGTGGAAGCTGTTACAGCTGCAGAGCGGGGACCAGCTCCATATTAATTGCCGTTTAGATTGCAAAGTCATTAAAGTCCCTGTTTGCTTTAAAGGGTTAGTTCACCCAAAAGTGTGGCATAGATGCGGGTTTCTCTTCATCAGTCCAAAACTATCCAATGAAGTGCATCCATCCATAATAAAAAGTGCCTCACACAGCTCCGGGGAGTGAATAAAGGCCTCCTGTAGAGAAGCGATGCGTTCTGGTAAGAAAAATAATTCCTTTGCTTCTGTAAACAAACATTGGTTTGTGCGAGACTCCCTGGCGCATGCGTAACATCAACGTCTTAAAATGCATCAATTCGCTGCAGGAGGTCTTCATTCTTCAACCACTCCCCCCTTTAAGCAATGTGAAGCACTTTTTATTATAGATGGATGCACTTTATTGGACTTGTTTTGGACTGATGAGGAGAAACACCTGTCTATGGCATTCTCAATATAATTTTTAATATAACTCCGATTGGATTCATCTGAAAGAAGGAAGTCATATACACCTACAATGCCGGGAGAGTAAATAATAGGCTAATTTTCATTTTTGAGTGAACTAACCCTTTAATGGTCAGGTGCCTCAATACTTTTATCCATAAAAAAAACACAGAGCAAAATCCAGTTTTGACACAAATAAAAGCTCAGCAAGTGGAGGAGACATTTTAGCCTCTTGGAGAGGTGCTGAACACGTCCTGCTTTGCTTGTGTCAATACTCTAAGCATATTCTAGTGGGTAGATCAAGAGACTGAGCTTGCTTGGCTGTTACAAATTTTGTCTTGTTTTTCTTGCATGCTTTTTTGGCAGAAGTCCTGTTCCCATCATCATTGCTGGACAGAGGGGGGAACTGTTGCTCATCGTGCTCTGTTGATTTGTATTAGAAACAGTAAAATGTCCTGCTCTTCTCTAGTTATTCAGTTCTGCAAGATCACACTTCCTATAACACTACAAAATGGTGCAAGCCTGCAGATAAAAGCTCTGTCATAAATACGTAGGGTGGAGTGTAATTGAATCAGCAAGCTTGCTGCAGAAACAAAACAAAGCCTCCCAAAATGCCCTTTTCCACCATAAGTGGAAGTAGCGATGAGCTGAGCTGTGTCTGTTTTTCATTAATCTAGTATTGCTCGGACTGAGGAGGCGCAGGCCTGGCGGGCTGCGGATCTCTAACAGCTGAAGAGCCTGAGGATGTGTTGAGAACATCCTGCTGAGAGCGTGGGCTACCCAGGTGGGAGAGCCAGCTGGTGGAAGGGTGTGACAATGTGCCTAAGGGGGTGGTGGGGGTATCTTGAGTTCCACAATATGGCTGAAAGCTGTTCCCTCACCTGCAGCCCTTCCCCTAAAATATTAAGATCCTTCGGGAGCCCTGTTTCCTTATATTTTATTTTCTCTGGTCTTCAAGTTTCTCAGATTGAAGCTTTCTAAATGCACTCTTGAGTGGAAACATACCTATACTAGGGCCCTATGGTTTCCGCGATGCGGAAAACGCGGACTGAATTGCGGAATCCAGTAATAAAAACGGAATTCCCTGGTGAAAAAACCAGCATATGCTGGTAGGTTTGTTTTAATGGTGGTTTAAGCTGGTCCTTTGCTGGTTTATGCTGGTTATGTTGCTGGTCAAGGAGCCATCTTAAACCAGCATCAAAACATACCTAACCAGCATCCCAGCATCAAAACATACCTACCAGCATATGCTGTTTTTTTCACCAGGGTTTAATTCGGAATGTTACGGAATTTGTCAAAGTTTGGATGGATTAATCAAAAGTGGGTCATTACACTTAAATCAAATCGTGATATGGAGTAGTATTTGTAAATATTAAGCTGCAAAAAGACTATTTAAATATGAATCCTGCATGAAAGGCATGGATGCGTGGTTTCGTTTACTGCTCGTACTGAAGTATGTGTGACACTCGCTGTGATTTCAGCATCTGTCGTCTCACTAAATGAGGACATAAATACATCTCCAGAACTGCTCTGAGAGTTCATGAGCATTTTACCTTTTCATTTGAGGAAAACTAGCGTCATATCTTAAAAGTTTTCACGGCAACCCGTCAAAATAAAACACACTGTGGCAAAAATACATTAGTATTGTATACACACAATGTACGTAATACTACCACTAAAATTATTAAAACCTTATTTTTTAAGGAATAATCATACAATATTTCTTCAACGTTTAATTGTAATAGTAAATTCCCTTAATTTGCCAAAAAATAAAATTTGTTTAATTATCATTAATGAAAAGATAACTTAAATTAATGGTTTATGCTTTCATTTGATAAAAAGAAAAAAAAAAACATTTTGTAAGGCTATTGAAAGATTAAATTAAACTTGTTTTCATGCATTAAATTAATTGACATGCTAAAACACAGAATTTGGTAACAATAAAAAACAAGGTGGGAAAAAAATAAAACATTTCATTGGTCCCTAAACATGGAATTTTTGTTTAACTTTTAATAAATTGATGTAAAATTGTTTCATTATTTTAATTAATTAGACATGCTTTTTGATAAATACTATTTAATTTAACCATTAAAAAGGAGTCCAGAAAAATTTAAATGGAAAAAAAATGGAATCCAGAAAAATTTAAACAGAAAAAAACAGGGTGAGCAATAGCTCATTATCATTTAAAGAGACATGCACCGAAACAGGTCACTGTGAATAGAGCTGTTTTTGAGGTAAGAAGGGTGTTGTTTTACACAACCATTGAGGAATTTTAATCAAAGTATGTTGCAGACATTTCATGAAGACTCTAAAGCAGTGGTTCTCAAAGTGCGGTACGAGTACCACTAGTGGTACTCAGAGGAATCACTAAATTAAATATAAATGAATGTTAAAACACAATACATTAGAGTGAAGTTTTTTTTTTACAGTACAGAGGTACAACACATTTTAATTTAATCATTATTTAAATTTTTTATTTACCTGTTTGTAAACGCCGTGCAGTGTTAATGTTCAAACTGTGTATTTACAATGTTATAGTGGCTCACAACAAATAAATATTATTATTATTAATAAAACTGCTTCATTTTTGAACTGCAGAGCTGTAGCTGAATAGTTAGGCCTATTACGCTACTGTATTTTAATGTTGGTCATTATGGTGATATTTGCAGAGCCAAATATTTTCTGAGGTGGTGCTTGATATAAAAATTTTAAGAACCACTGCTCTAAAGAATCATACCAACTTGTGGAAAATGGGCATCTGATGTTTCCTTTAATTAAATTCTGAATAGTGCAAAAGCTGAGAAAGGTCATAGTAAAAGTCACAGTAAAACTTCCAGTTTCTAAAATACACTATAAATCCATTGCACTGTGTGATCGGCTTGTGAAATTTATTTAATTGGATATACAATTAATAACTTTTTGGAACTGCAAGTCCTGTCACCTGCCAGGGTGTTAAAATGCTTGCACAAATTAATTACTTGGTATCCATTTCGCCTGAGCACACCTGAGCTTTTAGCACTAAAGTAAATAAATAAATAATCAGACTTTCAAAAGTTTAAACTCACCGAGCAGGCTCAAGAGTCACCATCACTTCCACTCCAAAATAGACATTTATCAGTACCACAGTGCTATTGACACAACAGCAAAGGGCCTGTAGCCAGCAGCAAATCCACCTGCTTAGGAGATGCTCCTGCTTTGATAGCTCCTTCACATATGCAGATTTCTTGGGAGAGGCTTGTTTGTATGCGATTTCCTGGGAGACTTCCATCTTGGGCTTAAATAAATAGCGGAGTTGTGATGATTAGCACTGAGGTGCGCTCCTACTCCCACAAGCAATCTGCCAAACCTAGGCTTCTTCTGTCTTTGTTTTCACCTGAGTATTACCCAGAATCTCTGTCTCTCTCTCTTTTCCTCTCCCACGGGTGGGTCCCAGAGCTACGGCCTTGATTGCACTCTAATTTAGTTAGTTGGTAGTTGACTGTGACAATGGTTCGGCCGAGGATTTCGCTGACACATTATGTCACTCAGGGAGAGGCTCTCTTCAAGCAGGCCTCAAAGGGAGCCGGTCCCTCGAATACCAGTCGCACACGTACGGCATTAACGTTGTTTTGGGGCTGTTCCAAGCTGCTGTGCCTGCTGCTCCTTAGGATTACAGAAATAACACAATTATCTCCATGGCTCTGAGCCGTTGACAGAGCAAGCCCTGTGTTTGTCAATAGCAGGCCCACAAAATCTCCCTCCAATATACCGAGCGGCGCCGCAGTCACGCGCCGATGGTCTCTTTAGCACGTCGCCTCTATACGTCTGTCTCACCTGTCTGTCTCTATTCCTTTTCCATTTTCTCCTACCTTCATTTTTCTCTTCTCATCCCTCCCTCCCTCGTTTTTTTATATGTCGTGCTATAAAAAGGAAGTCTGACGTGCATCAGTGTCTTGGTTTAATCGTGACACATCTGCCATGATCTAGCGTTTCTCTGTCCTTATGCTTTCCACCCTGGATCTGTTATCGAGGTGCCATATGTATAATTACCTTATAGAGAGGAACATATGTCATTTTTATTGCTGCAGCGGGAGCTCATAAAAAGTGTGGTCCAAAGCACAGGAGTCATGCTTTTCATTTTGGTTAGCCGGATGACAAGACCAATTCCAGAACAATACAATCAGCTCATGTGATACAATGTTTAGGTTTTGTTTTTGTTATTAGCAATGCTCGCTAAGGCGGACACTACTGCCAATTTTTCTCAAATGTATGCTACGAGTCAAAAGTTTTTGAACAGTGACACTTTAATGTTTTTTAAAGAAGTCTCTTCTGCTCACCAAGCCTGCATATATTTGATCCAAAATACTGCAAAAGCAGTAATATTGTGAAATATTTTAGCATTTAAAATAACTGCTTTCTGTTTGAATATATTTTAAAATGTAATTTATTCCTGTGATCAAAGCTACATTTTCAGCATCATTACTCCAGTCTTGATCCTTCAGAAATCATTCTAATATTCTTATTTGCTTCTCAAAAAACATTTGTTATTGTTACTATGTTGAAAACAGCTGATTATCATTTTTTCAGCTTTCTTTGATGAATAGAAACATCCATAGATCAGCATTTATCTGAAATAAAAAGCTTTTGTAACATTATACACTGTACCATCCCATTGGAGTCAGTATATATTTTTTTATATTTAATTAAATTAAATTTAATTTATTTATTTGAGGGGGGAAGAAATTATAGAAATTATTATTTTTATTTAGCAAGGATGCTTTAAATTGATCAAAAGTGATGATAAAGACATTTATAATGTTACAAAAGATTTCTATTTTAAGTAAATGCTGTTCTTCTGAACTTTCTATTCATCAAAGAAACCTGAAAAAAAAATCTACTCAGCTGTTTTCAACATAATAGTAAATGTTTTTTGAGCTCAAATCAGAATATTAGAATGTTTTCTGAAGGATCATGTGACTGGAATAATGATGCTAAAAATTCGTCTTTGAAATCACAGGAATAAATTACATTTTTAAAAATATTTACAAATAAAAAACATTTTAAACAGTACAAATATTTCAAAATTGTACTGTTTTTGCTGTACTTTGGATCAAAGAAATGCAGGATTTAAAAAAAAAATGGTAATGAAGTATCTGATTTGACAGTTCTGATATTAGTTAACAAATATATGACTGACTTTTTTTTTGTGCAACGCAAATTATATTCTGATGAATTTTTAAGCTGTTTTATCCATACACTGAAAGCCAACAGCGGAATCTTTCAAAATACAAAAAGGACATAAAGGTAGTGTGTAATGACTTGATTATCCATCTTTGCTCACACAAATATTGGGTTTTTATATTTAGGAACCACTCAGAACACCCTAGCAACAACATAACAATATGCTAAGAGCCACTTAGTATATCTGGCAACCTTACAAAACACCCTCAAATGGTTGTGGAGGGCACTGCATGAGTATTTTCTTCAAAAAATATAAAAATCGACTTTTTCTCTTGCAATTACAGTTTGTGCAGTCATTCTGTTTATGCTTGATGTCTAAAATTCGTTAAATCCTGCATGTCTGCAAATGTCTACTCGTTTTCTCTTTTTCCCTCAAAAAAGCAGATGCATTTACTGGTTTTGATAATTAATGCTTACCCTCTGGTTCTGTCTCTTTGCTTTCAGTGAAAAAGGACGTGGAAGAAACAGATGACAGGATGACACAATTCAAGAAAAAAGCGAAAGAGCTGCGAATCCTGGATGCCAAGACAGCCCAGAATCTGTGTAAGTTATCAGCATTCCATATCATCTGTGTCCCCTAACACCCAGCCAAGAGCCTCCAGATCTGTTTTTTTGTTCCTCCTTCCAAAGAAGTAACATTTGTCTCTAAAGAATTGTCTTTTTTTTATTATTTATTGTTATTTTTTAAGCAAAGTCCTAGGTATGTTTGCTCCATACTGGAAAAGATGGATCTAAGCAGCTTTCTCTGTACTGAAGGCACTTCAGGCTGCTGAATCTATAGCCACAACGTTGTCAGGCTTTGACTGACATTTTTCCTCTGTTCTCCTCTGTTTGTTTGTTTTCTTGTTCCCACATATCATGTCAACTTTGAAATTCCTCTTATCCTCTTGTATTGTCAAGCAGCATTCGTCAGTATTTGCTCTTCCTGCAACAGGTTTTGGGGATGCTGTTTTTTGATAATGGATTCTACCCGATTCCTCTGATATCAGTTGTACCGTAAACACAGAGAAGGATAACAGGAAAAAAGGACAAAACGTTTTCTTTGTATCTGCCTCATCCTAACCACAGAAAAAGCCAAACAGTCCCCCCAAACCAAGGGTACTTCCATTTATGCAATTAAAGCACCAAGGGAGATTAATTGTTGTAATTGATTGATTAATTCATTCTTGTCTCATATGACAAGAACATGTTCTACTTATGACACTGAAACACTGAGTTTGACCCCGTCCTGGACAGAAGGTACTACCTGCTGATGTCAGTTTAGACTGAACACATCTTGTTTTGTAGCCCGTATTGATCAGCCTGCCAGACCCTCGTGCCATTTAGTAACTCTGTCTCTCTTCCACTGCCGCTTTTTCTCCCCCTCTTGAATCTTCAGGGAGTGTGTGTGTGTTTGTGTGTGTGTGTGTGTATGAATTCATTGTGCTCTCAAGAGTGCCTGCGACTCTTTGGACTCTGATTGATGAAAGCAGCATGAGAATGCAATTTTATTCTTCTTTGGAAATGTTGGCTTCTTTGTCTTGGAGAGGAGAACACCTTAGATATACAATATCACACTTCATGAAATATTCATAGCAAATGCTAAAATAACCAGCCACCTGAGTATATGTCCTACCCATGCTTGTTTTCATCCTAGCCGGAAGAGTACTTGGATTCCAATTGAATACATCAATGCAATTTAAATGTGCGAACAGAGTAAGATGAAGCTTTGAGTCTGGCTGTACTGCTGCTGCTGAAGAACATATTTTAAATTGCGTTATACGTATTTCGGTTTAACACAGATAATAGAAATACAACTAGGTGTGTGCATTTTCAGACACAAAATACTGCTTGCACTTGGCAAGTTCACTTTAGTGATTTTGGGTGATATAAAAGGGATTGCAATGCAGTTGCTAGGGTTTTATAACCCTATGGCCCATGGTTTCCTGGTCCCTAAATGGATAAAATAGCTTTGATAGATTAATTAATGGATTTGTTTCTTTGTTCATTGCATGGAACAGTATTAGCACACGCTTTGTTAACAAGCTGCACTGTATCATTCACATATTGGAATAAGTTATGCACTGAAGATTAATATAGTATGTAGTGTTAGAATTTATTCAGATCATTAACACTTACTGTGAGCTATAATAATAGATCTTCTTGTGTCAGTCAGTACTAGTAATGCAACAAAAGAGGTGCCATTTTCATGAATCATATAACATGCTCTGTTAGTGTGTCTGAAGGGTAGATGACATCAAGGTCAGGGTTATGCCTGTGTGTGTTTTTCTTTCTTGTCTTCTTTTCCTCTTCGATTACAGCTGGAGCAGATTGAGATGGCCCTAACAGAAAAGATGCCAGTGACATTTCTCTCTTCTCCTCATTCACTTACTTTCACATTCTCGTTCTCTCATTTTCATTTCTGCTAGTTCTTTACCCTGCCTTTGATGGAACACAAACGCGTACACACATCACTTCAGGCTTTCGAGTAACTAATGCCAGAACACGAGTGGGAGTGCTGTTACACATTCACTTCAGCCACAAATCTGTCATCTTTCACAGAGAAAGAGAAGGGGAGGTGGGACAGGAAAGCAGAAAGATTGTGTAAAAGCATCGTAAATGCCGATTTTATTATTTTATTTCATTTTATATTTTATATTTTTTTATTTTATTTTATTTTATTTTAATAGGGGCCTCTAAGGTTGTTCCAGGTTTGTGGAAATGACCCAAGGTATTTGTGCAACTCAATCCAGCTCTTTACTTGGACAGGGAGAGTTACTTATACCCCCAGGTATCTATTGCTGTCTTCCCCTCATGCTGAGAGTACAGTCTGTGGGCTGACTGGACAATGCCCACACTTTAATTTTTTGGCCATGAAATTCTCTAGATAGGAAAACTTGCTGAGTTCATTGATCCTGGGGGCCTGTGAGCAATCCCACACAGACACGCACACACACAATCCCACACATTATTGTGAGTGTAAAGAGAAGCTGGATATTTGTTCTGCTACTCTGGACCCGGGACCCGGGTGTGGCTCCGTGCACAGCTGAAACAATATTCCAGATGTGACAAAGAGGCTGTGAATGTCAAGAGTGCAGTTCACGTAGGAGGAACCGAGCAAAGCAGGCAACCGCTACATGAAGTCATGCTCCTCTATTAACACAACGGAGCTCTGTGGTCCATTAGTATGTTTTACAATCCCAGCATTCGGTTTCCATCCTTGGTCCAGCTCCAGAAGAGTCACGTCGGCCCTCCGTCAGCATTTCTTTTTTTGCAGATGTATTGCTTTTAAAACAAAGTGAGAGTTGTTTTAAATTGGCCAGTGTGTGGAGGCGGTTTGGTGTAGATAGTATTTTTATATATGGGGCGGAAGTGCTCTCTTTGCTTAAATGCTTGCAATTTGGCGGGTTTGCTCTGTTGAAAAAAAACTAGAAATGCGACTAAATCCCTGGGCTGAGTGGATATGAACGGAAATGAATTATGGGATGCATCTGTCACGGACAAACTTGTTAGAGGAAAAACTCAGGATAATTCACTCACTGTGAATGTGTAAATTATGCTAATGAATCAACAGATGAGGCGAAAGCATTTGTCGTCCAATTAAATTTTTTTGCAGCAAATATGATAAGTTCTGACTGGGGGTTGTTAAACTCACCACATTCAGTGACTAACCATTTGTTTGTTTATTGGCATGTGATACTCTTGATGATTGGCTCATCATGCTACTGATGGCTGCTTCATTAGCATATCCCTAAAGCCAGGCTGTATTGTGTTGTTAGGCTAGTTTTAAAACCTCGTTGTCCATTCTGGCACGCCGAAGCTGCAATAAGAATCTCCGTCCGGTTTTTGCCAGATGAGCCCTCTGCTTTGAAATGAAGCCGTGTTTGCTCTACCTTCATCTCCTGAATAAAAAAGCACAGAACTCTCTTTTCTCTCAAGAAGCCGGCATATTGTCACACGCAGATGGCCGACTAATGAATTGCAGAAAATAGAGCATAGTTTCACAGAGACTCAGTCAATCAGCTGGTGGGAATGGTAGTTTATTAAATCACTGTTCATCAGAAGTTGGACCTCGTTCACCTGCACAGCAGAGAGCTGGATGGTGCAGGGCCTTCGCATTCATTGGCTGATGCAATTCGGAGGAATGTGATCAAATAAATGCTTCTTTCAGAGAACAGACCCTCACGTATCATCTTCAGTAGATCCACTCAGCCATGCGTTCCCATCAAACATTTGCTGAAATAGCTTGGAGGTAGGTGGTACGACACAAGAGCAAGCCCTTGAATGCTTTCTGTACTGTGATAATTTCCTTGGACGAAATCAGGTTCTGCTCAGCATTGTTTCCAGACACTACTGGAAAACTCTTGACTGTTTTAATCTACGTAAATGTTAAGGTAATTTCAACCTCAATGCAGTAACTGCTTCAGACAGAAATGTACAATTATGTTCGGTCCCCCGCTGATGCACTATAAGCTATATGCTGTAATTACAGACTATTCTTTCTTCAGAAGCAGTGGAGGTTATCAAATTCAGCTGTTGGGTAAATTGCACCTGTGGTTCTCTGCATTTCAACCTGGGTGAAAGTTTAAGATGTTGAGTCATTATCTGGTGATAGGGCCTCAAATCTGAGGTAATTTGAGCTGCTTTTATTTATTTATTTTTGCTAGAAAATTGTGTTTCTCTTTTCACTTCCAATCGCCGCGAAGTGGAACAAACACTCTAATGGTGTTTTACCATCCACCTGAGAAGTTATTGACGTTGTTGTCCCATGGTCATTTCTGAGGGAGGCCCGGTTGAACACTCTAACACTTTAAAGTGGAAGGACAGAAAATGACTCCTCCATTTTTTTCTTTTTTTCTTTCCGAACAGCAATTTTCCTGGGATCATTCCGGCTGCCTTATGAAGAGATCCGGGATATCGTGCTGCAGGTGGATGAAGAGAGGCTAAGTGAAGCACTAATCCAGGTGAGTTGTGTGTGCCTAGGCACTTTCACGTAATGCAGCTTGATCCCACATTTGAAACCTTTATCCGCTCACAGGGCAATGTATGAAATGCAAACACATCCTGGTCAAAATCCAGTCCAGGTCCTGCTGGGGTTATTATAGTTTTGAATTTGAATTTTTGAATTTACATCTATTTTTATTGTTTTTGTCTGTATTTTGTGTTTGGTGTAGCATGTTTGCACCATCGCTATTATTAATATATTTCAAAAGTTTTCATTTTGCAGAATCTGCAAAATGTTAATTATTTTATCATAATAAGAGTGATCATACATGCAAATTATTTTTTATTTAGTACTGAACTTAAGATATTTCACATAAAAGACATTTACATATAGTCCACCAGAGAAAGTAATAATTGAATTTATAAAAAAAAAAGGACCTGTTCAGGTTTTTTCAAATATTGTTCAGTTCATTTAATAATATTCAATTAGTACAGAAGGTTCAAACGCTCACTGATGCTCCAGAAGGAAACACGATGCATTAAGAGCCGGGGGGGTGAAAACTTTTGGAATTTAAAGATCAGGGTAAATTCAACTTATTTTGTCTTCTGGGAAACATGTAAGTATCTTCTGTAGCTTCTAAAGGGCAGTACTAAATGAAAAAATATATGATATTTACGCAAAAAAAGAAAAACATACACATGTTCATTCTGTTCAAAAGTTTACACCCCTGGCTCTTAATGCATTGTTTTTCCTTCTGGAGCATCAGTGAGCATTTGAACCTTCTGTAATAGTTGCATATGTGTCCCTCAGTTGTCCTCAGTGTGAAAAGATGAATCTCAAAATCATCGTTGGAAAGGGTTCAAATACACAAAAATGCTGAAAAACCAAAGAATTTGTGGGACATGAAAGAATTTTTCTAAAAAACAGCAACCAGTTTAACTATTCAGAACAAACAAGGGACTCATGAACAACTATAGCACAACACAGTATAAAGAATTAAGTATATGTAACCTTTTGAACAGGGTCATTTTTATAAATTCAACTATTATTTTCTCTTGTGGACTATGTGCAAACGTCTTTTATGTGAAATGTCTTATTCAGGTCAGTACTAAATAAAAAAATAACATGCATTTTGTATAATTCCTCTTTTTTTTGGTAACATTTCGCAGATTCTGCAAGTTGTATATTTTTATTATTATTATTTTATTTTACTTTTTTTGGAGTCATCAAAATTTTTATTTTATTTTATTTTGTTTGTATTTTATTTTACAAGCATTTAGTTTACATTGACGCATCTTAGATTTTTGTGCAACTAAAGGGAGTGTGTGTGAACTTTTGTCTTGTCGAAACGCAGATAAATCTGTTTTTCGAAAGCCAGACATTCATGGGAATTTTCTGAATAGCATTTGTAGAAACGTCCTACGTTTGTCTTTGCTCAGAGATTCGTCATGCTTACAGATGACTGTGTGCGTTTGAAAGGCTTCATTAAAAGAGACGTCTTTGATGCCAGGCAGTGCTTCGTGTACAATACTCTGTCTGCTTTCATTCACCAGGCCAGTAGAAGCTCCACTTTGACTCTCTCATAATAGCTGCTTTGGGACAGGACTTGGCAAAACTCCTGCCGCCCCACCCTCCCTCCCACTGCCCTTTGTCTTACAGGCAAGATTGATGATCCTTCAGGAAGCTCTTCACGCCCTGACTGTCTCAGTGGTTTTTGTTCATCTTAAACGTGGTAATTGCAAATGGCATGTGTTTCCTGAACTAAAGATACCTCAGCTGTCTGTGAAAGAGTTGATCTCATTTACATTAGACCACCCTTTGCCTCGAACCCTCTGGTGGCTTTTTCACCACTGTGAATTAGGTGGATTTGAAGGAGTCAGCTCTGCTTCACCACTGACAGCTTGGCGTTTATCTCAGAGACCACTAGGGGGATTTGTGACTTTTATTTTAAGTGGTCCGGTCATGTCCAAGTTCCAGAATTCATCTGCATTTTTTTAGGGAGGGATTTTAGTTGTTTTCTCTCTGTATTTCTCTCCTTGCTCTTCTTTCAAAGCTGGAGAAAGGTAAAGGAGATAAGGAATATTTAGATGTCCTAGTCCACATTGGCCCTTCTTGGCTGTTACTGGGAGCAGAGATGACCTTTAATTGCCAGGTGGTTTGGGCTGGGTGTGTGGAAGCCTGAACTGAGGTGACAGCCCTGTCGCTCTTTACAGAAGCAGAAGAGCTAAAGTGATGACCTTTTCCCACATTCAGCTGCGCTTTATAGAGGAGATTCATCTGTCAGGTCTGCACACCTCTTTCCCTTGTCTCTATTCTCAGTTTCATCCTTCTTTCTCTTTATCCCTCTCTCACTCACTCTCCCAATCCCTCCCCCTCACATTTATCACCTTCATCGCCCCATCTTCATCCCTGGAACTCAAATAGCCAAGGGATGATATCCTCATCCTTGAACAGGAGGTAATGCACAGGTCCAGTTTTATGTCCTTGCGCGGTAATGGTATAGGCTTTTTTGCGGCTCCCCGGAAGGACCGGTAATGCCTCAGTCGTGCCGATGAGATGTTGGCAGAGTTTGTGGGTGAGCTTGAAGCCACAGATAGACGTGCCTCTGAACCACTCAAACGATATGGGTAGAGAGACTTCTGGGTATTGTTCTTTTTTATTTTTCTTTCTCCTAGGGTAGAGACATGTGATTGCTGGTCTACCTTGACATCATTCACACTGCGTCAAGGAAATGTCACGTCTCAAAATAGGAAAGATGGCCAGATGAGTGTAAATGTCCCAGTGGTCACACTCATGACTCAGACTGACTGCACGTGAAAGAAATAAGCGTGGTCTTGTTTATGATAGAATGAGAAAATGCTCTTCTATATTGCTTGAAAATAAATATGAATTATGTTGTATTGACTCAGTATTTAATAGGAAAGTTATTGGAATTGAACTCAAGTTCAAAGTTCAGTAACGACTTGTCGCAGACTCTGAGATTTACTTTAAATTTTACCAAGCTTATTATTCACTAAAAAGTCCCACAGATCTTGTTTTCCATTTTAAGACTTCCCTTACGAAAAAGCAGTTTATTCAAGTGTGCTATTAGTATACTTCTTTTAAACTAAAAAAATAGGAAAGCATACTTTTAGTCTACTTTTTATGTACTTCTCTGAAATGGGCTTTATGGACTTCTAAGAAGTATACTGAAAATGACATTTAAGTATGCTTGACATACTTAGAAAAAGTCAAAATATATTTGAGCTATACTTGTGCTTCTAGAACATGTGTTTTCATTGTGATGTAGTAGGGGGCACTATACACATCTTCTGTACAGAAAAAAACACAAGTGAAAAAGAAACTGGAACAATAGATGCTTCCACATGTAGTCTAACAGGATCATCAGATATAAAACAGCATCAAAACTGTTTAACATTATAGAATAAATTGTTGACTCATGAAGAGGTAATAATGACTGTCAAGCTTTGGGGTGTTGATCGACTTTATGTTTTGATTATCATTCTGAATCCAATCCATAGTCTTTTTTTTCAGCTTGTATTCAGCAAAATGTACTAAAGTATTTAATTAGTAAACTATCAGTATACCTTTGAGTTCACTTTTAGTATAGTTGCAGTACAAGCTAATTGATGTGTTGATGTAAAGTAGTTGTGTACTCAAAGTTTACTACTGTTATACTTAAAGTATACTTAAAAGTATACTTTTATATACTAGAAAGTGGGCCACTTTAGTCCAAAGGTAGTCCAATACCAGTATACTGATATTTGTATACTTACTATATAAAGTATACTAAAAATGTACTTGAATTTTGCTTGAAGTATACTTAATAAAATAAACTTGAAGTATACTACTTTTTGGTAAGGGTTATTTTGACATAACAATGTTGTTATATCTAAGTGTGTGACTTAATTACATACTTTTTAAATTAGTCTTTCCATTAACGCCATTATATTGTTCATTCAGACTGATTCGCGAATACAGAACACAAGAGGTAGGATTTATTGTATAAACCAATCATAGCCGATCAGAACCAGTCATATCCAATAACATTGCAATGGAGGCATTGCCTCCTTACAAGTGAATTTTTTCCATTCATTCTCAATTACCCCCACCAAACCCACCGCACACTTTAGGGGGTCTGTTAAAACTCAATGGGCTCAGGGGAAGCGAGAGAAACGTGGACTCCTGCAGTAACTTTAAATGCTAGTGTCACTGTTGGACAGCTTTATAAAAACAAGTGATTATACGCTGTTTATGTCATATTTTGTAGTATTTGCTTTGTTCCTTGCTTGGAGGAAACAGTATAAATCTTGGTTTTGATATATATATATGAAGAGTTCAGATGCAAAAGCCTCTAAATCCATCTGACGTATTTCTTTAAAATTAGTGTTTCTTTCTGGCTACTTTGTATAGGTTTCTATGTAACTACTGGCACTTCTGATGGGGCTGAGGCTGGAATTTAGCGAGTTTGAAGTAAAAGCATTTGATGGACGTATAATATGTGTCGAGAGCATTCACTATCATTCAGTATCATTATCTCATTTTTGACCGAGATGGCTTTTAGCTGGTTTTGCGTCTGAACTCTTCATATATATATATATATTTCTTTGAATTCTCCTTTTACATTTGAGTTCAAATTACAGTACAGCGTACAGTTTTAATCCCATTAAAACAAAGGATTCTGTGATTCAGCATAGACTCTAGTGTAGGTGCCATCAAAATAAGAAAATGCTGTATTCCTCTGAATTTCATATGTAATGGAAATGATGTCTCAGTGAGGGCATCAAGTGTTACTAACCAATCACCTACATTTGTGCCACAGCTGATTGGTTCGGTGTACTCCATCCTACACATACAGAACTCCTCTAGCTCCATCGGATCATACCAGTGATGCACAGATCTGTAAACCCCAGCAGGCTTGCCAGGGTGTAGCATCCATACAGTAGGCGTGTGAAGCCTCTCATCTAACGCTTGCCTGCACAGCCAAGCACTCAAACACTTACTTTCCATTGTCTGGAGAAAAATGCAATGCCTCACTCAGACGCTCTCGCTCGCTTTCTTTCTTTCTCTCTCTGACAGGAATGAGGCTTAGCCTCTGTCTTTTATTTTTATTTTTGACTCTGTCCCTCTTTTCGGAGTTCTTCTTGCTTTGTGGATGTCATTCCACATTTTCTCATCACGCAAGCAAAGAACCGTCATCCCGCTGACAACAAAGGACCTGCAAAACAATCAGATAAAAAAGCATTTATTATAGTCACTGGTCCAGGCAAAGGTCTCCATAAAAAAGGCAGACGTGCTGACAAAGACGCTCTGTCCCATTGTAGATTTGTGACACAGACTGGGCACGTGCAAAAGAGACCAAGGTCCGCATGCCGCCATTGTGGTCGCGTCTTTCAGAACGCCCGCTTCATAACCCAAAAGAAGCCAGGTTCAGCCACGCTCTGCTTTATTCAAGCCACAACCTTAAATCTTCCACCCAGGCAAATCCCCATCATGCTTTTATATTAATACACATCCATTTCTTTCACGCGCAACTGAGTTTGGCAGCTGCGCCCTGCTGACCCCATATGAAATGTGTAAAGATAAGGCTGAAGGTTTCTGTACAGCACTTTTTTGATAGCGCTAAATCTCTGTAATCAGTTTGGGTGATAATTAGAGAAACAAACCCCACGATTTCTCATTCGCTGCCAGGAAGGCAGTATCTTAAGTTTGCATTCTCCAGTGGTGTCTTAATCTCTCAAAGAACCTTCCCGCAGCCCTCTGGGAAGACTTTAATGCGGGGATAGTGGTTTTTGGTTCAATGCCCTTGTACCGCTGATGCCAAAAGCACAGTAAAGCCAAAAGCCAGAACAATGCAGATATCATTAATAAGCTCTCAAAGGCTCTGGCCCTTTCTGAAATAATGCACCAGTGGCATTATAGTGTGCTGAGAATAGGACAATAGACAACAGACCACACTCCAATGCAATGCAATATGACGATAAACAAAGTAACAGGTTAGTCTTGATAAAGGAAGGGAACGCCGAGGGATAAACAAGGATTTTGTCAGCAGTTTTCTCGGGAGAGAGTTTTGAAGAACAATCTCGCTGCCCAATCGCTACTTTCACACGGATGGATGTTTCTTATTCTTTCTCTCTGGCTCGTTCTCTATATAAGGGTCGTACTTAGGCTCTGTGCTGGCCTGGAGCAAAACTTTATCTCGGAATTCTAATGAGCTTTTCTATCTACATCATATTCAAGATGGACTCAACCTTTGTACTCTTTGTATAGCGCTATCAACAGGGAGCTGTGTAATGAACACTAATAGCTTTCATTTGAAAATGACCCACTGCACGTCTCTCTTCTTAGCTCACATGCTCTCATTATGGCAGGGCTAACCTCAGTTCAGCTCAGTTAATGTGTTCAGTGAAAGGCCAGCTATTCGCAGGAAATAGTACTGTGGGCTTTGATACTCCTGCTGTGGTTTTGTGTGATCTTCATTTTCAAACTTCTCACTGAACTAAAAATATCAGCATATCTATAATTGGCCAATTTGTTAAATATTATGTTTAAGTCATGGCCTGATAAAGTGCTGTTAATTGCTATTCAGGTTTCTTCTCTCATGAGGTTCACAGATATATGTGTAAACACGGACAGGGTCGTAAAAATTCCATCATAATCTATTATTACCCGTCATTTTAAGTTTCATATTTTAATTCGATTCTTAAATCACAATCTATCTTTTGGTCTGTGCTGTTTTCAGTTGATGAACAAACAGTACATAGTGTGTCTTCCTTTCAAAAAATAGCAATAGGCTAGGCTTTGTGTTTCTTTTGATATAAAAGTCTCAGATTTCAAATTCTGCCCATTTCATTAGGAAATTCAAGCAATAAATATAGTGTTGACGCTCTTTAATGTGGCGTGACAGATCGTTGTAGTTTCTGTGTACTTTTCTGTGCGTAATCAAACGCATAGGAAAACATTCGTGACAGTTCCGTTTTTGTTCTGGATCCAGCACTGCTGCTACATTGGCGCATACTCGCCATCAACCGGACGGGTGGGAATTACAGCTACAATTTTACAATAGATAACATTGTCCATTACAGTAGATAAAATTGTAATCCATCAAAATGACGGACGGCCTTCAGATTTTTCCGTCACTGTTAAAAATATTCCGTCAGTGACGGACAATTTTCGGTTAATGCGACCTCTGGTGCAAACATGCTTCATGCATGCATTAGATGCTGAGTCTTTTATCAGTCATATATAAAGAGTTTTAATATGCATCGCCTTGATGTGTATTAGAAAGGAATATTACTGCATGAAGACAATCAAAATAACGAACCCTATATGCAGTTATGAAGTCAAAAAGTTGTGGGAATGTATTGAATATAGTGTCAGATCTTGTGTTTGTTTATTTCACAAACATTCATGACAGTATTTACGATTTAAAACTTCTATATGTAAATCCTTTAATAATATTTTTTAAATGATCTGAAAATAGAATATTGATTAATTCAGTCATTCAGTTCCCACAATGTGACTAAAATGAGACTAAATGTGGATTGAATTGAATTGAATTTAGTTTTATCAGTCACTTTTTTTGTTTTTTGCTCAGTGCCCAGGTGTTTTACAAAACCACAGATTCTGATCAACGTAACAACAGATCAAAGTGAAAATCAAAGTAAAGATCTCTACAGATCTGTAAAAATTGCCCTCAGTTGTTACAGAGAAAAAAGCGCTTGCACAACTATTCACATCTTTATTATTTATCGTTTGGTTGCTCCAGTGATACAGATGAAATTATGTTGTATTTTGTTTCATTTCAGATCGGTTTGTTTTGACTTTGACATTAAAGAGTCTGTCTGTTGTCTGTTGATCAGTGGCAGAAAGGCCAAATCCACAAATCCATAGTAATCCATTGCTGTGAGACAGCAAAACCAGAAAAAGTCCAAGCGACTGAGTACTTTTGACACTTTATGTGGTCATACACTTGATTTGAGCATGTTACATCTCAGCCTAGTGCTATGAGTCAGTCAGATGGCCCTGTCTACCTGTCTCTCTCTGTGCTCTCTGACTGTCTCCGTCAACACAGACTGCAAACACCCAAGAGGTTCTCTCAGTTCACTTTTAACACTGCCTATTACTGGTCAGTCTGCACTGTTTCATGTACTGATCTTTACCAGAACTCTGTCTGCCTGTCACAGTGAAAAGTCCTCTCCTCTTACAAGGAGTTTTCAAGCATGTAAGAAAGTCTGATTTCTGTTTATCACGATGTGTTATGAGGAGCACGTCACACAACCTCAGCTGTGTGTTTGACAGTCAAGTTCTCCCCAGAGCCCCAGTGATGTCATGATGTGTGTCACTGCATCGACTGAACCGCAGAGCGGTGTCACCGCTGAGTTTCTGTAATTATATATCATAGACAAAAGAGTAACTGCTCATTTTTGAGTGACATTCCTCCCCACATTAGTATGCTCCTGCAGTACCTTCTACTTGTTATGAATTATGCCAATCATTCCTTAGGATTCATCCCTATTGACCGTCCGACTACTGCAAAGGAAATGTACTAATGTAACATGTACCCTTGTGCAATTCAGTATTCAAAGGAACTCCATACTTCCCATTTTTCTCATTTTAGCACCTCATGTATTTTTGATTTCAGGGTTGATAAGATGGAAATGTGCGACGCTCAATCCTGTTTCACTCCTTCCTTGTGAAGTGTGCTTTATGAGTCCCTATGGTCTGAATAGTTTCCAAACTGCAGATTTTTCATTCATACACCTACGCTAGACTGCATAACTTAAGGCCTTTTTTTCGAGCTTCAGTTGCATTCAGTAGTAATATTAATAAATAGTAAATCATACCGAAATATTAGTGCTATCCTATGATTTGTGATGTCAGTCTCATAATATTGAAGACTTAACTGCTTAAAGGAGAAGTTCACTTCCAGAACAGAAAATTACAGATAATTTACTTACACATTTGTCATCCAAGATGTTCATGTCTTTCTTCAGTCACAAAGAAATTGTTTTTTGAGGAAAACTTTTCAGGATTTCTCTCCATATAGTGGACTTCAATGGTGCCCCTGAGTTTGAACTTCCAATATGCAGTTTAAATGCAGCTTCAAAGGGCTCTAAATGATCACAGTTGAGGAAGAAGGGTCTTATCTAGCGAAACAGTCGACAAATAATATACTTTTTAACCTCAAAAGCTCATCTAGTCTAGCTCTGTGGGAACTCTGTGTATTCCGGTTCAAAAGAGTTATTATTAGGTCAAAAAACTCCCATCTCATTTTCTTCTCCAGCTTTAAAATCGTCCTTGGATGACAAGGGGGTGAGTATTTTTGTTTGAGTTTTTGTTCTGGAAGTGACACTTTTTATGTAAAAACGATAGGTCACCCAAAAAAAGAAAAACTGTCATCATTTACTGGCTTTGGTAACCTTTACCTGTATGTCATGTATTTCTTTTTTTCTTCTGTGAAACACACACACACACACACACACAAATAATAAAAAAATGTATTGGTATTTATTTGTATTAAAATTAAAATTTGCCTAAATAGTTTATAACCAGCATAGCGACTTTGATTGAACATGAATGTTTGATTCAACAAACTACATCAAAAATAAAAAAACACAGTGTCGAGTCAGGCTGATTATTATTCAGTCGTCTATCCTCGCAGTCTCTTTTTGTTCCACTCAAAGCATCATCACGGCCGCTAATAAAGTATGTAGCGCAATACATAATGTGCAACGATGACAAATAACCACACTCTCTGTCCTGCGTGATACAGCACCACGGCGTTAGAGATGACAGTATCGCATTCTCGAGTCCTTAGAAATCTGGCATCGCATTAATAGCTTATTAGGGTGATGTAAGGTAGTGTCCTTGACTGAAATCTTCGTAGCATTTTCTGAGAAGCCCGTTGTCCATCCTGACGTATGCCCTGTCAGCTCTCCCTCCCGCTGCGCCTCACCTCAGCGCAGCTACGGCCTTCTCAGCATGCTTGTGGATAGTCATGCCTGTTAGGGGTTTCGTGTTTGCCCTTGCTTGTTATTATTGTTTATCTTGTTTGTCAATCACCCGGATCGTCTGCCATTTCGGCATTGCCTTCATACATATTCATGAGCCCTCATTACCTGGCTCACTGGTTGGTTGCAGGGCATGGTGACGGTGCCAGCCTTTGTTCTTGAGGCTAACAACAGGTGACTGGAGCAGCCTGGTGTATTGTTACCTGTCGTTTGAATATTGTGAAAAGTACATTCAGGACAGGGTGAGAAGTACAGAGGTGTTCCAGGCTTCTAGATTAATGCCTAAGCAAAAAAGACTGCTCAACCCCTTGAGTTTAATTGAGGCTTTGTTTCGGCACAGTGCTGGTAGGCTACCCTGCATGAAATGCAAATTCAGTAGCACAACAACAATGTGTAATGCTGATCAAGTGAGTAATTGTATGTACAGTGGAGTTCAAAATTATATAAGCAATATATAAATACTTCTTTTTTTCTGAAATACTGCTGATCTTAATCACTCAAAATTTGAAGTAAAATTGACTGTGGGTATACCACTGTTCTACTAACATGTTTGACAAAATAACCAGAGAATTGACCCTTCGCAAACAGCTTGATTGGCAGGCGATCTGACCAATCATAACGCTAAATCTGCCATTCTGTCCAACAAACAAATCAAACAGGAGAGTAGATTAACTTTGGTGTACTTAAACTTGAAAATTGCATGTATTGATGTCTTTCCATGGTTGAAAAAAATGCGTTCTGATGTTCATTCATGTTTTTTTCGTGCTTTAAGTAAAGAAGACGATTGGTTCACGTGTTGATTGCTCTAATAAGGCAATACAGTGATCTGTCACAACACATTAAAAAGCCACAAAACTATATTTATTGTTTGAATTTCTTAAAAAATGTCAGTATTTTAAAGCTAAGACTTTGCTTGTCGGCATGTTGTCAGTTTCCTCTTTGCTCTGTGATGTGTTTTTCACTGCGTGAGAACACGATGTGTAGTGTGAGAGCAGTATTGTTTGTCAGACATTGCAATAGTAACTAAGGAGGGTGCGTTTCACCACAAAACATTATTTTGTGGAAAACACATTGATAAAAATGAGACAGTGACCACTATAACACAAAAGAAGATTACAGCTAACATTTTGGTGGGTTACAGCTGTCAAGTAAGTAGGAAGTGTACATCTGCAGCCACAGGACATTACTATTTTCTCAGATTGTGCTGGTCTGATCTTGGTTGACTCTTCTTCCAGTATTCCATAGTTTCTAAGACCATAACTTTGTCGACCAAGGATTTTCCAGAGCTTTTCAATCGGTTTTAGATTAGGACTCTGGGCTGGCCGTTTCAATATTTCAGTGTTCTTAGCTTCAAGGAACTGCTGTATCAATTTTGCAGTGTGATAGGGGCATTGTTTTGTATGAAAATTGAAGGCTGATTGGGAGATGCTTGCAGGGAAGGTACTGCAGGTTGCTGAAGGAGGTTCTGGTAAACATTTATGTTCGCCCTGCCATTTAGCTGTACAAGAGGGCCTATCTCCTGCCCTTTTGTACTTTCACTGACTTTTTTACAGACTCTGGGTTCAGTATTTCCCCACTTTGACACCAAACAAAATGTTTCCCATTAGAACCAAATAAATGAAACTTGCTTTCATCACTAAACTGAACTTTGGACCATTTCTTCTCTGTCCACACAACATGCTTCTCAGCAAAGGTGAGCTTAGCCTTTTGATTCTTTCTGCTGATGAGAGACATGGTCACTGCAGAGAACGATATTAGTCCGACTTCTCTTAAAATTCCCTGTTTAGCACTGAACTGACAAGCAATTCCAGCTGCAGTGTTGAACCGATTTCCCATTGAGAGTCTCTGCATAATCCTGTCTTCTCGTGCATTTGTCTTACGTGGACAAACAGCCTTTTTGGGGGACTTGAATGAGCTAGTGTCATTGTAAACCTGCAATGAGGGCAGCCGTGGTTAGGGAGTTGGGCTTGTAACCGAAAGGTTGCGGGTTCGAGTCCCAGGTCCGGCAGGGATTGAGGGTGGGGGGAGTGAATAACCAGTGCTCTCTCCACCCTCAATACCACAACTGAGGTGAGTCCTTTGAGCAAGGCACCGATCCCCAAGTATGGCTGCCCACTGCTCCGGGTATGTGTGTTCACGGTGTGTGTGTGTGCATGTTTGTTCACTACTCACTACTGTGTGTGTGCACTTGAATGGGTTAAATGCAGAGCACGAATTCCAAATATGGGTTACCATACTTGGCCACACGTCACGTCCTTTCCTTTCCCTTTTCCTTTCCAATATTCAAGAAATCTGAGATTTGGAATGACCAACTTCTCTTGCAATGGCTAGAATGGTCATCCATTTGGACTTCATATGGACAACCTGCTGTTGCAGAGTTTCAGTCAGCTTAGAGCGGCCTGCCATCTTGCAAACTCAGTAAAAATTAGAGGAATGCTGCCAGTTAAATAGGGTTTGTCATATAATTAAGGAAATCTGACTTATCTGTAAATGTTCTCTAATTTTGATCAGTGTTCTTCTTCAGTTTTTTTATACAGGCCTACAAATAGGACTAAGCAGTGACCTTAAAATTTAGGAAATTGTAGGTTGTTCTCTAATTTTGATCTTGACTGTATGTGGGTGTATATAAGACAAAAAATGTAACAGACAGCTCAGGTGTTCATGCACTCCATATCCTGAAGGAAAAAAGTCCTTACAAAGACAAAATTAATGTCATGGCAGGTCTGTCAGCTTTGCCAGCTCTATCCCTTACCCACCCAAATATAATCCATTTTTTTATTTCTCATTTAGTTTAATGCGATTTTAGAATCTGTCATCCCAGGTTTGTCGCCTGTCAGTTGCCAACTGTGGCTTGTGTCTGTGACACTCTGAGGTGTTAGTTCGATTTAGGGGAGTAGAGATCCCTTTCGGATCTGTCAAAGCACTGCTCTCTAGATTAGCTTAATGCCAACTGCACAGCCCTCTAATGTGTCACATGTTGTGCCCATTGAAGAAAATTACCCTCCTGAGTGGCTGTGGATGTGTATTTTCTGTTTGTCTGTAAGTGCGCTGCTGTTTAGGTCCTCACACCTCACCTTAAGTACCGATTGGTTGTTATTGCTTTAAATGCCTGTTTTATTAAAACTTCGGCTTTTGCTGTCTCCAGTATGTATATGTTCTTAAAATAGTCAGATGTGTTTTGGTGCAAGTTCCTGGGTAGTCTATGATTACACTGGCAATTGGAGTGCTGTGTTATTAAATCGAGAGACGCAGCTGTGATAAAATTATGACCTAATTTCGTAGACCAATGCCGTATTGCTCCCTAATTGGATAGAAGCTGTTTGCATTGACGGTGTCATGATAATTACCCTGCTTATTTATTATCATTATTATTTTTTCTTTCCCCTAAGTTTGATAAGGACTGCATGTGTATTAGGTTTCTGAGCGATAAGGTGACTAACTCATCAAACGGGTCGTTCAACATGTGCAAGGCTGAATCATGCGCTCTACATTACACGGAAGAACAGATTTGCTCTAATCTCGAAACATTTATTGCTCTTTCTCAAAGAGGCAACACATTGTGTCATTTGTGTTACATGATACATAAGCTTTCTTTGAGGAGATCAAAGTATTCTTGTCGAAATAAGGTTGTTATGTGCTCAAGTAAAATATTTACTGAAACTGACAAATATACCTGTCATGAATTCATATTTTCAGCCTGTCTGGGTATGTTTCAGAATTCTCTGGTATTGATTTAAACAGAGGTCCCTGAAACGATTTACCGAAAGCTGTGCCGAGACCTGCTGAGACGGCACTGTAGGAAGGCGACTGTATAATGTTTCACATGTGTGCTCAGCCAAGAGAAAGACTAAGCTCCATGTGGCAATGCGTCCCAAAAAATGACGAACAGATCAATTAGAAGAAAAAAATAAATAAATAAAGGCAGCAAACTGACAATCGCATCTTTCAGTCCTATCCACAACAGACCCAACTAGTTCAAACGAGGAGTTCTGTGTTTGGCATCACATACAGGCAAGGTTACAGCCCCCCATACACCCCTCCTTTTGTGAATTCTTTCAGTTTAATAAAGAGTTTATTGCTGGGAGAACATTTTTATTGATTGTGCTGTCCCTGGGAGGGTAATTTGAGATTTGTTGATCTTCCCTCGTTTCTGACTTTACCGTTGGGCATATGCTCTGCTGAGCCGAGGAGAGACGTCCGTGGGAGTAATTTATTTCCATCTACCCAAGCATGGTGCGCTTGTTGTAATGGCTGTTCTCCTTCCCTCCGCCTGTACTGTGTAGACTGTCTCACTCGTTGAGCTAACCCTTTGCTGATGGATATTCAGATGATGGTAAAAACGCAACTTAAAAGCTGTGTTTGGAATTTATTTATTTATTTACAATAAGTGGTTTCACTTACAGTCAGTATTATTCCGTTTTAAACATATTTGTCACACAATGCCTTCCATTTATCGTTATATAAATAAAATCCCTAGCAAAAATTTGCCTTTTTAATAGGGATGCACAATATATCTGTGCCATATTAATTAGATTGGCCAATATTAGTTACTTCTTCATTTTAATCAGTGACGTTTAAAGCGCAATGCTTAATTTTGTATGTTCATTTCCCTTTTTTACGTTTACATTACTTTTGCTGTTATCTATCTATATATCTGTCTATCTATCTATCTATCTATCTATCTATCTATCTATCTCTCATTTTTAACTTTTTAATCTGGGTTGTTCAAAAATTAATGTTTAATTATGGATGCTCATTTTTACATTTAAATTGCTTTTGCCATCATCTAATGCTCATTTAAAGTTAATCTTCAATAACACTGTGAAGTGTAATCATCTGCAGATCTTAAAATGAAAATTCATCTTTTATTCTTTTAATAATATTGTGAAAACTATATTTCATTAATTGGTTATTGGGCATAACATTGCATAATTATCAATTTACTGTTATCAGGCTGAGTTTTGATATTGGTCCCTACTTGTGTGTAAACCGACTTAACGTTTGCCAGAGATATTTGTCAAAAAGGCTTTATTTATCACTGGAAATGGAAGGTAGCATTGTAATATACAATGTTCCATGCGGTGCACTTTGTTTAATATTTCAGATTTAGGTAAATGTCTTCAGGGTATTCTAAGCATACAGACAACTCACATACAAGATAGTGTATTCATACTATACTGTATACTGTTGAACTTGTAAGAATAGCATGGTAATATGCTAATCTGAACAAAACTGGGGTGTCTGTTCTGAGTGAAGACTTACAGTTGTTAACTTGGCATAGGTTGATTGTGTGTCTGGAACATGTCAACATCAGAGATCAAAGTACACTGCTGGAAGCCTCACAGATATTGTCATCAGTCAAAATATTTATGGATTCTGAGTCTTCTCTGTCTCGCTTTTCTTCTCTGTATCCTCTTCCAACGCTGGATTAATTCCTGTATCATTTAAGAACTTGGCAGTCATTACACTTGCAGGCTCTCCTTGTTTTAGCAGTTACATGGAAATGTACCAAAGCACAAGTAATTGCACCTTAATATGGTGCTGCACTCAACATTGAAATTGCAGTTTCCCACTGACATTAAGACACTAGCATTGCTTAGTTAAATCACACTTACATTTATTGATATATTTTTTGTTTTTAAAGGGGTCATCAGATGCGAAGTTCACTTTTACATGTTGTTTGAACATAAATGTGTGTTGGCAGTGTGTGTACACAACCACTCTACAATGATAAAAATCCACTCAGTGTTTTTTATTTAATCTGTGAAAATAATTTCCCCTTTTTCAAATCAAGCCATTCTCAGCATCTTGTCTGTGTGACAACACACCGACAGAAGCCGCTTCCACGATAGTTGATTGACACAGCCGTCTTACCTTAGACCCAGTCCGATCACCATTGTTTTTCGATGCCTGAACAGGGACGTAGGTATTCTGTTGTTGTGGCTGTGTTTGGAATGGTTATTTGTTGGCGAAATAGAGCAAAAAACAGCAATATGCTGTCTAAAACGTAAGTCTCTTAATATTAACTTCTTGTTTATTGATGAACTGTTGCATACAATCAGCATCACATTTGTAATCATGCTGAGGCAGTCTTCGTTTAAAATTCACTAACTTTCTAACTTTCTGTGTCACAGAGAGGGAATGAGACAGCATAAGTGGCACTTAGTCTTTAACAAAACATAGCTAACTTAGAGACATCATAACTAACCCCCATTAATTTACGGCCTTAAATATATCCAGCGTTTATCGGTTTGTGCATCAGTAATAATGGTCCATGGGGAAACACAGTGTTCAGTGTGTAGTTACAGTAAATGGACTAAACAAAGACTGGAGGTAAAAAAAAATTGCCTGGATGGTTTTTTGTATTTGAGTTACTCGAGGAATCATTTCAGCCCTAGTGTAGTGCAGATAATACGTTATTTTTGAATAGCACAGAGCATTAGAGTTATAGCGCCAACCAATGGACATTTAACGTCAGAACTTTGGTGACACGTACAAAACCAACGTCACATAAAATGTACCATGTAAATAAAAAGTAACACTCTTTTAGCGCCACTCGGTGGACATTTCACAATGAACATATGTACATGGTGGTACATATTTCGCGTCTTGCGAAAAAGTTTTCACAGGTATGTTTTCGTCATGAAATCAGGTTGTAAAAGACTAGTAAAAAGGTCATGAAACGACATTGAGACAAGCAGCGTCTTAAGGAATAAAGCGTGACAGCGTGCATGTATCTGGTCCTGCGGAGAGAGTCCAAATGGCTGGATTATTAGCATAGCATGCCTTGTCTGCTAGGGCCCGTACTCGGCTAACCCCCCTCCCAGATGCAGATTGAGTCTGGAGGCCTGGAGAGAGCAGACTGATTCATTCAGGGTTCAACCGCCTCTTACCAACCCTCCCATATGGCTCTGCTTGCGTGTCATTTACTCAATATGCGGGACTCCGATAATTATGTAAACCGTAGACGAGTGTATTAACAATTAAGCGCGTTCTTGCGCTTCTCTCTCTTTAGCCCCATTTGTTACATCTTCCCTCCGTCTCTGCTCCATTTGGCGGGTTGTCCTATAGATGCCTTTGGAAAAGAAGCAACGGCAAACCCTAATCGCTTGTCTCGTCTCTGCAAGTGGCGATGGAGAAATTCAACTCCAATAATGAGATTTGGCGGCACATTAGCAATGATGATTGCTGTGGCTGAATGGTGTGCTGCTGTGTTGTTGCGCTTCATTCAAAATCAATGATACATTGTTTAGGGGGAGCTTTGTTCCTCAGCCGAACCGCCGGGCTAATGTTCCTCAGACTCTTTCAGACGAGAGAAAGGCCGCTTTACCGTAATCCCTCCCCCTAACGTGGCTGATCTTTGCTGCTCGATTGCAGGCTTTTTTTGAAACATCTCAAAGCCTCTCAGCGCATTTATTTAATTTAACATCTGAGATGATGGAGTCAACCGTCAGTTTTATCTCATTGTCCAGACAATTACAGGCTTTTGACACATTTTTATTTTAGGCTAGATTTGCTTTGAACCGGGGAAAGTGGATGTGCTAGGCATCTTTAAAACACACAAAAAACGTGTTTTGCTTATGCATGTATTCATCTATTCCAGAAAGAACAAAGCTAATGATTATCTCATCAAAAGCAAGCACACGTCTCACGGAGAGAGAGGAAAAAAAACCTACAATGCCGTCTGTGTTTACTATTGAGAATAGTACCAAACTCACTGGAGTTTAAAGGCCTAGTTTATAGTAATATCACATTTTTCTTTCTCTTACTCGCTCTCTGAACATTTCTTTGTACGTGAGAAATTCTTATCCATTATTTATTTGAGTAAAGTTCATAAAAATCTCACGGCGCCAGAAATACTTCATTTTGTTCAAGATCCAGGTGTCAGTGCATTGGCTTTGTGTTGCGTCAGACTTATTATTGTCAGCAGGACATTTGAAGTTATTTCAGAGAGACCACATAAAAGCATTTAACTGGGTTTAGGACATGCTTCCAACTGGGAGGACAAGAAAGGCAGTTATTGTTAATGTTTCAGTTGTATACTTACAGTATATTGGAGATATGACATGCACGCTGGCCTTCTAATCGGCTGGAGCTTGTAATACGTTAGTAACCCAGCAGGAGTAGCTACGTCCAGCCATGTGACTACAAGCATGCTTACTTATGCCAACCAAAATAGGGGACATAATGAGAAAAGAAGTCTACCCATGGAAAGGGCACCTCTTCTTTAGGAAAAAAGCTTTCTGTGCTTCTTTTCATTTACTCATCTGACCTTTATGAGCACAATTAGCATTTCGAAAAAATGAAGGTTCTCTCACTCGCCCACATCACCTACAGCAGGCTTTTACTCTTAGAGGTAATTGCAAAGTTGGACAAGCAATATGAATCTATTTTTGGGAAAAGGGAGGCAATAGAGTTCCTGCCATCTGTAAAGTGGCAAACTTGGCTCAAATATGCCCTTCCATCTTGAATTGTCTGAAAGGAAAAGAAGGCCATAAACATCAGGGACGTTTCGGTGACATATTAAATGATGTGGATGTGGGGGTGGTATTTATTCCCTCATTTCTTAGAGTCACCTTGAACGTCATTTGCTCAGCACTGTAAAACTTTGAACCTCGGCTGAGCTCCAAGAGTGATGCTGCGCCGGGGTGGATTTTCCTTGGAGAGCGCCGACTCCATCCACCAATATTAGAAAGCTGACGAAAACAAAGATGGAGTCAAGACCAACATGAATATTTCCCCTTGAATTGAGCTGCCATAGATTTTTAAAGCCCAATCAGGCCGCATACTCGCTTAAAGAAGAGGTGTTTTTTTTTTTGCTCTCTCTGCAATCTGAGATCAGCAGTGTGCAGTAATAGGGGAAAATGTGAACATTAGGGAGTCTCTATGTGAATCGCAAGTGTATTTCAGACCACCAGCATAAGGCACAATAGCGTATAAAGCCATGGCCTCATTTAAACCGTGTTCTGCTGTCACTCACAGCCCTGCGAAAGTTCACCAAATGAGCAGGCAGCAGGTGTTTTCTGCTGTGGCACTGATGGGTGTGTTTGCACATTTTTCTTTGCAGAACCTGATCAAAAACCTTCCTGAGCAGAAGGAGCTGAACAACCTGGCTGAGCTAAAGAATGAGTACGAGGAGCTTTGTGAATCAGAGCAGTTTGGAATTGTGGTGAGTACTGAGATTGTAGTGCTTAAAATCACTAGCACATTTTAGGGCTTCAGAATAAATGTTTAAAAATAAGATAAAATGCAAAAAATAAATTATAAAAGTTGTTATTTTTATTCAGCTAAAGTCTGAGAATTTATATAGAATTTCAGTTTTTAAATCTGTTCCCAGAAAACCATAAAAACCATAGAAAATATTGTCCTTTTGTGTTGGTTTGTTTAAAGAAGTACAGTTGAGGTCAAAAGTTTACATACACCTTGCAGAATCTGCAAAATGTTAATTATTTTAACTAAATAGGAGGGATACAACATTTTTTTTTTTTTTTTTTTTAGTACTGACCTGAATAAGATATGTCACATAAATAACGTTTACATATAGTTCACATGAGAAAATAATAGGTATTTATATGCAACTATTACAGAAGGTTCAAACACTCACTGATGCTTCAGAAATTTTGCCTAAATATCTTTTTTTTTTTCATTAAGTACTGCTTATCAGAAGCTACAGAAGATACTTACATGTTTCCCCAGAAGACAAAATAAGTTCAATTTACCTTCTTCAAATTCAAAAAGTTTTCACCTCCTGACTCTTAACGCGTAGCGTTTCCTTCTGAAGCATCAGTGAGCGTTTGAACCTTCTGTAATAGTTGCATATGAGTACCTATTATTTTCTCATGTGGACTATATGTAAACGTTTTTTTATATGAGTCATATGAGTCCCTCAGTTGTCCTCAGTGTGGAAAGATGCATCTTAAAATCATACAGTCATTGTTGGAAAGGGCTCAAATACACAAAAATGCTGAAAAACCAAAAAATTTGTGGGACCTGGAGAATTTTTTAGAAGAAAAGCGGGCAGTTAAACTTTTTAGGATGAACAATGGACTCATGATCAACTATCACTAAAAAAAAGCATCTGTCAAGAAAAAAACAGAATCAAGTTCATTTTTATAAATTCAGCTATTATTTTCTCTTGTGGACTATATGTCTTTTATGTAAAATATATTATTCAGGTCAGTACTAAATACAAAAAATAACACAAATTTTGTAAGATCCCTCTTATTTTGGTAAAATAATTAACATTTTGCAGATTCTGCAAGGTGTATGTAAACTTTTGACTTTCAACATATGAAAGTGTTTAGTTAAAGATGAACAGTCACATCAGAGCTTTAATGTAATAAATGGCATTGCAGTTGTAAGGTGGAATCGATTTAAAGCTAGATCTGTGGGTGTCATGCTGGATCCATAATAAAGTCAATATTTATCTTGACTTTTTTCTTTCCCAGAAATACAGAAATGCTATTATAGAGTGAAATTTATGTGGCACAAATACTGTTCTGGATCATTAGAGGAACAGCATGAAATTGGAACACAAAATTACATTAAAAACACTATAATTTATATAACAGAATTGAAAACTAAATACCAATACTTCATTTTATATTGACTCTATTATAAAAACAAACACATAATGGTTTGCAGAAATGTCTGGAATCATCTCTGAGTCTGCGTCCTCTCAGTGCTACACATCTAGTGAACTGAAGTGCGTATTTAGTGCATGTTGGCATCTGTAGTACTCCAGCTGTGAGGCCAAACAAAACTGTTACACAAAACTAGTTTGCTACTATTATAATCAACAGCCAAACACTGGGCTTGGCACCAGCACCAATAATTTGGTGAAAAAGAGAGAATCTCGCACTAAACAGCATTTCAATTGCCTATCGATTTTATCCTTCTCATTTTCTTAGTCTTTTCTTCCCCTCTTCCTCTATCGTTCTCTTTCCTTTGGCTCCGGTTCACTATTTCTCCTCTACTTTCCGTCACACTCCAGCGCATAACCCTTCACACATCTCTGTTCCACTTCCGCCTATTTCTCTCCTCCACTCTCTCTCTCTCTGATACCAAAATCACCCTCTTTTCCATTTCTGTTGTTGTTCACACCAATAGCCCTCTACTTCCGTGTGAAGGATTTTGAGCTGAAAAGCAGAATGGGGGGCAGCGGGAAATTAGGCACAGAGAGAGAGCGAGCATGCAGGAGAAAGAAGACTGCCTTCAGGCTCCATGCAGGATCAGCGCTATTCAATATATAAAGAGACTCAGTAATGTATAATTAAAAGGCCAAGAATATAAAGGGCATTTTTTATGACAAGTCAAATCTGGTAGCCTGGTTGTGACTGACAGAAGCTATGATTTTGATGAATAATGAAGAGTAAGACAGAGCTTTATTTTACTACAGAGCGTGATTAGGTCCCGAGTTCTTAAACTGGAAGGGCTTTTAGACTTTCTTCCTATATTGACCAAATCCCATTAACGCTGGCCTTTGTCTTGACTTTGTCTCAAATATTTAAGCTTCTCTCTACATCAGTTAGTTCCACACAGTGCACAAGTCTACACTTGATGTGACTCGCACCTGGATTAAAGGAATAGTTCACCCAAAAGTGACAATTCTTTCATTTAATCACCCTCGTGTCCTTCCAAACCTCCGTGGCTAACTATATTCCATCGGACGCAAAAAGAGATGTTAGAAAAGATGCTTTTATTTAATTGTGACCAGTTATTAAGATTTTACTTCCTTTGCTTGTCAATTCCAGTGCAGCTGACAACTTTGACGACTCTTATGACTTCTGTCTGTTTGTTTGATAGATAGATAGAGAGGGAGAGAGAGAGAGAGAGTGGTGTATTTGCTCCTTTACAAAGTTTATGAAATGTACTGTATAATAATATTTATTTATTTATTTAAATCTAATTAGATTGTAAACCTAGGTTTATTTAAATCTGTTTAGATTGGAAACACATTTTATTTATTTATTTGGACCATAAACTAAGTTTACATTATTTGTTTGTTTTTATATATGTATTTGTTTTCTTGATTTATTTGGTCTTTTGTTATTCATTCATTTTTTCATTCAACAGTGGATTTGCTCTACTATGTATCTTAAAGTTGTGACTAGATAGATAGATAGATAGATAGATAGATAGATAGATAGATTTTAAGTTTAAGAAAGGTGCTGTATAAATATTTATTTATTTGTTCATTCATTTAAATCTAATTAAATTGTAAACACTGTTTATCTATGTGTTTATTTGTAGATTTCTTAATTTATTTAAATCTATTTAGACTGTAAACTATTTATTTATTTCTTTATTTATTTAAATCTAATAAGATTGTAAACGCTGTTTATATAAATCTGTATATGTAGATTTATTTATTTAGATTTAGATTGTAAACACTGTTTATTTATTAAAATCTGTTTAGACTGTAAACTGTTTATTTATTTCTTTATTTAAGTCTAATTAGATTGTAAACCCTGTTTATTTGTTTGTTTGTTTGTTTTTTTTATCTAATTAGATTGTAAACCCTATTTATTTAAGTTGTGTTTATTTGTTTAAATTTAATAAGATTGTAAACCCTGTTTATATAAATCTGTATATATATGTAGATTTATTTATTTAGATTTAGATTGTAAACGCTGTTTATTTATTGAAATCCGTTTAGACTGTAAACCCAGTTTATTTATTTATTTTCATCTAATTAGATTTTAAACCCCATTTGTTTGTTTGGACCATGAACTAAATTTATATCGTTTTTGTTTGGTTGTTTTTATGTATGTGTTTGTTTCCTTGATTTATTTGCTCTTTTGTAAAGCAACCTTGAGTTTAAGAAAGGTGCTGTATAAATAAAACATTAATTTATCTGTCCATTCATGCATACAACGATGGATTTGCTCTATCATGGATCTCATAGTTGCGGCTACCATAAACTATGTCGTTGTCATAACAACTGGTGCCCATTTGGTTTTCTATGAGTTGTGAGCAAGAGTAATAAGACTAAGAAATCAACATTTCTTAGTTTTTCTTTATTTGAAGCTGCTGCATTCTTTCATTGTATAGAGAAGGGCATTCCATGTAACATCTCATAGTTTTTTGTGTTTTTTTGGAACGATAGTGGAATAGACAGAATTTTCATTTTTGGGTGAACGTTTCCCTCAAAAAATTTTGTTCTTTTTCTCTTTCTTTTACATAAGAGCTCTGCTTTACAGTTGCAGTCAGATCTCTGCACAGATCTATCTAGGTAGATGCATATGCGTTCCTTCACTGATATTATGGCGCATCTGACAAACCTGCCTTTGACAGCAGATTCACACAGGAATCAATTCAGCGCAGGGTAACAGAACAACCCTCTCGCTCTTTCTCTGTGTTGTGTCTTTCACTACCTGTGTCTTTGGAGGGCGTAATGAAGCACGTTGTGACAGTCTCCTCCTGTGACTGAGCTCAAGGCGGGTAATATACAGGCAGGCTGTGGAAGCACCTCATCAACACCACCTCGCACTGCTCCTTGGGGAAATAAGTCACTCTCAGCTTGTCTCCCTCCAGAGCTGTCACCAACTCACCCTCTTTTATTGTGATTTTCTCTTATACAGAGAAATCAAATCTGGATGTGCAGGGGAGGAGGTGGGGTGGGGCGGCGAGTGGGGGCGTGGGGCCGACTCTGGTTTTTTTTGATCGGCAACTTGCTCATAAAGATGAATAAATGCGAGCGTTAATGGTACATCCTGACTGTGTCTCTGGGCTGCCTGTGAGCGTCAGATTATGCAGAAATCTGGAGCGAGAGTGTCTGAGGTCGCCCTCCTCAACAAGCAGCTCCTGTAGGATCCATGTTGTTGTTGTTTTGTCTCCTCGTTCCTACCTTTCCTCCTCCTCCTCGCTGTCTTTTAACTGAAATGTCATCTCACTTCAGCACCACAACCAGTTATATTGTTGCTGTTATTACGGTTAAATGTAATTATAGGTGAACGGCAGAATCTGACATTTATTTGTTACGAGATTTGTAGCAAAATTTCTGTTTACAGCGTTAACCCAATTGTACGAGTAACTTCTTAATTTTGTTTATAGGCTGTTTTTGTAACTGTGCCATGGCTCAGACTTGTTTAACCTCGTTTCTGTTTTTATTGTGAGTGATTCGTCAGTGTGCAGTATTCTGAGCAAAAAAATAGTAATCTTTAATCAAAATGCAGTAACTTCCTGCTTCTTTTGTGCTTTAGGCCAAGCTAAATAGCTAGGCATCAAATGAATACAATAACAAATTTCATTCCAAAATATTTTATATTCCAAAAGTAATATTTGTGTGTTGTGATAACTGAAGATATTTAAAAGTTAAGTTCTCTCTCCATTTCAGATGAGCTCAGTCAAGCTGCTGCGTCCCCGACTTAATGGGATCCTGTTCAAACTGACATTTGAGGAGCAGGTGAACAACATCCGGCCCGACATCATGAACGTGACATTCGCATGCGAGGAGGTGAAGAAGAGCGAAGGCTTTAGCATGCTCCTGGAGCTGGTGCTGCTGGTCGGGAATTACATGAACTCTGGCTCCAGAAATGCTCAGACATTCGGCTTCAATGTCAGCTTCCTCTGCAAGGTACCAAACAGAATTCCTTCTATTTGTTTTTAAAAACGACATCTTATGTATTAAGCTCTACATTGAATTCACAATAACATCCTGAAGAACTTAAATACCTCATGGATCGTCCCACAAGGGCTTTGAACCTACAAACTTTTGGGTATTAGACCAGAAAGCTTTTACTTTACTACTTGCCATTTAGCAGATGCTTTTATCCAAAGGAACTTGGGGTAACACAGTGGTAATAGATCATGGATCATACCTTGTGGGACTGGAACCTACAACCTTCCGGGTACAAGCCCAGAACTACTGAGCAAGGCACATATGTGACCCTGGACCACAAAACCAGTCTTAAGTAGCACAGGTATATTTGTAGCAATAGCCAAAAATACATTGTATGGGTTCAAAATTATTGATTTTTCTTTAATGCAAAAAATAATTAGGATATTAAGTAAAGATCATGTACCATGAAGATATTTCCTACAGTAAATGTATCAAAACTTCATTTTTTTATTAATAATACGCATTGCTAAGAACTTCATTTGGACAGCTTTAAAGGCATTTTTTGCACCCTCAGATTTTCCCTCCAGAAATAGTTGTATCTCGGCCAAATATTGTCCTATCATAACAAACCATGCATCAATGGAAAGTGTATTTATTCAGCTTTCAGATGACATATGGAGCACAAAACCAGTCATAAAGGTACATTTTTTAAAATTGAGATTTATACATCATCTGAAAGCTAAATACATAGCTTTTAATTGCTGTAGGGTTTGTTAGGATAGAACGATATTTGGTGCAAGATGCACCATGATTATCTGGAAGCTGAGTGTGCAATAAAAATAAAAATATTGAGAAAATTACCTATAAATTTGTCCAAATGAAGTTTTTAACAATGCATATTACTAATAAAGTTTTGAGAATTTTACAGTAGGACATTTACAAAGTATCTTCATGGAACATGATCTTTACTCAAAATACTAATGATTTTTTGCATAAAAGAAAAGTAGATAATTTTGACCCATCATTGTATTTTTGGCTATTGCTACAAATATACCCATGCTACTTAAGACTGGTCACATATATGCTTTAAATCATCTGCTAAATGTCAAGTAAAAGTTGAAACCTGATTAAGCAGCAGATTTACATGAAGCTGAAATTGTCATAAAAATTGCCATCTTGGGTTTAGTGATTGGTGACGGTTATAGACAAACTTGACAGTTCTACCCCAAAAGACAGCATTCTTCAAAATATCTGCTCTAATATGAAAGGTGTGTGTTTCTGAGTTTATTTATAGAGTTGGCAGGTAGGCCTCCCTACTGAGATCATTTTAGCTGTTACCAGAATGTGTATGAAAGCTGTAACTGCTGTTGTTGTGTATGTAAGATGGACATCTGGCTGTGTGTTTTACAAGCTGATTTGGATGGCGAAGCCATTTGGTCCCGCTATGAAAGACAGCCACCCCCCTGCCGGTGTTCCCAGGCAGCCAGAACTACACCGTCACTCTTAGTTACATCTCTTTGCTGGCCTTGTCATCTATTCGGAGGCGTCCCAGATGCTGCTGGGACACAGGTGTCCCAACCACAGGGGTTTAAGCTGGAGCCAGTTGTGGCTTATCTGAATGGTTGTTCTGACATTTTTCTATTTACTTCTGAGCACAGACGAACCTGTTTCTAAAGGCCACTGAATTACACTTTAACACTAGGAAGTAATTTCTCAAAAAATACTGTGGCAATTTCATTTAAGGGTTTTATAGTGTGATCTTTAATCAGCGTTCGCTTTTACGCCGCTCTCTAAAACATCTCAGTAGCACTATACGCTTACGCTCGTAAAACATCCGAGCCCTTGATGAACATCTCGCTTTCTCTTAAAGTGTGCTTGCGTGCAAATTGTCACTTGATTAAAAATGAGGAGTTTACGTTCTTAAAAACTGCATGCATACGCATTTTCATGAAGTCCTTCACCTCTTTCTGTCAGCTCCTCTGTTGTATTTTTGTTCAACACTGCACTTAAGTAGCTCCAGCGTGTGTTTGCTCCTTGGTTTGGTGCCATACCAGTTGCAGTTTTGTCATTGAGATGTTTACGTATGGAGGGTTTGGAGGTGACATGGACATTAGATAGTTGTGTTTTTCTCTCTTTCTCTCTCTCTCTCTCTCTTTTTTTTAAACATGTTTGTGGTGGATGGTGTTTTGGCCCAGAGGGAGGACACCCCGACGGGTGACCCTGCCCTGAGCATGGGCAGTTGAGCGGGAGAGGATCCAGTGGCCATCAGAGCTCGACGTTTGGCGGTATTTTCTTTGACCTTCGGTGTAAAGCCTGTCCTTGGGTCTTGCAGTAGTGGACTAACACACTGAGCTCTGTTGTCAGGTGCCAGCAGGGTAGACATCTATATAGCTCTTATCAGCTGTGCTCTGGCTGCTCGTTGTGCACCATAAAGCAGCTTTTAAACAAGTTAAACATAATGACAGTATCTTTACACATTGGCTTTCATGGATGTGTTGGGTTCTACCTTCCTTCCAGATCTTTCTTTCTTTCTTTCTTTCTTTCTTTCTTTCTTTTTAGTTAAGTAACATTACATTTCTTCCTCCTTTTTTGTAATTTATTATTTTTTTCTTTTTTCTTTATTTCCTTTCCCTTCCTTTCTTCCTAACTCATGGTTCAATTTTATTTAATTCTTCTCTTCTTTTCTTCATTTATTTTCCTCTTCCCCTTCTTCTTCCTCTTCCTCTTCTTCCTTCTTTCCTTCATTCCTGGCTTCTTAACTCATGGTTTAGTATTATTGCCTTCCTTCCTTCCTTAATTCCTTCCTTCCATCCTTTTTCTTTCTTTCTTTCTTTCTTTCTTTCTTTCTTTCTTCCTTGCCTTTCTGACTCATGGTTCAGTATTTTTCATTCTCTTCTGTTCTTTCTGTATTGTCCTTTTCCTCTTTTTTTCTTTTCTTTTCTTTCCTTTCCTTTCCTTTCCTTTCCTTTCCTTTCCTTTCCTTTCCTTTCCTTTCCCTTTGTTTTCTTTCCTTCCTTCCTTCCTTCCTTCCATCCATCCATCCTGCCATTCATTCTGTATTATTTCTTTCTCTTCTTTCTTAATTTTCCTTTCCCTCTTCCTCCTTCTATTACATTCCTTCCTTCATTTCTTCCTTCCTTCCTTCCTTCCTTCCTTCCTTCCTTCCTTCCTCCTTCCATCCTTCATCCTTTATCATTCCCTTCCTTTCTTTCATTTTTATTTTCCTTTTCTTTTTCTTTCTTTCTTTCTTTCTTTCTTTCTTTCTTCTCTTTTTGACTCATGGTTCAATATTTTTCATTCTCTTTTTTCTTTCTTAATTGTCCTTTTCCTTTCCTTTCCTTTCCTTTCCTTTCCTTTCCTTTCCTTTCCTTTCCTTTCCTTTCCTTTCCTTTCCTTTCCTTTCCATCCATCCATTCATCCATCCTGCCATCCATTCTGTATTATTTCTTTCTCTTCTTTTCTTTCTTAATTTTCCTTTTCATCTTCCTCCTCCTTACATTCCTTCCTTCCTTTCTTCCTTCCTCCTTCCATCCTTCATCATTCCCTTTCTTTCTTTCGTTTTTATTTTCACTTTCTTTCTTTCTTCCTTCCTTCCTTCCTTCCTTTTCCAACTCACGGTTCAATATTTTTCATTCTCTTCTTTTCTTTCCTTATTGTCCTTTTCCTTTCCTTTCCTTTCCTTTCCTTTCCTTTCCTTTCCTTTCCTTTCCTTTCCTTTCCTTTCCTTTCCTTTCCCTTCCTTCCATCCATCCATCCATCCATCCATCCTGCCATTCATTCTGTATTATTTCTTTCTCTTCTTTTCTTTCTTAATTTTCCTCTTCCTCCTCGTGTTACATTCCTTCATTCCTTCCTCCTTCCATTCTTCATCCATCCCTTCCTTTCTTTCGTTTTTTACTTTCTTCTTCCTTTTCTTTCTTTCTTTCTTTCTTTCTTTCTTTCTTTTTTTTCTTCCTTCCTTCCTTCCTGCCTTGCTTCCTAACTTATGGTTCAGTATAATTGCATTTCTTCGTTCTTCCTTCCTTCCTTCCTTCCTTCATTCCTCCCTTCCTGACTCATGGTTCAATATTATTTCATTCTTCTTTTCTTTCTTTATTTTCCTTTTTACTTTTCCTTCCTTCCCAATTAATGGTTCAGTGTTATTGCATTCCTTCCTTCTTTCCTTCTGTCCTTTTTTATTTTGTCCTTTCTTTCACTATTTATTTCATTATATGAGCAGTCTAATGATTCAGTATTGCAGTCCTTCCTTCCTTCTTTCATTCCTTCCTTTTTGTTCTTTCTCTAGTTTTTTCTTTCAGTATCTTTCTGTTCTTTTATCATTTGAGCATTCTAATGGTTCCGTATTGCATCCCTTCTTTCCTTTGTTTATTTCTTGCCTTCCTTCCATCTCTTTTTTTCTCTCACCCATCCTTTCTTTTGTTATTTCTTCTTTTGAGATGTCAAGTGATTAAGTATTACTGCATTCATATTGGTCATACTCACATTTATGGAACATTAGTGAAGTGCCTGCAGTTCGGACAGCTTTTCGCTTGAGCACTGATTGGGCAGTTATTGATGGACAAAGGGAAATGCCCACATTCTCAATCAGTTCAGTCAAGTAAATGGCCCCCTACATGGCAGACCGCAGCCTGCTAACGAGCTCATCAGGGAGGGCCGGTCGTGGGCTGACCCGTGATCCGCGACTCACACAGTCACACTCTGTACCAGCTGTACATCTCGTTTGCATATTCCTCAAGCTTTTTACAGGTTAACATGGTTGTTAGCTCAGAACTGGCTTGAAACACGCTGCTGTGTTTAAGTCCTTTTGCTTTTCTTTAAACATCTGGTGTTATGAAAGAAACAGCCAAGCGTAGTCACCGCCACCAGTGAACTTAACAGTTTGTGGTGTGTTTTTGGAATAGGAAGCTTGCTTTTCTAACTCTTTATTAGACAAACGCCGCTCTGTCAGTTTTCAGACAGCGGTAAACAGTCAACTGATTCCTGCAGTTGCAATGACAGAAGTCACTCCACTCAGACATAATGTATTCAAAATATATATATAATCCGGCATCACATCTAAATGACATTTTCCACTAAATCCTTCATATATGGTTACACACACTTTTTTTTGAGACAGTATATCACGTAAAATTTGAACAGAGCCTGCTCCATGCCTGTTTTTTTTTTTTTTTTTTTTGGGCATGGGTGAAACATGTTTTCATCTATGGAGATCCAGTAGCTTTGACCATCATCTCTCAGAGATACACAAGGCTTCTGGGTTCTTTTAAGCTTCAGTTAACTTTAATCTTACAGAAGTATGTGTGAGTGTAGAAAGTAACCTTCTGTTGTGGATTCTTGACTCCCTGTCATATACTTTTCAAAAAAAGTAACTTCTGTAGCAAACATTTGACATATTTCAGGAAAGGTAGACTCGGAGGAATGCACACAAAGATTATGGCAACTTCAAATGAAATCAACCATGTGGGAAAAGGCTTACTCCACAGCAAAGCCCCTTTTAAAGCTACAAGCATGAAAAGGTGTTAAATTACAGATAATATTCATTAAATCTGGATTTGCTCTCCGCTTTTGGGGTTGTTTGAGCATGATACTTTCTGGTAGAGATGTCAGAAGAGTTTATAAAGAGTGAACCTTTATTTTGTCTTTTTTTTCGTAACTGTGTTTTATAATCGTTCCACTTTGTTAAACAGTCTATATGTAGATCAAAGAGAAGTAAGTGAAATCTACCAGAGAAGAACGCTATTCCCCCTCATATATGTTCACGGTGTCTCTTCATCATTTCTCAGCTTGTTAGAGATTCTCCCAGCACCGGTTGTCTTTCTCACAGATCTGGCATGGATGGTGAGCTCACGGACAAATGAACTCCCTGAGCTACCTCACTCCCCACCCCAAAACCGCCAGAGGTGTAGCCTGGGGCTCTCTGATTTTCACTTGTCATTCTTACTAAGCAAACTTGCCTCATGGCAGGCTCTGAGCTTTTAGATTAGTCTATTGGCCAGCGTTCCAGTCCAGGCTGTCTGCCATTGGTAGGCAAAATCCGCCAGTCGCCAGCAGCGTCTCGGTATCTCTTTCTTCTGCCATGCCCCTCAGCTGCTGTGTGCTGAAGTGTGACTTTCCCATAGTTTCCTTGACTAAAAACACACAAATTACTACTGCGAAGATCTATGCACAATCAGTGCCTGTAAACTGAAGGTCCTTTGGCAAAATGTGTAATTGAGCAATCAGAGATGACAGTCCTTTAGGTGGTCTGAGATTTCTCGGTCCCTGTTGCCTCTCATGTCTGTTATTAGCTAATTGTTCTTGAGGATTTATATCTTTCGAATGTCTCGATGGAGGTTGATTGTTATTCTGTGGAACTCCTCAACACGCTTCGACGAATATTGAAATGGGCGGATTGGGTATGTTCAAGTATACTAAGTAGACAGGCCATCTTTCTCTATTTCTCTGTCGCTTTCCGTCTTTATATCTCTGTTAAGAATACAGTTTTAAATGACTGAGCACCTTCAGCCACACTGACATTGGTAAAATAACCAATTTCACACATTAACTTTGACAGTATCCTCATAAAGAGATTCTTCTGAAACATTGGCTGAATACAGATTATACTATTGGTACTGAAAAGCCATTTTGCATTATCACAGTGAGGGAACAATTCAATTAGAAATGTAATAGCTTTAGCACAATGAATATTTCGAAGGCTGTGACTCACCAAGCTTATCCTGACAACAGTGTGGGCTGTGCTTGTAAATGTCATTTTCAAATCGGTCGCCTAGGCTTACTTATTGGCAACCCAAGTCCAGACTCGTGACAGGAACGAGTGGCCAAGAGGTAACACAACAAGCCTCGCTGGCAGCATGTGATGAGGGGCACCTGATGCCTGTTGTGCCTCATCGCTTCTGCCATAATCCAGCATCACATCTCTGCATTGCTGAGACTGATCTTCCCCAGTGCACAATGTTCAGAGCCAGACTGCCACAATACAGTGACTGTCTGGATCTTCCACTCTAGTAGTGATACACTGATATCAGTTAATATTTGGCCATTATGAGATTATCAGAAGGCCTGGTTTATTTTAGTTCCTCCTTTTACAAGTTCCAAAACGTGCATACAACATTGTCATTTTTTTTTTTTTATTTTGTGAATGTCAATTTTAAAATGTTACATTTTTAATTAATTAGTCTATTTATTTTACAATTTTTATAGAATTAAATCTTTTATAATAGTTATTTTTTTAATTAATTCCATTGTTATTAACATTTTATATTATAAATAATTAATTATATTATATTATATTATATTATATTATTATTTAACATTTTTACATTGTTATTCCCTGGAGACATTTTGAATGATTCATTGTCAGTTTTTCTTATTCACGTGAATGATGTTTATATCCAATTTCCAACAAAAACTGTCCTGACAGCTCTAAAATATGTGACCCTGGACCACAAAATCAGTCATAAAATGTGTTTTCCGTTGATTTATGGTTTGTTAGGATAGGACAATATTTGGCCGAGATACAACTGTTTGAAAATCTGGAATCTAAGGGGGCAAAAAAGATCAAAATATTGAGTGAATCGCCTTGAAAGTTGTCCAAATGAAGTTCGTAGCAATGCATATTACTAATCAAAAATAAAATAAAGTTTAGATATATTTACGTAAACTTACAAAATATCTTCATGGAACATGAGCTTAATATCCTGATGATTTTTGGCATAAAAGAAAAATTGATAATTGTGACCCATACAATGTATTGTTGACTATTGCTACAAATATACGCATGCGACTTATGACTGGTTTTATGATCCAGGGTCACATGAATAATTATTCAAGATTATCAACGTTTTTTTTTTTTTGTTAATAACATTTTGATATCAGCTGACCATTCCAACTTTACTTTCTTTACTTTACTTTTAACTCTCCTCCTTCAGTTCTACAATGTCCCTTTGTGCTTCACATTCTCCCTCAGATGCTTTTGTCCTTTTTTGTATTTGTACTTTTATTCCAAATAGAAGTCTCTCTAAGGTGTCTCCCTTTTGCTCACTATGTCTTTTCCCTTGCCACTCCTGTGAAAGAACCCCTCTGGAAACCACTATTGTTGAGAGAAATCCCTGATTCATCAGTGTCTGGACTCTGTGGAAAAGTAACGAACATCAGCGTGATCACAGAGACAGAGAAGAACAAGAGGAACGAGGCATGGGAGTAACGAAATGGAAGTGCCTTGACTGGAAAATTAGTGGAACATCATAACTTAAAGTAAATTAGATTATTCAATTTCAAACAAGATTACCAGAGAAGCTGACATAACTGATGTGGTACGTGCCAAAGAATGTCTGCTTCACTAATTTGATAGAAATCTTTCCCTCCTTCTCTCTCCCTCTCTCTCAGCGGGACTTCATACTGTGTTGTCCACTGTTTGCAGATTTGTTGGCTGCATATCTGGCCACCCTGTGCTCTGCTTCTATTATGTCAATAGGTTTCACCTCACTGTGCTAATCAGCTCACAGTTTTGTCAGATAAAATTAATGACTGGCTAATCACCTTAAACCTCTGTATTTCACCTCTTAAAGGGTCAGTGCTTCTTCCATTTTTTTACCCTCTATTTTCTCTTATTCACTCTCTCTCTTACAGGATATAAATAAAGAGACACTCACTTTTTTTTTAAATCTAAAAAGCTGCCCTGGAAGATACCTTCTGAAAACCTTCTAAGTATGCGAACTGTAGAATAACTGTAATTTAAAGTTTTAAAGGATTTGTTCACTTCCAGAATTCTTTAGTCGAAATTTAAGGTTTTTGAGGAAAACATTCCAGAATTTTTCTGCATATAGTGGACTTCATTGGGAACCAGAGGGTTGAAGGTCCAAAATGCCGTTTCAGTGCAGCGTCAAAAGGCTCTACACGATCCCAGCCAAGGAATAAGGGTCTTATCTAGTGTAACAGTCTTTTTTTTTACCTACATTAAAAAAAAAAAAGTACTTTTTAACCACAAATGCTCATCTTGCACTAGCCCAACCTCATGCATTACATAGTCATGTTGGAAAGGTCACACATGCTGTTGGTGGAAGTAACAACCCAGTGTTTACAAAGTGAACGTGCAAAGAAAGTCAAACATTTCCCATTATCAAAAACAGGTAAAACGATTTTGACATTAGAGGAGAAAATGAGACCTTTTTGAACCGGAGACAAAAAACTAACCATTCGTGACTTTTCCGACATGATCACTTAATGCGTGAAGTCACGCATGCACATCGCAGAGCTAGTGCAAGATGAGCATTTGTGGTTAAAAATATATACTTTTTTTTTTTTTTTTTTTAAGAAAATGACTGATCATTTCACTAGATAAGACCCTAATTCCTCAGCTGGGATTGTGTAGAGCCCTCTGAAGCTGCATTGAAACTGCAATTTGGGCCTTCAACCCGTCGATCCCCATTGAAGTCTACTATATGGGGGAAAATCCTGGAATATTTTCCTCAAAAACCACATGGGGGTGAGTAAATTTTCAGGAAATTTTATTCTGGACGTGAACTAATCCTTTAATATTAGTTCTAGTTCACAACACAGAAAAAAAAAATACAGGCATTGACAGCCAATCAGAATCCACCTGACTTCAAAGAGCTTGAGAATTTTAAGTGGCAGATGAAGTAACTGCAGCACGCACTTATAATGAATGCAAAGTGTAGTATTAAACAGAATGTTATTGTGTGTTGGTATGGAGGCTTATGTAGTAATCATAATGGTTATATTTAACGTAGTTGCTCTTGGTGTTAGGGTCGGCTAACAACAACTGTCATGGAATGGTATCAATGACTGATTTGGAACACAATACATAAATAGCAACCTTTTGTGGCACACAACTCACAAATTATTTCAATAGTTTCATGTTATTATGTTGCTATGGTAATGGCATGATACTCTAATAAGTGCAAAAATTCATGGCACGCACATATGTGACCCTGGACAACAAAACCAATCATAAGAGGCAGTTTTCTCATCTGAAAGCTGAATAAATAAGCTTTGAATTGATGTATGTTTTGTTAGGATAGGACAATATTTGGCAGAGATACAGCTATTTAAATATCTAGAATCTGAGAGTGCAAAATCAAAATATTGAGAAAATCGCCTTTAAAGTTGTCCAAATGATGTTTTTAGCAATGTATATTACAAAAATTAAGTTTTGATATATTTACCGTAGGACATTTAAAAAATTTCTTCATGGAACATGATCTTTACTTTATATCCTAATGATTTTTGGCATAAAAGAAAACTTGATAATTTTGACCCATACAATGTATTTTTGGCTATTGCTACAAATTTACCCGTGTGACTTGTGACTGCTTTTGTGGTTCAGGGTCCCATATGTGCAAATGATTTCATTTCAGTACAGTTAAATAATTAGTTTTTTGGTATTTAAAACTTGATGTACTCATAATCAACATTTCTAACTTTTTTTACCTTCCGCTTAGAAAGCCGGGATGCATTCTGTGATTGATTTTTGTCCAAAAAGAGTATCTTTGTAGGCAATATAATTAAGTTCCCTACCTTCTGGGTCACTTTGCATCAGAAGCGTGCCTGTGATTGTGTCTTAAAATACTGCTTCTGTAGGCAACTCACTATGTTTTGGCACAGAGCATTTGTTTATGTCATTTTCCATGAGCTGAATCATACACACCTTAGACCTCAGACGTCTGCTCATTCATGGCATGGAGAACGTACCCAGATATTTCATCTCTTTCTCTGCTCGTAATGCCGATCTTACTTGGCAGATGAAAACAAACCTGCACAGTAGTGGCTTTCTGTAATGACAGTTTGGGGCATAATAATAAACAAATTAAAATTTGAAATGCATGAAATTAAATTGTGATTACCCAATGTGAGCAGATGATTGATCCCCATCTAATGAAAGTGTGAGCGTGCTGCATCCTCGCACGTGTGAAAGGGATGTGGGGAAGCTTGGCTGCGGGGTGTGCGAGGGGGAACGGACACAGTGTGGAGGGCCGTGCTAATTAGCTCTCTCAGCATGCGTCTCCAGCAGCAGCGCAGTCACAGTGGGGAATGATTACGGAACAAGTTGCCGGTGCACTGACGTGGAGACACCGGCAGACGCTCACACTTGCCCTCCCTCTCTATTCCCGTTCCAACCCACCCGTCCCTTGGTGATTCTTCACATGAGATTGATTTAACATGCCCCTGTCATTCATTCCCGCGTATTTCTTTTGTGTGGTACTTGTCACATGGCTTCAAACAGTGAGTGGCAGCGGTTAAAACTGGCAGACTGTTGCAGAAGTTACTCCTGCCAGCCTTGTTATAATCCACAGTGAGCTCTTTGGCTCCTCAGGCGATAGAAAAGCCATTGTCCATAGCAACAAGTGCCATTGAGGTGTGTTTATCGCCAAATTATGAAGACGAGGCGTCTGGTCGCCGCCAATAAATATCTGAATCTTTAAACATGTTATTCACAGAAAGACTGAGCGTCAATTGAACATGCCATTCACGAAAACCCTTGTGGTTGGATTGCTGGTCATTTTCAGGACATTATTCGGCCTCTTGTGAAATGAACCTTGCTATTACATGTCCATTGAAAATGAGACCAATATAATGTTCCTCGCATGTCCATGTCAATTATTGTAGCCTCGGATTTCGCGGCAGTCATTACATATTCGCCCTCATTTGGTATTCCCTTCACTGGCCATTAGGCTGATGTGATTAGCACTGAAAGTCTGGCAATAATAACTGCCACTTAAATCTTTCAACATCACTGGAGGACTCATATTGCACAGTTTCAAGGTGCAAAATAGCATTTTTTTTTTTAAAACATCAGAGCAGTAAAGAGTTCAGCAATACACTTTAATGACATGAGATATAAATAACTAATGCAATTCAAAAATCAATTTCTTTGGTTGATGATGAGCCTAAAAATGCATTTCATTTGTTTCCCGCAGAAACATATGCGACATGAGTCTGAAAGTTGCATTTGTTCCTTTACTTTTAAGCGTTCCTGTTTTACAGATGAAAAATGTAGTTTAATAACTTGAGAAATGTATTCTTGTTGAGGTTTTCTTATCAACATAAAACCTATTCTTAACGTGCTAAAATGTCTGGCAGTGCTAAAATAAGGAAACAGCTCTGCACAGATGTTTTTTTAATTGTGTGCAAATTACAAATAAATATTTTACTTTCTAAATTTCTGTTGATTGGAATAAAGTAAAGAGTACAAAAATAAAGCCAAAATAATTTTCATTTATGAACTGTGTAATGCACTACTGAATTATAGTTGAGTAAAACTTAAACAAACTAAAACTATTACAAAATAAAATAAAACTTTTTGGTAACACTTTATAATAAGGTTCATTGATTAACATTAGTTAAATACATTAGTTAACATGAACTAAGAACGAACAATACTTTTACAGCATTTGTTAATCTTAGTTAATGTTAATTTCAGCATTTGCTAATGCGTTATTAAAATCACAAGTTGGCTGGTTAACATTAGTTAATGCACTGTGAACTAACATGAACAAACCATGAACCACTTAACAAAGATTATTAAATAGTGTAATAAATGTTCATTGTTTGTTCATGTTAGTAAATACAGTATCTAATGTTAACAATTGATAACTTTTTGTTTTTGAATTTCAACAACTTGCCATCATTTCTTATTTTTAATTTATGTACTAAAATAAAACAAAAACTGAAAAATGAACTACTAAAAATGGCAAAACAACAACATTGCTACAGTGTTAATTTTGTTGACTAATAAGTTTCATCATAATTTTCATCAACATTTTTTCACTGATGAAAACTTGACGACAAAACTAAAATATATTGAGTTAAGTTTATATTAAGTTTCAAAAATATTCAGTATCTGCAAGTAAGAGAAGAGATGGATACATCTGATGATGCAAAAGAGAACTAAATTCAGTCCGGTTTTCTGATTGCAGACACAGAAGCAGCGCCTCTCACACAGCGCACAAGTACTCTTCTGCATCTCATGAAGGGAGAAATACACACAAAATGATGCCGAACTGTCTGTTTTCATGAGTATTCACGTAAACACACTCTGTCTTATGTGAACGTAAACAGCTGGGAGAATATCAGACGTGTATCAGTACATTGCATCCGTTCATTCAGTTTTAAAGGGACAGCAGCCTAATTTAGTTGGTATTGTTTGTGGCACTGATGTTAATCAAACAACAAAAAGACAGAAAATCACTGAATCACTTTAGTAGCCCTAATAAATATTAATCTAAATGTATTTATATAAAAAGTACGTCTGCTTACTTACCTTATGATATTTAGTCGACTAAAACTAAAACAATTCAGATGACTAAAATATGTCTAAAACTAAATGGCATTTCAGTCAAAAGACTGTGACTAAATCAGAATTTGCTGTCAAAATGAACACTGCATGGCTAAAAGTTTAAAAATAAAAAACAGTTTCAAAATATTAATGAAAAGCTACAATAATGTTTTATACTAAAATAAGACTGGATCAGGTGGAATGGCATTTCAAATAGAAATCAAGGCAAACTAACCCAAAGTTAGTTAACGTGTAGGAAGTTTGAAGGAAGTGTTTTCTTTTTTCTAAGGTCGAGGTTTTTTCCCTCTTAAAAGACATAGACTGTGCGAGGCTTGTTTCCTGTGATAGCTGTGGAAATCAGAAGAGGCAGGCATGCCGTACGCATGCTGAGGTCGTCAGCGTCGGATGGCAAAGCCTTTAAAGTGCATTATCTCTCCGCCTGCTCTGTCGCTGTTCTGCACGTTAGCTGGCTGATTGGTAAACACCCCGTGGCTGAGCGGGTGCAAAACTTAATTCTGTTTAAATAAAGAAAACAACATTAGGATTCGGATGCAGTGTCGGCAACCGGCCCCGTTTCTGATATCTGCACCGGAGCATTCACAATTACTTCCACCTTAACTATCGCGTGCGTTTTTAATTCCGACGCAGAAAGGCGGCGGTAGATCCAACTGGAGATAATTTGCAAAGGCGCTGACTTTAAACTCAGCCCGTATTTACTGTGAATGTGCACACGCGGCCGGTCGGAGGAGCGTTACTAATGCGCACAAAACAACAGCTTCCACAGAAACAGCAGCGAACGTCGCGCTCCTCGCGGAGGGCGTACAAGCGCCGCGTGGGTTCGGTCTCGGTTAAAGAAAGAAAAGAAAGACCTCCGTGTTTGTTTGCCTAGATTTCTTGTTGTTTTTCCGTGCTCTGTTTTTTGTTCCAATCCTTGTAAACCAATATTGATTTTAGACAGCCAGCTGCGTAGAAGAAAGGGTCATTCTAGAAGAAAATAAACCAGCATTTAGGATCTGGTTTTGTTATGTTTTTTTCATTTGTTTTCCTTGCTTCATCTTTAGCAGCGAGACTCTGTGAGGTGCTGCGTGTGTTGTATTATATTGGAGATTGCAGCTGAGGCATGTCTCTATGTCTGCTCTCATTTATTGCCAATCTCTCAGGGAGAAATTGGAAGCGATTTATCTAATGGATGCTGGAACACAGTGGCATTTTCAAATGAAAACACTCCACAGGAAATTCCGATAATAATTCACGGATTATTTGCTGGACTTTTCGCCGGGATTCCTCTAGTGTGGCCCGGCGTGGAAAAGCGTGCGGTGGGCCTCTCTGATAAATAGATAAATACCGCTAAACGGGCTGTAAAGCAAGGGGCTAAATTATGCTTTCCTAATGGATTAATCAATTGTGACTCCTCCAGTCTGAGCTCACAGCAATTCATCCTACCTGGAAACAATTGCTTTATAATCTCGGGAAGGCTTTCTCACTTCGAAAAGGATACAAAGGCCTTGCAGGGCTAAAAGCTATATTGATCTCCGAGACCTCTTTGAATAGGTAATTATACGTCACGATGTGCTTAGATTAATATATCGCCTTTGTTTGCATCTCAAAATGATAAATGAATCCTTCGGTGTGCATATCATTTAACTAATCCCAGATCATTAGGGAAGACTGGCCGCGTACGCGGGATGGGCCGTAATGGAATGCAGCAGGGGAGAGAGAGACTCCTGTCAGATGTTCGGCAGAGGAGGCTTATCTCATCTCTGCCTGCTATTAAATGAAACATCAGCATCCACTCACGACCCAACAGCTTGCCGGCGAGGGATTCTGTCAGCGTTGACAGCCTGATGGTCAGGTGTGTAGATGTTAGTCGAGGTTTATTGTGCCAAAAACAGTTTTGTAGATTTACGTGACCGTTTTCCATCCTCACTTTTACAAACTAAACTGTAAGCACTTGGTCAATCTGGCAAGCTCTTAGATGATTGGTCGGATTATGAAATTTCTGATCGTAGTCTATAAGCATGGCTATATACTCTTTGCTCATTTTCTGTGGTTTATTTTACTTTATTTTATTTCATTTTAATCATCAAAGTTTATTGTATTTTATTTAATTATTTAAAAAATATTTATTTTTAATTGTGAAATAACTCATTTAGAAAAAAATAAATATGTGTGTGTTGACAGGTGGTAAATTAATTGTTTTATTTTTTTATTCACAACTGAATTGTATTTGATTTAATTATTAAAATAGTAATAAAAAAGCTGTGAAAACAATTTGTTTATAAATATATATTACATTTAGAACATACATTTAGAAAAAACAACATTTTCATAAATGGTTTGCTTAGACTGTAAAAGCTTTGCAGTATGAAATATTTGATTTTATTTATTTTAATCACTTTTTTTTATCTGTGAAATAACTCATTTAGAAAAAATATGTGTATGTTTTGACAGTTTGTGAAGGAATAATTTCAACTTGTTTAGAAAAATAAATGGCATGCTTGGACTGTAAAAGCGTTGCAATATGAATTATATTATATTATATATTATGAATTATATATATATATATATATATATATATTTATTTATTTATTTTTTTATGTGTTTTTTTATGTGTTTATGTGTTTTGACAGTTTGTAAATGAATCATTTTTGGAGTTTTCATAAATGGTTTGCTTGGACTGTAAAACTATTGCAGTATGAAAAGTCTGTTTATTTATTAATTCATTCATTCATTCATTCACAACTTTGTTGTATTTTATTTAAAATTTAAAAAATCTTTAAAAAAGCTGAAAGCGAGTTGTTTAGAAATATATATTACATTTAGAACGTACATTGAGAAAACAGTTTTCATAAATGGTCTGCTTGGACTGTAAAAGCAGTGCAGTGTGAAGTCTATATTTTTATTTTATTTTTTTTAATTCACAACTTTGTTGTATTTTATTTAAATATTAAAAATGTATATTTTTATTTAATTTTATTTAAATGTATATTTTATTTAAATATTAAAAAATTATATTTTATTTAAATATTAAAACAAAATTTTAATTAAAAAAAAAACTCTAAAGGTATGACTTTATTTTATTTTATTTTGAAAAGCTACCACATTTTTTTTTTTTTTTTTTGGTAATTTAATTAAACAGATTATTTACAAAAAAAAAAAAAAAAAACAATAAAAATAATTTTATATTTTGGCATTTTGTAAATGAGTAATTTTGGCAGTATTTCTAAATGGTATGCAGTATGAAATACATTTTATTTATTTTAATCACTAAACTTGTATTTTATTAAATTTAATTATTCAAGTTTTTTTTTTTTTTTTAATCTGTGAAATAACTCATTTAGAAAAAAATATGTGTGTGTTTTGACTGTTTGTAAAGGAATAATTTTTGTAGTTGTCATAAATGGTCTGCTGGGACTGTAAAAGTATTGCAGTATGAAAAGTCTTTATTTTTATTACTTAAAAAAAAAAAAGTCTGCTTAGACTCTAAAGGTATGACTTTTTTATTTGATTTTATTTTGTTATATTTTATTTTATTTTTTTTTTGAAAAGCTACCACACTTTTTTTTTTAGTAATTTAATTAAACAGATTATTTACAAAAAAAGCTGTTAATATAAATAATTTTATATTTTGGCATTTTGTAAATTAGTTTTTCTAAATTGGGAATCTTTGCATTGTGAGAAGTCATCTGTTTTAAAAGAGCAAAGCCATTCCTGTTTTCCATCACATGATGTCACCTTTAAATAATCCCACATGCGATCGGTGTTATAGTAATGCCTGATATTTGTTTTCCTTTGACTTTTATATTACATTTGGTCGGATGCTCCTGTCTCATTTATTTAAGACAAACACACCCATTACAATTTATGAAGAGAGAAGAGGCAAAAGACTGCATCCATTTATTAATTTAGCTCATTGTACCTGCCACATTTTTCCACAGAAAACCAATTCCTCACCTCTCTATCCGCCGAGACATTTTGGAAGAGAAAATCTATGGGAGACATTATGTGTAACGGGGAAATGTGCCAGCTGTCGTAAGTTTGCCATCAGTTTGTGTAAAGGTTAATATCACATCTGCTGTGCAGTCCAGCTTGAGGATTCATTCTGCCTTCCCCGGCTCTGCTGCGGGACTCAGCAGCCATCTTCTGTGCGAAAGCAGCCTTCCTGGAGTCTAGGCTTGACAGCAAACAATCTGTTTGAGTCTGAGAGGGTGAAGAGGTCACCCAGCCCCAGTGCACTGCTTAATGTGGGCCTGCAGCCATGGCCCTCCAAATGGAAGAGAGAGGGAAAGAAAAAGCAACACCACTCCATGTTTGGTTTATCATATCCATAGCTCTCAAGCAACAGATTTATGTCACCAAGGGAACTTGGGTTTTGCTTTATAAAAACAACATGTGGCTTTTTTGTGGGAACCGGTTTCTGTTTTAAATGTTTTAAGCTAAAAAAAAATTGTGATGTTATTTTAACTAACTTGGTTAATGTAGGTTAACTCTGGTCCAGTTTATCTGATCCTTGATATGGATTGATGTTAAGATGAAATTCAGGCAGTTTATTGCATACACTACAGCAGCCTGCGGCAAGAGTGTGAGCGGTGTGTATTGATCTAAATATTTCATTTCTTTCGTGTCACCTTAATCTTGTACAAAGAACGCTTGTGGTTTGGGGGAGAAAGCTCCTTTTCAAATTAAACGTGGTAAATAAGTAAACAGGGGGAAATATGCCTCTGTGCACTCTGCTCCAACCAATTTCAACTTTATTGACACACCTATTTGTCAGATTTCTGCACAAACACCTTGAAGTGCTATCGACGCATAAATATGTGATGCGATCCTGCTTAGGTTCAGCTGAACACATGTTGCTCTGTGGATATAACATGCCTTTATGTTATTTTTTTGTCTAGTACTGGCCTGAATAAGATATTTTACATAAATTCTATTTACATATGGTCCACATATAATAGTTGAGTTTATAAAAATGACCTTGTTCAAAATTTTACATACACTTGATTCTTAATACTGTGCTGTTACGTGAATAATCCACAGCTGTTTTGTTGTTGTTGTTGTTTAGTGATAGTTGTTCATGAGTCCCTTGTTTGTCCTGAAGAGTTAAACCACCCCACTCTTCCTCAGAAAGTTCCTTTAGGTCCCACAAAGGCATCCTCGTATAGTTGCTCTGTTTGAGATCCATCTTTTTACACCGAGGACTGAGGGACTCTTATGCAACTATTACAGAAGTTTCAAACGCTCACTGATGCTCCAAAAGGAAAAATGATGCATTGAGAGCCAGGGGTGAAAACATTTGAACAGAATATGTACTTTTTTTTTAATGTAGTGCTGCCCTTCAGAAGCACTTGCATGTTTCTCAGAAGACAAAATAAGTTAAATTTACCCTGAACTTGAAAAGTACATATCTTCATTCTGTTCGAAAGTTTTCACCCCCCAGCTGTTAATGAATCGTTTTTCTTTCTAGAGCATCAGTGAGCATTTGAACTTCCAGTAATAGTTGCATAAGTCTCTCAGTTGTCCTCAATGTGAAAAAATGGATCTCAAAATTATACAGTCATCGTTGGAAAGGGTTCAAATACACAAAAATGCTGAAAAACAAAGAATTTGTGGGACCTGAAGGATTTTTCTGAAGAACAGCGGGCAGTTTGACTCTTCAGGTAAACTTTTGAACAGGGTCATTTTTATAAATTCAACTATTGTTTGATCATGTGGACTATATGTAACCGTCTTTTATGTGAAATATCTTATTCAGGACCTCAGCTATTCCTTTTTAACCTACCTATACAATACTAATATGCTATTTTGTCATTTTGTCATCTTGTGTGTATAAATAATAAATATACAGTACAAGTATCTGTTTACGTACATGAAGAGTTTATTCAAAGTTGTAGTTTGCTTAAATGTCCCATTATTCATCAAATTACTATATTTACTCATGACTCATTTCTGAATCTTTTCTCTGCAGCTTCGTGACACCAAGTCAACAGACCAGAATACGACTCTTCTACACTTTCTAGCCGAGAAATGTGAAGAAAAGTATGCTGAGATCCTTAAGTTCCCTGATGAGCTTGTGCATGTTGAAAGTGCCAGCAAAGGTAAGAATTTTTATTTTATTTCATTTTATTCATTATGCTTGCTTACTTTTACAGGATTTCTTAACAGCAGCACAATATAATAGTTTTAACTAATTATTTTGGTTTATTTGTCTGATTACATTTGCATTTATGGCCTTAGCAGTATTGTGTAGCGTATTACAAGACTGTGACTAAACCTCCAGTTATATCTGGACACTAATACTGTTGCAGTGCTTGACATAATGAAAATGACTGTGAGTCATATGAGTTGATGAGGTGATTTGTTTTTTCTCTCTATAAAATGCATGCAAATCTGTGTTAGAACAGAGGAATATTGTTGGTGATAGTTGCTTTTTTTTTTTTTAAACAGCAAAGTTCACAGTGGCCGCTATAATAGCTATACTTCAGTTAAATATAGAGAGTCTATTCAGCAGAGAAAGTTCTTGTTGATAGAAAATAAACTGATTTTTATCAGGAATTCAATGCATTCAGCTTTTTCAGTATGCTTGCTGTTAAAGCACAAGGTAATATTTCAGTAAAACAACTTCATTTTCTGGCATGTTTGTGATGGCGTTATAAGTGTCAGTTTGGTGATAATGCCATGTAATTCAGGTTAGCTGCATGTTTGTTTCAGGCTAGATAAAGATGTGCTTATTTTAATCCAGAAGTCGATCCTTTTATGTCTTCCCTCTTGTAAGCATGTTATCATGTTTAATCAAACAGAATTCCCTTTAAATGTGTTAAGCCTAGTTAATTGAACAACCAGCTTTGGTTTGCGAAGACATTATCACCCCTGATCTGCAGATATCAGCAGCGTCCTTTGGAAAAATATGGGGTGACCTTCAGATATTTACCCTCATATTCTATATACGTCACTCCGTCTATCTAAATCACGCCGCTTTATGGTGTTCGACAAATCCTTTATTGCTTTTCTCCAGTGGTCTTCTTTTAAGCCGTGAGCTTTGAGGCTTTTTATGGCTTGAATTAGATGAACTAATGTTACAGAGATCAACCCAGGAGACTGGACACAATTGGCCCCGTAGACTATAATTAGAGCTTTTGCAGAGAATGAAATAAAACTAGTTAATGGCCAAAGAGCCTTTCTTAATCCTTTAGCTATGTGTAAATCCAGCCGTTTCCAACGCTGTGAACAGACAAGTTTCATTAGAATGGTGTAGAGCAGTTCTGAGGGTTGATGAAGGAACTATAATGAAGCGCAAGGGGCCCATATGCTTCGCAGTATGGCCGACAGGAAAGGTTAAGAGTCCAAATGGGGAGGTAGCTTAGCGGGGATGGTGGCAGAGTCTCACACAGCCGTTCTGACATTGTGGAATGGATTCTTATTATGGCTTGCGGTGATTAAGAGCTTTAGTGCTTCCCACTATGCTGAGAGAGATTTCTGCGAATTTAAATATCTGGTTTCTTAACTCTCATTCATTTCGAACAGATTTGGAAATGAAGACCCTCAGTGAATGCAATAATCTCCGGTATTATTGTCACACGGAATGTCTGTCTCCGTCAGGGGAAAAAAAAATAACACAGGCGCGCGTATCCCGGCAGTGGCGTAATTTCTCCTGTCAATAAGCTAATTTGTCTTTAATTCCATTTGGAACTGTTTGGTTGAAGCCCTTGAGCTTTATTTACTTTGTTAGTTACCTAATTGCTTATCTAATCTAATAAAAGTAATTTACTGCTTTGTTGTGACGGATGCGGTCACTGTTGAATAGACCAGCTGTATCTTTGTCAAGGTAGATGGCTGAATGAATGCACAAACCTGATTCTTTGAACAGAGATATTTCAGAGAGAATCCATCCTTTCTATGTGGTCTTTATCTAATTTGGAATGACAGTTAAGCAGTTTGTGCCTCTGATTTAGTTCTTTAGAGCGAATGCCACTGCAAATCAGTGTCAGCTTCATGAGAATCTTCCAAAATGAAATGTTATATGTGTTAATAATTACTGAATTTGATGCATTAGATTTTAAAGAATCTAACCGTGTTATTTAAATATAAGTTCATTTATTATTTATTTTTACCCTTAAATGCATACCTCAGGTCTTTAGCGACCCGGGACGTCATTCACTACCCTCTCCCTCCTTCATTTTTTAAAGTTAGACATCAACTTTCTAATTATTCCTCAGTCTATTCATTATAAACAATAAAACAAGAAAAAAATAATCCAATTTAAAAGTGTCTATTTAAAAGAGTTTTATTAACGGTGTATAGGGTCGCTAGAGACTCGAGGTGTGAATTTGTGTCTATTTTTTCTGTGCAAAAAAATATTAAAATATTTGATGACTCAGTGCATGCAATTCACCTTTATTCCTCGAGGTGGCACTGTTTAATAGATAATAATGACGTGACGTTTCACTTACAATCACCACAGGCATAAAACAAAAGAATATTATCACCAAAAATTGAACTGGTTTGAATGGGTGTACTGCAGAGCAATTATTGTATGCCATAAAATATAAATGTAACTGTCATTTGATGGTGAATGTGGTTTATAAGCTGCCAGCGATCAACTATTGATTTTGAAGTCACTGAAAACGATAGTTGTGCGAATATGTTTGAGATTGCAAATGTGAGCCAGTTGCTGAATGTACTGTGGAAGTGCGCTCTGACGATGACGAAATATGCTTTATTTTATTCTTCTGTAATTGTTCTTAAATTATCAAGAGAGTTTTTTGTTATTACAGCAGTTAGAAATCCATCCGTGCTAGGGTCATTAAAGACCTGAATATGTAATAGTGATTGGCAGAACATTCATGCATTTAAAGGTTAATGTGTGAATTTTTAAAGAAATTCAGTTTATATATATATATATATATATATATATGTATGTATATATATATACACACAATGTGTTAATTGATTAGTGTATACTGTAAATAATCAATTTCGACTGTTATATGAAATTATGCTTATTGGCAAACAAATGCTGAAAATTAAATGCTGTGTGAAAATATGTCATATATAGCACTCTTTTTAGGCCTTACCTGGCAGTCTTACATGCAGTGCATACAGATGTCCCACCTGGTTAAGTGTTGAAGCGGTCATGAATGAATAATTCAGGTTTAGCTAATGATCTTTTCGAGACCTTTCTGTTCATGTCAGGGTGGTGAGAGAACATGAATCCGTTTCTTCTTTTAACATAGTAGCACAGCTCACCTTAACCCTGAGCTACGTTTAGACACCACCCCTCATGCTCTGTAATTCTGCTACCTCTCTTTTCTCAAGTTCTTGCTTTTCCTTCTCACCCTCCTCTTTCCTGCTCAGAGCTAACCTTTGGGCTTCCTGTCTCTTTTTTTTTTGTCTCTCACTCTATATTTCTCACAAAGTACAGTACATTTTAGTCTCTTAAGAATAATACTTCCTCCACTTTATCCCTGTCTCCCCATCAAAGCGTTTTTTTTTAGGCGGCCAGAGTTGCACACCAGAACACAAGAGCACTGGTGCACTGCAAACCCTATCCTGTCCCGGTCTGCCTGTGCCCACAGGAGCACACGGCTCTACACCCTGCTGATCTCTGCTGTTTGAGCTTTGTGTAAAGCCTTGATACTCTGATCATACACCAGACTCTTCTCGTGGTCCTCTGAATGTATGTAGTTCTGATAAGCTTCCCAACACATGTCCCATGTTCTCTGCACTCGGGTAGTGTACTTTGCCCCGACACGCATGAGTGAAGACCAAACCAGGTGATTTCTTTTGGTTGCATCAAGATCTGCTCCAAAAGGTTGCGCACACACATTCGATAATCACATATCCATCTACAAATGTTGGAACTGGCACTCTTAATATACTTGATTGAAAAGAGCAATCAGTTCTGTCTGATTTGCTTCAGAAAGTTATTGTCTCCCTTCAGTTCTTCCTTGATTGGGGACTGCAGAATACCTTTCCTCAGCCCCAAACCTTAAAATCCCCACAAAGATAGTGGAACAGAAAGAGTTATTGCCATGCTAACATTTTCATTCACCTCACCATAAAATTATACTTTCATATACAGTGGAGATCAAAATTAGAGAACACTATGTAAATACTTGATTTTTTTCTGAAATGTTGTTCATCTTCATCTCAAAATTTGAAGGAATATTAGCTGTTCTACTAACATGTTTGACAAAGTAACCAAGGCATTTCAACAAAAATTAGAGAACGGTAGCCACTGTAGCACGAAAGAGGATTACAAATTGAATTTATGGAGGGTTACAGCTGTCAGAAGCTAGTAGGAAATGTAGAGGCCCTTGCTTTGTGTTCCTAGCTTCAAGGAACCGCTTTATCTGTTTCGCAGTGTGACAGAGGCCTTGTCTTGCATTAAAAATGCAGGCTGATTGGGAGATGCTGCGGGGAAGGAACCGCATGCTGCTGAAGGAGGTTCTGATAAACATTTGCGTTCACCTTGCCATGTAGCTGAATAAGAGGCCCAACTCCTGCACAGAACATCCCCAAAGCACACTCTTTACACACTCGAGGTTCAATCTTTCCCCAGTTTGACACCAAACATAATGTTCCCCATCTGGCCCAAATCAATTAAACTTGCTCTCATCACTAAAGTGAACTTTGGACCAGTTCTCCTCTCTCCGCACAACATTGCTCCTCAGTAAAGGTGAGCCTAGTGTTTTGATTCTTTCTGCTGATGAGAGACTTGGCCACTGCAGAGAGTTTTCAGTCCAACTTCTCTTAAACGTGCCAAGACAGATCCTTCAACTGGCAAGCAATTCCACCTGCAGTGCTGAACCGATTCCCCATTGAGAGTCTCCACATTATCCTGTCTTCTTGTGCATTTGTCTTATGTGGATGACCAGCCTTTTTCGGGGGGCCTTGAATTGATTAGTGTCATTGTAAAGCTGCAGTATTCTAGAAATCAAAGATTTGGAATGATCAGCTTTTCTTGCAGTGCCTGGAAGGGTCATCCCTTTGGCCTTCATCTGGACCACTTCCTGCTACAGGGTTTCAGTCACCATAGAGCGACCTGCCATCTTGCAGTCTCAGTGAAAATTAGTATAATGCTGCCAGTTAAATAGGGTTTGTCATGTAATTAAAGGGGTCATCGGATGCTAAGTTCACTTTTTCATGTTGTTTGAACATTAATGTGTGTTGGCAGTGTATGTACACATCTACCCTATAATGATCAAAATCCATGCAGTGGTTTTTAATTAATCTGTAAAAATAATATCCCCTTTTTCAAATCAAGCCATTCTCAGATGTCTGTCGGTGTGGCGTGATCCAGCTTCACTTACAGCAACAGTGAGTATAAGGGTTTTTTTAATGAATCTTTGCGATCGCCTTTCCTAATAATGTGTTAGTTAGCAAGTTTAGCAGCTAAACGCGGCTAAATGCGGTTAAAGTAAACAGGCTCGTCACTCCACAGAGAAAAGAGAGGGGCGGGGCGAGCAGAGCTCATTAACATTTAATGCAACCTCGACCAGAACAGGATGAATTTTGCAGAGCTGATTTTGACAAGGTAAAAAGGGTGTTGTTTTACACTACCATTGAGAATTTTTAACCAAAGTATATTATAGACTTTTCATTAAGACCCTAAGGAATAAAACCAACTTGGGCATCCAATGACCCCTTTAAGGAAATTAGCACCAGGTGCCATATAAACACAGATAACTTGGAAGTATTTGTAAGTGTTCTCTAATATCTCATTTAAGTTTTTTATACTGTGCTTCAGAATGCAATTCATGTATGAAATATGCCTAGAAACTGCCTGTCTACTCCTATTAGGATAACTTCAAATAGGACTAAACAGTGATCTTGAAATTGTAGGTTGTTCCCTAATTTTAATCTCCACTATATATTACAAATAATTTCAATTAATTAATTTGTAGTAATACCTAGCTGTAAATTACACAGCTATGGTGACAGCTGGAAATTGATGGCATTGGAAAACATTACTGATTGGTTCATAATTTTCAGTGCATTCTAAATGACGCATTCTGATGATGACTGTCACAAGTCATTATTGCCATTTCAACAAAACCTAATTGTGTTTGCCAGCTTGGTAACATTACCTTGGCGACAAGTTTAAATCAGTCCAATTTGCAGTAGCAGTGTTCAGCATATCAGAGAAAACCAAACATTTACCAAATGCATGATGTGGAGCAACACAGCACTGGTCAAATAGGGCATGTAACAGTTCTGTCAACTGGCTGTGGGCCAGCGGAGCATCCTTATTGTTGAGCTCTTTTGATCTGACCTCAACTTTAATCGCATTACACCATACTTCAGCTCGTGCCCTGCGTTGTATCATTGTTATTGTAATTTTGAATACTGTCTTGACAAATTTGAATTGAAACAGCAACTGTTTGCTAATCAATCATAATTGCATTATTCTGTGTATTCTTTAAGCTGAGTCACAGTTTGGCATTTGCTTGAATCTGTTAATGTGATTCAGAAGGATGTTTGTCTTACATGCTTTTGCTGTCTCCGTCTGGTTGTATTTATTTTCTTCCCCTCCTGTCTTGTGCAGTTTTTTACTGTATGCAATCTATCCATTGCTCAAGGGGTGTTGTAGAATGATATTTTGATGTCAGTTTTGATTCGACCTGACATTTCCTTCAAAATAATCATCATGACAATTCTTCATCTGTCCTGGCAGCACAGAGCCACATAAGGGGTTTTGTTTATAATGTGTTAAATATTTTATGTACCTCAGCGACCTAATCTTGGGTTTCGCTTTTAAAAAAATCTGTTTGGATAGGAGATATGTGCTAGCAATCCCATGTTGACTAGCCACTGCTTCCTGACACACATGATTGCATCCCTTAATACCTCTGTGCCAGCCGGCCTGTAAAAAATATGTTGCCCAGGTAAAGGTCAGAAGCGGTCATGGCCTGCCTCCACAGGCCGAGCATCCCTCCGGGCAGAGGAGCTCTCGACTTTCCTGTCTCATCCATTACCATCCACCTCCATCAAGGGCGGTGCTAATTAGAATGTGTTTTGATCATCCTGGGAGGATAGGAAGAAATGTGCTGAGTCTCAAGGAAGGGCTGGGACATGGGGAGCGACCATGAAATCAGAGTGGCATTGTACTTTCCCCGTTACTTATTCATGAAGTTCATCCCTCCTGGGCTGCTCCGTTACACCTCCCTGCCCACAAAAAAAGCAGTTGGATGGATGCTTGTAGCAGTTCTACATGTTATATTACATCACAAACCTGAACCTGCAGATGGATCAAAATTCACATTTGTAAAGAAAGTATACATATTATATAGGTGCTATATTAATTATGGTTCTTATTCTTATTTGTGAGCCTGGACCACAAAACCAGTCATAAGGGACTGGTTTTTTGAAACTGAGATTTATACATCATTTGAAAGCTGGATAAATAAGCTTTTCATTGATGTATGTTTGTTAGGATACTTGCCGATTCCGAGTACCGATACGGATATTTTTAAATTTTAATGAGCACGAGTACAGGAGCTCAGTATCAGGCCCGATACTGATATTAATACCAGTATCGGTATCGGGGCATCCCTAATATTTACGGTAGAAAATTTTGAAAATATATTTATGGAATATGATCTTTACTTAATATCCTAATGATTTTTGGCATAAAAGAATAATCAATAATTTTGACCCGTACAATGTATTGTTGGCTATTGCTACAAATATACCAGTGGTACTTATGACTGGTTTTGTGATCCAGGGTCACATTTATTATTATTATCAAACTTAAAAACAGTATCTGCTTCTTAACATTGTTGTTGAAACTGTGATATTTAATTTTTCTTTTAGAAATAGCAAGTTTAATCAGCAGCATACATGTCTTTACTCTCACTTTTGATTAATTTAATGCATCCTTCCTGAATAAAAGTATTAAAAGTATGTGACACTGAAAACTGAAGTAATGGCTGCATAAAATTCAGCTTTACTTGAATGAATTACATTTTAAAATATATTTTAAAAATATTACTGCATTTACTGTACTTTTTGATCAAATGCAGATTTGGTGAGCAAAAGAGATTTATTTGAAAACATTAAAATGTAAAATGTAAAAAAAATGTTTTTTGTTTGTTTGTTTGTTTCAATCATAGATATTGAAATTGGTACCCCAGCTAAGTTTTTTCAGCCTCCCAAAACACCCTGGCCACTGCCTAGCAACACCCTAGCTTGACAACACTGAAAAAACTAAAAAATCAGTTGGCAGAGCCTGCAGTATGGAAGAGCATGGCTTCCCCTATTATATGTATTCCTTGCCTCATAACAGAAGTGTTCCTGTGACATTAATCATGCCCTGCATATGGAAAATGAATCAGTGTAATTGTTCAGGTGCTGCCCCTTTTTCGTTCTATTTGTCTTGGCCGTAATGTAAATGGCTGTGTCTTGTTTAGTAACTTTGTGCACTTGTAATTCATGGAAGCCGAAGCTAGGACAAGAGGAGGAGGAGAGAGAAAATTATAAGAGCAGAGAGGGTGTCCTGGTGTTGAGCTGCCACATGAATCAGCTGCCGTTCCGTATTGGTTGTTCTTCATCCTAGAGTGAACTGGAGCACAGCGGTCATAAAGCATGCGTTTTGATGATTGTGGTCAAGACCTTGTTTTGTGAAGTGCAAGCTGTATGTCAACAGAAAATTCAGTATGCAAGAGTAATGCTCTTGCAAAAGCCTGCCTCCGTTGTTATCTCTTTAGTTTGATCGCTTGTGCTGTTGCTTGTCTTCAGCGTAGTTGCGCAACAGAAAATGTTAGTGCAGGAAAAAACTGCTGTGTTGAGTTTTGCCTGTTCTTTTCAGTCTTTCATTTCGCTGAAGTGAGTCTGTAAAGCTTCTTACCAGTGACTGTCACCATTTCTTCAGAGTGCTCTCTGACACGCTACTTCAGCTCAGAACAATGGAGGCATTCACTCAGTTTACAATACTTCTGCAAAGAAGTTTCAGCATTTCTGTGAAATTGAATTTTTAATGGAATAATAATAATAAATCAAAATCAGTAATAACTTTGCCATGTAACTTTGCTATCTATCTATCTATCTATCTATCTATCTGACTATCTACAGGAGGTCAAAAGTTTACATCCCTCTTTCAGAATCTGCAAAATGTTAATTATTTTACCAAAATTAGAGGGATTATACAAAATGCATGTTGTTTATTTAGTACCGAACCTGAATAAAATATTTTACATAAAAATGTTTACATATAGTTCACAAGAGAAAATAATAGTTGAATTTTTTTATGTTTTTTTTAGTGATAGTTGTTTATGAGTCCTTTGTTCGTCCTGAACATTGCCTGCTGTTCTTCAGAAAATCCTTTGAAAAAAAATTATTTGGTTTTCCAGCATTTTTGTGTATATGATCCCTTTCCAACAATGACTGTATGATTTTGAGATCCATCTTTTCATACTGAGGACAACGGAGGGACTCATATGCAACTATTACAGAAGGTTCAATGCTCATTGATGCTTCAGAAGGAAAAAAACATGCATTAAGAGCCAGGGGGTGAAAACTTTTGAACAGAATGGAGATTTGATTTTTCTTATTTTGTCTAACTATCATATTTTTTTCATTTAGTACTGCCCTTCAGAGGCTACAGAAGATACCTCCATGTTTCCTAGAAGACAAAATAAGTTAAATTTACCCTGATCTTCAAATTCAAAAAGTGTTCACACCCCGACTCTTAATGCATGTTTTTTTTCCTTCTGGAGCATCAGTGAGTGTTTGAACCTTCTGTAATAGTTGCGTATGAATCCTTCAGTTTTCCTCAATGTGAAAACTTGGATTTTTTTTTTTTTTTTTTTGGTGTAATGACTGGCTGAATGCACATTAAACTTATGCTGTATAACCCATGCTACCGAAACCAGTCTTGTTCTATTTAAGTGCTAAATCCTGACCAAAACTCAACTTGAGCCATTTTAAAACCTTCTGAGGAATCAAACAAGTGCTTTTACGGGCACATAAAATCCTACATCCTCAAGTGCAGCTGAACCTTCACTCTCGCAAGGTCACATTGAACTGCTCATCCTCAAAGCCATCTGTAGAAAATAAATAGATACTTTAAAAAAGATTTGGGTTTTGCTTTATACCAGAATCCTTTAGTTCAAGGACACCCTGCAAATGTAAGTATGCGAGTGTATCTCTATATGCCCAATATTTTATCTGCCCGTCAGTGCTGAGTGGTCCGTTGTGGGAATATCATCTCTGCCACCATGGTTCCCCACCCCGTTGCTTGGTGCTGGGCCTGGATAATTAAAGATTGATAATTTCCCTGGGGACAGAAAGAACAAGCCGGGATCAGGAGTTCAGCCGCATGTCTCGGCGAGGGGGAACACACCGAAAATATATCTGCTGTTAGTTAAGCCTTAAATGGGGTCAGGTTGAATGTTGCTTTGGGCGCTCTCTGTTCCCTGACTGATGTGGGATGAGTGAGTCTCAGTGAGAGGAATACTCACCTCTCGTTCAGCTGATATCTCTCATTACCTGACTGACATATATAAGAGTGGCCTTGATTTATCCTGTCATCTCACCGAATAGTGCTGTTAAATTGTGTTTGTGTCAATAAAGGCAGCTCCCGTTTATAGGCATAAAGCGTATATTGCGGATGAACTGAGATGGCCGTATCAACCCATCCGAGGCGTAGATATTGCCTCACAATTTCCTGCTTAATGCAGTCCCTTCCACGAGCGGGCAGTCGGTAATGATGATTCCGTCGCCATCGAGAATGGGCTCTTCTTGATGTTGGTATTTTTGCACATCTGACCTTCGCTAATAGAGCTGGGGAGGCCGGGAGCGGCTTTTATTGACCAATCTGCCTTGTTAAACCCACCCTCCGAACCCCACTAAAGAAGGGGCCACCAACTTTCTGCCTCAAGCCTCCATTGTGACTCTGTGCCAAGGCAGACTGACAATCCAAGGGGAAATATGACACAAATGTGCTCGTAAATCAATTCGGTATATGGCATAGCCACAGGCGAAGTAGTTTGGAGTCCAAGCGAAGGAAAAAAATGAATGAATTTGTAGGATATTAATACTATGGTGAATGTATCTATTATCCACTTTGGTAATACTTTATTTTAGGTGTCCTTGTTACACATATTACATGTACTTACTATTAGAATAACAGTTAATTATGCATAATTACATGCAACCCTAAGCCAAACCCTAATCCTAACTCTAACCATACAGTAAGTACATGTAGTTAATTAATATTACTTAAGTGTATAATTACATTGTAACAAGGACACCTTAAAATAAAGTGTAACCTACACTTTTTTTTTTTCTGTGAGACTAAGGAGTTACAGAGCATTGTTTCTATATGATGAGCTCAGTATTATGTAGCCCATTGTTGCATTGCAGGTACCAAAACAGCTTCTTTACATGGATTAGAAAATAATTTGTTGATTTCTTTTACTTGATGGTTTTAATGTGGAATCTTCATTTTCCAGTGGCTTTGGTTATAGGGTAGGGGGGGAAAAAGAAAATTCTGTCATTAATTATTCACCCACATGTCATCCCAGACCTGTAAGACCTTCATTCATCTTCGGAACACAATTTAAGATATTTTTTGATGAAATCCGAGAGCTTTCTGACCCTGCATAGACACCAACACAACTACCACGTTCAAGGCCCAGAAAGGTAGTAAGGGTATCCTTAAAGTATTCCATGTGACTCATGTGGTTTAATCATTAGCTAGAGAATACTTTTTATGTAAAAATAATGACTTTACTTAACAATTTCTCTTCCCTGTCAGTCTTCGATGTTTTTATAGCCGTACATTGTCAAACAGCTCCAGTGGCGTAGGTAATGAAGTGCTTAACATTAATTTTTTGATGCGGTGAACCCGAGTTCGCATCCGCCTTTTGCCAACCTTGTTCTTCTCCCTTTTCACATCACTTATCACTTCAGAAAGGCATTTATTTAAAAAAAAAAATAAAGGAAATAATTGAAAAGTGAAAAATCATGGGTATTAATCAGTTAGATTGGGGGTATTTGTAGAGGCATCCATTTAATAATTTTAATTTTAATTAGTTATCATTTACACTTAAAACGTTATTATTGCAAACTGTTTTATAATGTAGGCTACTACTAATACTAAGGTGCAAATATCTGCCACTAAGTAGTATAAATAGCATAACTACTATTTATGTTTATTGTATATCATTAAGAAAACTGCTATTTTGACTAGTGCAAATTCATAGCTTTCAGTCACGTGACCGCCTTGAAGACCTGGAGGGCAAAACATCCATAGAACTGCAGCGCAACCTGTAAACTTCAAGCCGAAAATAGTTAGACCACCTCTCAAAAGAATAAAACGATATGTGAACAAAATGTTTTGGCCATTTGCAATCCATATTAAGCAATCGCTGCAGTATTTCAATCACTGAACAGCACCACAAACACACTGAAAAACACTTAAAGTGCCTTAATGTATTTAAAACCGTGATATTTAAAGATCAAATTCAGTACACATCTTATTGATCATGTATACTTTATATAAGTAAGCAGATGAGACCGGAATATGAACGCAGTGCACTTTTCTTTGGAATGGTTTTCTATGGGAAACCATTTAATGTGAAACTTTGCACATTGTGTTTATTTTCTGGGTTTATCTTCTTCTGTAGTCTCAGCTTCAGACGTCATGCCCACGGACCGCTGGCTGAACGTCTGATGCATACAGCACACTTACCTGGAAACACTTAAGGAGTTTTGAAGTCGTCATTGGACACGGCAGGAGACACGTGTGTCACGTTTTTTAACGTTGCGCCTGGAAACAAAAATGCCGTGGCACCAAACCCCCTCACGAAAGAAGAAAGCCGCCATGTTTACAACTTTGACAGCAAGCGCTTATTAGGACTAAACGCTGGATTTTCCAAAATATGTGAAAAATATGTGAAAAAGTTCGCTGCATAGAATCTTTAAAACATGTCTGAGTTTTACACACTAGTCTGTTATTGTGGCAACATTTCTACAACGCTAAACATGACACGGCACAAAACGAAACACGATTGGCTGCTTTACAGGCCTTGGCCATTCAGACTAGCTTGCCTCTACAAAGTATGCATCATCATTAAGGTATATACTGAATTTCGCCTTTTAACACCATGTAAAAATAACTGGCGGTCAGTGGAGCAAAGCCTCATTTTGCCCTCCAGGTAGGCGTTCCTGTAAGGGTGCGACATCACGTGAAAACTATGAGTAGCTTCTGCCTTAATTTATACATAGTATTGTTAATTGCTAATACATGTTTGGATTCCTTACATTAATGTTAATTAATACTAAAAATGTTACAAAATATATTGTGATATGTAGAAATTAACATGAACCTAGATTAATAAAGTCTTGCTTATTGGTAGTACTCAAAGTCTATAGTTTTGTCAGACTTTAATGAGGTGTGCCTCCTTCTCTCTTTTTTTTTTTTTTTTCTTCCTCCTGTCACACCTACAGAATACATTCCCCCTGCAGATCAATCCATGGAGATGTGCCCTACATTTGCCGCTTTGGCTCAGCTCTCCAAAAATGCTGTCCTTATCTGCACCACACATACATGCATGCCAAACATGTCTGGATTAAGATGCTGAGGGCAGCACTCTCACACATACCACACACACACACACTGATTCTGGCACTTTAGATTAAAAGCAAAGTGAACATCTGAGGGGAAAAAAAAAAAAAAAAATCTGTAAGAGAGTTTTACCATTTACAAAATCTGTACAAATCCTGGTCTCCTGGAGGACCTCAGAAGATTGCAAGGATAGTGCCATCTTTCTACCTGTGTATCTTTTTCACTTTATAAATCTGATATGTATAATAATTCTCCAAAACCAAGACTTTTTACTCTTTCATTGTGTTGCATTAGCCATCGCCCATCTTCCGTTATGTCTGACTCCGGCAGGCAGCTTATGATGTGATGGCCGCTTAATGTCCAGTGAAGGAGGCTACTCTTCTTGTATTTGTTTTGCAATCGAGGTGAGACTGACTCTTTAGGGCAGGATGTCCTCTCCGCTACACAACAGGCTGGCTGGGAGAGTAGACAGTCTGTCAGAGGGCATATCAGGAGCAGGAAGCAGCCCTGTCTGCCCCAGCTGTCCCTGCATGAGTGATGGCTTTTATGAAACGTTTCTTTATTCCTCTTCCCTTTTTTGCCTGTTAGAATATCGGAGAGATGTGGCAGCCCCCTGTCTCGCCCCCCCTCTTTCATTCTCTGTCCGGCGGTGCAGGTACGCAGACATGGATGGACACGTGCAGAGAGGCTGACTGCTCTGCTTAGAAATACTGACAGCACACCTGGATGAGAGTCGACAATGCAGCAGAAAATGAAAATAATGCTGTTTGCCAGGCAAGAAATACGTCCTGTCACTGTCAACCTCTCGGCATGCTGGGATTGTTGGACAGGTTGAGGCCAGCTTTTTTTTTTTTTTCTTTCTTGAAAGCACTTTAATGTGGCTGCTCTCCCCTCGCCAAGCTCTCCATGGGTGTGAAGGAGCGTGTCTCATTATTGACTCCCCTACATCCCTCCGCCCCCTCCACCTTCATCTTACCATTTCCTATTTCCACCTGGTAGCCTGATAGAGCTTTTGAGTCCGACCTGTCAAAAGCTGTCAGAATCAAATAGGTTTGAAACAACTCGGAATATCCATCTACAATGTTTCTTTTTCACTGAATCTCTCTGAATGCTGCAGTGAACAAACAAGTAGTGTTGAATTAGAGTGTTTACCAGATGTGACAAATCTCAGAGAGGCTTTATCAGGGGGACATCTGGAGGCAAAACAATAAAGGGAAACGAAAATGAATTGATGAATAAAAAGATAATGCTGTAGTTCTTCAGATGACATGCATGACTAAACCGTACCAACGTCAAACCTTTTCCTCTGAGGTTATTTGCAAGACAAAACAACCTCGTCCTGACAACTTTCTGCAATGCTCCATAAATAGCTTACAGTAATAATGCGGTACACTTTCCTTTCATAACTTTGACTCTGCACCTTAGCTGACTCAACAATCGTGTTAATTGTTTTTAATTGAACTAAAACAACAGTCATAGGTTGATTTTTATTTTTTTTTAAATAATTCAATTATTTCACTAAAGGTGTGATGAACTGCCCTTTTAATTATTTTGCACTGTTTTCTGAGGTCCACTTATAGTGTTATCATGATTTTGACATGAAGAAAACATTCATAATTTAGAAGTAATAAGCTATTTTCTGGCCTTTCAGAAGACTTACAGTTGAGGTCAAAACTTTTCATCCCCCTTTCAGAATCATTAAAATTGTTAATTATTCTACCAAAATAAGAGGGATAATACAAAATGCATGTTATTGTTTATTTAGTACTGACCTGAATAAGATATTTCACACAAGAGAAAATGATAGTTGAATTTATAAAAAATTACCTGGGTTTTTGTTTTGTTTTGTTTTGTTTTGTTTTTAGTTTAGTGATAGTTGTTTATGAGTCCCTTGTTTGTCCTGTACAATTAAACTGCCCATTATTCTTCAGAAAAATTATTCAGGTCCCACAAATTCTTTGGTTTTCCAGCATTTCTGTGTATTTGAACCCTTTCCAGCAATGATTGTATGATTTTAAGATCCATCTTTTCACACTGAGGACAACTGAGGGACTAATATGCAACTATTAAAGAAGTTCAAATGCTCACTGATGCTCCAGAAGAAAAACCCACGCATTAAGAGCCGGGGGGGGAAAACTTTTGAACAGAATGGAGACGTGTACATTTTTCTTATTTTGCCTAAATATCATATTTTTTCATTTAGTGCTGCCCTTCAGAGGCTATCGAAGATAGTAACATGTTTCCCAGAAGACAAAATTAGTTAAATTTACCCTGATCTTCAAATTCAAAAAATGTTCAAACCCCCCGGCCCCCCCCAACCCCCGGATCTTAATGTATCGTGTTTCCTTCTGGAGCATCAGTGAGCATTTGAACCTGAAAATGATGGAAAACCAAAGCATTTGTGGGACCTGAAGTATTTTTCTGAAGAACTTCAGGCAGTTTAATTGTTGAGGACAAACAAGGGACTATCACTAAAACAAAAAAAAAAGACACACAGCTTATCATTCAGATAAGAACACAGTATTAAGAATCATGGGGATGTAAACTTTTGAAACAGGTCATTTTTTATAAATTCAACTACTATTTTCTCATGTGGACTATATGTAAACATCTTTTATGTGAAATATCTTATTCAGGTCAGTACTAAATAAACAGTATCATGCATTTTGTATGATCCCTCTTATTTTGGTAAAATAATAAAAAAAAAAATTGTGCTTGTACAATAATGCTTCAACAGTTTTCCAGAGGGGTTTAGTTGTGTAAAATCACTTGCATCACCGTCTGGTTTTATTTGCCGTCCACTTTCCTCAATCTAATCAGTTGCCGATGGATAAAATCGAGTCCTGGCCTACATTTTTCTCTCTTTGAAAAACCCTTTTTCTCTCAGTACGACACATTATGGAAGTAAATTGTGTTCTCTGTGCTTTTTTGTGTTCACTTAAAGGTGAAACTAGTTTTGACTTGTTGAGGACTGGTTTGCTGGTGCTCCAATTAAGTTCCAGTGGTCCATGAAAGCACACTTTTGCTGTTGTTGCTGGTGACCCCATTTCTTTTGGAATAAATAAAATGTAATATTGGATGCATCCATTGGGCCAGGCTTGCAGTAGTGTTGCACATAGAACACAACAAAGCAGTCATATGTATACTTAGTATTGTAAAGTTTTTTTGTTTTTTATTTTAAAACCATTAATTTATTAGTGGTAGTTGCTGTTTTTTCCCTTCTTCTCCCAGCTTCTGAAAAGAGGTTGATTCAGGCTGCTTAGATTCCACAAACTGAGCCATCAGGAGATACTGGAAAAGGCAGAATATTAATGATTTGGCCTGAGCAACATTGACAGTATTTGTTTACGTGTGCACAGATGTCTTATTTAGTCATCTGGTTTTTGAATCCCGGTTCTTTAGCCAGTAAATGTCTATTTGAACGGATGGCCATGTTTTTGTGTCTTAAAATCGTTGAGAGCTATGCTTCTAAAGGAAACTGACGGACACCTTTTTTTCCTCCTCCTCAATACTAATTACTTTTTCAAAAACCACTTCCATCCAATGAAAAAAGATCAGTCTCTCAGATGAAACAAGACGTAAAGATGCCTTTTTGAACGTACGGCAGTGGCATTGGCCATGCAAAACATCACAATTTAGACTCATCATGAATGTCTTGGCCCCTTTTAATCCCGACTGTTTTATGTCCTGTCACTCATTTCCATGAGAGCAACTAGATAAGAGTGGATGTTGGCAATTTGCAGGCTGTCTGTTGTTTGCAGTCAGGCAGAGGTGAGAGACAGCCGGAGAAAAGCATACCTCATACAGGAGATGACCTGGATTTGGCTCGAGCTGTGAAAGGAAACCGAATTACAGCTTGTCTGTGCTTGAGTGCTTTCTATTGGCCGCTAACAAAAGCATTTACAGGCCCAATTCCATCTTATTTTGTCCTCCCTCTTCTTTTTTCTTTACCGTTAGACTCCACAATTTACGTTCTTCTTAAAATGTTTCGAAGTTTCTGTGAGCCGCATGATGCCTCCGCTTGCCCTTTATTTTAATGGCTTTGCAGAAACATCCATGATCCTTTTTTTTTTAATGTTTTGAAAAATGATCCTTTAATGAGCAATATCATTTTTACTGTTGTTATTTGTTGTGTGCTCGTTAAGTGTCAGTGATAAACATGGTGTCTAACCACCTGCAGCGTCTTATCTCGCAGCAATATTTGTTTCCACATTGGTAGAGTTATTAAAATCTCGCTCTGTGTGGGGGAAATGTATTGCAAGCCACCTTTGTTTAGCACTGTAGTTTCCCAATAACGTCCCACAGTGCAGCACTCAGCTGCTGTTGCAATGAGAAACAGGCCTTAACTGAGCCATGATTAACCACAACTAAAGAAGTCACTCTGAGCACAATTAAATGACTGAAGTACCAAATAATAATTAAAAAAATACGAATCTAATGGAAGTAATATCCGGCACTTTATATGTAAAATCAGCTGTCCCCAACAGATTTCCCAAGCTCACAATGCACAATTGCTCGCCTCGAATGCAGCCCTTTTTCTGCAATTACTTTAGTGATTACAGGCTTACCGGCTAAATACTGTTTATGTAATTTTAACCTCTGTGGTTAGTGGCTGGTGAACATAGGAGTTACTGAGAACACGTGCGTTTGAAGGGTTTTGGGGAAGTGACTGGATCCTTGCTTTAATGCACAGCAGAATCACAGGTTTTGACACTTGTACATTTTGAAAGTTGTATGTGAGATAATAAGATATTCCAGGTACTGAGTTGTGCACTGCATGATCTTTCAAATAGAACTCAGATGTGTCTTGTAAAGATGGTTGTAATTTGGATTGGGGCAAATACGTGTGTTTGTGAGCACTCGTGTAGTTCATAGAACATCTCGCCTTCATTGAAAGCCATGGCTTTTTATAGTAACACAAAGCACGGACTCTCAGTGAGAAGAAGTGTTCATTTCATCAACAATGGCCATTATTTATTTATTCATTCATTCATTCATTTATTTTTACCAGTTTTCATAATGTAGACAGAGAGAGTGTATCCTTGATAGTAATTTATATAATAAATAGCCTGTAATAAATCAATGAACTAGATGAGGTAAAATAAACAATGTGTATGAGTCCACATTCTAATGATTTATGCTTTGTGAAAGCGCAGTATTTCTAATGAAATGTAAAAATAACAACAATCATTGTGATTGAATTTTGCAAAATGATTATTTTCTTTCTTTCTTTCTTTCTTTCTTACTATAATTTTATTTTCTATTTTTTGCCATTACTGCATCCAGCATGATGAAATGCCATTAAGTTTTCACTGGCTAAAACTAGACTTAAATGTCCAGACATTTAAGCCGGTTTCACAGACAGGGTTTAGACTAAGCCAGAATTAGGCCATAGTTCAATTACGACGTTGAAGTCAGTTTTTTAAATGTGCTTAGAAAATCTTGAGACAAAACAAGGGCACTGATGTATTTTAAGATCAGTCAGTGCAAGTTTCTGTCACTTGAAACAGCTCAGACTACATTTTAGTCTAGGACTAGACTTAAACCTTATCTGTGAAACCAGGGGTAAGTCTACTAAAACTTGACTGAACAAAATCAGGAAAATTTGACTGAATGTGATAACTAAAAAGTACATTTGACACAGTACTAAGACAAATGACAAAATTGACTAAATTAAGACTAGTAAAAATGAATGTAAAGGCTAATTAACCAGGACTAAACAAGGATATGCTACATCTAATTTCCAGCTGTTTAGCTGGATTTTCTTTGTTAATTTTAAAATGAAATAACAAATGCTAAATTTTCTTTAGGAGATTTAAAACTCAATGTAAAGGCAATAATTTAGTATTTTTTGTAGTGATGAAAAGACTAGCAGAGCAAGTAGAAATCTGAAATACTGGCCTGATCCTTACTGTTAAGCCTTGTTCATATCACTGACAGCTGGCAGGACAACAGGGTAGACTTTCGACAGAGTCAAAGGTAAATGCTTGTAAATATCATGTCTGCCTACTTTCCCAGGCTGCCTTAGACACTCCCTCACCTACCGCACTGCGCTCCAGCGGAGCCCTGCTTCACAGATCAGCCTTTTTATATACTGTAATTATCTTATGATGTAAGTAGCAGCTTGCGCTAGTTAAAACAGATGGCGGATCATTTCAAATCCCATTTTTCATGTTTGCCGCGGATATCAATAAGACGGCAGTCCCCAAACCTGCTCTGACCTTTGTGGCTGGTGGCGCATGTCATCTGCAAAATTGAGATCAGGCGCGTGACATTTTTCAAATCACAGGATAGGGAGAGAAAGGTCCTTATCAAGGCTGTCAATCATGACTTAGTGTATTCCCTCACGCCCCACACACACAAATCAAATCATCTCCGGTAGGGATCACACACAACACACAAGGGTTGTTGTTGATCCTGTAAGCTTGAATCATTTACCAAGTTGAAGGAGGCCCAGTCACACTTCGGCGGCAGGCTTCTTTATTTTTATTTTTTCACACGGTTCTGTCTATATTTGTGCACTCATATTGAGTTGCTGCATTGCAGGCTGAAATGCCACGATGACAATTTAAGCTGCTCCTTTCATGCCAACTAGTCTCCGTATGAATTGAAATGGGTAAACTGGGTCATATTTTATTATTGGTTGCTGTGCCAATGTGTAATTCTGAAATTGCATCGAGGTTTTATTAGTATTATTATTGTTGTTGTTGTTGTTATTAAACTACTTTTTATTATGTTTATTTTTAATACCTATAGGACAGGTTTGGTAGAAAGATCATTTTAGCAAGGCCATGGATACATTTTAGCAGTAGTGAACAGTCGTGATTCTGTCCTCTTTTTTTTGGATGTTGAAATGTGTGAAACGGTCTACCTTGATAGGAGGTGAAAGGAATCACACCACTCATCAGCTGTGAGAATCCATTAGTCTTTGCGAGACAGACCTTAAGGACACCATCAGGGAAGTCAAAATCTTGAGCGCCATTATATTTATAGTTTGGTAGGGGAGAGTGGGGTAAGCTGTGTCATTTTTACTCAAGTTGTCCTCTAGGCAAGGAGAACTGAGATAACAGGAAAACTAATGCTCCTAAGTTTATTTCAGGATAACTGGTACCACACAAATTTAGAAGATGGTGTTATCAAAATAGTGCCAAAGTGTCAAAGAAATTAAGTAAGTGGTCCAGTGACAACTTGCCAGGGTTAGTTTTCAAGACAGCATTTCTCATTTTCATTTAGTTTAACTTGACGTGGTAAAATAACTAACACTAAAACTGAAAAAAACTCAAATTGAATAAAAACTAATTTTTAGATATGTTTATATATCTAAACATATATTAGGCAAACTCAAACTTTTGTTTTGTATGTGATTAATTGCGATTAATCATTTGACAGCCCTAATTTCTTTGTTTTTTGTTTAACAAAGTATTGATAGTTTTGTACTGTAAATATTGTCATACTAACAGTTTGCGTTGATTGTATCTAATACCTTTTCTATCGAAGTTATCTGACATTTCTGACACGATTTAACGGTTAGTTCTTGTCATATTTTATTACCATTTTCTAAACTATAGCAAATAAACAGTGAGAAATGTTATCGGTGTCTGAATAAATTTTGGTTTGACTGTATGTTTCGGAATGCAAGAGTATATGATCGTCTATTTCTAGATTTATGGCCACATGACCATAATTACTAGGACAGTCACCCATTGACACACCTTACCCCACTCAAATTATGTACATGATTCGCCAACTTATTTAGCAGTGGGATGAGCTTATACTGCTTCGAACTATTTTTCAGATGTGACCTTTCCTTTACATCTAGGTGATTTGCATTTTATTTTCCTCCTTGTTTTGTTCCGTGATATGAAACGGCGCAGTGTGATCCATATTCAAATATATTAAAATGAGTAGCAGTGTGTTTGCATGTGAAATTAAGAAACCGAGTTGGGGTTCAAAGACTGGTCCTGTGCATGCTGATAAGCAAGGGGAGGGCCAGGCTCAGCGGGAAGCCTTGTTCCACTTTGCAAATGAAGGGGGAGAGGGCAAAAAAAACGGTGACCATGGCACGGTTTCGTGCGATACGCAGCCAGGCGTCACTTTGTGACTTTGATATGCGTCTCCGAGCAACAGGTGGAATGCTATAATCAGAAATATCAGGAATGTAAGTTCTGCTAGGAAATTTTAATTGCATTGTCATGTGAAGCCTTGTCTTTTCAAAGTTAAGAGAACAGAGACAGATCGAGAGAGCGAGAGGGAGAAGGAGAGAGAGAATCGATTGTTGTTGGCCAAATTGATGCAGCGTTTGTCTGCGAGCTCACAGCAGATAAAGCGAGGGCCGCTGTGTTTGTCTTCAGGTGGCCTTTTCTACGTGTGCCACATTGCCATTTTGATGTGTTAAGTTATAATGGGTGTCTGCCATTCTCTGCTAGAGCTGCCAATAAAATCTCGGGAGGAGGGGATTAGGTGTTGGTGCTGCTATGGCTCTGCTCCCATCCACCCCCTCCTCCTGCTCTGCTCTCTCCTTTCAGACTCCTTTCTCTCTTAGTCACCTAAGGCCAGCGTGTCAAAGCAAAGGAGCGGGAGGAGCTTCTGTCATGCGGAGGTCAGCCATCACTCTTCAAGTAAACAGATCTGAGAGCAAAGAAGGATTCCATGTCCTTCCCTGTTTAAAGGCGTAGTTCACCCAGTAATAAAAGTCTCGTTATTATTTGCTCTCCCTTATACCTGCCTTTTATTTTATTTTATTTTTTATTTTATTATATTTATTTATTGTTTATTATTTTTTTTATTTTTCCTGTAAGAGTGTTCATCCTAGTGAACATGGCCACAAATCTTCAAGGACAAATGCAGGCCTCGACATTTTTATGTTATTTTATGTTATTATTATTATTATTTTTTATTTAATTTAATTTAATTTAATTTATTTTTTTTTATTTTATTTTTCCTGTAAGAGTGTTAATCCTACAGTTTATTGTGAACATGGCCACATATCTTCAAGGACAAACACAGGCCTTGGCATTTATTATTTTATTTTATTTATCTTGTTTTGTTTTGTTTTGTTTTGTTTTGTAAGAGTGTACAACCTGCAGTTCATAGAGAATATGGCTATATACTGGCCTCAACAGACAAACACAGGCCTCGACAGTGCAAATTTTTCGATTTGCAAAATATATTTGTGACCCTGGACCACAAAACCAGTCTTAAGTAGCACGGGTATATTTGTAGCAATAGCCAAATATACATTGTATGAGTCAAAATCATGATCAATGTTTAATTTTTCTTTTATGCCAAAAAATAATTAGGATATTAGGTAAAGATCATGTTTTATGAAGATATTTTGTAAATTTCCTTGCGTACATGAATCAGAACCTAATTTTTGATTAGTAATATGCTTTGCAACTTTAAAAGTGATTTTCTAAATATTTAGATTTTTTTGCACCCTCAAATTTCTGATTTTCAAATAGTTGTATCTTGGCTAAATATTGTCCTATCCTAGCAAACCACACATCAATGTTTGTGAACAGCACAAGTAAGTTGTCTTTTAAAATCAATTTTGTGAAATATAAAGTCTTAAATATCTTAAATAGTATAACAAACAAAGACAAGAATCCAATGTAATTATTACATTTATTAGAAGCCATGGATTGAATTACCTAATTATTATAAAAATGTTATGCATTTTCATTGTGCCCCCAAAGTTCCTCTGTTTACTTCCAAATATTTTTATTATTACAAAAAAAAAAAAAAAAAAAAAATTCCCTCAGAACCACTTTTATGATACTTTTATGGAGTTTTTTGTCCTTTTTGGAGCTTGACAGAAGTGGTCACAGTGTGTCAAAGAGCTGTAAAAATATTCTTCAAGTCTTCCATTGTTGTGAAAAATACTGGTGTACATGAGGGTGAGTAAATAATGACAGATTTATATTTTTGGGTGAATTATTCCTTTAACGTTTTAGGTCCACCAGACTGTGAAATCGAGCAAAATTGTCTCTCTTCACTCGCTATGAGAAGACATGTTCAGAAGGTTTAGTGAACCTTAATCCAATTGTTTAATAAACGCCATTAACAAAGCGCGATGCAAATATCTTAACCTTTCTTTTAAATAATCGTAAGTGAAGTCCCCTTAATGAGTCGCATACAGCTTACTTATTGATTGTCTCTCTCTGAAGAAAGAACAGCCAGAAAGTGCAGACATCATTTCATGACTTATTGATGCGTTAAGAGGCAGCAAGCTAATAACACTGTCTGTTCGCTCGCCTCTCTCTCTTATTCTTATCTTCTCTACTTAGCGTTAGGGTACTATTAAGCTTTAAAGATGGGGTATGCAAGAAGAAAGCCTTATGGGCACGCAGCTTGTGGCTGTTAGTTATCCGGTTATGCCAAGAGTCACAGAGCTCCTTAGGTAATGGCTATTAAATTGAGTCGAGGCATAGAAGCCGCCTAGAGACACGAGGACTTTAGAAAGGCAAACACTACTCCACCCCGCAGCCGTTCGGCTGAGAAGGCTTGGGATGGGTGTTACATCCAACATCTAACAACTCATAGGTTTGTTGCGTTTTTAACAAAATCAAACTTTGAGAAACAAAGTGAGACCTCATTTTGCAATATCAATCTTTTTACTTTAGGTGGTAATGCAGTTTTAGATGTGCACAAGGATGTTTAAAGGTCTTAGAATCAGTGTTTGTCAAATATAGACTGACATACGTCAGTAAAAGATGATTGATGTTAGGATGAAGGATCACATGAATCAGGTCATACCATTGAAGGACATTTTACCTAGGTGAATAAAAGTTGGATTTTCGCATGCTCTTAAATGGATTCTCAGAAAATCACTCAGTTCAATTTTTAGAGCATATTAACAATTATAGCATGCAATTCAGGTCCATATTGCAAAAGAATCACTGGAATCTTCCATTGCTGTCCTAAAGAAACCCTCATTGATTAGCCCCTCCTGTATGTGCTTGTAAAACAGCATTTTCCACATAAACCTACAGTCACATCATATTGTATAAAATAGCTATTGACCAAACCAGCATTTCAGAGAAGGATTGTTCCTCCAGTGCAGTTTTTAACTTAGATTATGACTCAACTTCATGCACTCTAAAAATGCTGGGTTAAAAACAACACAGCTTAGGTTATTTGGCAACCCAGCGCTAGGTAAATATTGGACAGAACACATGCTGGGTTGACCTAGCCGGTTGGGTTAAATGTTTTTACCCAACATGCTGGGTTGTTTTATTTAAGTCAACTATTGTTTAAAATGACTGAATTGCTGGGTTAAAATTAAAAATTACTAAAGGCAACAGCAATTATCAAAAGATGAACATTTATTAATAAGCAAGAACAACCATGGACAAAAATATAAGACAAAACCTCAGACCGCCATCTTCACGTTTCACTCGTAGCTGAAAGATGCCGTGACCAACTCCACAACCTGCCAACAGTACTGAGATATGTTTTATAACATATTTTGACATCAAATTTAATTAGGCAAAAGGCGTTTCCATCATGCGAAACGACCGCTGCGACGCATCTAGCTGTCTGACATCTCATCCTTGTATGTTGCATTGCGTAAAATAATATAATTTACAGCACAGTAAAAAACTCTGACTGTAACTCAGCAGCTGGGTTGTTTCATTGGAGACAGACTCAACCCGGCGGCTGGGTGGAAAAAGTAACCCAGCAGCTTAGTTACAGAAAAACTACCCAGAACTACCATCTGGGTAAAAATATTAAAAACAACCCAATAAAATGTCTGAACAGGCTGAACTCAGCATTTTTTAAGAGTGTGGTGTAATATTTTTAAACTAAATAATCGTTGTAAAGTCCTGTCCAAATCAGAGAAGAACAGTTGAAACTCCATTAACTTATAATTCAATTTCAATTAAGACAACATGCTGTTGCACAGTTTGCATCTAGAATGTGCCTTAAAATGCTTATATTGTTGTTTGCTATAATGTAAGTGCAATAATCCTATAAACAATAATGTTGTGACCTCCCTAGATACTATTTCAGCCTTTAGAGTTTAAGATTATTGCATTTCGGCATCCCTCATATAGCCACCAGCAAATGTTTCATACCTAGATAAATGGAAAAGTGTTTTATATGTAGTAAAATCTGTGAAATTAGAGGGAGAGAGAGGGGAAAAATGGTAATAAGCCATCCCCGTCAGGTGGAGGAGATCCCACTCTTAATTTGTTTATAAGACTATTGTGAATATCAGATAAAATATGAAATAACGCGTGGTCTGACTTCTCTGTTTGCTTGTGCCGTCTGTAGGGATTCTGCCAGTCAGAAAAAAAAGAAAGCAGGCAGTTAATTCATCTCCCTGCTTGAAAGTCTCATTAAAACGCTGATGAGTTTAAGGATTGCCTGAGGTAGAGAGAGAGCGAGCGACAGAGTCTTCTTTATAGCTCTGCAATCTAATGCTCGAGGCTGTGCATCTGCTGGGTGCAAAACAAAAAGCAAATGGGCAATCCAATCTCCAATCAATACCAGGCACTTTTCCTTTTAAACACATCATGAATATACACTTACTTATACATGTGTTTGCCGTGCAAATGCCACGGTCCGTGACGTCCGCACGCGACCGCGCTAAATGAAGACAGAGCTTGCAGGTGTGGGAATTGATCTGACCTTTTTCATTGGTGGAGGGATATAAATCACTTTGTATGGACTTTATTACGCTCTTAAGGGGGGACACAGGGTATCCTAATTTCGGTAGTAATGTTGGGCCTCAGTACCAATACAAGCAGAAGGTCACGCACTGTGAGAACAATCTATTTTAATAGACACCGGAGTTGGCAGCGTGGCCCGGAACAGTGTGCGCACCGTTTCCCCCGTGCTGATTTAAACACACATGGCTGACAGCATAGAATTGATCTAAAAGAGCTGTTTGCAGCCTGGTGCTTCACTATGAAAGTGCGCTCAGAGAGGCCTCTTCAACTTGCTCGAATTCCTCGGAAGACTCAAAAGCTTAGATACCGAGCACTCAATAAAAATGGACTTGCGCTGCTCGATGCAAATGGATTTCTTGCAGATCAGTCAGATTTCACATGTGTCTAGTGCTTTAGATTTAAAATAGCCAATTTTAATCATCTTCCAGTTTCGTCTCGCCTTAATTCCTCAAAGAGCCACTGTCCCATGGCTGGAAGAACTCTCACGGAGATGCTTAAATCATCTCTGTGTCATGTTTTCATTAAGGGCCCATTTTACTGCTGTTTTAAGATGAGTGAAGAAGCTGGCTGTGATTCACTTTGGTTTATCATCAGCGCGAGCGGCAGGGGGGCTGTGAATCAGCGCCATGTCGATAAGTAGCTGCATTCAGACCACAAAGCAGACAGAGATGACTGTGCTCTCTGTTTAATTTCAGATTAGAGTCGGGCGGCCTTTACCCCGCTCGCCCCCAAAAGCAGGGAGTCTGAACGGGGGCCGCTGATGTCCTTGAAGCTGCCTTAAATTGCACTTCCACTGCAGCTCTTTTGCTTTTGCACACCACTGGTGGTGTGCGTGGAGAGATATCCGCTCCTCTGCAAACTCTTCTAATGGCGCACCTCTCCGCCATGGCTCCTTGGCCTGTGCAGACAGTCAATCAAGACTGCAGACTGCCTCACACCTCCGATGAATAGATCATTTTCATTTCAAATCCACCATTAATCAAGCTAGAGTCGCAGCAATCAGCAGGCCTGAGTGCAGGCCAGAATGCAGTGCATGTGGCACCGCGCGGAGATGCATTGGGACTGGATAGGGAATAGACACACAAAGAGCAAAGCCACGGATGTAATTTCTCTCCCCAGTACCTCCAGGCCCGTGAGCCACAGAGCTCCCTGCGAAGAGGATGAATGGTCGGAGGCAGCAAATGGCGCCGTTTCATGAGGGGAAAAAAAAGAGTCACGAAACACAAAGCCATCTATTCGTGAAACAAAACAACTTAGCATTCAACAGCTGTTTTATGATGAGTAAAGCACTGCGTCAACATTTAGGACCAGAATGATCTGTGTAATAATATCTAATATTTAGTTTAATGTTCAGTGCATGGCTCTTCTCTTAATAATAGTCAAAATTTTGCTGCTGCATTCACTTTCATGTGTTTTCTGGGCTGTTGCATGCGTCTAAAAATAACTCTTGGGTTTTACCCAGCCCTGTATCCAGAACAAAGCCGGTGTGACCGATCATCTAAAAGCCTCTTCCCCAATGAACAAAAGTCTTCATTACAAAGCCTCATTGATTATCTATGGCGGACATTTATGCAGCGAGAGCAGAGAACCCTGACACTAGAGGCTGTGTGTTTTCAATGCCTCTCATTTATTTGAATTAACTGTGTCAATGATGAACTGAGGCTTTATTCAGCCTTAAATCAAAGCTAGGAAATGGTCAATGAAGTCAGGTGTGTCCTTACGGTGTATTGTTTCACATAATGGGCAATCTATGAAACAGCTCGAATCAGCTGTGCACATCTATACCTGCAGACCTTTTTTGTTTGTTTGTTTCCTGAAGCTGATTAGATTGTACACTTGATTCATATATGAACATTCAAGGTGCTTCTTTCAACCCGAAAGGTAACTATCAGTTAACGTTCTATTAAATGTTCCTAAATAAGGGCAGATGTGCTCTCTCAGGTCATGATGTTTCTCACAGAGGGAGCTGTTGAGCTAGAAATAAGAGCAGTGACAAAATTGCTTCTGATAATCATGCACAATGAGACATTCACAATATATACACATAAGGAAGCATTTTTGTGTCATCTTCATTTCTAAAACATTTATGAAAATTAAATCCGAATAAGAGATGCATGTTTGTTCAAATGCTTTTTTATCACTATGATTTTTTCAAGAATCCAAAAGGTGTTTTACTAGGTTCAGTGTGAATGTCACATATTGATATTTTATTCATGGGCTTGCCTTCCTGCATTGTATTATGGAAGCTGTCCACATGCTTATCAGCCTCACAAACAGAGCTGAAACTTTCCTCTGTGCTGAAATGTCATTCAGCTGATGGACTGTGCCCCTTTAAGGTCTGTTGCATGCACCATGTGATAGCATATGACTTTGAAGCCGTGAATGAGTGTGAAGGCACGAGTCAACCTCACTACCGTTCTCTCACCTAGAGCCATTTCAGTTAGCCTCTGGTTCTTTCTCATTTATCCCAGCGCGCTTCGCTCTTGAGAGGCAGTTTGCGCGATTATCTCAGAAATACCAATCATTGAAATCCTTCTCTCCAATGAAAGTATTCCCTTACAAGATAGACGCTGTGCCGTGGTATTCGTTAGCCTGAGTTCAGAGAGGTGATATTAAACAGTAAGTTGATGTTCAAACATTGATGGATGTGTCTGCCCTCCTTGCTCTGTCTGTATCAGACTTTATGAATACTGATCCGCAATTCCCCTCAAATAAGCTAATCTGTGAACTCTAGCGGAGTAATAAGCAGCTAACTCCCACTCTACAAATTCTGCAACATTTTCAAAATCTCTGTGGTGTTTTATGCTATCGTCTTACCTCCCCTTAAGAATCAAAGATGTTATTTCCTTTGTACATTAGAGATGTAGAGAGACAAATATAAAGTGATTGAAGAAGGAATTATAGTTTAGTATCATGTTTACATCTTAGGAGTTTTTCAAAAGAATCTGTCTGTCCGTCTGTTGTTCTATCGTTCTGTCGATTGTTTTGTCTATGTCTATAATTCTATCTATAGTTTTCTTTCTTTCTTTTCTTTCTTTCTATCTATATATCTGTATGTCGGTCTGTCGGTCTGTCAGTCTGTCTGTCGTTTTTCTCTTAAACATCTATCTGTCTGTCTGTCTATCTGTCTATCTATCGATCTATCTGTCTGTCTGTCGGTCTATCCGTCTGTCTGTGTCTGTCTGTCTGTGTGTCTGTCTGTGTGTCTGTCTGTCTGTCTGTCTGTCTGTCTGTCTGTCTGTGTGTCATTTTTCTCTTAAACATCTTTCTGTCTATCTATCTGTCTGTCTGTCTGTCTATCTGTCTGTCGGTCTATGTTTCTATTGGTCTGTCGATCTGTCGCTCTATCTGTCAGTCGGTTGGTTGGTCTGTCTGTTCTTTTGAACATCTATCTATCTATTTGTCTGACTGTCTGTCTGTCTTTCTTTCTTTCTTTCTTTCTTTCTAAAAAAACATAAAATATGAAACATACACTTGAACATTTCGGATAGAAATTATTTATATTGTTTGTTGTTGTGAAAATATGCGTTATATAATATATGTATAATATATAGACACTGTATTACCAGTGATTTCAGCCTAACCTGGCTCTTTCCAGACTCTCAAAATTCTCTTCACTTCCCTATCTCTCAAAAGCTTCATCAAAGCTCTAGTGTGCTAGCGCCCTTAGTAGGGGCACAATCACCCAAGGGCATGTGGGTAGTGAAGGAGTGGAGGACAAAGGTGTGTGTTTACCTATAAATATCCCCCAGCTTCACAATCTGTTCACCGGTATTCATAACACATAAACATGGCCCACCCACACCCTCTACCCCCTGCACCTGCACAACCCAGACTTCTCTCAGTGTCCCCCGAGGCCCTATAGCCAGCAGACCCCGCTCAAGGTGTATTCCTCTGTCAGTGACTCATCCCTTTCTGTTTTCCCTCTGTGAATCTCCGGAGCTACTCAGGTAGTTGTTTATTTGGGCTGTCATGAGCCAGGCGACCGATGTGACTGGTATCACTCGCTGCTCGTTAGACAGTTTAGCGATTCTGCCCGTGGGGTGTGGTAAAAGAACTACAAGTCACGCATGTGTGTAACTTGAAAGGCTTTCAGTTTTTTTTCTTTTCTAGAGGGCAAAGATCGATAGGCCTGCGCACAGTTCTTTACTGCTCACGCTCTGTACGTCTTTCTCTTTCTCAGAGTCTGATTTCTTCTCGCTCCCAGGGAATTGTCAGCACCTCTGGTTGATGTCTAAACTTTCTCATATATCAAAATGCATTATAATTGGCTCCATTTGTGTGTCCCTCAGAGATGGTGCGTCAGCTATCTGTTGTCACAGTGGCTGCCAAAAGCAATATGTTTTCTAAAGAGTATGAGTGCAATTCCATATGTGCTTGATACAGATATCTGCCTTCTTTTTACAAAAAAAATCTTCTTTCTTTCAGGTCAGAGAAATGCTTGGATCTCTGACCTGTGGATATATATTTTTTTCTTCCACATTTTATCTCTCATCTCTATCTGCAGTTTGAGCTAAGTAATTGCATCCAATCCAGGTCCTTTTAGAGCCTCAGTTGTGAAGGGATGTCATTGAACTAAGGAGCTTCTCACAATAGAGTGGCGTTATCGCCCAGCCAGCGCTGTTTACAGGATCCTAAGGGAAGCTGAGGAGAGAAAGAACACTTTTATTTCCAGCCTCACCGCTCCTGTATGGCAAATCCTCTTCTCCAAAATGTGCGTCCGTTAAGGAGAGCGGACAGAGGCTGACGATTCCCAATCACACGCTTGATGGCCAGCAGCCAGCATAGACAGAGCTCACCACTATTTGTATTACATGAGGTGTGCTGTTGATGTGACGTGAATGGGAATGGGTAATCTAGAATTTCTCATCTCATTCAGAAGGGAAATGGGATTTGCTTATGGTTTTAGGGTTCTGTTGTTTGATCCTTTTTCTTTCAAATTTCAAATGTTGAAGTAGTTTGCAGTCAATCACACGGTGTGGGATTGTTTATATTTCACTAACAATGGATTCAGTGGTATTAGAGTGCCCCTCCTCACGGAGCCCTTGTTGTCTTCGTTTTATCCCTTTTTATTTACTCTTAACGATCCAGAAATGTTTTTATTTCATCAGCTGGGATCTCCTGTGGCTAGCAGCTCATTTTGAAGCATATTTCAACCTTAAGGTTTTTAAATACAAAAGCTCTCAAATGATCAAATCAGTCAATAAATCCTTAATTATGATTTGCAAAGTGAGGGATTTCAGGAAAACACGTATTAAAATAATAAATGGAGCGAACGTAAAAGGATTTGTTGCTTTTTTCCTCTCCATCCGATTAGCACCCCATTGATGGTGACTAGTAATTATGCTCAGCACAAAATGTATTGTGGATTTGCACTCTTTCTGCATTGGAATTAATTGATTTCTGCATAAACTATACACTGCTTTCTGTGTTTAGTGATATTAATGTTTGCTTCAATTTAAAAAAAATGTATTTCAGCATTTAGCACACCATATTAGTCATAAGATAGCAATTACATGACTTTGTCACCGCAAGCATATCATTTTTATGCAGTGTGATATGAGCTCTTTTGTTCTGCCTGAAAAACTCTCATGTTGAGATGTAGATATGCTTTTGTCTATTTGTACTGCTGAAGTATATGTGCCAAGTATATGCCATTACTGTGCTGTCTGTTTCCCATTACCTTTACTCATTCTTAAGTGCCAAAGGAGTGCTGGCAGATGCACAAATGTTTTCTAAACAAACTGAAAAGATTTCACTTTGCATTAACCAAATAGAAAAGCCTCAAAATTGCGGTGAAGTCTATCAGTTCAATGCTTATACAAGTAGCTTGCTTGTTTAGGGGTTATTATTGGATGTTGAGATCAATAATCCTCAGATTCGCTTCAGTGAGGACATGGTGTTTTTAGTATGTGTTTTAAAGATTGAAGTTTCTCGTCTGTTGTCCAACGAGAGGCATGTTTTCATTGTGAAGAGACATTATTGAAAGAACTACATTTTACCTTCTAAGTTAATAAGGTAGAATTGGAGAGGGGATAGTTTGGGTATCTGTAACGTCTTTATTTTAAGGGTCTCCTGAGCCTCAAACTCATTACATACCAAATTAAAAGACGTAATCTGGCTGTACCCTGTTCTGCTTCCTTCTCCCCATCAAACTTTCTGTACAGGATGAATGCAATGAACTCCAGTCTAATTGGAGTTTAATGAAAGTTTCCCACTTTCCTGCCAATTATCAGTGTACATATGTCAAGTGATGGACCATAGCTTTCATGCATAAACGTCTTTAGGTACCTCATTATCTTTCTCTCTCGCTCGCTCACACATGCTTCCTCCTCTTCGTCTTATTCATACACATTTAATGGATGCATACATACCGATCATTCATTCATGCATTAACTCTCTTGTGTAATTCAAATCCTCGCGCACGGGAAGATAAAGAAGCAATAATTCTATTGTAAACCACTTAATGGTTGTTCACGGGTGACCTTGTCTTTTGTTATATGCTTTGTTTGCCTTTGTTGTTGGAGATTATTTAAATCTCAAACGCCTTATGCTACACCGGGGCATCCTGCTCCGAAATAAATCTCAATTCACATTGTATCATCCGAGCATCTCAGCTACAGCAATGAAATATTGATACGCCTTATCTATAAATCTCACATGGAAATGGTGCCCTCCAACAAATGGCTGACAGTAACGCTGACACCTTGGCATTACAGCTGATGATTTGGTATTTTGCAAAGCGCATCTTCTTTCTTTTTTATGACAAGCGACGTTACTTCATGGCAGTTTATGGCGAGAGGAGACGGGAAGGAGCTTAATGAAATAGTCCTCGTCTGTCCCCTGGCTCTGAGAATGAATATCGCACAGTGCAAGCCCGAACAGAAGGGCAGGGCTCACAGGCACTAAACCCTGACTGTAAATCTTTAAGAAGCCAACCGGCAAGGAGTTTGTCTTATTGTGTAATGCCATCACAATGGGCACTAATGCTGTCGAGTCCTTGATCTTTAAATTCACTCAGATCTCAGCTCATGCTGTGACGATATTCACATGCAGTTTCAAGTGATTTGATATAAAGAAACAACTTTTTTGATACCATTTTGGTTGACTGAACCGACTGGCCTTGAAGAGGCTATACATAGACTAAAAAATAAATAGCACAGATGGAACGCAGGAATGAGCCTTGTGTGAACGTGCGATAAATTGAAAGTGCGGTTCGAATCTTTGGTAATGAAAACTAGCCAGTAGCCTAAATATTTGTTAACCTGAGAAGGTGACGAATGTTCGCGAACACACTGTTAGTGGGTGTTATGGAAGCACGCAGACCGCAGTCATTAGTTTAAATTGCCACGTCCCAGAAATGGTTACTGCGAATAGGACAGGAAATCTTTTTCAGGGTTATCTTTTTTCCCCTCCTCTCCAGATCATGTGAAATGAGCATGTTCAAGTTATTAATGCGGCAGTGCCGGTCCCCTGTAAACAGTGTTATTTTGTTGTTAATCTTACTAATGATATCCCAAAAGGATGCCTGTTTTATTCTGCTTGGGCTTCCAGCAGGGCTCTCTATTAAGAAGAGGAAAGCTGCTTCTGAGACAAACAAATTTATTGCTGAAAAGCAGAAACTGACCCATAACGAGCCCATCCTTTCAGAGGAACATCAAAAGAAATATTAACATTTTCCTCTTCTGTTAATTTTCGCATGCAGCACCACATACTGTTACCACTCCAACTTTTTTATAGCTATAATAACGTTCCAAATCCTGATTGTACTGGACACTGTGGCATTATCCTATTTATTGTAGTAATTAAACTAAGCAATTAATTTCTTAAGTGCTCACATTGGGAAATGAAGTATCTATTCATAGATTCTCTAGGCTGTGTGGTCTTAAATCACTTTATTTTGTAGTAAACAATGGGTTGCGTCAGAACCTAGAGAGCTTCCTATGTAGGGAGCTGATTTCCAAGTCAGTATCCTGACAGAGATGAAACCTCGGAAGTGATTGATTACATCTGCGTGTCACACTTGTTGCGCTCTGTATGGGAGATTTCACTCACTCAGTTGATTCCACTTTAGGCATTAGCATGTTGCTTAGCTAATGATCAGGCTGTCAGGCACAAAGCGGGGCACCCTAATAGACTTAAAATGCCTAGCACACTAAAATATGGTTAAAATAGTCATTTTTAATTAGATCTTCATAGCTGTATTTTTTTGAGAGTCATTTTGTTTCTAAATTTTAGGTGACATCATCATGAAAGATCATGAAAATCTGACTTTTTCTAAGTTTAAGTGCTATAATCGGGTCTGTGGGAAGGAAGGATGTAGGAAGAATATTATGATATTACCGCCCATTAATCAGCACGTTTCCACCCACGCCACCGCCATTCTGATTTCGCAAGCGACACCGGTGTACCAGTTCTAACGCCATGGTGAAAGTTCGAGCAAAGCATGTCAACCAGGGTTCATACAAGGTGCTTAAAGTGCTTGAAGTACTTGACTTTTTGAAATTTAAGGCTTGGAAAATCCTTGAAAATAGCAATGTTCCTGAAGAGGTACTTGAAAAGTGGTTGAATTATTAAAAGACAATGTATCTATGAAATAAGTGTTTCATTTTTAATAAGCACATATCTTTTCACGCAGAATTCATGCAATTTAAAGAACATATTTTTTTCACTTATTTCAGTAGGTCATAAAACTAGCGAGCTAAGTGAGTAAAGACAATAACAGATGAACGAAAAGAGGAGCAGATGAACTAAATCAATTTGAGTCATTTACACTGGATCCGCTCCGACTAATGTAAACTTGTGAGTTCAGTCAATAATTTTAAGTGATTCATCAGCAAAAGCCAGATTAAATTAAAAGAGACATTATTTTTTTTAATTTCGACATTACTTGTAATGATTTTAAAAAGCACATAGTGATGGGTGAAACTGACCTTTTCGAAACCAGTGCATTGCAAAATGATGCACTCCAATCAAAACACATATCGCAAATCATTTGTTTCAGATCGGGACTTCAAATCATGTATTGCGAATAATTTGATTTAGATCTGGATTTAGGAGTAGGTTCATGAATCATTTGACTTAGATCGGAACTTCAAATTGCGTATCACGAATCATTTGATTTAGATCAAAATGGGTTTGTGAATCATTTTGTGAACTGAATGATTCAAATCAAATAATTTACAATGTGTGATTTGAAGTCTAGATCAAATGATTTGCGATACGCAAAGTTCCAGTCTAAGTCAAATGATAGGCATTTTTTAAATTATATATTAAATGATCTCTGGGGTGTTTTGAGATACATTCTAGGGACACCTGAGACTGTAAAAAGGGGCATAATAGGTCTCCTTTAAATAGAAAGTTACCTCCAAAGAATGTATGCTCAGTTCTGGAACAGAGCTGAAATTTCTTCATTTGGTCCCTGGTGTTTGTGTTTCATCAGTGGCAAGGCCTGTGAGATGAGTGAGTCAGTGCTGTTATTAGCTGAACTCAGAGCTGGCTTTTTCTCACCCTTGCTGCTCCCCCAGTACCAGGTCCAGAGAGGCACACACCACACTGTCTTGCCTATCCATCTCCATCATCTGTCTGCCCACAATTCTCTCGCTCACCCCCTATAAAAAATCAGTGCAACATGCCATCAGAGTATTTTAAACCAACAGTGTTTTAGCTTTTAAAACCAGCCTGACAAGCTTGTAGCATCGTTGAAAAAGCTTAAACTTGTACCCTTGCCCTCTCGCTCGATTTTCTCTCTGTGTTGCTTCTGTTCTCTCACAAGACCTGTCCTCAGACAGAGTGTTAACCTCGGCTTTGTAAGCCTTGATTAGGGGACAGTAAATCCCCAGTTGTGGGTTTCCTCCAGCATGCTACTAATGACACGGAGGCTACCCTTTATATTGTTGTTAGTGCTTTGAGTAGATTTGTAGCTACTGCCCAATGTCCTCCTATTTTGGCTTTATTGTCGAGTAGGAAAAGTTAAAGCAGATGTTATTAGCACTGACCTCGGGAAATAGCAGAGATTGAATCATGGATTTAGGCTAACCAGACTTTTTAAAAAAAAATGCAGGGTGTACTATACAGTACTTTTGAAAAGTTTGGTGTTGGCGAGTTTGTTTGTTTTTTTGTTTTTTTTATTTATAGTGTTTTTGAAATAATTGTCTTATGCTCACCAAGGCTGTATTTAAAATTTTTGATGAAAAATGCAGTAAAAACAATAATATTGTGAAATATTACAATGTCAAAAAACGATAGCTGCATAATTTTAATGGAAATTATGATACTTTTACGATTATGATACTAGGATTCTTTTACAAATAGAAAGTTCAAAAGTGAAAAAATAAAACTTTTAAACAAATTAAAAAACTTTTGAAAAATTATACTTGTCTTTACTGTCAGTTTTGATTATTTTACTGTATCCTTGCTAAATAAATTAATTTTAATAAATAAATAAATAATCCTATTACCCCAAATAATTGTGTATATATTCTGTTATACAGTGGTATGCGAAAGTTTGTGAACCCCTTGCAGAGTGTGTGAAAATGTGAATAATTTTAACAAACTAAGAGAAGTCATACAAAATGCCTGTATTTTTTATTTAGTACTGTCCTCAGTAAGATATTTTGCATAAAATATGTACATATAGTCCACAAGACAAAAACATTAGCCCCCTTCATAAAATTTGGGAACCCTAGGTTCTTTATTCTGTGTATGCACTGTTTTTCAGAAAAATCCTCCATGTCCTGCAGATTCTTTGGTTTTCCAGCATCTTTTGCATATTTAAACCCTTTCCAACAGTGACTGTATGATTTAAGATCTGTCTTTTCACACTGAGGACAACTGAGGGACTCAAACAAAACTATTAAAAAAAAGGTTCAAACACTCACAGGTGCTCCAAAAGGAAAAATGATGCATTAAGAACCGGGGAGTAAAAACTTTTTGAATTTAAAGATCAAGGTAAATTGTACTTAATTTGTCTTCCAGGAAACATGCAAGTATTTTCTGTTGCTTCTGAAGGGAAAAAAATGGAAAAAATGATATTTCAACAAAATAAGAAAAATCTTCATCCTGTTCAAAAGTTTTTACCCCCAGCTTTTAAACGCATTGTGTTTCCTTCTGGACCATCAGTGAATGTTTAAACCTTTTTTAATAGTTAACAGTGTGAAAAAATAGATCTCAAAATCATACACTCACTGCTGGAAAGGGTTTAAATATGCAAAAGATGCTGGAAAACCAAAGAATCTGCAGGACATGGAGGATTTTTCTGAAGAACAGTGTATAGTTTAACTGTTCAGAGCAAACAAGGGACTTTCCTAGACTTTCACATGCCACTATATGTAGTATATATATATTTTGACATTGTCATTTTCCCCCCTTGTAACTGTTGTTACTTTTGTCATCCCTGCGTTAGACATAGTTAAGTAATTAATATATGAGCTAGAATCTGCACCTGGGTTGCTTACTCAGAATGTCCTTACGGCGACCCTCTTGAAGAGTGTTTGTCCACTCTAAGACCCATACAAAGCCTCTCATGTCTCTGATGAGTCAGAGCTTTGACCCTCTCAGACAGACCTTTTTGTGCCGTGATCATTCGTACCGTGTGTATCAATAAAGCTAAAGCCATACACCAATCACAGAACGGCGCCACGACTGTGTCCGCATCCCTACTGATCCCCCTAAGACACTGCTGGCGCTTTGAAGTCCAGACTTGAAAGGACTACAGTGAGTGCAGAGAGAGAAGGAGAGCAGTAAACAGTGATTATGTAGAGATTAATGAAGCTGAACCCATGCTGACGCCACTCAGCCTCAGGACAGCAGCCGCAGTCAGCAACTCCAGCATCACTTCACTGCACCTGTCCACCTGAGCACACCTGCAAGATTTACAACACAAACCAGCCAATATATGCTCGAGTACAGGGTGATAAGAAAAACAAGATATGAAGTCCAATTCACTTATTAGAAAGGGAGATGAAACATATTAGTTAAACCTAAATCTGGTGGTTGTGAATAATCTGCGTATTCTATAAATAATAATTTTTTTTATTTATTGTTTTCTGTTTTACAGTATTAGTTTATTGTTATAGTTTTGTAAGTTATTGAATTTGCATCACTACAATATCATCCCAGCTCAGAGATTTTTTTTAAATATTTGTTTAATATAGATATAAATAAACAAACAAAAAACATTTCATGTGTGCACTGCTTTATCCTCCTTCCAGTGGTTTAGTGGTTGATGGTATCTGTTGACTACTTTTTTAAGCCAAAAAACAATTTGATTTTGATTTCCAGTAGTCTTATTTATGTTCTCCCTTATTAATTTATGTTTTCAGCCTGGTTTATTAATGCTTCAAATGAGTGATAATTCAAACTGAAGTTGCCTGAATCACTATTCTGATATGCTCTGTGCATGATTATTTATCAATATTAAATGTGGCATGCTTTGCCTCTAGTAATAATGTCACTGATCAAAGTCTCTAGAGTGTAAAAGTTGATATAGAAACCCTTTGACAGTAACTTCAGTGCAGTGTTTAACAGACTTCATAGCCAAAGATTTCTGAGGGCTGAGTTAGATGCTGGACTTAATATGCTTGTCAAGATGTTGAATTTTAAATAAGAGCACTGGAGTTCATCAAACAGTATGAGATAGGCAGGCAACTACCACCTACACAGTATAGGAGAAAAAAAAAACATGCTTAAAAAATAATATTAACAATAAATAAAATAACACATAAAGCCCAACTGTACACTATGGCTCAGTAAAGTTAGACATGAGCTTGTAAACTCAAGAGTCATTTCTTGTCTTAGATCTCAATATATGTCTTTCTTTGACCATAAACTAAGCAGCATAGCCATAAACCACTGTTTGTTTGTTTTTTCTGCCTTTTACAGTATCTGCCCAGATCCTGAAAGCCAGCCTGGACACAATGGAACGGCATATTCAGAGACTGGAGAACGACATCCAGAACTTCCCCAAGACTGATGACAAGCAGGATAAGTTTGTTGAAAAAATGTCGATATCCTTTGAGTATATTTACTGATTTTACTGTCTTCTGTGCTGAAAAGTTTAGTAGGTTTCTGTGCAGTAATGAGGTGCTGAGGTCCCTTTTGCAATAAGCCATGAAAAATAATAATTGTTAATCAGTATTATTGTTTTGTTTTCCATTTTCTCCGTCTCCATTTGGAGGTTCAAAAGGTTGTGGTCAGTAAGATTTCTCTTATGCTCACCAAAGCTGTATTTATCTGATCAAAATACATTTTTAATACATTTTAAAATATAATTTATTCTTGTGATGGCAAAGCTGAATTTACAGCAGCCATTACGCCAGTCTTCAGTTTCACATGATTCTTTAGAAATCATTCTGTTAATTTGATGCTCAGAAAACATTTTTTATAATTACAGTAATTATAAGAAAAATAGAAAACTTTTGTAGCATTATAAATGTATTTACTGTCATTTTTAATCATTTTATGCAAATGCAAAATGAAAAAAATTGACCTCAAACTTTTGAATGGCAGTATATATGTCCATAAAACAAATTAGTTAATTTATTAATTTTCTTGTTTAAGAAATTATATCTTGATTTAATTTATCTAATAGGGTCATTCTGCAAAATCAGTGCCTTTTGCATCCCTAAGAAATAATCAAATGTAGATTTAACATAACAACAAATAAATGTGCAGTTTAAAAACAGCAATACTACGTATGGTTTCATCAGTATTACATAAAAATCAAATAAATGTTATTTTAAATAATTTAAATAGCGTTTATGCTGGTTAAGGTTTTTGATCTGCCCCTCACTATGATTTTTCTTTTTCAGCAGGACTTTTAATTTGGAAAATGAAGGCAAAATTATATAAAAACCATATTTTCATATTGTTCTAAACATAGTCTCATTAAGCAATGCTTTTGGCATGAGTATGCTTTTTATATAAAATATAAATCATTTTATTGATTTCATGTCAGCCCTGTTACCCTCAAAAAACCCTTGTAAAATAATGTACAGTCAAGTGACATCACTACTTGGAGGTTACATCATCTTTCAACCAGGATTCCAACCCTTAAAACACAAACATGTTTCTCTCACCCATCTATAATGTTCAGTTTTTGATGATTTATGAGACTTGACTGAGGGGTGGCATCATGCAATGTCAATTCTGTTACCATTTTTAAAATGCAAATTGATTTCTTAAATTTAATATAATCAGTATCTACAAGTAAACTCCTTTCAAAGTGTGCAGTATGTGCTTTTGTAAACTTGACTATTATCAAGAAATATAGCAAAATACAGCAAAATAGTTTGAAATCGTCAAACCTGTTACTTTGACGTGTGTAACAGGGATGACATTGATTAGGTTTGACCCTGATTGTCTGTGTAAAATTCAAACATTTTAAAGGTCACACTTGGTATATTATTGAGCTAATGCGTGGGTCATTCAGTGGTGTATGAGTTCTAATTAAACAATAGTATCTAGCAACACTTGTGTTGGTAACAGGGTTGACAAAAAAAATACAAAACATGAGGTAGAAAAATATTCATAAAATAGTAAATTACATAGCCTGAGATGGCACAATACAGTTTCATGTCATTTTAAGGTGTCTTCATTTCTTGGATATTCATGGACATGGACAATTTTTCCAAGTGGAAAAGGTACCAATTTTGTGGAATGACCCAATAAAAAACAAGAAAAAAAATAGAAATAGAATATTTTCTGAATATAAGCCTTGTTTTCACACATTTTCTAAGTAAATGTATCTTGTTTTAGGAGTGGTTAAATGTTTTAACTGGAAAACAAGACAAAAATACTGGATAGGCTTGGATAGGCTGTCTCAAAGTGAGATGTTTATCAGCGTTCTCCTCGTCTCTCCAAAGGGAGTTCAGCCTGGGAGCTATTTATACCGCACAACTTTCTCCCCACAGACTCTAATGGAGGACTTCTTAGCCTTCTATACTTATAACCCCATGCTGATTTCATCTGCTGACCAGCCACAGGCCCCCTCTCTCAAACTTCCTGAGGGCTATCAGCTCTCAAAGCACCTCTCCCATTTCGATAACAGAAACGCTGCCCTCAAATCAAATTAGATGCCACAGCACTTCTCGGACTGTAAGAAATGAGGAAGTTAGACACTTGTTTGACATCTGCTTTCTGACATGTGCATGGTTATGTGATCCAAAACAGAGCTGGTGGAAAATGGTGCAGATTTAGTGAAGTTTGACTTTTGTACCAGTTCTGAGCGACGGCCTGACTTTTATATTCCCGCTGCGATTCCCGTCGTTCCTCAGCGGCGTTATTAACTACGAGTAAAAACCATTAATCAATGACTTATCAAGTCTGAGAGTCTTCCCATATGTTCCCCAAGCACAGGAAAGACAGCAGTTAACCTTATTTTAGCTCTTTGTTCACGAGCTTAACGCCGAGATTTATGGGGGGCTTACGCGGCACTTTGGGTGGCATAAGAGTAATAGCCCCGGCACGCATTAAAAAATCTGCTCCGAGTCAAAGAGGGCTGCTTAGGTTTGTATGATTTAAGAACAATGAGCTGCTCTCGCCTGCAGTGCGGCACGAAAAAACAAGCCAGAATACCTCTGTGGCCTTAGTGACAGTATTGATTAGCAGGACTCGGGGAGGATTGGAACTTGAGTGAGGGGAAATGGAGAGACGCGGATCCACTGCGGCAGCGCCGGTGCCTGCCGGCGTCCCCAGAGGATTGTAAAAGCCGACCGGGCCCCGAGTGCAAACGCGGCCGCATCTCGTCCCTGTCTCACCTGATCTGTCATCAGAGCCGGCACGCCGCCTAAGCTGAATGCAGCCACGTCCGTTTGATGATTCGAGAGGGGTTTTTTAGCAGCGGAGAAAGAAAAGCGAGCGAGAGAGCCGTGGCTGAAAGGGAACGGCTCCACCCTCATTGTGCACCAGTCGCGACTCGTTTTCAGAGGCGTCGGAGCCCGGCTGCAGAGATGCTGACTGACAGCACGTTCAAACACAGCTGCGCCAGCTCTTTTGCGGATGACAGGGCAGACATTGTCACTGAGCTAAAGGAGGCCGAAAGCTGTTTCACTCGGCCATTGTGGACAGCAGGCTAGATGTTATAGAGGGAGTGATTGAATTTGCGAACGTGGAGGAGTGTGTGTGTGCGCGTGCACTTTCTGCTAGATGTGCTCCATTGCTCGCCATAGCAACAGGCTTCTCGGTCGCCTCTTTATGAGTTTGACCTCGACGCGACCTTTTGACAAATGACTACGGTGTGCAGAGTCGCAGTGCAGGAAGTGTTTTAAAAACCTTCGCTTTTTAGCCTCACGCTTGAGGATTTGTTTAAAAGGGGAGGGTAAGGAATTTCGCCTGAATGAGGAAAAAGACAGATGTTAGCTTGTTTACAGTGTTTTCTTTGCCTGTAGATACTCATCCAAATCACACTACTCCAGGTGGGCACTGTCGGAATCTTCAGATTTCTTCCTTTTTTTATGAACTGTAGCCTTGAGATCCATGTGATTTAATCTACCCTGAAATCACACAATTCTGTGTTTTTTTTTTACTCTCTGCTGCTCCAGGGAGACCCAACACAATACGATTGTGGCGTTTCATATGCAGAACATTTGTTTCTTTTCAGTTTTCATGGCAGCTCAAACTGCAGATTTAGAGCCCTGCCAGCAAGATAGGAGGAGAGAATGAACTACTATGTACCAAATTTTATGAGATAAAAAGGCTTTAACTAGAGAGAGGCCGTGAGAGAGCAGCAGAGGAATTTTACCTAGGTAGGAGTCAGCTTCTTTTTTTGGGGGGGGGGGGGATGTAATAATAGCAGTACACATTTCACACCCCTCTGAAAGTGTGGAGGTGACATTTTGCAATATTAAAAAATCTCACCAAATATGGGAATATCATATTAGATTCACATTAAGGCGCTTAAGACTCTGGAACAAATATGCATTTATTAGCTTACATGGTGATGCACTGTTGATATATTGATCCATTAAATAGAAATGATTGTGGCAGCAAATCAGGGCCGGTTTAAAAATGCACCAAGCGCACTGTTGCAAGAGAGAAATAAACTCCTGATATGCATAAGGGTTAGTTTTTAGAGTCAAATAAAGGAATTTACTTTTATTACCGACTGCTCAATATTCCCTCCTGCAATATGAACGAGAGTATGTTTGTCTAAAGTATTAGGTCAGCTATGGGAGAGTAGTTGCAGATGCATTATGTGTATTTGGAAGAATGAAATAGACTCCCACTGCCTTGTGTACATTATTTATTCCGTTATTTGTACTGAAGATCCCTGTGCATCATAATTCACACTACCTGCGAACAATGAAATTGTTTTCTTTTTTCCATCCTTTTTTTGTTTTTAGTTTAGCCGTGCTTTGGATGTGTTGTTTGTATCGCTGGAATATCCTCATAAATGCATTCACAGTGAGGTTGGGGAGTTTTTCATTACATAAATGCATTTCATACATACAAGATACCCCAGCATACATTAAAACCGTATAGTTATTACAATCCTCTGCTTTAAACCGATCTAAATAACTGGCGGAGTAGCTCATACGCGCAGCTCTTATCGGTAGGAATGCTTTATTTTTTTCCACCATTACTGTAATGTATGCAAATGACTGAGTAGGATGTTTGTTCAGCAGTTTAGTGATATCTATCTATCAGAATTAATGGCACCCCACAAAGGCTGTTAAATGAACTAGTGGCCCCAGGAGAGCTGTAACTCAGCAGAGGGACAGTGTTGGCGGTGGCCTGCCTGGGGACCGGGCGTACTGGGAACTTAATGGAGAGCGAAAGGGTTGCAGCGGCGTTCGGCGTCCATACTGAGTTTTGACGGATGAGGGGGCCTGCCTAATAGATCTCGCTCTGCTATAATTCAGTGCGCTGGTATTTAACTTAACCTTTGTTCTCTCTAGGGACTGAAAAACACCAATCAGCTGGCCAATTTCTCCCGCTGCCACCTCTCTAATGACACAGCACATGCAGGAAAGGAAAAGTTCAAATAAATACAGTGACGTGTGAAAGGAACTTTTAAAAATAGATAGTTCTGAATCTAAATTTGGATTAGATGAGCTGTTTGAAGTCTGAATACTTTATATTTATCGGTCCAAAATATCTGTGTGACATGTCATTACATTTTAAAATACTTCATACTTTTATTTTAAAATTAATGTTTTATTTTTTTGTAAGTATATATATATGAAAATGAAAAAAGTATATACTCAACCAGTCAAAAGGACAGTAAGATTTTTTATGTTTTTTTTAAAAAGAAGTCTCTTCTGCTCACCAAGCTTGCATTTATTTGGTCTAACGTACAGCAAAAACTGTAAATGTTTAAATATTTTTACTATTTAAAATAACCATTTTCTGTTTGATTATATTTTAAAATGTAATTTATTCCTGTGATTTCAAAGCTGAATTTTTAGCATTATTACTCCAGTCACATGATCCTTCAGAAATCTTCCTAATATTCTGATTTTCTGCTCAAAAACATTTATTATTATTATTATTTTTTAAAAACAGCTGAGTAGATTTTTTTTCAGGTTTTTTTGATGAATAGAAAGTTCAGAAGAACCGCATTTATCTGAAATAGAAATCTTTTGTAACATTATAAATGTGCTTTTGATCAATTTAAAGCATTCTTGCTAAATAAATGTATTGATTTCTATAATTTCTTTCCCCCCAAAAAAATAAATAAATAAAAATAAAAATTATACTGACTCCAAGCTTTTGAATGGCATAGTCTGTAATGTTACAAAAGCTTTTTATTTCATATAAATACTGATCTTTGGATCTTTCTGTTCATCAAAGAATCCTGAAAAAAATGTATTCAACTGTTTTAAATATTGATAATAATAGTAAATGTTTTTGAACAGCAAATCAGCATATTTGAATGATTTCTGAAGAATCATGTGACACTAAAAACTGGAGTAATGGTGCTGAAAATTTAGCTTTGATCACAGGAATAAATTACTTACTAAAATATATTCAAATAGAAAGCAGTTATTTTAAATAGTTAAAACATTATTGCTTTTGCTGTATTTTGGGTCAAATGAATGCTTCTTTAAAAAACAAAAAAATATATGTATTATATATGTATATATATATATATAAATAATTTAAAAATATTTCATATATTACCTGAATTCTTTCAGAAGGCAGTCTAAATAAATAAATAATTTATTTGCTAATAAAAAAACGGTATTAGCTGAGATAAAAATGGTTATTTGTTCCATACTCACTAAATGAATATGTGTATAAAACTTTCCTTTTCACCCGCCAAGCCATAAACGTATACCATTCAGATGAGAGGGCGCCGTTTCTTTAAAGACTCCCTGAAGCTTTGGACTTTATTGTGGCTCTCTTTAAAATGCCTATAAACAAATCATCTCTCGTAGCTCCCGAGCACAATGCCTCGTTAGACAGAGGAAATCACCCACCGAGGGAAGTGCTAGAGCAGTCAGGCCGGTCATTCTATAGGAAATGTGTGATTTACTTGTTTTCTTAACCTCTGCTTTCAGAGGAGCATAACTGAACTTTTTGGCATAAACAATCATTCTTGAGGAGAGAGAAATATCTGAGGCCATTGCTCTATTGTGCTTTTTTTTTTGAAAGGCTGTGGTTTCCATCCTGGTTTTAGTGTCGGCCAGCACTCAGCAGGGCAGTGTAACACTTGATTCCCAGCATAGCACCTTTTACGCGTTGTAGTATTCTGGCACACATTCTCACTGTGTGTTTTAATACCTGCTGTGGAGACCCAGTAGCTTTAGGCAGCAATGTTTGATGGGTTGAGAGAAGCGGAAATACACAGAGTGCTGTGGGAGAACATTTCATCCGCCTGATGTAAATCACAAGTCATATAGGGTTTCTTAGAAAGCTCGGCTTGTGCGACTTTCTGCACGTCTGAGCATTACAGATTGCTCCCGAAGATCATGCAAATCGAGGTGAGGAATGATCAGCGCCGATTATTATTTTACCTTTGGGTGCGGAGTCTCTAATGAATTGATGAAGATGTGTTTGCAGCAGCCTGCACGGTGTTTCCAGCCTCTGCTTAGTCTCAAACCTCTGTTAATTATGGAATTAGGTCAGAGGAATGTGGTGGCATCCTGCGCTGGTTATGTTTACCTCACAATAACTCAGCGTCTGCCTCTGGTTGTAGAGAAATTTGCTTGAAAGGAATAGAATCGCAATTTGCATCTCAGTTCTTTCGTTTTTTTGATACACAACCGGACTGAAGTAAACAGATGAAAAGATGATTGATTCAGGCCACATCTTTGAGTTCCCTTCCATGGCCTTTTTGTTTATTCCAGGACTGTATTGTCTACAGGCGACGGCATTGTTCGACAACAATGGCTAACTTTAATTCACCGCGTGTCACAGGAGACATTACGATTTTAATTAACAAATTCTAATTGGTCCCGAACAGAATAAACAAAAGCGCGACCAAATAATAATTGCAATTCCAGTAATGATAGTCATAAAGAAAGCAAAAGGCCGAAGTCTGAGCACAAAACCGACTTGGCGCTCGCGTCTGTGATTATGTTGCCGGCGCGAGCAGATTCGTGTTTATTGGGAAATGGCATCCAAACCATGTGTTTTGTGTGATAGGATTTTGCATATGCTAATGCACTTGATTGCCTTGATGTGTGGCTGGTTGGGGGAGTCTCAGCACGAACCAGAGAGGCTCGATAACTGCCTCTTCAAATCCCATCCTCAAAGCTTCCGCCATTCAGCGCGGCCCTCCGCGCTTTGGGAGGAGGCTGCGTTTGTAAAGCCATGATTAGAAGGGTATTTAATGGAACATCAGTGCCACTGATGCAGAATGATGCTGATTGTTAAAGTGCTGTTTTGCTTTGGCCATTTGTGGTATTATTGCCGTGTTTAATTGATTGAATTGACATTTGGGAGTGTGTTTTATAAGGGTAACTCTGGCGGAAACTGGAACCGTCGGGTGGGGGAGGAATAATAATAATAGCTATAAACCGTCAATGATTCAATTTCGCTAGCATGACTCCACGTTTTGCACTTTTGTCTGTATCTCCCATTTGCCTCTTTTAGATATTAGCACTGCATATTCTTCGTAAGCCAACGGGCTCCCAGCAGTGGCTGGGTATGGTACTCATTTACCAAACGACAGCTACGTTTACTCCCTCCACGGTCTTGATCAGACCCTCAGATCGTTCATCTGCCTCGATCGTATTACGTTCCCTAAAGCACAGACAAACAGCTGAAATCGTTCGCTGTCGTCACACACAAGCATTTGTCTGGGCCTCACCCTCCAGAGACACATATCAGCTCTGCACTCTCCTCTAATGAAAATGACACTTTGAAAGAGATCGAGCATATTTCTGCTATCGTATTTCATAAATCAAATTTTCCTGATTGCCTGACCTGATTCTTCGTAGTTGTTCGGTCTCAGTCAGTCATGGAAACGTCTCTATGCGAGTTATCATTATGCGTGCGAATTCTCTGGAAATTCCACAATCAGTGTCTCGTTAGGAGGGGGGAAAACTGGGGCTGATTTGGCAGGTCCATTAACCCGGAGCTCAGGGCTGACACGGCCACTACGACTGAGGCTGACAGGCGTACTACTCCCAGGGTGGAGGTGAAAGCCTTCCGTCGACTCTCTCTCCCTTTCATTCCTTCTGCAGTGTGCAACACATCATCTCTAGAAAATAGGAGGTCTGTGTAGATTTACATGCGAAGCACTGCCCAATTCCATCCGAGAGGTGGTGATCTGTATTAGGCTACATTCCATTTCATGGTTGGCATATTAGGTGTACGGGGAATATATAAAGGCCGATCCTACTGAAGTGGCATGTGGTTGCCACTTTCTTAGGAAACGTCTTTTCCGAGTCATAGATGATAGGATTCGCCACTGTATCTTCTTCCAGTCCATCAGTTTTTGAATTATACTTCATATCTGCTATTTCCAGTGTCAGAATCTGGAACATGATTAATCAAAAAACACATTTTAGCCTCGATGCCAGTATGACTTCACACATCAAATAAGGAATCTGAGCTGGCCGTATTAGTCTCTAACGACACAGTCTAATGGCAGTCATGTTTTATATAAAAATGTGTCCTTTATAGTGTTCTATCTGGATCATTTGGTTCTGTTCTCATTTCTGTTATTAGTCCTGTAATACCAGTTAAATGGCCAGTTAAATGCCTCAGTAAATGAGCGGCACACAATCAGTGTGCAACTGACTCTATGTTCTTTGCTGTCGTGCTAATTGTGGCTCTGTCGGCTTGTGTTTGCAACAAACTCCCTGTAGGCAAGTCGGTGCACTCGGCAGCCATCTTGGTAACCCCTCCGGGCAGCTGTTTTCTGTGTAGGGTAATAGGAGTGCAACTCCAGCTCCTGTGTACTAAGGTCGGGTGAAATTAAGGAATGAAAAATCGTCTCGCTTTCCCTTCGTGAGTTTGATTTGAATTTAATCGACCTCAGTCCATAAGAAAGTTAACATTGCATTATTATTTATTTTATTATTTTAATAAATCTTTAGCATTGTATGTATTAACATTTAATTTATTATTATTATGTTTAATATATTTTGTCAGCCATTACGTTTTTTCCTTTCTTTTTTCAACAAAAATATCATACACAGCCTTTTAAAAGTTTGGGATCAGTAAAATGTTAATTTTTTTAAAGAAGTCTTTTCTGCTCATCAAGGCAAGGTGTTTATTTGATTAAAAATACAGAAAAAATAGTAATTTTGTGAAATATTATTGCAAATTAAAATAGTGGTTTTCTGTTTTAATATACTTTAAAATAGAATTTATCCCTGTAATGCAAAGCTGAATTTTCAGCATCATAATTCGAGTCTTCAATGTCAAATGATCTTTCAGAAATCGTTCTAATATGCTGATTTATTTTTTAGAATTTAGGATTCTTTGATGAATAAAATGTTGAATGTTTATTTGAAATAGAAATCTTTTGTAACAATACACACTACCGTTTAAAGTTTGGGCTCAGTAATTTTTTTCTTTCTTTTTTTTTGTGAAAGAAATTAATACTTTTATTCAGCAAAGATATGTTTAAAAAAAGTGAAAAAGTAAAGATTTTTATTGTTAGAAAATATTTCTGAATAAATGCTGTTCTTTTTAAGCAGGACAACTGTTTTCAACATTGATAATAAATCAGCGTATTAGAATGATTTCTGAAGGATCGTGTGACACTGAAGACTTAAGTTATGGCTAATGAAAATTAAGCTTTGCATCATAGAAAAAAAATATTTTCAAGTATATTAAAATAGAAAACTGGCATTTTAAGTGGCAATATTTCATTTTCTGTATTTTTGATCAAACAAATAGAACGTGGATGAGCATAATTCTTTAAAAAAAAAAAAAGAAAAATCATACTGATCTCAAACTGTTGAACGGCAGTGTAAATTTGAATTAATTTTAATACCACTTTTAGTTTGATCTCAGTTGCATTTTTGCATTAGTAAATCTAATGCCTAAAAGGCATTCTTTATTCATTTCTTCTTCACTGGGAAAAGACAAAATCTGTTCATCAGTATTTCAATAACAGCATTTCAAATCAGCATTTAAACCTGACAACTATTCAGTTCTGTAAACTGAAAAGTGAGGCTTTCATGCCTGTAACCAGTTGAACGTTACAGTTTCTTCCTGTTTTCCCCGTCTCCTCTTCCTGTCTCTGATTTATAGTGACATCAGGTTTCCCTGTTCTCCCTGAGGGATAAAAAAAACAGTCCTAGAACGCTACACCAGCACCCTGGACTTTCGTCACTTCGAGAGAGAGAAAAATAGCACATCTAGTTAGCATACTTGAATGCACTCAATCTGAGAGGGAGGCAGACAAAGAGAGAGATAGAGACAGAGAGCGTGTCCCTGTTGTCTTGAGGGTTTTGGCGAGGATCCACAGAGAGCACTCGTGCTCTGGAACTTTCTGCTTTTGCTCCAGTCGGTACTTCATTATAACCCCTGAAGACACTGGCTTAAAGCCGGGTAATAGACGCAGAGCTTCTCCTACTCATTTGTCATGGGCCCGTGGGTTTGATGCAAAGCACTCAGCACTTGTTGCTCCGTGTTAATCCCACTGTAGACACCGACTCGCTCTTCTGTGCTTTTTCAACTCACCCGCCGTCATGGCTCGTAATTTCACTTTCATTTGATGTTTTAATGGAAATCCCAGCCCCTCGCCGCTGAATTGCACCATTGTCGCCAAATTACTTTATCAAATGAAAATTGGGATGTGTGAGAGAGAGGAAACATATTGTAGTGTTAGAAACCTCTGTTTGCATATGCGTTGTTTTAGGACACGCAGGAGGAGCACGGCGGAGAATCAGAGCTGTGCATTGGGCTTGGATTGTGTTACCGTAAACGATAAAGAAAAGATAAACACGGCCTCGGAGAGCCTCCGCTGCTACTTTATTTCTGTCTGCCATAATGAGCGTTATCACCATATCTCAGCAGAAATGACTGTAAGGCACTTATATAACAACTGATGCCTCAGTGATTTCTTAAATGGAAAGTTGAAGTGTACTTAGTCCACGCTGAAGATATACGGAGTTGGACGGTTGCCGATTATTCCAGTCCACGCTGTGAAATTTTCACCACTCCTACTATTTATTGTTCTTTAGTGCAAATATAAAGTACGAGGCTGAATATAAAGCACCCAGGAGTGTGGGCTGATGAAAAGACCCTCAGTATCATTAGTGAACTTGCCGTCAGGGTCAGACCAAATTATAAATCAAATTAAAGACCTTACGGAATCAAAATGTGGCTTTTAGTCCATGTTTGTTGGCTTTGAGGCCAATAACACTACTTGTTCGAAAGTACAAAAAAAAGTTTATTATTTATTTATTTGTTTATTTTAAAGACATGAGTGAAAACAGTACTATTGTGACATATTATTTTTGTATGAAATAAATGTTTTCTATTTAATATATTTTAAAATGTAATTTATTCTTGTAATGGCAAAGCTGAATTTTCAGGAGCCGTAACTCCAGTCTTCAGTGTCACGTGATCCTCATCATCCAGAAATCATTCTTAAAAAAAAATAAAACATAAAAAATGTCAGCTTTGAAAACAATCATGTAAAATTTAAAAAATAATAAATAAGGTAAATAAATATAAATTAAAAATGCTCAAAACCTTTGTAGAAACCATGGTACGTTTCTTTCAGAATTTTTTGATAAATAGAAAGTTCAAAAGTATGTTTATTTTCATTTATTTTAAACAGAAATCTTTTGTAATATTATAAATAGTAACATAATATGATATAATACTACTGTCACTGCTGATCAATTTAATGCATGTTCTCTGAATAAAATTAAAAGTTCATTAAAAATAAAAAATAATTAAATTAATATGATAATGATAATAATAGTTTTTCATAATATTTAAAAAAATAATGACCCTAATGGCATTCAAAGGTTTGGGATCAGTAAAAAAAAAAAAAATAATAATAATCTTCTGAAAGTCTTAGATGCATCTTTTGAGAGTCTTAGATTTTTTATTTATTTTATTTTATGTTTTATTGTTTATTATAGACAGCAATTAAATTTAAAGAATTTTGCAAAAATGAATCTCAGATATTTAAATTTATTTTAATTTTATTTAATTTTATTTATTATTTTGTATTTTATTTTACTTATTTTATTTTTATTATGTATTATTGTAATACATAAGTTTTTTAAAGATGCTTTTTATGCTCATTAAGGCTGGATTTATTTGTTCAAAAATACAGAAAAAAATTATAATTTTGTCAAATATTATTTCAATTTAAAACTGTTTTGTGATACGTTCCTGTGATACTTCTCTCAGGGTTCTTTGATCATTAAAAAGTTAAAAAGAACAGTGTTTATTCAGTATTTTTTTTTTTTATATATATTGTGGATGTGTTAAGTGGATAAAAAGTGATTGTAAAGTCTTATATTATTAGAAAAGTTTTCTATTTCAATAAAAGCTGTTCTTTTTAACATTTTATTCATCAAAGAATCAAAGAGAAAAAGTATCACAAGTTCCAAAAAATATTAAGCAGCACAACAGTTTCAACACTGATAGTAATTCAGCATATTAAAATGATTTCTGAAGGATCATGTGACACTGAAGACTGGAGTAATAGCTGATGAAAATTCAGCGCTGTGTCACAGAAATAAATTAAATTGTAAAGTATATTAAAGCAGGAGACCAATATTAGAAATTGCAATAATATTTCACAATATTACAGTTTTTTCTGTATTTTTAATCAAATAAATACAGCCTTGATGAACACGAGAACATTAAAAATTGTACTGATCCCAACGGCAGTGTATGTAATAAAACACCAAAAATAAAATATTGATGGATATCGTTGCATTTTTTATCAAACTAAGAAGTGGCAAATCATGCTTCATGGCTGCGATGAACCCTATTGGCTACTAGAAACAATAAAAATAAAAAGAAATGAGCCTTTGAAAATGTCTTGCTCAAACGTCCTATTTTAATATCAGATCACGTCAACAGCATTCTCATCAAGCGATTTCCTGGGGTCTTTAATGTCTAAACATTTTCACTTAATGCCTAACGACTTCCTTAAAAGAACAGCAAAGAATTTTGGCGTACATCTCTATTTGTCCTCTATTAGATTTAGCCCCGTGGCACTTCCGTCCATCTCCCTGTCCGTTCATATATGTGAACTCAGACACGCCATTAGCCGGATATATCGACTGCATTTGCCTGTTATGAACCAATTAGCGGGTTCATTATGTAAATACAGCCTGCTAATTATCTTGCGCGTTCAAATTAATTATGATGTATAATGTCAGCGTTAGCAGGAAGTCCAGCCCAGGTGGGCACTCAGGAATCTGAGCGAATAGGTGAAATGAAGTGTAAGGAGGAACAGTCGTGTCCTGATGTGGATCAGCAGATCTGGTAGCTGATAGCGGAGTACAGCGCGGTGACTTCTAATTAAAATGAATTTCTGACAGACTGGTGCACTAACAGTTACAAACTGCAATCTGATGTTAATCAACAGGGGTTTCTTCATTAATTGACAAAATTAGCCTCATCAATCACACAGAGGGGGGCGGTGGGGTTGTTCAGAGCTGCTGTGTCTTGTCACCGCATGCTTCCACAGGACGAGCAGCACGATACCGCCTCTGGACGACAGACAGACGCACGCACACACTGACGCGCCGTCTCTGCCGAGCCCATTCTAGCAAATGCGTCCTGAAATCGCTGAGAAATGAGTCATGTTTGCTTTATGATGATGCCATGATATTGCAAAAGCAGTGTGTTCAGTGAAGACGAAAACAAAAAGCCTTTCTGTTCAACATTTGTGTTGTGTTCTTGAAATGCTTTTATCAGGTGTTTACACCCAAGAATGTGTGAGGCCTTTTTTGCCTCATTAAAAATAAGCCCAAACACAACAAATTGCCCTCAGTGAAAAGTGAGTGCATAATAAGAAATACACACAGCCCTCCCTGAGCGTTCAGCACAGTTGACTTCTTTGGATGTCTCAGTCGTCTTTCACACTGTTTAGCATACTATTTATAGTCCAGACCCTGTAGACGTACCCAGATGCAAACAGCATCCTCATGAGTGCTTTCTCGCACATTTCTCTGAATCTGAGGGAAATAATGAATGCTGTGGGTCTCAGTATTACACATCTGCAGTCTCCCTTTATGCTCGTCAAATGGTCTGTTGTGCTCTGCACATTAACTTTGTGCTTATAATGGTCAGTCTAACCATAAGGTTCTCAGTTAAGTCCCATAGGAAGGAGGTGAGATTTCTTTAACAACTGAGTTTTTGTTTTTTTCACAAGTCTCAGATATTTCATTTTATTTTATAATTCATTTTATTTTTATTGGTTTTTTTTTTTTTTTTTTTTTTTTTATTATATAGTATAGCATTGAGATTAAATCTAAAAAAATAATGTTGTGAATCTTCTTAGGGTCTTATATATTTATTTATTTTATTTTATTTTTTATTAGTTATTATAGAGAGCATTGAGATTAAATCTAAAAAAGAATTTTGCAAATCTTCTGAGAGTCTCAGATATTTCATTTTATTTTATTTATTAATTCATTGTATTTTATTTTTTATTTTATTATATATTATAGCATTGAGATTAAATAAAAAAAAAGTGAATCTTCTGAGTCTTAAATATTTGTTATTTTATTTTATTTTTTATTATTTATTACAGACAGCATTGAGATTAAATCTAAAAAAGAATTTTGCAATTCGTCTGAGAGTCTCAGATATTTCATTTTATTTATTAATTCATTTTATTTTATGTTTTTTTTATTATAGTATTGAGATTAAATCTAAAAAATAATTTTGTGAATTCTGAGTCTTAGATATTTTAGTTATTTTATTTTATTTTTTATTATTTATTATAGACAGCATTGAGATTAAATCTAAAACAGAATTTAGTAAATCATCTGAGTCTCAGACATTTTGTTTTATTTATTTTATTTTTTATTATTTATTATAGACAGCATTGAGATTATATGTAAAGAATTTAGAATCATCTGAGTCTCAGATATTTTGTTTTATTTATTTTATTTTTTATTATTTATTATAGACAGCATTGAGATTAAATCTAAAAAAAAATAACTTTGCAAATCTGACAGTCTTAGATATTTTTTTTATTATTTTTTATTTTGTATTATTATTTTATTTAATTTTTATTTTATTTTGTATTTTGTATTATTTTATATTTTATTTTATTTTTATTATTTATTATAGACCATATTGAGATTAAATCTTAAAAAGGTATTTTATTTTATATTTTATTTTTATTTGTAATTATTTTATTTTTATTATTTTATTGTATATTTTATATCATTTGTATTTTTATTTTATTTTATATTTTTATATTTTTATATTTTTTATATTTTATTTCTATTTTATTTTTTTCTTATTATTTTATGTATTATAGACAGCATTGAGATTAAATCTAAAGAAGAATTTTGCCAAAAATCAGATATTTTATTTTTAATTTAATTTAATTTTTAATTACATTTTTTATTTTATATAATTTTTTATTTTATTATTTATTATAGACAGCCTTTAGATTAAATCTAAAAAAAAGAATTCAGCAAATGTTCTGAAAGTCAGATATTTTATTGTATTTTTTTTCTATTTTAATACATTTTTTTTATTTTGTATTTTATATATATATATATATATATATATATATATATATCTTTTTTTTTTTTTTTTTTTTTTTTAATTTTATAATTCCAGACCAGTAATCTTCTATGCTCCTGTTGAGTTTCAGATGGTATATCATATCATACCATGCCGTATCATATCATATCAAACAAACAAATAAATAAAAAACTAACATTTAATTTTAACAAAAGCATTGCTAAAAGGGAATTCATTCATTCATTAATCTCTATATATCTATCATGTCTTCCTGTTTAGTAGTTGTCTTGTCTATTTTTTGTTAAAAAAAACTTGCAAAACAAGTTTGATAATTAAATATAAATGAGAACTCAAATAATAACTGAACAATTTTATTTTATTTTATTTTTGTATTATTATTTTATTTTTTATTTTATTTTATTTTCATTACTTTTTTTTTTAAACCTAATTATCAGATGCTTTAACAGAATGATGGGCATCTCAGCTGTCTGTTCTCATCGTTTTGAGTAAATTCCTAGTGCAGTGATTTACTGCTCTATTGATTGCTATGATCAGTGGACCGTTGCCATTTCCGCCGCCACTCATTCGACTTCGCCCAGTCGCGGCGCCCACCTCATCTCATTGCGTGTAGGTTTGATTCGGTAGCCTAATAGTTACAGCGCCTGATCTGCAAGGCTCATTTACTTGTGCACATTAAAGATGCACACAATTGTATACCACTTAAACAGCAGAGTTATAATGGCATAACAATAATAGCATTCTGTAGCAACACTGCACATTTAATCTCACTCTCTCTCGGCATTGTAAGCACCATGGTGGTGAGGATCTGTCAAAACAAGAGTGTAATCTCCTCACATATCTAACAACAGCAGATAATAAGACCTTAATTATAGCCATAAGAGTTGTATAATGTGCTTACTGTAGCTCTGGACCGCATATTTCGTGGAGGCTGATGATATTTCAGAGCACAGCAGAATACACAGCAGGCCGTCTTGAATTGAAGCTGACATTCGCACAGGTACGGTAAGCCTCGTCATTTAAGCGGCGCACGGGAGACAGACACACTCCAGCTGCCTGAACCGAGCGCCGACCTTGGATTGACTCTTAGTGATGAAGACTTACAGTTGATCCCCTGGATTTTAGCTACCCTCCCTCGCTATTGGTTAGGACACAGGTAGGCCATCAGGAAGGATTGTTTTTTAGGGAGGGGATACTGAAAGACAGAAAGTGGAAAGCGTTTGACGTCTCAGGTGTGTTAGCAATGATCTTTGTTCTCTTGTACTCATCAGTGTGTGACAGCTATCACTCTTCTGTGAACCAGAGTTCTCACAACGTGTCTACACAGGACGCATGCAACCTGACACAACTAAATTTCTCCCATTATTGGCATTAGAAGTGTCTACATTGCAATCAACCATTGAGCCATGCTGCACGGTGCCACAACATTTCGAACATTTCGAACATTTTTAGAATTTCAACAGCTGTTTCTGTCTAATTTTCCTGTCCCTGTTTATTTAAAACATAATATCCAATCGATATTTTGTCTTTGAGTTTTATTCATTATTATTTTATTATAATTTTAAAATAATAATAATCATAATGATTATGATTATAATATCCAATATACACTGTCTATTAATTTTGTTTATTCAATATTATTATTTTATTATAATTTTATAATAATAATAGTCATAATGATGATGATGATGATGATGATAAGAAACTTTAAACTATTGTTTGTATGTTTGTTTGTTTTCTTGTTTGTTAGTTTTTTATTTAATTATAATAAATTATTTTAATGTTATATTAAGTAAGTGTATATTAAATATATTTAATATGTATTATTTTAATAATTATTATTTAGTAATGATGATGATACAAATAAGAATAGAAAAAAAACAGTTTGAACTTTTTTATTTAATGATGTATTTATTTATTTTATCTAATTTATTTTTATCTAATTATTAAATTTTAATTTATAATAAATGATATAATATATATATGTGTGTGTGTGTGTGTGTGTATATATACACACACATACACTTTATTTGAATAATATATCACATAAGTATATTAAATATATTTAATAATATATTATTATTTTGATAATAATTATTATTTAATAACAATGATGAAGATGATATGAATAAGAATAATAAACTATTTATTTATTATCAATTTTAATCATATATTATTTTAATATATATTTCATAATGTTATTATTTTAATAATAATTATTATTTATTAATAATGATAATGATAATAAGAAGAATAAACTGTTGAGACAAATTATTTTTATTCTATTTGTATTTATTATTATTTTATTATCAATTTTAATTATAATAAATTAGTTTAATAATAAGAATAAGAAACTGTTTAAACTATTAATTATTATTTAATAATTTATTATTTATGTATATTAAATATATGCATTTTTATCCATTTTAATCATAATAAATAATTTTAATGATAATATTATAATTTTAGAATAAATGTGATAATATATTAGTATGTATTGATGATGATGATAAGAAAATAAGCTATTATTTTATTTGTATTTTTATTTTTATTTATTATTATTATTTTATTATATTTAATATGTATTTAAATATGTATATAATATTATTTTTGTTATCTTTTTATTCATTATTATTTAATTATACATTTTAGTTAGTAGATTTTAGTTTATAAATTGTACTTTGGTTAGTTTAATTGGAAATACAGAAATAAATTTTAGCTTATAAATGTTAGTGTGGTTAGTTCAATGATATATAGGATTAATAATATTTAGATTTGAGTTTATAAATTGTACTTTGGTTAGTTTAATTGGAATTATAAAAATATAGAAATTACATTTAGCTTATAATTTTTTGTCTAGTTAGTTTAATTAGAGATATATAGGTTTGATAATATGTATATTTTGACTTTGCATAAGAGAATATCGTCAATTCATAAAGTCAACATCCCCAACACTCAATCTCATTCATCCAAACAGCGCTTAAATCTTTATGTGATAATGTGGAACAAAAGAATCTCTTTTGTTCCGTATAAATGATTAATTTAATTGAGAGCGGTGCAGTCCTGGCGTCTCAGGTGGCTGTGCTGTTGGCCTGCGCTTGCATCATCGCGCTGGAGAGGCTGCTAGCGTTCAGCACATCGCCTCTGTTCGGCAGGAAGCAGATGCTGAACCTACATTCTCAAACTAGGCCCCCTCTAAAAGGGCAGAAGAGTCAAAATTAGGAATCTTCCCCCCAATCTTCCACCATCTGTTAGCTGCGACTCTTATATCTTGGCCAGCCGCGTGTGTGCGTGCGTTTTGCGAGAGCGAGTCTGTCACACGGAGATGCGGGGAGAGCAGCCAGAAGGCAGCCCAAAAATGATAACCGTGAACAAGGCATTTTCCAATGTAGTGATTAAAATGATTGAGGACAGTGGCGATCTCATTCATCTCAGAGCAAGGTGATGGGGGACGGTAGGGTGTGTACGTGTGTGTGTGTGTGTGTGGTGCTGGGCAGATCTACAGAGGCTTGTGAAATGGGACTGGCATGTGGAGGGAAGGGAGGGAGACGCAGGAGAGCGGTGCCCACAGGGGTGCTGCTCTTTTGACTGTTTGTGAAAAAGACAAGGAAAGTTTCAGGCTGTTTTTCCTGAGACGCCATCTGACCTTCCTGAATGCTATGGAGACCCTGAGAAAGATACGTATTCCTTGGCTTGCTTTTTTGCTATTTACCATTTTTATATCCCTGTTGGTGACTAATAATCCATTATCATCTAGTTTGTGTGGAAAATCTGGCCTTTAATCATTGTAATTGTGTCCTGAGCTGAAAGCCTTTCCTATAATGACTTTTTTTGTACTCTGACACAAGGGTGGCTGAGGTAACTCTGTATGCTATCAATGTTACATCACCGTTTTCATTTATTCACATATCAACCAACAAAAGGACGTCACTGCGCCAACTCACAAACCCACTTAGGTGTGAGTCCCATGGTTCTAACCAAAGTCCTTGATGAGTTTTTTTCTCCCCGTTTGAAACGGCACATCAAGAGACACACTTATCCCAGTCTCTGTCTCCTATATCTGTCCTCACGTGCCCCTAAAATGTCTCTCAAAGTGACCCCAAAAAGTATTTGGACTTGTAGGTTACTTCAAAAAGTGACTGAATGTTATTGCATGAGATAACAAAATGTCAAATCAAATGGCATGTGGTTTAAAGACAACACAAGTACACTTTTAAAGCACAACATTTTGCAAAAAGATGTTTGTTGGGTTTAAACGATAAAGCAACAGATGTGCTGATCGAAATAAAACTTTAATAGTGACTTAAGTGTCTTTCACAGCCTTCCTGTGAAGTCTGCTTAATGACACAGACCATCAGTGAGCAACTTTGAGAGTAAGAATATACATAAAAGTAGGATGATAGTGCCAAATTCTACCAATTTTGGCGAGCAGATGGCATAGCCTCTTAAGGCTGAGCATAGAGATAGGAAACGTTTTAATAAATGACACCGCGTTCCTCTCCTCTGCCCACAGATCCGACCAACTAATCTTTAATTCCGGCCATGCACTTAACCATCACACAGATCATCCCTCTCTTCTCTAGAGTGTCTGCATACATCTATTCCTGCCCCTGTTACCCTGCCACTGTGGCAATTAACCTACAGCCGTGACCTGTTATATTTTAAGCCCAACCCCGAGTTTCATCTGCTTAGTCTCGGTGTGACCCCACATACAACGTTTACAGCCTAGAAGCTGTTATCTATTAAATACTGTATCTGTGTTTTTAATGAGCTTCTCTGTCTGTGGTCATGTGATTGCACAGTTGTAGGTGAGCTGGGAATGAAATGTTTTAGTAATACAGAATCTAATTTTCTTTGATGATGTGCTTGCATTGAAAAAACTCTATTGCGCTCTTCTTTATTATACACTGCCGTTTTTAAAGAAGGAAGTTAATTAATCAAAAATGCAGAAAGAAAAATGTAATATTGTGAAATATTATTGTGCTCTAAAAGGTTTTCTGTTTTATTATACTTTAAAGTAGAATTTATTTCTGTGATGCAATTCTGATTTTTTTTTAGTCATTACTCCAATTTTCAGTGGCACATGATCCTTCAGAAGATGCTGATTTATTATCAGTTTTGAAAACAGTTGTGCTGCTTATTATTTTTTTGGAACCAGTGAAACTTTTTTTCAGAATAAAACGTTAAAAAGAACAGCATTTATTCAAAATAGAAATATTTTTTTTAACAACAATTGCTAAAAGTGATAGTGAAGACTTATAAATTTATTATATATATATATTTAAATAAAATGCTGTACTTTTAAACGTTTTATTCATCAAAGAATCCTATAAAAAAGTATCACATGTTCCAAAAAAATATTAAACAGCACAGCTGTTTCCAGTATTGATAATAAATCAGCATATAAGAATGATTACGAAGGATCATGTGACACTGAAAACTGGAGTAATGTTGCTGAAAATTCAGCCTTGCATCATAGAAATAAATTATATTTTAACATATATTGAAATGCACAACTGTTATTTTGAATTGTAATAATATTACACAATATTATGATCAAATAAACACAGCAAAATAGATTCCTTTTAAAAAAAAAAACTTTAAAAAGTCTTACAATCCCTTTTGAACAGAAGTGTATACACAGGGAGGATTTAACAACATGTTGGGTGAATTTTAGAACAACTGGGAAGAAAAATTATATTTCATCCCAAAATAACACTAAATCCGGAAAATAAATAAAGTGTAGTTCGCATAGTATTAATTGTTTTACTGCCTTTATTTCAAGAATATTTTAATAATAAAAAAATAGTAAATAATATTTAATTTAATTTAATTTAATTTAATTTAATTTAATTATTTTAATTTAATTTAATTTAATTTAATTTTAGTGGAAAATATCTTTAATTGCCATGAAAATAATCTTAAGTCTTAAATTCAAAGTGGTCATAACTGTCCTTAAAATTCTCTCTCTCTCTCTCTCTCTCACTCTCTCAGTCATATCAGTTATTTATGCGAAATATAAATGAATGTTATTTTGTTTTTCATTTTGGGCTGCGATATGACCCAAGCATTCCCTTGTGAGTTTGACCGATTTATACTTCTGCCTTTTAATAGTTGAATACCCAGATTTCTTGTTTTGTTCCTAATGATAGAGAGGTAGATTGACTCGAGAGAGACAGTAATAACAGAAGACAGAGTACCCCAGCAGAGCCTCTAATGGCAACTTTGTGGAGGCCACAGTGCTGTTGGAAATCGCTCCATCCGGTCTCATCTACCACTGAGTTGTAATTGCCACACATGCTGCTCTGTCAGAGCCTATTTGCCTCTCACGCACTACAAAGTGTGTTTTTTTTCTCCTCCTTCTTTTTTTTCTTTCTCTGTTGTTCATTTTTATGTCACTTCTCCAATTATAAATTACATTAGTCTGTGTACAGGTTGAGCATCTGTTTCAGCCCTGTTTGGTTCGTCTCGTAGGGAAAAGGACTGACCTGCTCAGAGGTGCTTCAGAATTCAGATCACCAGCTGGTCTCCATATAGCGTCTAATAAGGGTGTTGCGTTGCCTGGCGCAGCAATGTGTTGCTTGCATGAATTCTTAGCTCTAGCAGAAGCCGAGCGCGAGCGCGCGTGTGTGATATCTGCACGGTGGTAACAGCGCTATCATTGTGTCTCTTTATCAATCTTGCATATTTGCCAGGAATCTCACTTATCAACCAGCTTGATCCTCTTTGATAACTTAATCCTTTCACAATATCTGCTTATCTTCAATCGGCGGAGAGTATCTTCACCGCTATCTAATGTGATAGTCTGTTTCTTTCGTCTGTGAGAATATTCAAATGCATTTTGCTTTCCCATGTTGCCTTTTTTAGGTGGCATTTGATTAAAACATAAATAGATCCTTGAATGAACAAGAGTTTTATTTGATATGAATTTTGCTGATATAATTGATTTAGCAGAATGAGTTTCTCTGCATTGCAAACTGAAAATGTGTTACGCAAGTCAACACATAAGAAAACGACGGCGCTTATTCAGAGAAGAAAGGGCCATGCGGTTTCTGCCACGTACTTGCCACTCACAGCAGTTCAGGGAGATCACAGGAAGAAGCTTGTCAGTTCCAAGTTACAATTTGCGCTAAAAGTATATCTCAGAGATTTGCTCTAACACCATATCTGTCTAGTGCCTAGCTTTTCATCGAGACAGAGGGGATGTAAGGAGATAAGATTTTCTCTTCCTCTAATTCCCTTATTCACTTTGACTATGTCTTAAAGTGGATTGTTAACTCTTTCTTACGCTTCAGAGTAAAAGAGAAAGCCGAGACGGTGAGCATTCTCAGAGGGACGCTTTCAACTGCTGCGGTGCCACAGGTTCAGCTACAGCTCTCCTGGGAATGCAACAACACTTTCATTTTCCAAATTTACTTCATGAAACATTGCAGCAATTATAACACAGGCTCTGCTTTGCTAGCTAACGATAAAAGACACAATAGTAAGCGTCGCAATTTGCATACGAATAAGAAATGCAAAGTACTAAAACAGCAGCAAAGTTCCCGGTCAGTATTTTTTGATAACGCTTCCAATCATTGTCGGTACTAATTCCAAATGATTGTTCCAAATATAGGCCTCATATTGGGGCGTGTGATCGTTTGAGGCCCCCGCACCTCCCCTCCCTTTTTTTAAATTGGATTTTGAAAATTGAAGAGCAGACATAAAACAGCAGTTATGGCTAATCTCGCGTGGCAGCGTGAGGCCTGGCTCGGGATCCTCCTGGTGAGGATATATATGAGCTAATCAAGCAGGCCTGTGCACGTGTGCACACATACCGGCTGATGAGGCATTATCAGTTCCTTGTGGGATCGTTTCTGTTCGATGGTTCTCTGGTGTTCCAGCTTACCTCGCCTGGAAATCTAATTAAAGGTAAAAATGAATGTGTATTTATAGGATTAACATGCTATTTAAGCTAATATAAAAAGTTTGAGTATATAAGGCTTTTTTATTTTCAGAAACATCTAACTGCTACATATATATAATTATTTAAAAAAATTACATTTATTTTTTACTTTTATTATTGTATTTTTACAATATTTTTTTGTTACTTTAATGGTAATGTACACAAAAATGTTCAAAAATTCTACCTTTAGGGGTACAACAGCTTGTAGTACTCTCAAAGGGACACCCCTATACTTTCTTTACACCTGATGTATTCATAATAGTACCATAGAGCAGTGTTTCCGAGGCGCAGTGTTTATCGAAAACTTCCTATCTCTTATGTATGTTGTTATTATTATTTTTAAATCACTGCAATTGGTCGTCGTTATGTCTGTTTGTGGCTTTTACAAATATTTAACCAATGAAATGCATTCTAAAGAGCTAAACCTAAACCTCGTAACGCCATTGGATCCTCAAATTTTGAAGCAAACCTCATAACTCTGCCTGCCTCCGTTCAGAAAGAAGTGCCGCGGCACGCAGTTTGAAGACAGACGTCTGCTTCGCAGTGCAAGGGTAAATAAAGAACTAACGTTTGAATAAGAATAGCGCTTTCTTTACTCAAGAAACCTCGTTAACTCCATTTGAGCAGGGTACTGCACCAGTGACAAGCCGTTGTACCCTGAAGGTATAATTTTTGCACATTTTTTTCTAAAAGTTTGTCACTGGGGCAGTACTCATAAAGGGATAGCTTTGCATCTTATATACCCCTAAATGGTGCATGTTAGTACATTAGAATAGTAATATATACTATTTTGACCTTTTTAGGGCTGGCCCCTAATAGTCAACTGACTGTTAGTCGACGAGAAGAGGCTTGGTCAGCCAAAATGTTCTGTTCGTCACAGAAAAAAAAAAGTAAAAATCCACAGGAAGTGGCAAAGTCATGCAGTCCGTGATGAACAGATCTTTAATGGCTGGTCTATATCGGACAGGACATCCAAACGCTCGCCTATCATTCAATGACCTCAAATATGGCATTTTATCTGAAAGATGCTTGTAGTAGCAATTTAATGTTAACCTAGAAAAATCTGTGATATTGAAGTGTTTTTGTAGCGTGCTTACCGCATGACAAATGGAGGTGCCGGTGCGCTCACTCGCTCTTAAAATACTCCGGAATTTTTGGTCGTACAGATAAAAGTAACACATCTTTCGAATCTGTAAAAACTCTGTTTATTTGTGTGCACTCAGAATAACAACGAAACGTTGTTCTTTTGTAAAATAAAGCAAACAGGATTCGCTTTCTTGGTCTCTGTGAACTTGAGCGACGAAACTCTGTGTATACTTTCCTTACAGACATTAAAAATGTATCTATAGAGAGTGAAATGCCTACTTTTAAATGAACCAATTCAAACTGAAAACAAATATTCTCAGATTATGTAATCTGTCTTAAACATAAGGGCATATCCATTACCGCAGAGATGATGAGTCAGTGTCGTCGACTTCATCTCTTAAGCCGAAAACATTTAAAACGCTAGTTTATCGATAAATTATGAAAACGTTAATGCAGTCTCCTTGCTGTTTTTCCCTGACACGTTAATAATTATTATATATTATTAATAATTATTATATAGTATGTTGTGGCAAGCTTTTTATAATTATAATTTATTATTTATTATTATTTATAGGGTGTTTTTAAATAATGTGCGACTAATAGTCGACTAATGCTTAAAAAGGACGAATAGTCGACCAGAAAAATCTTTACTCAAACCTTGTAGAGGTAAATAAGGTACAAAGATGCCTCTTTAAGGATAGTATGACAAGTACGGCCTCAGCGGCAAGTTATTGTAAGTTATTGTTTTATTTTTTTTTCTGTGAGTGCTTTATATGACTTTGTTACAATATGTCTTCATAACAAATAGTTAACTGGTTGTTTAGCCAAATGTTGGTGTAATTTTCCTGCTTTTTTTCTACTTTTTGTAAGCTTTAATTAACACTAAAATTAATAAGGTCAGAACTCATATCTGTTGTTTTTGCAATACCAAGATAGATGCGAAAATGAATGCAAATATGTTCTGGTTTATTTCTGGCGTTTTCTTTTTCAGCGCGTATTGTTTTTTTGATCAATGCATTGAGCAGAATGTTTTGTGTAATTACTGTCAGCAGAGAGACTGTTAAACTGCAGTCTCTTGCTCAGGCTGATTTATTTGTGGAAAGAAGACGTTTTCTTTGTGTGTTTACTAGTCGCAACCAAGAGAATGCATATGATGTAGACAATTAAGCACCTAATTACGATTAGCCAAAGAGCAAAGCTTTTTCCTCAGTTCATATCTTCTCTTATATTGCCATAATAAATGACACAAGCAGAATGAACGAGTGCTTTGGCATTCACGCGGATTAATGCAGTCTGCTACAGGAAGTGAAGAAATGAACCTGTCTGGTTTGGGATTTTAGATGTTTCTACTGCAGAGCTCCAGATTGCGGCATAAAACACTTATCTTTTATAACATAAAATATCACTATATGTATAAATAGACAGCGTTAAAAAAGCAAATACCATTTATCTCTTCATTTTTCCCCCCAGTCTCTATTCATAACAGACTAGTTCCTGTCCCGTATGAAATAAGCACCTAATTTGCCCTTAGATACAGGTCTGATTACGAATGGCTCTTTGTGTTGAAGCAACTCAACCTGTAAGTGATTCATTACTGAGATGCATCTTTGCTAAAAACATTGAAACGAATCCATTCAGCCCTTCAAGCTTCTTTGGAAGAGTTTACTCATAAATACATTTTTTACATTTTTCCGCCTCTTTCACAGAGCGTAGAGCATCCGTGTAATGAATGGCAGGCTCTCAAAGTAACCTCTCTCAGGTCGGACGGAAAGTAGATAATAAAAAGCAGAGGAAAGGTAATTAGGAAAGTAAGTGGGTTAATGCGCTTTGGCTCTGAATTGCAGCGGTTAATGTTAATGAGAGGAGCCGGAGAGACTCTAAGATCCCTCATTGCGCAAATGAATGTCACCGAGTGCACAAAATGGCGGCCTGCGAATGGAAATGGAGTTCGCTTGTTTTCTTCCTACAGCTCGTTTCTGTCGCCAGCACCTGCGGAAGGTGCCGAGCTCCATTTAGATTAATGCGGCTCCCATGCTGGTGGCATCTGGAGTGGCTTTTCCTGTGTAAACAACCCGGAGTAGCTGCAGTCTGCGCGTCCAATCAATCTCACTTATTCCCAATGATCTCTGCGGACAAAACGTGTCGACTTTCATATCTCTTTGTGTCTCTTCTTTTGAAACCCTCAGTATTCACGCGGCTCGCAGACCTCTTCTAGCTATATAAATAAATGCGGTGAAAGTCGGGGTGTTTGTGGACTGCTGCTATCATTTTCGATCCTTTGAAAGCGTTTGAAGCGTCTCTCTGAGATGTGTGTTTGGAGAATAGACGTGAGTGTTCTTTTGTGCAGGTTGAAGACAGGACTTTTCAAATGTCTGTTTACTGGGCAGGCATCAGGCTTGCCGGCGTGCGCCATGGCTCTCCCCGCAGAGGCTTGATGATATATTTATGGATTTTTCACTCTTTTCCCTGGCCTTAATCAAAGTGCAGGCATTGAACGTGTCAAGGTTGTGTCAAACCTTTTCACCGCTGAGACACTGCCTTGTCAGATAGAGGTTTTAGCTGATCCATAGCACTCTGGATGAGCATAATGAGAGACGATTCGTTAGCGGCAAGATGCTCGAGTAGCTCTTGAAGTTTTTATTTCAGGGAGAAAAAATGTCTAATGTAGCTGATACTAACGCTGTCAGTCGGCGCTGAAGAATACAGTTATGGTAAGTGGATGGATTTATCTGTTTGTGGGTGTTTTTCTCTGTTCGGTCGACGGGGGCTACAGTTAGGAGGGAAGCCACATTTAGCTGCGGCATCGATTTCATAAAAGGTTGCACTGTGGGAAGTAGGTAGCCTGTCAACCTACCTTCTCGCCATGCGCATCTCAAGAGCCAAAGTAATTGAGCTTCCCTAGACGTTTAGATATTGTAAAGGACACAATAGTCGAGTGTGTCCAGCCAGTTACATATCCATCACCCGAAGCGTTTTACCACCGAAAAGTTTTTTTCTCTCCGTCTTGTATTAAAAAGGAGTTGCTATTTGTGTGTAAACTATGTGGCTTGTGAAAGGCTTGTTTTTTGATATTGAAAGCAGCTGTCAGACAGATGATGCCTGGGCGCAATCCACATTTCCATTTGTACTTGTGTCTCTCTGCAGCTCTCTGCCACTGAGAAGGTACAGTGTTTTGAAATTAGATATCAGCCTCCACAGAACCGGACTAGAAACGAGAGAGGGAAAAAAATAAAGTGACAGCGAGATGGACGGATTGACGGGTTGATATAGTTAGCTTGACAGATGGTTCTACATGAATATGCCAGTGGAACAATGTTTAAAGAGCTTCAGAAAAGGGGGGGAAGAGGAGCGAGCGATGGATGGATGGATGGATGGATGAATGGAACGACGGATGGATGGATGAATGGAAGAGCGAGAGGCAGGTAGAATATAGAGGGAATTATGGGGGACTAGTTGTAAGACACTTTGATATTCACACGTTGAAGCACAAACACATAGCTTTGGGCGATTCATCAGCTGTCAGTGCCCAGCCGGCTGGTGTGCACTTATCTAGGGCATAAAGGCCCTCACTATCCCTCTTTCTTTCTCTTCACTTAATGTGCACAAAGCCAGGAGGGGGAAAAAAAACACTAATTTTCCACCATGTTGCCACATCATCACAGTAGGCAATTTCCATTAATTGAAAAATGTATATTTGTAATGCATTAAAGCCACAAATGGCATGTTTTTTTCCCGCTTAGAATTATGCATTAAATGTCTCGCTAAAAAAGGTGATTTTCCTTTCGTTTTTGTTGTTTTTTTTTTTTAAATCTTAGGCTTTATCAAGAATGAATAAAAAATAATTAAATTAAATTACATTCAATTAAATAATAATTTGTTTTTTTATATAATTGTTGATTTAAATCTGAAGTATAGTAATATTTTAAAAATGTTTTCATATTCTTTCATTACATATATATGAAGATTATATATTATATTAATCTGACTTCCTCTGGAGGTTGACAGTCTGCATTTTTCTGAACGTTATAAACGTTCTTTCCTTAGCTTTTTTTTCTGAATGGCTTTGTTGACTTCATCCTGTGCATTTGTAGAACACGCCAATTCGCATTGTCAAGAAGCTCTTGGGTTTTTTTTTATGAGCAGCGCTTCAGGGTTTCTTGCGTCTTTAGTTTAATAGAAATCCACAACCTTTGATCAACCGTGTTATGTCCTTGCATATCCTCAACTTTGTGTGAAGTCGTCACTCTATCATATAAAATGAGCAAAGGCCAGTGCCATGTGCAGGCCATGTACTGTCACCAATACTCAGTACTCGCAATGTCTTCAGTTACATTCAAAAATGTTTTGGCCTTGAGAATATGGGTTATTTGAGGATGCTTTTTCTGTTGGGTGCTGAATAGGAAAGGACAAATAAATGCATCGCTTTCATCACCGTCCAGCATACAGCAGCACTCGGAAACATTTCCCGTAACTCTGTCCGCTGTAAAACACTTCGGTGCTGGAGGGATGTTCACACTCTCTAAAGGTGTTTGCGTGAAGGAGCGTCAGCTCTGTGACATGTTTCTGATCAGCATCGGCTGGAGCAGACAGCTTTTTCACATCCCCTCTGTTATGTCACAAACAAACATTGTGTGGGCGCCAGTTTCCTGTCACTCATTAGACATTAATGATTCGCAAATCCACTTGCCTTCAGGATACGCGTCTCATTCTCCTTGTCAGTTCAACATCCCTGTAAAGCTCCTCAGCTTTTGCTGGAGAAACTGTGAGAGATCATTTTATCTCACACTTGATTGCCAGATAATTATCAGTTAATTATTCAGAGCCTTAAATTAATTTGCTAAAAATAGTGGCTGTGCCTTCTTGTCTCCACTGGAGACTGTTCCATTATTCCAGCGCGCTCTCCTCCCCCCAGACTTGACATGGGTCGGCAGTAGATGTATGACGGTGTACCGTAAATATGATTTTCATTTGTATCATGTCTGCACTTAATCTAATCAGAGAGAGCCCGCACACAGGAAAAATGTCCCTGTTATAGCCAGCAGGGTGCATGCAGAACTCCATACTTAAATTTGCTGATTATTACTCATTGGACCAGCTGTGAACATGAGCCTTTATAGATTGCAACAGCCTTTATTCGCAACACACTGTACGCATTCAATGCAACATCTGTTCCTGAGCTGTTTTGTTGTCGTCATCATGTTTTGCTGTTAAAATTTACATGGAGAGATTAAGAGAGCAGGGTGATTGATGGCAAATAATAATCAAGATGTATGATATGTAGTGAAATTGAATTATTTATATTTATATCAACAAAACATTTGTTAGCTGTTACATGTACACTACCAGTCAAAAGTTTTTGAACAGTTTTTAAAGAAGTCTTTCTTCTTACCAAACCTGCATTTATTTGATCCAAAATACAGCAAAAACAGGAAAATGTTTAAATATTTTTACTATTTAAAAAACTATTTGAAATATTTTTACTATTTACTATTTTTACTATTTTACTATTTTTTTACTGTTTACTATAAATATATTTTAAAGTGTAATTTATTCCTGTGATTTCAAAGCTTTACATTACTCCAGTCACATGATGCTTCAGAAATCATTCTATTCTATTATATTCTGATTTGCTGCTCAAAATCATGTATTATTAATATTATGATGTTAAAAACAGCTAACTAGTTTTTTTTTTCAGGTTTCTTTGATGAAAAGATAGGTCAGAACAGCATGTATCTAAAAATAGAAATCTTTTGTAACATTATACATTTCTCATCATTACTTTTGATCAATTTAAAGCATCCTTATTAAATAAAACTATTAATTTCTAACCACTCTCCCCCACCCCCCAAAAATTTAGCTTTGATCACAGGAACAAATTACAGTTTGAAATCTATTCAAATAGAAAACAGTTATTTTAAATAGTAAAAATATTTACATTTTTTGCTGTTTTTGCTGTACTTTAGATCAAATAAATGCAGCCTTGGTGAGCATAAGAGACATTTAATTCAAAAACGTTAAAATCAGAATGGCCAGCATATTTGCAGATGATTAGAATGGCCAAATATCAGCCATTTATTTGCCTGACTGATATATCATGACTGTGTAAGTAGTTTAAGGTCCACCCAGCTCTACACAGGTACTTCACTAGATTTCTTTTTTGTCTGGACACTTCATTAAGCTGAAGTTCCTATGAACAAAGAAATGAGTTAGTGGTCTTTTAATGGAATTCGTTGGCTTAAGGAATCGAAATGTTCCTTCAGCTCTTCAGCTCTGGTGTGACCTGCTGTTAGGCTGAAGACTGGGAGGATGATAAGGATATTGAATGGAGCTGTTGCCTGTCACAGCACCCTGCTGCTTCAACAGGAAGAGACTGATCAATACTCTCTCTCTCTCTCTCTCTCTCTTTCTCTCTGTCTCTCTCTCTCTCTCTGGGTGTGTGCACATGTAACAGTCTCACAGAGGCTGGCAAACATCCTGAGGATGGGTTGCCCAGCCTATCCAAATAGTTGTTCATTTGAAAGTGTCGGAATTGATTTCCCTGGAATAAATAAATAGACTCTCATTAAAGTAATAACGACCACAAGATAAGGAATGAAATGAAATAAAATAGAAAACAAAAAGGAGAAAGGTTCGCTTTGCAGCAAAAGTGCTCACCATCGATCCAATTTGTGCAGAGCTAAAAGCATTTAAGTGCTTAGACTAGCTATTTGTACAGAAGTTTTATATGTCCAAAAAAAAAAAAAAAGACAACCTCCAATTCTATTGACATTTAAAACACTTAGTCGTCTGGAGGCGTACTTCAAAGTCAGCTCAGCAGGGACTCCATCAGAACAATCCTACTAGTCTTGATTACAGGCATGCTCAGGAAATATATTAACCACCCTCCTGAGAACCACTCTCACACTCATTTGAACCATCATCGCTGATGGAAAGGTAAAATGGGGGGTATACCTTATTAGACTATTGCTTTTAACCAGCTAGGCATGCTTGTGCCGCCATTAAGGCGCTTAAGCCCACACGTTTCCTCTTCTTCTGTCTCTCCCCCCTTCTGTCTCAGTGATTTACCACACATTATTATATGAAATAAAATTGAAAACATAATTCAAAAAACAAAAAATATATACCTTGAACCTTGATTATTAGTATCTCTCTCTTTCTCCCAGAGCAGCCCGCTGTATGCCGATGTGGTTTTCAATTAAAATGAAGAAGCCTGCAATTGTTCTCATTTCAGCAGCTGTATGATAGCAATCGCTGAAACCAATTGTGTAATTCGTGTAATCACAGAGCAGTTTGTTAGGAGTGATAAACTTAATTACTAGCAGGTGAAGGCATGCTAAGAGATGCACTGAGACGAGGCACCTATAGCATAAGCAACATCTCGCCTGAGGGATACTATCGGGTGCACGGTGTACGTGGCTATAGGATAGATTTCACTCACACAGTTTGTAAATTCGCACCTATTACAGATCTGAATTAGTACACATTAGTTGCACCTTCAAAGGTTGTTGGTCAACTATAAATACATTGGATGAGGAGGTCATATATATTTATTAGGGGTGTAATGATACACATATACACATGTTTGTATTGAACCGTTTGGTATGAGGCTTTCGGTTCGGTGCGCATTACAAACTGAATGATTCTTTTGACTAATCCTGTTACATTTGGGAAATAAAAGAGCTTAAAGTATGTGAAATATAATGTTCTCAGTGCCACTGGGCTCAACAAGGCAGCCCAAATAACGTAACTGGCAATGTGATGTCTGTCCCTCTTACCCCCGAAGAAAAACACAATACTGCAGTAGGGTTGTGATGGTGAGGTAGATCGTTAGAGCCTGTGCACATTTTACTTTCACTTTCGAATTAGATTGACAATTGAATTGACAACAGTAAAACAGTATGACAAACTCACTTATATTATAGAATGTATCAAATACAAATATACCATGCCTATTAGGCCTATTATAAAATAACAAATAACTTACACAAAGTATAAACATAAAACATTTAAAATCAGCAAACACTGTGGAACCAAATAAATAAGAAACAAATGTTAAAAAAAGCTTCTAAAATCATCTTAGATAAACGGCAAAATTCAAAAGGCCTTCCAAAGTCTAAAATATTTTAAAGCAGGTGCTTTTGTATCGTTTCGAAACTAAATCTTTCGCCAAATTCTTGTCTTTCTCACATCACTCGTCAGCCCAACGTTATTAATGAAATCCGCCTTCTGCTGCTAATCTGAGATGTGACTGTTGTTCTCCACACTGCATTGTTCAAAAAATCATGCTTACGATGTTAGTTTTAATAAATAAAATAGTTTGAAAAAAATCAAGGAAACTTCCTTGGCATTTCTTTCCTTTTGCTGTATCGAAAATGCACCGAACCGTGACACCACTGTGTCATATCGAACTGAACTGTGAATTCTGTGAACCGTTACACCCCTAATACTTATGAACAGTGGCATTCAAAAGTTTTGGATCACTTTTTTTTTGTAATACTTTTTATTCAGCAAGGATGCATTAAAGTTATTTAATGCAAGACATTTATAAAGGGGACATCGGATGCCTGTTTTCCACAAGTTTAATTGATGATTGATCGTTTAGGGATCTACATACTTTGGTTAAAATTCCACAATGTTCATGTAACACAACACCGTTTTTTGTTTGTCAAAAACAGAGAAAATGGCAGACAGCGTACAAATGTCTGAGGGCAGAAATATGCAAAAACGGGACAGTCCATCAGCAGCCGTGGGCGGGGCTTGAGCAGTATGACATCATAATAGCTGCGAAAATCAAAACGGCTTGATAATTGAGACTGTTTAGTTTTTTGGGAGGTTAAAAAAAAGAGTGAATGGATTTTTATCATTGTAAGGTGGTTGTGTTCACACACTGCTAACACATTTATATGCAAACATCATGTAAAAAGTCTAGTCTAGTGAAAAATTTTGCATGGAATGTCCCATTTAAATAAGTTGTGTTTCAAAAACATCTAAAAATCTTACCGACCCCAAAGTTTTAAAGTTTTAAATGCCATGTCCCTGTGATTCGGTTTGAGTAATTATCATTCTGAGTAAAATTTGCGCAAAATGATTAAAATGAGAATTTCTCAATAGTCCTAGTCCTTGGGTGTCGTAGTTATCGTAGTAATATTTTTTGCTGTAGTACACCCAAGGACTAACAGTGCACTTTTTTGTTTATTTTTACCACCTTCCAAATGAGGAAATATTTGATTCAGAAATTTCATTTACCTCAGCGTTTTTAACAGTTAAACATCAATTTGAATGCTATAGTAATTTATCAAGGTATAATATGAATCCCTCATCCTCTCTTTAAGTGCTTTCCTTTTTGTTCACCATTAAATGGAATTTGTCCTATTGAATCTGCTCATCCTTCGAAAGCTTATGTGGAAGACTTGTTATAATGTGACAGGGCGCCGATGTATAAAACAGAACTTGTTGAACCTGATGGAGAATGTGTGAGATGCAGTACATCTGTTGGTGTCAAGAACAGGTCAGCAGAGCCAACAGCACTAATATAAAAGATGACCTTCACTGAGACACATTACATGTACATATATGATGTTCTGGAGCAGGCTGCTTTATTCAGGATCCCCTTCAGAATACAATCCCCCCAGCTTTTGAAAACTTCACACTGATGGCTTTGCTGTGTTGGTGTAGCTAATCAACACATAGCCCTAAGGTTTCTTTATGTGCCGAGCCACAGTCGTGCTGTTAGTTCACCTGTAGGCACGGAATGCTGAAATCCTTTCTTTTTTTTAAATAAACCCTCTCTTTCCCTCTGTTTTTCACTTTGGCCTGCACCTCATACTCACTGTTTGCTCCGTCCTGCAGTTTTGATGATTGTTTGGACAGCTCTCCACAAGCTCCACTTCACATGCATCTGGATACTGGTGCGAGAAGCATCGGAGACCCATCTCCCAGATCCATAAATATTTCATTTGCAGAGATGCAGAATAAATTGACAGTGAAATTGACTCTGAATCCCGCTTTTAATTTTTCAAATGAAGAGGAAGAGAGGGCTTCTCCGTGCTGATGTGACAGGGAGCGTGATGTGACAAGAGGTCCCGACCTCGCCGGCGAGGCGAGAAGGGAGGACGGAATTCACTTATCCGCCGCCTCTCCGTTACCATCGACACATCACATCCCGATTATTGCCGGGGGCCGAGGCTTTAATTACTAGCCTGTGTGTGGAGGTGAAATTAGACCCCCAGCACTGTAGGTTAATGCGGGAGTGTCGAACACACACCCTGCAGGAAGAGACTAGCGCTGATGCAACACATCTGATCTGCATGCAGAATTCACTCTCAGCTGTCAGCTCCACTCACAGATAAGAGAATTGAGAGAGTCTGAGTGCCAATGAAGGTGTGGATGTTAAAATACCTCATTTCCATTTGTTTCGTGTCTGTTTGTGTGCCCGCTGACGCATGTCTGCGGGCCTGTGTGAGCTCTCACTTGTAGGTGTGTACTACCACACAGAATACGTTAACATTCGTTTAGATTATAAACAAGTGTGATGACTGTATTCTATAATTTACAGTGTGAACGTAGGTTGTGTCAGGGGTTTTCAAACTGAAGGCGTGCAGTTGGCATCTGTAGAACATTAATAGAAAAGAAAGATTTTAAAATATGTATGTTAAGGCCTGCTTGATTTTTAGATTAAAGTATTAAATGTTTTCCTTAATATTTTTTATATATTCGCTGTCAGCTAGAAAGTAAATGTTTCCCAGATAGTTTATATCTTTAAATATTTATAGGCCTACTGTATATTTAAATATTTTATTTTCAGATCAACATTGTGTATTTTTAATATTTCTTTTTATGAAGTAAAAAGTAGCTAAAAGTACCTGATGCATTTAAAAAAAAAACATTCAGACATAATTAAAAATATATTTTATAATTTAGAGAATAAAAAATGTCATACCGGCTTGGAATGGATCAATGACAGAATTTTTATTTTTAATCCTAACTAGCTTTTTAAGATTTTTGGATACACAGGATAACACAGAAAATATAATACTAATGGTAGCACTTTACAATACGGTTCATTAGTTAACATCAGTTAACTGCTTTAGTTAACATGAACTAAGAATTAACAGTACTTCTATAGCATTTATTAATCTTAGTTAATTTCAACATTTACTAATGCGTTATTAAAATCAAAAGTTGTGTTTGTTAACATTAGTTAATGCACTGTGAATGAACATGAACTAACAATGAACAAAGGTATTTTCATTAACTAATGGAACCTTATTGTAAAGTGTTACTTATAATAATAATACTTTTTTAAAAATACAAATGTGACCCTGAACCACAAAACCAGTATTATTAAGCACAGATATATTTGTAGCAATAGCCAAAAATACACTGTATGGGTCAAAATGGTCAATTTTTATGTCAAATATCATTAGGATAGTAAGTAAAGATCATGTTCCATTAAGATATTTTGTAAATTTCCTGTCATAAATATATCAAAACTTAGTTTTTGATTAGTAATATGCATTGCTAAGAACTACATTTGATTTTCTCAGTATTTTTTTTTTTTTTTTTTTGCACCCTCAGATTTCAGATTTACAAACAGCTGTATCTCGCCATATAATGTCCTATCCTAACGAACCACACATTGATGGAAAACTTATTTATTCAGCTTTCAGATGATGAATAAATCTCAATTTCCAAAAAGTGGCCCTTATAACTGGTTTTGTGGTCCAGGGTCACAAATGATATGGATAGTTGTAGCCTATATATTTTAGAAAGTCTTTAATATGAGATTATATTTGGGGGTCCTTTTTGAAATCCCTTTTCCTGCGTAATATTGTTTGTGTCAGATAAATCTAAAAACATACCCAGCACAACAGCTTCTTAACACGTCTGGGCGCGAAGTGAATGCGACATTAGCTTAGACAAGCAGTTGTCTGTCTACAGCGTTGCACGAAGGCCTCTATTTCATTTCAGGTTCAGAGAGAATAATCAATGTGCCTCCCTATCTTGTGTACAATTCAGAACGGGTGAATCAGCAGAAATGTGTCCCATTCTTTTCCTTTCTGCTCAAATATTCCACAGCCACACAAAATGAGTCATCAAAATCTCACCGCTCATCAGCTTCATTACTGCCTGAGCAATTACCTACTTTTCCCTTTTAAAAAATTTGTTTCAGCCATGGCTGTTCTCATTACTGTTCGAATCACAGCATGCTAGGCTTGAGTTTCTGTCAATAATAGACCATTAATCAGTAGCGTGCTCTCCAAATTTTCCAGAGGTACCCTAACAGGGTCTGGGCGAAGTTTTTGATTGAGTTCAGACGCTTGATTGCTTGTACAGCTGCACAATACGGCATAATTACACGTGGAAGAGGCGGCAGAGATACTATCTGACAGTCCTGGCTGTGTTGGCAGCTTTTAAGAGCAGACAGGACTGCGATGGTGGCGTGCTGGAAAGGCGTGCGGCAGAAAGCCTGACGGTGGCATTCTGTTGATCCCCATCCAAGGTGTTGTGTTAATTACTTTGGATGCTGTCCAGAAACCCTCAAAGAATTTAGAGAACTGTGACGTTCAATTTGGTACAATTCAAATTATTTCCATGGTTTACAGTGAAACCAACTTTTTTTTTTTCTTCTCCAGTATTTTCATGCTACAGATAAAACTCTTCTTCGGGTTCAGGAAGTATGGGCTTCTATTATTTTTATTCATGTTTGCCTGAAGGGAAGTGTCATTATTTGGCACTCAGATTGTTTCGTGGAGATGAATGTTAATGAGGCGGCCCTTTATTTTTTACTGCATAATCTACTGAACACCTTGTCCTTCAGTCAGGGAGGCACTGTTCATTTTCATTGTCATGAATGATGCAAGTACACAGTAAGTGCCATTCAATGATTTAAAAGGGTAGTTCACTAAAAAATGTTTTTTTTTCTCTCACTGTCACTGTTTATTTACCATCAAGTCCAAAATTTTGTCAAAGCTATCATATGGTTTACATATATATAGCCGGTCAAAAGTTTACGATTTTTACTGCATTTTAAATAGGTTTCTAATGCTCATCAAGGCTGCGCTTATTTGATCAGAAGTACAGAAAAAAATGTAATATTGTGAAATATTATTACGATGTAAAACATTAAAAATCTAATTTATTTTTGTGATCAAAGCTGAATTATTCAGAACTATTACTCCGGTCTTCATGATCCTTCAGAAATCATTTTAATATGCTGATTTATTATCAATTTTGAAAACAGTTGTGCTGCTTAATATTTTGTTGGAACTTGTGACACTTTTTTTCAGGATTCTTTAATAAATAAAAGTTAAAAAGAACAGCATTTACTTAAAACAGAAACCTTTTGTAACAATATAAACTACCATTTAAAGGTCTGTGGTCAGTACATTTATTTATTTATTTATTTATTTAGATTGAAAGAAATTAATACTTTTCACCAAGGATGTGTTAAATTGATAAAAAGTGATAGAAAAGATTTTTTATTGTTAGAAATTATTTCTATTTTCAATGAATTCTGTTCTTTTTAACTGTTTATTTATAAAAGATTCCTGAAAAAAGAATCGCAGTTTCCAAAAAAAAAAAAAACAGCACAACTGTTGCTAACATTGATGACAAAAGTAATAAATCAGCATATTAGAATGCTTTTTGAAGGAATCTTTTGACATTGAAGACAAGTAATGGCTAATGAAAATTCAACTTTGTGTCACAGAAATAAATTCTATTTTAAAATATATTAAAATAGAAAACATGATTTTTAAACTATTAATATTTTAGTAATAATATTTTAAAAATTTACACGCACACACGTACATATGCCTTAAAGAAAGTTCATTGTGTGTGTGTGTGTGTGTAATGAATTTTAAGGCAGGATTGATTGGAAATTTTAAAGTGGTAAATAAAATGTTAATTTTTAAGAACTCCAAAATTCACTCATCTTCATGTCTTTTTAAACGTGTATAAGTTTATTTTTTTGCCCATATAATGTGGCAACATGAGGGTGAGTGAAAAATGACAGAACATGTTTTTAGTAAACTATTCCTATAATATGTTGAGAACAGTGCTTTCCACTTTCAGTGGATCAATACATGTGGCAAACAGAGACCCTCTCATACACTGCAGGGCCATTCTCTGTCTGTGCTGCTTCAAACACCAACAACTGCCACATCGCTATTGGAAATATCTTTCCGTTCCTGCATCTCCCGACGGCAAGCCATTAGATGTCCATAAACCACCAAAAAAATCTGCTTTTCCTCCCTGTTCTGCCTGGGCGAGTGCTCTAAATCCATGAATGCGGTCCCCGTTGCCGGCCCGGCGAGAGTGCGGCCACCTTCCACTCAGAGCTGAGGCGGGATGCGTGTAGTTTGGATGTGGGGCTTGAGGGGTAAAGTCAATCCACACTAAAAGCTTAGTTGCTGCCTTTCAGCATAGAGCCAGGAGGCACATAGAAAAGCATTAAATAAACATTAATGGAAGTGGGTTAGGAGAGATTTATTAAGGAGGCTTTTTGGCCTTGCCTAAGGGAGCCATGCACCATTTTATTCACTCATACAAGCACACAGGTAAACAAACAAGGTAATTTATGGCGGTCTTCAGAGGTGGCAGTGTTTGGAATTCACTTTCTGGCCATTTTTTAGAGTAAGACAATTGTTTTTCACACCGTCTCGCAGAATTTGAAACATTTATCATGGACTGAATGGATGATGTGCGGAATCTCTTCTCTTGTTGGAATTTCATTAAAGTAGTTTTGTAAAGTAATGAGGTTAAAGGGAGTTTTACACTATTTTTCTAGCACTGTCATGTCAGAACATCTAGCAGAGACTATTTATTTGTACGGAAAGCTAAAAAAAGGTACATATTTCTGTAAGAGAGATACGCCATCCTTTCTGTATAGTGAAATACGGGATGTTGCTGGGGAAACTTGTGTTCGTTCTTTGCTTTGAGGACAGCTGGAGAGGGAGACAGAGAGAGAACCAACAGAAGGCGGTTGCTTTGGAGAAGGCAGCGAATAATGTTTTATCCAGGAACTTCTCTCCACCCCAGCATGTGAAGCAGAGGTGACACAGGTGACAAAGAAGCGTGAAGAGTGTACTTTGAAAGTTCTTACAGAGGTAACGGAAAAGAGAGAGAGATTGAGGCAAAGAAAAAGCGTGAGAAAGAGTTGAAGGAATTGCTTTTGGAGGAGAAGCTGGGACTGATATTGGACCGTGCATGTCAGCCGTTGTCAATGTGACAAATCTTTGATGTGGAAATAATAGCCGGTGAGGGCTCGGCCCAGTCCGGTGGAACTGCGTATGACTGTGATGAGCTGTTGTCAAACACACCCACATATATACTCGAACACTTTCTCTCAGGCACAGGCAGTATTTTTGGCACTGTATCCAATCGAGACCAAACCTCAAAGCTCTATCGCTTTGATTTTGCTATATCCACATTCCTCGTCTTAAGCAGAGCCTGCTCAAATACAAGATATTAAAGTATGTGGGGCTGAAAACGTTGCGCAACCTGTTGAGGATTTTTGCTTCATTTTTCAGCTTAAAAGAAACAGGAAGTCATTTTGCACTTGTCAAAAGAGCTCATAAAACTCAGCCCCAAGGACAAAGACGTGCACACATTCAGACACTATTGCAGGTATTCAGACTCACACAGTTTCCATTTGGGCGTTTAGAGCTCGCGCAGTGAATGGTGGGGATTGTGAGAATACAGTATAGTTTGTGTAAGCCGTAGCAATAGAGAATACACTAATCCTTGTATTTTTCTCATGCTCTAATTATTCTACTCTTTACTCACTTTAACACGCCGTTCCATGGATGGATGGAATGAAATGCTAAAATGGGTTAATGAGGTTATAGAATTATAATTACCCCAGCGATCAATGCAATTTACATATATTTATTTTTTTTTGAAATCCGATTTGAAATAAACTTCAAAAATCTTTTATGGTAAATATTAAGGAGCGTCACAGAAAATGGATGTATTTATTAGGACTGTCAGTTTAACGCGTTAATTAAAAAAATATTTTAGCGCAGTTAACACGCTGACCCTGCCCTTAGACCTGTACTTCATCTTGTATTTCAAATAGTTGACTGTTGACAAATATGATACAGGGCAACAACTTCACAAATGCAGTTATGTACTAAAATTCAAGATATTGGTGCAAAAAATGCCATCACACAATATCACATGGGGAGCATGTATCACACAATATCACATGGGGAGCAATAGCAATATGACATGAGTGACAGCTCTAGTATTTGTATTTAATTTAGGTTTACTTTTCATTGTGAAATAACATGTTCAAATTTCTGTTAAACGCTTTAATATTTTGCATAAACGTTTAGTAATATTTATATACATGTTGAACAAGAAATCAACCTTTGTTTACTGTACATGACGAGACCTCCATAATTTAACTCTTTTTAAGTTGAAATGTTGTTTTGCGACACTAGTGTCACCAAATAGATTTGTATGATAAATAATGATAATTTTCATGCAGGTTTCCTGAACACTCTGCCCATCTGCTATTAGATGGACAAACAGTTTCAGTCCGTCCCCAGATCTAGTGTTGCTGTCTTGGCATTTGTCAAACTTGAAACAAACAGAACAATGTTTTGATAGCATCACAGAGCCACAGTATTTACACTTTATAGGAAAATTGAGCTACAAATGGCATTGTCGACTCTACATATTAAGCTGGGATAAAAGAAAGTATTCTAACACTGACAAATCACAAACTTCAGCTTTAAAGGGTTAGTTCACCCAAAAATGAAAATTCTGTCATTGATTACTCACCTTCATGTCGTTCCAAACCTGTAAGACCTTTGTTTATCTTCAGAACACAATTTAAGATATTGATGAAACTTGAGCGTTTTTGACCCTGCATGGACAGCAACGCAACTGACACGTTCAAGGCCCAGAAAGGTAGTAAGGACTTCATCCATTGATTCAGTCTTAATTTTATGAAGTTAAAAAGACAACAGAAATAACAACTTTATTTAACAATTTCTTCTCTTCCGTGCCAGTCTTTGACGCACATTCACAAGAGTATCACAACGCATGTGTCTTTTTTTGGGGTGAACTAACCCTTCAATGATTTCAAAACATTTCCTCTCAATTCAACTTCACATCAGAAAACATAAGAAGAATAGAATTTGATGGTTCCATTCAACCTGTTGCAAAGAGCTGTTTTTGGGACAGCACTCGCATCCTATAATGGCTGTTAAACAATCTGAATCACGTCTGAGCAGTTGATATGAATAGCTTGAATAAAATGCCAGACGTGGATTTGATATAGCCTCTCTGTTTCTTCGAAAGGTCAAACGCGGGTCGTCCGCACCACTTTGAATCCAGGAAACACAATCGGCTGGAAATGGAGGCTGAATACGTACAGCTACATAAGCATGCGGCAAAAAGAAAGCGAGGCTCCATTGACGCGCGCTACCTGTTTGTTTGCGTATGTGTGTGCGTTTTACGAGGCCGAGGACGGTCCACGTGTGCCTCGTGAGCTGCAAGATAGCACATCCCCGTCAGGAGCTGTCAATAGCCATTGAGTGAAAGAACCTGCCTTCATCTGCTCTTTAAATTACAGAGCGCATCTCTCACGAGGGTTCGGCGCACGCTGACCCCGCTCTTGTTGGGAGAAACAATGAAACAATGACTGCAATCAGCTATTCCCTCCAGCATCTGTGTTAGTCCCCCAGACTATGAAACGCTCCTCTATCACTCCTGCACCGGCGCTAATAGCTCAGTGCGCCAATGACTCCAAACTTAGACAGAGAGGTTATTGAATGCCTGTGTTTGTTTCGCTTGACCTCTGCAGGGAAGAAGTGTTTTTTCTCAATTTTCCGTAGGTGACCTCTTTGTTGAAGAATTGTGAACAGGATTTGGAGGGCAGCTAGTTGCTTTGTTTATAGATGTTTATCCATCACTGTAAGAGTTCATGTGTTTTAACATAGCTACGCCAATGCGCCGCTTGTCTTTCCTTAACCGTATCCTTCTCACGGCTTTTCCAAGCATTCACGAGAGCAGTACGAGAAGCTCTCCACCATGCACAAGAACATGCAGAAGCTCTACGAGAGCCTAGGGAGTTACTTCGCCTTCGACCCCCACACCGTCAGCATCGAGGACTTCTTCGGCGAGCTGGCTAACTTCCGCAACCTCTTTATGGTGAGTACGGCAGCACCGTCACCGGTTCAACCTGAGCAGAGTGCTTCTTTGCACTTCTCAAGGTTGAAGGGAGTGGAATATTTCCTGTTCTTTCTCTAATGTGTATAAATCTGGCTTTCCAAAAGAGTCTTCAAGACTCAGATAATATTCTAATTAATTTTTCCAATGCTTTCTCCACAGCTAGACAGCACAGGTCAGGGTTACTGGATAGCAGTATGATTAAGTTTAGGATTGTTCTGACAGCTGCTGTCACTTGGAATGTGAAAGCACAAGTCTCTTTCGAACTTCATCACTTTCTCTTCTGTGTACATATACACTGTTTTTATCAGTAAGAGTAGTTTTAAGTAAAAGCTGCTGGCCTTGTCTTCAGTGCATGTGGTGATTTAGCTTATTTTATCACTTTTGATAAAGACATTTTCCTCACAGGGGTGAGGAGATGGAAGGACGGGCTTATTGGACAGATTAAAGCATACATAAACTGTGCTGAGAATGGAATGTATAATGTATTACCAAACGAGTGGCTCCTATGCAGATAAAAGAGTCTCAGAAGCTTCTTATCCTTTCAGAGTTTCGTTAGCTTCTGTATTTGGCGGATATCAAGGCAACGCCTCCTCCCTGTCACCAAAAAAAAAAAAAAAATCCCTGCTTGGGGTTTAGGCAGGTAGGACTAGGTTATTGCTGATAGGATGGGATTTTTCCAGACTGAGTGTGAAACCAAGAGAGGCGTTTCAAGTACATCTCACTGTACAAAGAAGATATGAGATTCTCAGCTAATTGATTTTTCTTTTTTTTAGGTACTTAGAGCCTGACTTGTATTTGCTTATTATAATCTAAATGGGTCTTAGGGATTATACAAATGAAACTTTATGAAACCTTTATGGAAAATATTAACCTTTACAGAAAATGACTGTTGAATGCTGGGTGTACATTTGTTATTTATTTTTTATTTGTTATTTAATTATTCATATTTTTGCCTGAAAGAGTGTTTTGACGTACAAGTTTTAAAACTTGTTTGTAAAATATTAATTTTAAAATACATATTTTATAATACTTTAATATTGATCTTTTATAATGATTGCAATTATACAGTTGATGTCAAAAATTTACAGCTTGCAGAATCTGCAATGTTATTTTTTTATTTAGTACTGACCCGAATAAGATATTTCACAAAAAAAAGATGTCTGAATATAGTCCAGAAGAAAAAATAATAGTTGAATTCATAAAAATTAGCCCGTTCAAAAGTTTACATACACTTGATTCTTAATGTTGTGTTGTTACCTGAATGATCCACAGCTGTTTTTTTTTTTTTTTTTTTTTTTTTGTTTTTTTTTGTTTGGTGATAGTTGTTCATGAGTCCCTTGTTTGCCCTGAACAATTAAACTACCCGTTGTTCTTCAGCAAAGTCCTTCAGTCCCCACAGATTCTTTGGTTTTTCAGCAATTTTTGTGTATTTTAGGTTCAAACGCTCACTGATGCTTCATAGTTCAAAAGTTATGCATTAAGAGCCAAGGGTGTAAACTTTTGAACGGAATGAGGATGTGTAAATTTTTCTTATTTTGCCTAAATATCATATTTTTTCCATATAGTGCTGCCCTTCAGAAGCTACAGAAGATATGTTCCCCAGAAGACAAAATAAGTTAAATTTACCCTGATCTTCAAATTCAAAAGGTTTTCACCCCCCAGCTCTTAATGCATTGTTTTTCTTTCTGGATCATCAGAAAGAGCTTGAACCTTCTGTAATAGTTGCATATGAGTCCCTCAGTTGTCCTCAGTGTGAACAGATGGATTTCAAAATCATATAGTCATTGTTAGAAAGGGTTCAAATACACAGAAAATGCTGAAAAACCAAAGAATCTGTGGGACATGAAGGACTTTTCTGAAGAACAGCGGGCAGTTTAACTGTTTCAGACAAACAAGGGACTCATGAACAGCAATCAGTAAACAAAAATGTATTTTGTATGATCCCTCTTATATTGCAGATTCTTCAAGGTGTATGTAAACTTTTGACTTCAACTGTATATATATATATATTACATTTTCTGTAAAGCTGTTTAATGTTTTGCATGAAGGTTTACTGCACGTGACGAAACCTCCATGCTGAGCAATTCTACTGAGTAAAGAACACTGCACGAAAAAGTCCATTTGCAGTCCAGTTCAAAGAACATTTACAGTGTTTTTAGCTTCACTTTGGTAAGGGCACCCTGGGATGTGGGTAATTTTGATTTGTAAATGGAACCTTATTATGTTCTTGAGGAAGAGGGCAGAATGCGTCCGCACAAAGCAGTCTCTGGAGATTTTTTTTTACACATAAATTTAAGTGTTCCTTCATTTCTTCTGCTTCTGCCTATATTTTATCTCCCCTCCAGCAGAAAAAAAAGGATAACACGATGTCCAGAAGGTATGCTCAAAGTCTTCAAAACCCATTACAGTGAATGGCAAGGTCTCCTTGTCTGTGGCTTCTCTCTCACCCCTCTCTCACAAGCATATCTAAAAACCAACTTTCATTCACCCTGATCAAAGTCTAGCAACACATGACACGGCGCTCCCTCCAGGATGCAGCGTTGAACGGCTGTAAAAGGGGCATCTATGAAAATAAATTATTCTCTCAAGCGAATAGCTCTTTATGAATAAGTTATCACTGATTTAGCCTTCAATGCTGGGAAGAGCAAAGCTGGTGGAGAACACAAACGTGGCTGGATGTCCAGTGGCACCATGAACATTCCCTTTGTGGCGTTTTACTCCTCCTTTCGTTCTTTTATGTAAAAATTCCAGAAGGCCAACTGAGCTTATAATGCATTAGTAAGAGCCGACGGCTCTTGTCGTTTATTCTGGAAATGTTATTTTTTGTCATAACCAGGCATAATGTGATAGACTGACAAGCATTTTGTACAGTAGTTCGCTTGGTTTTGCTTCGAAGCCCCACCCACTGTGAAATCCCATTGGTTTAAAATCCTTCCGCTCATAAATAATTGTCACATCACGTCCGATTATGACATGATGTTAGCCACATATTTGCAAATGTACTTTGTGACTCTTTGGGAAAGAGAAAGGTTATTAAAGAGATTTATATTCATGATAGAGTACGCATAATATGCATTCCACCATAGCATATTTATGGCACCTCGTAGTTTTATCAACATTTATCCTCAAAAATGACCCATATTGCTGTATGTTAAATTGCCTGAGTGACACATCCATTTGGAAGGACTAAAAAAAGCCCCGCCTGCCAGTTCTCATGAAGCGCGCACACTCAGATAAGAGAATCCATTAGCTGTATTTCTTTTCAGGGTCAATAGAAATGAAATTTGATTTCAGCATGTGAATTTTGTTTTAGATCGCCCCATCAATTTATCCAGTGCGTTGCCAGATTTGAGCTAGGGAGAGAGAGAAACTCCCACTGCGTCTTCGTCTTGTATGTAATCCTGACTAGCGGCTGTGGATGAATATCAGTATATTAATGCCTTATCAAAGCGCAGCAGATGGTGATGAACTAACAGTCTCACTTGTTAATTGAGTGAGCCACTGATTACACCAATAAAGTCAGCAGAGGTTGAGCCACAGTGATGGTGCACGACAAGTGTGACTCAACTAATCAATAGAGCGCACATGTGTGCGCGAATACGTGCCGCTTGCACAAAACAGCTGTCGAGGGCCATTGGCTTTATCTATTATGTCAGCCCTGGGAATAATGGTAATGATTGTGATGCAGTGTGACGTCATCACTGCTTCTTTTTCATTTCCACCACAGTGATCGCAGTTAAACCCAATGGAGTGTCCTGTCAGATTAGTCTAATATTTGAGTCAACACACACACAACGTCGGCCACTTTTCACTCTTGGCAATTTTGTAGGCCTCTCACAGCCTGTTGAAAACTAATGGGGGATATGATCCAATAAATAAATAAATAACTCAAATATCATCAAATGTGCTTCAGTTACTGTAGATTTAGTGTTGGCCAAATAGGCCCATCTGTGGTGTGGATTTTTGTCCTGCATTTTTTCTCGCTCTCCTACTTTTCCCTTTCCGGAAGCCAAGTGTGTATGCACAGCATGTAGGGCAATACATATATGACGGTTCCAACCCCAAAATATTGAATATGAAATACAGAGACCCTGGCTGTGAAATGAGCCGCCCTTTTTTGTCAGCGAGCGTGCGACGAGGCTATTCAGATATTCTATTCTGAGGCTGGGCAAACAGGAGAGACTACAAAGCCACATCCACAACGCAGGATTGCAGCAAGAGCGCGCTTCCTTAGTGTCACTCCGCTGCACATGTACCCAGCGAATATATTTACAAAGACATCTAGTCCTCAGTGGCTGCCTGGAAGGACACCATCCTATCCTGTGCTTGCCAGCATGCATAAACACACCCGGGGTAGATGGAGTCCATATTGGCAAATTCAATTCCGCAGCAATCCCTCTCCTAGAGTAGTGCAAACACTACTGTGGACAGCAGCCCGCCGAGCGTCGCCTTACCAATCTACAAACAGCGTTTTTCCATAAAATGCACTTTTCCCGAGAGGTTACGTCGTGTTGATTGGTGTTAGAAGTAAATTGCTTGTTTATTATCATCTTTCGTATTAGCAGATCTAGTTGGTGATTCATCCAACTGCAAATTTGATCAAATCCTTCCACGGTTTGTGCGTTTGCGTTTTAAAAAGATAATTTGCCCAAAAATGAAAGGAAAACGCATTCGATTCTGTCATCATTTTTTCACCCCTCATATCGTTCCAAACTTGTATGACTTTATTTCTTCGGCAGAACACAAGACAATTAAAGTCTGTGTTTTTTGTACAGGTTTGAAAAGGCATGAATGTGAATAAATGATGTTTTTAAAAACATCGTCCTTTTAGAGAGAGACAGATTGAGCTCTCTCATTTTTAAATAACCCATTCTGAATACTCTAATTAACCAAAAGAGTTTTAAGGAAGACTTTTTCCCCTGTAATCAGCTTTCTTAATGACTTTGGATTATTTAGTGTGCAAACACAATTAGCCGGCCTAATTTGCCTTAACGTATTGATTGGTGGCCACCGCTGACAACCACAGGACTTCGTGTGGATTTCAATCCTTCCTGTTTACTTCTATCTTTTTTTGAAACTAACCTTTACCTTTCGTTTGCATAGAGCGTATCTGCAGCCGTGAGATATCAGCTTTCCCTGCCAGGGAGGACCGATGGGGATGCGATTTGAATTTGCAACAGTCAGAGGCACTGTGACCACGAGAAACAAATTTCTGTGAGACCACGCAGCTCGGATGAATGCTTTTCAGGGCCGTCCGCGAGCAAGAACATGATCATGGTCTAAATTGCACGTTTGATTCTCTTAAACAAACATACGTGCTGCATGCAAAGCGTACACATCCCACCATCGTTCTTGCTTTATGCTAATGCGATTCTGTCCTTTGTAGTCAGTAGCGCCAACGTTTTGCACTATGAGAATGATATTCAAAAGCAGTCCCTCTGGGTGTTGTTTATCTCATGTAAAGCTTCCTAATACCTAAAACACAATTAAGAAAATTGATAATATCATAAATACTGCCCCGGGCTAATTGGGATCAGGCAAAGGGGTTGAAAACATGTTTGTTGCCATGGTAATTAGGGTTTTTGCATGTTTGATGAGAGAAAGATAATTATGTTGTGTAATCGTGTTTGCAGTCAGAATTGTTTGTTTGTTTATAAAAACTTTTGCCAGCAGGAATTATTTTTGTCGCTATGAATAAATGATTTTTCAATTAAGGATCTAACACTTGACAATGAGTTTGATGCTATCTTCAATTACAAGACTGAGATTGAACTGTCAGTTTTGGAGCTCCGTAATCCAGTGGCTTCATAATACTCTATTTGAAAATGCGAAATCACAATAACAGGAAGAATTGTTTATGCTAATGTTTGTTGTCACTCTGTGTCATGAATAGATGAATATAGAATTCCGTTTCGCACTCTTTGAAGGACAGCCATATGCATGCTGACTCAATTACTTTTTATTAGAACAAGTATTGTGTTTATTCATTGCTGACTTATATTTTTGCAGCAAAATGCAAATTTGGAACAGGTGCATCTCTCTCTCTCTCTCTCTCTCTCTCGCTCTCGTTCATCCTTGTCCTTGTTGTTTTAAGAAACGACAGTGAGCGTGTGGGTTCCTGTTCTCGGAACCGCTATTGACCACCATGTTGAGCTGTACTTTTCTCCTCCCACACTGTACCCATGATCCTTGTGTCTCAGCACCGAACACGACATGCACGTCGGAAACCCTAAGGGAGTCTGAAAGGGCCAGACTGTCGACACTCATTATATCGTACCAAGAAAGAACAAGACACACACACATATACGCATACACAAAACACTCATTCCTGCCTTCAAGGCAAGGCCTGTCAGGTTAGTGGTGCAGGCCTGGGGTGAAGAGACCTTTGCTGTGCTGGAAAGGTTATGTAGAAGTGGCTTATTCTCTCTTCTCTGCTGTTTCTCCGTGCCCTCTGAGCGTCTCTGTCCGGCTCTCTTGTCGTCTTCATACCGCCTGACACCTCCGTGGCATTTACAGAAGAAGAGAGGAGGAGGACGATATCTCTACGTCTCTGTATACAGGCCTTTCTCTCCCACTCGCTGGTGCCCCGCCAGCATTGCCACCGTCGCCGCCGCCGCCACATCCTGGCATTCAGTTGCTGGAAACGTCCAGGATGGACGCTGTGTTATCTGCTTCCACATTAATGCGTATGGAGATTGTAGCTCAGTGGGGACAACGGCAGTATCAGGAGCCATCTTGATGTTCAATTAGACAATCGCTGTCTGCTTCCTTTTCTCAACATTCATTGTTATTTTTCGCTGGAAGCATAAAAGCTGCAACTGTGTGCCTTTAGTTCAAGAGTAGATAAGCAAGTACAGATGAAATCTGTGAACTTTCTTTACATTTTCAGTGCAGATTTTGGAATTTAGGAAGGGAAGTATGTAGTCTATACAATAATGATAGTCGTTTTTCCTTTTTTTATTTTTAGAAATAATGTTTTATTTATTTATTCATTTTTATTTATTTATTTATTCAGTTAGTTATTCATTAATTTTGTGCTGAAGTAAATTAGCAAATGTTTTCCCCTAAAATGTATTTAGTGATGTGCTGTTTTCATGTACAGTTGAAGTCAAAAGTTTACATACACCAGAATCTGCAAAATGTAAATTATTTTACCAAAATAAGAGGGATCATGCAAAATGCATGTTATTTTTTATGTAGTACTGACCTGAATAAGATCATCTTTTCACATAAAAGATGTTACATATAGTCCATAAGAGAAAATAATAGTTGAATTTATGAAAAAAATGACCCTGTTCAAAAGTTTACATACACTTGATTCTGAATGATCCACAGCTGTGTTTTTTGTTTTGTTTTGTTTAATGGCAGTTGCTTATGAGTTCCTTGTTTGTCCTTAACAGTTAACCTTCAGAACAATCCTTCATGTCCCACAAATTTTTGGGGTTTTCAGCATTTTTGTGTATTTGAACCCTTTCCGACAATGACTCCAAAGAGATCCATCTTTTCATATTGAGGACATCTGAGGGACTGCAAATATTACAGAAGGTTCGAATGCTCACTGATGCTCCAGAGGGAAAAATTATGCATTAAGAGCTGGGGGGTGAATTTTTTTTAATTTCAGGGTAAATTTAACTTATTTTGTCTTCTGGGGAACATGTAAGTATCTTCTGTAGCTTCTAAAGGGCAGTATTAAATGAAAAATAAATATGATATTTAGGCAAAATAAGAAATATTTACACATCCTCATTCTGTTCAAAAGTTTACACCCCTGTCTCTTAATGCACCATTTTTCCTTCTGGAGCATCAGTGAGCGTTTGAACCTTCTGTAATAATTGCATATGAGTCCCTCAGTTTTCCTCAGTGTGAAAAGATAGATCTCAAAAACATACAGTCATTGTTGAAAAGGGTTCAAATACACAAAAATGCTGAAAAACCAAAGAATCTGTGGAACCTGAAGGACGTTTCTGAAGAACAGTGGGGAGTTTAACTGTTCAGGACAAACAAGAGACTCATGAACAACTATCACTAAACAAAAAAAGCTGTGCATCATACAGGTAACAACACTGTATTAAGAATCAAGTGTGTGTAGGCTTTTGAACAGGGTCATTTTTATAAATTCAACTATTATTTTCTTATGTCAAATATCTTATTCAGGTCAGTTCTAAATAAAAAAAAAAACATGCATTTTGTATGATCCCTTTAACTTTGGTAAAATAATTTACATTTTACAGATTCTGCAAGGTGTATATAAATTTTTTACTTCAACTGTACATTCTGAAATCTAATCTAAATATGTTAAAATGTCAGGCACTGTTCTCAGGCATTGTCCTCTTTACAAATGGCAGATGTTTGATGTCTGTGGAGCTCTGCAGGTGTAGATTCAGTGTGGGCCCACAGATAACCATTATCCTCATTGTGTATGGACTCACCATTGTATCACTCCACACTGTAAAGTGCTGTCTATAGGGTTTCTTCAGTGATGTAACTGTGCTGGAATTTTCTTTCTTTTCCCCTCTATTCCGCAGTCTTCTGATTTGCCCTCTAATTTCATTGTCTCTCTCTTTCTGACACTTCAGGATGCTGTGCGGGAGAATCACAAGAAGAGAGAGATGGAGGAGAAGATCAAGAGAGCCAAGCTGGCAAAGGAGAAAGCTGAGCGAGAGAAACTAGAGAGACAGCAGAAGAAGAAACAGCTGATTGACATGAACAAAGGTACGGCACCACTGCCCCGCCGGGGCCCGACTGCAGCCCGGATCACGATTTCACACGGTGCTAGGCACTGCAGGGGTGGTGATGGTGATGGAGGGACAGGGCCACACTTCATCTGTGAAAAATCACACTCTTCTCCGCCTGTTCGCTCGCACTAAATGTACGGGCAGATTAGACTTCGCTGAGAATATTTTAATGAAAAGTCTTTATTTAGTAACTGTCACAGTTTAAGAAAACACTGACAGGAATATGAAGACATCTGTCAAGTAAATGTTGACGACAATGATGGTAATTACAATGCCAAACACACCCGTGTGAAATCCAGCCGGAACCGAAGGGATTTCAGTAGCGATAACCAATACAGCTGTTATGAGAAAGCATAAAATAAATCATTTATGTGTATGAAGAGCCTAAACCTAACATTTTGTCACACCTGCATATGGCGGGTGATTTTAGGAAATTTACACGCCAGATATATTTTTTAACGGCCATAAAACTGTATGTGCATTATTTATTTAAAAAACAGGCCGAATAAATTGTGTGATAAATTTTATTAGCTAGAGCATTTGTAGCATTGCTACCTGAAGGTATAGAGCAACTCGGCAGCAGTATGAAGCCACGCTGACAGGCCCCTGCCAGAGAAGATGTAGGTCACATGTAAAGATAAGCATCTCAGGTTCACTGCTTTTGTAGAGCAGACAGATAATGGATTGGCAGATTGCCTTTGGCCTAGTAAATGGAGTTGAGAGTTAACTATTAAGTTTTTGCAAGCTTGCTCAGTTTATTTCTGAAATGAAAAGAGGCCATGTCGACAATAGCTTAATTCAGTTTGCATTACAGCAAAAGTGGTTCGATATGAAGAACAAATTGTCCTCTGTGCGCCATATTTCAGTATCTACATGCATATAAGCCTTGTAAATTGTGTGTTTGAAAAGCAATGTGGGTTTAGTTTAAAAAAGAAAGAAAAAATGTCAAGATGTCTGATGCAGCTTGCAAATTCAGGCCAAATTCTTGCCATGAGAGATACGATGTACTCACTGCACTGCGCTATTCTGATCCTTACAATGAGACAGAAATTCCTGCCTCTGGCCAAAAGCTTTTTTCTCAAGCTCCAACTTAAAATGTCACACTGAGCCCAGCGCTTTACTGTGGCCTTAGATTTGAGAAAATGACATGTAGAACTTCGACTCTGCATGTTTCCGCAGGATGACTGAAGCATGCTAGTTTCCTAAGAAGTGACCGCATTGAATGCTGAGCTCGTAATAATGCAGATGGAAGGACAGTGGATAACAAACCCTCTAGTGCAGTAAGAATACCTTATCTTTAGTTAGCTCTTTCCCAGCGTCAGAGCCCATAAAAAGACTTTTATCATTGAACTGCTGTAGTCATCACTAGATTGAAAGAGAGAGAATGTCAGTGAGTTCCGTTGTGCATTTGACTCTGTAGACATTCAGATGCATTATATAATGATTCAGCACAGATCAGCATTTCTTTTGCATTCAAATATGGATATGAAACTATACTACTGTTCTGCCGTTCAGGGTTGGTTAAATGATCTTTAATGTTTTTGAAATAATTACAATGCAGCTGTTTTATGTGCATTTCAGCAGCCATTATTCCAGTCTTCTGTTTCACATGATACTTCATTAATAATTGTAATTTGCAGATATGGTTCTTAAGAAACATATCTTATTATTAGGGGCCAAGCACCAAAGATGCGAAGGCACCTATTGTATCCGCTAGCATTCTTATTATTCTTCCATTCTTCTTCCACTCTGGAAGTCGATGGCCGCCCATAGAGCTGCTTGCGGGAAAGTTATAAAATTTGGCACACAGATAGAGGACAGTCTCAAAATTAACCATAGCAAATTTGGAGTCTCTAACTCTCTAGTTCCATCATTTGTCTGAAATTTCAGTTATTTTATGTTAATAACTTTTGAACCGTATGGTCTAGAAGGAAAATTTCCTCTGATTCCTTGGTTTATGAACACCAAAATGTAAAAATCGAAGGTTTTGTTTTTTGTTGCTATTTTTAATAGTTCGAAAAAATACTTTTTCGAACTTGTCCTAGACGGTTTGTCTGATTTTCACCAAAATTTGCACAAATCATCTTCAGACCATGCTGACAAAAAGTTATGGAATTTAAGTCGAATAACACGCCAACGAATTTGACAAAAAGCACACAAAATTGGATCTGGATTTGGAGCAGAATGCCGAGTCGAACCATACCCAATTTTCCATGTCAGCCATTTTGGGCGTTGGCCATTTTGAATTTTATCATAAAATGCTATATTTTAGGAAACTTGGTATGTGTCTTCGGCACCATGCCCTGACAGTACTCAAAAAATTTGGGGACCTTGTGGACAAAATTGGTTGAACCATAATTGGATGAACTTCCTGTCCGCCATCTTGATTTATGTTGTAAACCTACTTTTTCAAACTCCTTCTAGACCGTTGGTCCGATTTTTACGAAATTTTCAAAACATGGTTATCGATTTCATGTCAATGTACGAAATGGTTTTCGTTTTAACACGTCAACGAATTTGCTGGAAAGATGCCAAACTACATCTGAGGCTGTATCTTTCTGCAAAGCTTTGACATATTTTGTATATACCATTGTGACTCCTCGACCGTTCGTCCGATTTTAACCAAAATCGAGTCAGATCGTCTTCAGACTGACTTTGACTAAAATCATCTTAAAATGGCTTCAGTTACTCATTGCTTTAGTTGCTCTGATGCTTGCTGCCTTGCTCACCTAGTGCTTGCCCCCGTAATTGCTGCTTGCAGCTATATTTATTATTATTAATGTAGCAAACAGTTGTGCTATTTTAATTAGTTTTAATTATTTTAATCAAAACCGTTATACTTTTTTTCATGATTCTTTGATGAATAGAGAATTGAAAAAAAACAGCATTTTTAAAAATATCTTTACTGTCACTTTTGTTCAATTCAGTGCGTCCTTGATGAATAAAAGTACTAACTTCTTGTATATTCTTACTCACCAGAAACTTTTGGATGGTAGAGTATGACTATATAACATTCATACATCTTGATGTCTGTTAATGCATAATTGTGTTTTAAGGCAAGCTGTTACAAATTCCTTCTGGCTCTTGAGTTTTTCTTGTTTGGCTATATTCTGTAAGTGCTCCATCTTACCAGCATCTGTCTGTTATTCCCTTAAACTTGAATACAGATCTCACCTGCTGTTTTCGATCACCTACAGAAGGATATTAGAATAGTGCAGTTCTTTGAAATTATTTCTTTATATATTAAATTAAAATAAGTAAAGCATGCAATGATTGTTTGGGTGTGAGCGGTTTAAAAAAAATACCTGTATTCTTTATTAGACATAGAAAACATTAATTAACTCAATAACACTGCAATCAAACACCATTCAGCAGCTTGGTTGGGTGTCTGAACAGAAAATAAAATCGTTTTGGTTTTCTTTAGAATGAGTGAGCTTAGCCAAAGTGCATATGTATGTTTTTAAGATTCGGAGAGTACTATTGTGTTGCTCGTTTTCTTCGTATAGTTCCTTTTTTTTGGCACACAGCCCTCTTTCATTAGAACCTATGTCTAACCTTTTGATTAATAGTCGTTTTTAAGACCTTTTCAAAGGACTATTTCTATAAAGAGATTTTTGAAGTCATTTTGCAAATTGATATCTAATGCCCTTCATATGCACATGATTAACAATGAGATACATTTTTAATGAGGGTTTAATTCATTTAGGGTTAAGAGGATGTGTTTGACGGGACTGCGGAGCTGGGCAAATGAATATCTGTACCATTTCCATTTTTTAAAAGTATTTTTAAAGTCACGCAGACGGTGTCTGGAAATGTGTCCTTGCAAGGTTCCACAAGCAATTTTGAGTGCCATTTGATTGATGTGTATGGCAAGTGGGGCAAAATCTGTTTTTCTTGTAAAGTATTAGAAATCCTAATATGGGAAATTGCTCATGAAATCATTACCCGGCCCCCCATTTGTTTTAATTTCCTCTAAGTGGATTTCCATATTCTCTTAGACTGACCAGATGTTCAGCATTCACCAAATTGCTTAACCCGCTGAAAGTAAATGGGGAATGATGTAAAATAGGCCTAAATCCACCTAATCCTTCTGTCTTTATTAGGAAAATATGTTTTGTCCTAGCAGGGCAGCCATTTTGCCGAAGGATATAAAACTGTGTACAGGGTTTACAGGGTGTCTCGCTCATTGCGAAACATCAGTAAAAGATGATATGACTTCCTGTGCGCCTGTCTATGCTGTCTCTCAGCCTGCTGGCTGTTTCAGGGTCACGGTTGCGGGTCGCTACAAGTGTTTGTGGCCACATGTGGTGTTTGAGCTGAATGAGGCGTGGCGTAAGGGCCTCCATAAAACACAGGAAATCATTCTTGCCATATTTTTAGTGGTGTAGCTTCTGTGTAGCCCAAAACCCTTTATTATTTTGTCTCTTTCTACTCACCGTTTACCCAGCTGTTGTTGTCTTTTTATACAGATATAATGTTACAAATTTGGCTCAGTCGAGACATGTTTTGACTGAGAACAAATAGAGACATGACCCTGTCCAATAATTCTGTTCATCCGAGCCAGTTCAGTAACAAACACGACACAGGCGAAGGAGAAAATCTGTCCTCTCATTCTGCTCAATTCCTGGCATCTAAAAGTCTTTTCGACATTTTTGTGCTAGTTCTACTCATTTTTGTTGTGCTGTCATTTTTCCCCATTGCTGGTGTTTCAAATCTCTAGGTCAGTTAGAAAACGGAGAATGTTGTTGTTGTTTGCGGTCACTTGCTGAGTCATCATGAATAACATCTTTCATGCGGCGTATAAAAACCAGACGGTACAATAAATGATGTTGTTAAATAAGACTGGCACACATCTGCTAGAGTCAGGAAGAAAGTAGCTTCACTTTCCAGTCTGACAGTACAAATGATCCCTTTAAAGGTTTAGAAAAAATAGTGTAGGATTAAAGGGCTAAAAGGAAGATTAGTGTATTCTTTTGAATATTTTTTATGTGATGATAGCTGTCATTATCTGTGTGGTTGAGCTCAGTTTTGTAAGGTCTGTCTGCCAGTGGGTTTCAGAATGAATACTGTTCTTTATGTCTGAATATTTTCTATAACCCATTCAGCACCCTCAGTCGCAGACAGGCAGTCGATATGTTCAGTTTAATTCTTTGTGCGTGTAGAGCAATTTGTTTGCACTTATATTTTTTGGGATCTTTATATATTCTTTAAATGTGAAGTGTAATTTCTCCACCAACAATCACACCAAACAGAATTTTGTAAGATGTTTTCAGACATATTTGAAACACTTTGTTACAACCAATCAGACGAAATAGCCCTGTTCCAATCTATTGAGCACTGTTAAGTCGTTTGGGTCCACTTCGTAAGAGACTTTGAATCATTCACTCAAACAAGATTTTATAAGAAACATTTCAAATTTTAAACCTATTTCAAATAAATGTTCTTTTGAGGTTTATTTTCAGTGCAAATTATTAAGCACCACAACTGTTTCTTGAGCACTAAATCAGCACATTACGGTGGCTTGTGAAAGTATTCATACCCCTTCATTTTTTTCACATTACGTTGCTGCCTTAAACTGATTTGAATTACTTTTTTCCACATCAGTCTACACTCCATACACTATAATGGCAAAGCAAAAAAATGTTTTTTTAACATATTTGCAGATTTATTAAAAATAAAAAAAACTTAAATGGTTCCATTGCATAAGTATTTATACCCTTATTTGGGACAGTTGTAATTTAGCTCAGGAACATTCATATATGCATATTATAGATGTTACTACACTTTAAATGAAGTTAACCTGTAACAAATTCAATTGAATGGTCATGATTTGGAAAGGCACACACCTCTCAATAAAATATCTAACAGCCGACAAGGATCAAGCCACACATCTTGGGATGAGTTCAGAAAATGTTCTGCTCATTGAAGGTTCACAGAAGCATGTAGTCTCCGTGCTTAATGAAAGAAGTTTGAAACATCCAGGACTCTTCCTAGAACTGGCCTCCTGGCCAAACTGAGCAATTCATGGAGAAGGGCTTTGGTTAGAGTGGTGACCAAGAATCTGATAGTCACTCTAGATGAGCTCCATGATCATATGTGGAGATAGGAGAGACCTACAGAAGAACAAACATCAATGCAGCACTCCATCGATCTGGGCTTTATGGTGGTCTGGCAATACTCAATCCTCTCCTGAGGATTGTTTGAAAACACATGAAAACATTCGGAATTTGCAAAAAAGCACCTTAAGGGCCCTCAGACTGTGAGAAACAAGATTCTCTGGTCTTATGAACCTCAATTCCGAGCATCATGTTTCAAGGAAACCAGACACTGTTTATCTCCTTAAGAGTACCATCTCACAAGTAGAGTGTGGTGGTAGCGGACTCAAGATGTGGGGCTATTTCTCAGAGGGACTCGCCAGAGTAGAAGAAAAGCTCAGTGCACCAAAATATTGATATAGCTTTAATGAAAGCCCAGCCCAGAGCATTCAGAAACTCACACTGGGCAGAAGGTTCACCTTCCTACAGGACAGTGGGCCAAAGCACACAGCAAGATAGCTTTATGTCCTTGAATGTCCTTGAGTGGCCTAGCCATAGCCTGGGCTTGAACCCAATCAAACATTTCTGGAGAAACCTGAAAATGTGCATCTACCCCCAACCAGCGTGACAGAGCTTGAGAGGTAAAGAGGTGAGGAGAAGAATGGCAGATAATTGCCAAATGCTAATGAGCAAAGCTTGTTGCATCATAACCAAAAAGACTTGAGGCTGTAAAGGTGCTTCAGCTAAGTATCGAGTTAAGGGTATGAATACTTATGCAATGTACTTATTTCATTTTTTTTTACATTGTGACAATTCTGTTTTTGCTTTGTCATTATGGTGTATGGAGTGTAGATTGATTTGGAAAAAAGTAATTTAAAGCAGTTTATCATAAAGCAGCAACAAGACAAAAAGTGAAAAAGGGGGGTATGAATACTTTCGCAACTACCTAAAAAAAGGTAGTTGATGCTTAAAAAATAGCCCTCAGATGAAGATAATTCAAAAAAGCACACATATATACGTTAATGACAACACACATATGTCAGTCAGCAGGTGACTGTGTGCAGGTCTCCTAGCAGAAAGGTAATTCTGATAAAGGTCGTGACTTTAGAATATGTTAATCTGTGTGATGCAAACAGAAAGCCACAAGAAGCCGCACACCCCACTGTCTCTCCTCTAATTATCATTTCGATTTTTAATTAGTCATTGAGATATGCCATCTACCACGTTGGTCATTATGAATAAGTGGACCAGATAAGTAGCGTTGCATAATGCTGAGCCGACTATGGCATGTCATTATCTGTATTTTAACTATCATATTAAATCTGGGCTGTCTGCAGGCTTCAGTGTCGGTGCCGAGAAATGAGCGTCTGTCCTATATGCATATCAGCGCTCCCCATCAGCTCTTCAGTGTTATTTACACCCACTGTCAGGGAGCTCAATCCTCTTTTGAAGAATGCCACGTTACATCCCAGAGCCCGCTGGTTCCCAAGCATAAGCAAATTCCACTCAGGAAATCTTGGAGCGCGCGACTGCTGGCATTGTGAATTTTTTTGTCATTACCTTGAAAGACGCCAACAAGGGCGCCAAGCTTATCTGCTGTAGTGCATCAATTCTAATAAATAACCGCATATTAGCTTGTGCCGTATCAGCAGCCAGATGCCCGTGTGCCTTAAGGCGATGATAGCATGGCGAATTTTGCCATCAGTCTGGCCAGAGACGCGTTAGCCGCCTCTAAATATCTAACGTGCGAGGAGCGAAGTCATTGATTTATGGAGATAAGCATCTGTGTAAGTCATGGTGACATCCAGCAAGCCCGCCATATTCCCATTAATGTGTTCCCGTCTGACTCCACGTTCTGAAATGAAGAGATAGAGAGGTTGTGATTATTCTACGATAATATGTTCATTTTCATCTCCTTTGGAGAATATTTCCGTCTTCAAATATATGTCATTTTTTTCCCTCTTAAATAAATTTCTCCTTTTTGTAATGCTGTTTTGTGTAGCCATCCCTAATTAGGGTAGCACTAAATGTCCTAATCACTTTAAGCCTCTTTAACTTAATTTAGCCCACTCTCCCTCAGGTCATAGCAGAAATGAGCGGATACATCTGAGGAACCCTCCACCGCCAGCACCCTCCCCGCTCTCCGAGCGCACATTCACGCTGTTGCATGTCATTAATTTACAGCCATGGGTGGTCTACATTCTGATAATTCCTCGTCAAGAGTTCGGACCAGGAGAGCCACTCCGCAGTCACTCAAAAATAATTAAGCTCGCCGCGCAGAGCCCGGACACCGTGTTTTCAAAGCCCAAATCCTCAGAGAAGAAAATTAATGACGGGTTTTGGAAAGGACAACAACGGTGCTTGAAACACAGGTGTTTTGTTTGTCATACATAGGGATTACAGTAAGACAGTGATCTCTTTGTCTCGTCCCTTACGAGATACAGTAAGTGCCGGACTCGCCGGATGATTTATGAAGTGTATTCTCAGATAAGCCTGGCTCATGTGGTCTGTGATCTCAGCAAGCAGATGGCAAGGAGAGCAGGGAACAATCACTAAGCATCACCAACCTGATAAACCACTGTGGAGATTCATTAGCATACGGAAAGATGGCAAGAAAAATGTGGAGCACGTACGACAGATCTCAGCTATCTTTTATTTCTCCTTGTGAGCAGAATATGCAAATAGCTCGGCCTCTCAAAAGCCAGGCCTGCTGTATGATAGTCTATTCCTGGAGTTTACACTTTAGCCTTTCTCTCTGCTCTGTCATTTTCCTCCTCCCGAAACAAGCATGTCTGACATCCTCTAATGCAGAGCCATACAGCATCCATCCACTTTATTTTTGTTTTCGTTTCTTTATTTATTCATGCATGCAGCTGTCCGGGGCACAGAGGCTAGAGATTTCTGTCTCTGCGACGCTTGCAAAATAGCCACCGCATCTGATCCACTTTCATCTACTCCCAATCAACCGCCACGAACGAGGGTCGCCACGGACGTAACCTGGGTGGAGTAGTTATCTGCTCTGGCCACCTCTAAACGCCAGTCTCATTGGTCCCCTTGTCCACTCCTCATTGTCTAAAGGCCCAGACCCCTCGGCGCCTATGTGAACTCGAAGAGGGAGCGCCCACTCAAGGAGGGGATGTGTGAGCATCCCTAATTAAATTACACACAGACATAAGTGGGTTTTCACATCAAGCTGTTCCAGCAAAACGCTCCAAAATGCCTGTCTGGTGCCACATCCATCTTCTTCATTACTCCCGAGTCCGGGCTCATTCTCTCGGAGTGCTTTGGTGCTCTCACTCCAGAAGGCCAGCTGACAGGTCACGGTGTCATATCTCGTGTCAGATCCTCCAGAGAGACAGCACCTCATAACAGGTGCGAGGCTGGAAGCGGCAGGACTGTTGACTGCTGCTAATGCACTCTAGTGGCTGCGGTGAAAGGGAATCTCTCTGACAAAGAGTGGCGGGAGGGAAACAAGTCCAAGATGCACCTGGCTCCTCGACGCAGGGCTTTGTTCGCGACGTATGCGCAAGGTTAATTGCACAGGTGCCTTTCTCCAGGGTGACAGATAGATTAACATGTTTTCCAAAAACGCTGAAGGACGAGGAGGGACAGAGATGGTGAAGGCTACTCATAATTTTCAAGCAGGGAGCTTTAAGATGCTTTTTAGCTTCTATTAATGTGGAAATGAGAGCTGGGGGTCTGTGGCTGTAGGCCGGTCACTGGGAGGACACAGTAATAGATATTATGTCCTCTGGATGGATCTTTGTTGTTTAGATTTAAGAGGCAAAAGTTTTGTGTGTTTTAGCCTCCCTGGAGCAATCGTCTTTATGATAATCAACAGAAAATGAGTTCCTAATCGATCTTCCTTGTTTTTGTTCAACGCCATGGACAGAAAGCAGGTTGAATTTATGAACAGGGATTGTTGACACTGCTGCATAATTGCTATTCACTAAAAAATAAGCAAAAAAGCATTTTTCACTAAGAAATTACTAGTAAATTTCACAAACAATTGCATTTATACATAATCTGAAAGCTGAATAAATAACCCTTCCGTTGATGTATGGTTTGTTAGGATAGGACAATATTTGGCAGAGATGCAACTGTTTGAAAACTGGAATCTGAGGGTGCAAAAAAAATCTGAATGCTGAGAAAATCATTCTTACCAATGTATATTACTAATCAAAAATTAAGTTTTGATATATTTACGGTAGTAAATTTACAAAATATTTTTATGGAACATGATCTTTAATATCCTAATGATTTTTGGCATGAAATAAAAATCATTTTGACCATACAATATATTTTTGGCTATTGCTACAAATATACCCGTGCTACTTAAGACTGGTTTTGTGGTCCAGGGTCACAACTGTGATATTTTGAAGTAAAAGTATTTTCTTCATACTGTAATAATCGTATTTCGATAAAAAAACATAGTTGAAAATTGTTTTACAATATTATAGCACAATTTATAATGTGTCAAATAGAGATGTAGTGAACTTTACAGAATTTCTTTCCTTCTGTGTAAACAGAAATGCATATGTGTATATATTTCTTGTCTCACTGGCTGGGTTTTCACCCACATATATTATAAAAGATGGGAGATTAAATTAGATACGTGCACTAAAAATGTATAAACCCTTTTTAAACCAGAAGAAAACATTATGATCGAACTATGATCGAAACATTTACAGTTCTTTAGTGACACATAATAAAACAGCCACAGTGGCTACAGTTTCCATTTAAAATGATTTACGTTGATTTTAGGTGTTTTCTTGTAACATAAATGAACAGCTTAGCTAAAACATAGCTACTAATCTCAGTTTTTCAGTAGTCATACTGCTTCAGTTTGCTTGTTTATAGAAATTTATGTTCTTTAATGCTGTTATTTGACAGGCAGTTCAGTGACATGAAAGACTTCTGGCTTTTTTAAGTGCCTCTGTTCTGTAACTTGCGTTAATGTATGATGAATACATCATCGTAACCTTTTATCCTCAGCCCGCCTCAGTCTTAAACAGACTGAACTCTGGTCATGCAGCAGATAAAAACAGTTTCTGCTTCTGTTAAAGAAAACTGTTTCTGCTTCTGTTAACACTCTGGTGTATGAGGCGATTTCACATACACCATAATCTCCTAATCCTGATGATTTACTGCAAAGTCAGTGTTCTAGCAAAGCTCAGTTACATATACAGCGGCACACAAGCTTTACTAGATGCGTGGCGTCGATACCGGCTACGAGAAAGGAAGAGAGCGAGAGTGCGAGGCCAGGCGTGCACGTGCATACGTTGTAGAAATAATTAAATGTCAGCCAGTCCGCTCCGTCGAGTGTCTCGCTGGGGGTTTTACGACCTGCGCAGTCTCGCTTCGGCAGCCCTTCTCCATGACTCCTCCATGAGTCCTCCAGATGTTGTGATGCCGCACTTGCACACACACTATGAGAATACACAAGTTTGTGTTTTAACACACTAACCCTTCTCCCCCACTGCTTTTTCGTACTCGTTGTGACACTTGACTTTGTTTCTTTCCTCCCCCGTTTCTCTCCCCCTGTGCTGTGGAAGATAAGCTCCTACCCTCTGCCAGGGTGCTTGTTGGGGAAGCTAATCTGATGTGTGAAGTTCACAAATCTGGCAGAGGGCTGTGCTTGTTATCCCCTAATTAAAAATGTGATAGTGCACCCATACATATATTGGAGAGACTGAACAGGGCCCCAAGGCATTCTGGTACATTTGGCAGAAGCCTGAGGGGCAGAGAACCACCTGATACTCAGACAGTAAAAAGATAGGTAGCAGTACAGGGACAGACAACAGAGGAGGTACAGATACCGAGTTCGCTTTATGTTCCTGAAGTTAGTTGTCTGAAACAACAAATTTTTATTTTTTGCAAATAAGCCCAGGTAGTATGACTAAACATTTGAGCATTTTGAAACACTGCGTTTTATCTCATATAAACATGTATATATGTAACTTGTATCTTAATAATTATATATGTTTTTTTCTGATATGGCCTAAACTTTAACCAGAAGCAGAATTTAGTTCATCAAAACATTTCCAAAGTGTTTTTTATGCAAGGAAAATTGTTTCATATTTTATATGCATCAATACAGTAATAAATATGAATAATAATAAGCAGTATTATTTATAATATAAGAGTTTATTTTTAGTATTGCACCTGCAGATGGTGTCTTTTTTAAGTAAATAGAATCAGTCACTGAACCAATTTATTTAAACACTGATTCAGGAATAAAAACGTGACTTATGAGTGAGTCACTGAATCATTCACTGAACAAATTCATTTGAACAACCTGATTCTTTCATGCATGAAACATGTGACTGTCTTTATGAGTTCAGGTAACCGATTCATTTAAAAACACTGATTCATTTAAGGATGAAATTAGAGATTGTTTTTATGAGTGAGTAGAATTCTGCTATTCTGATTCATTCAGAAACTAAACACCACAGAGAAGCTAAACAGAATTTCTCTGTCATTGTTTGAAATTATTTTTATTGTCAGAGAAAAAACTGCACAAAAATATTGTGTATAAAATGTAAGATGCTCATTGATAAACTTATGTTTATTGAAATGCTGTTTAAAAAGCTATATTTTATTTTCAAAATCACACAAAACAAAACAACAACAAAAAGGCAGTGTTCAGTCAACCGATTTATTTAAAACACTGATTCATTCAAGAACAAAACTATAAAACATTTTTATGATTGAGTTGCTGAATCATGCTGTTATTTTGATTTATTCAGAAACTAAACAACACCACAGAAAACCTCAACTGAATCACTCTGGAATTATATTTATTGTCACAGCAAAAACTGCACAAAAACATTGTGTATTAAATGTGAGATACTTGAACTGCTGTTTAAAAAGCAGTATATTTATTTTTTTCAAAATGACACAAAACAAAAAGGCACAGTATTTTTTGTTAATCTTAGTTATCTTTAAATGTGTTCCTTGAATAATATTGCATCAAAAACCTGACTTATGAGTGAGTCATTGAATCTGAACCGATTAATTTCTTTCTTTGAGTTTAGTCAACCGATTCATATAAAAACACTGATTTATTCAAGGACAAAACTAGAGACTGTTTTTATGAGTGAGTTGCTGAATCATTCTACTATCCTGATTCATTAAGAAACTAAACAACACCACAGAGAAGTTCAGTGGAACTTTCTGTGGTGTTGTCTGGAATTATTTTCATTGACAGAGCAAAAAAACATTGTGTAAAAAATGTAAGATACTCATTGTTAACCTCTTGTTTATTCAAACTGCTCTTTAAAAAGCAATGTATTTGTCCAAATGACACAAAACAAAAACCACAGTGTTGTTGGTTAATCTTAGAGTTAGCTTTAAATGCATTCCTTGAATAATATTGCATCAGACATCTTCTGTTTTCCAGTTGTTTGGTTCTTTTAATAGATTCTCTGCTTTTAATGCGTCTCGCACTGATGAGACCGAGAAATAATGTAGACCACATGCTCTGGCAGTTCCTCTCAGATCCATGTGGAGAGATCAAGAGTCCAGCTGCTTCTTGTGGAAGCATGGCCCAACAGGACATTGTTAATGGAGCAGTCATGGGTCGCCTGGGAGCATGTTTCCCGTTTTAGTAATTTTGCTTTCTCGTGTCTGAGATCCTCTGAACCCAGCCTTCCCAGCTCTCCTGTCCTGGACATTGCAGATGATGAATTGTGTTACAGTTAAGCAAGCAAGAAGTAGGACAAATTGATCAAAGTGTCAGGTGCCCCTTGTGATGTCTAGGTCTCCAAAACGAAGGAAATGAGGGAGCTGTCGAGAAGTTTCCGGAATCGCGGTGCCGCTAATAAATGTTTACCTGCCCCCTGAACACCCAGCTTGGGCACCAGATGGATGTGGACGTGTTTTGGGGACGCAAACTTTGGGATGCAGCTACTTTAGGAACTGTCATTGCTTTCAGAAGGACGACGGCACACTTGGTGGAAGGAGCCTGTGAGATGCACGTCCTGGTTTAGACCAATGAGCAAAGCTATCAGCCAAGGTGTTGAAGAGCAATTAGAGATAAGCCATGCTTGTTCTGCTCTGGTTTGTTCTGGAACAGCTAGTTTAATTAGCTTGATTTAATCTAGGTGGCTATTAAACACAGCACACTGCGTGAACCCCTTCTTTGATTTTTCAGTAAGGGTCTCGAGTATAAACCGATACAGTAGAAGTCGGGCTTGAAAAGAACATGAAATATTTTCGTTTTATCCCACTGCTACTGTTTGTTTATTCTTTTTAATCGCAATATTTTGCCTTTGTTTAATGTGTACATTTGTATTTCTGCTGGTACTTCCAGTTGAAAATGCACTTGTGCGGTTCTGCCTCAGTGTAGCGAGTGTGTGGCATTTTCTGAAATTAATTATGTAGCCGTGTCAACTTTCTTCCTCTTTATAAATTCAATTTGCTGACTGTCATCGACTTTGAATGCGCGAGGAAACAAAAGATTGATTAACACGCCTGAAACTGCTGCCTAAAGCTACCGGCGTCTCCGCCACAGACGTTTTCTCTCTGCCAAGGCAGACGTCGAAATCTCAACCCATTCGCTAAATATTTCCACAGAACGGCTCGATCATGTACACAAAAGAATTGATGAAACGATCCCACACGCAACAATAAGTCACCGTAATGATTCTAGTTTAAAATAATGCCTCTGCTGGACCACTATGATATAGTGGGGACCCTCAGTCTCATTAATGCTGGGTAAAGATAGATGACCCAGATAAAAGACCAAAAGATTATTTCTGAACCCCATCGTTGACCGATGCTTTAGATGTTCTGTGCCCACGCAAGAAAAAATTACTAATGGAAGTCAAGGTAATGCACAACACTGAGTTGTGGAACAATGTGACTGCATGTTAAGGAATGGGGAACAAATTAAATGTTATTTAAAATATTTATTATTAATTATTTAATCACATTTTTGATTAATAGCATTTTTAAATCTAATATTTAAATATTATTCAATAATATCTTAATATTACTATATTTAAATCAGTAAAATTGTTACAAAACATTGTTTAATTTTGTATTTATACAACTGATAGAGTATCATAACGACCTGTTGACTTTATAACATCACATTGCGAGGGTCACCATATTTTTGGTCAACTAACCAAAAATGGTCAACATCAATTAAATGGGTCTCTTATTCATCCATATTTTGTTCAGATAAATTAATAAATTCAAAATTTGACTTTTTCTCCCTTGGATTTGTCCTTGCACCGAGTGAGCCGCACGTCTCATTGTCTTTTAGAAGTCAAACCCGGTTTGCCGTGGAGACGCGTTGCACTTCGGTGGCATGACCATTTTCGAGGCACATCCCACTGTCATCGAACAATGATAAAAAGCCCCCGTATTGACCGGCTCCACACTAAATCTTGGTAAAGAGCACTTAGCTCCCCTGTGCAAGCCGCAGAGCGAATACCTGTCAATGGCCATCAGTGAACACTTTCATCCTCTGGCTCCTCTCCATATGTTAGCCGCCGCCTGGAAGCGTTCGTGCATTTAGGGAGCCGCGCTGTTCACTTTACCCTCTGCCCCATTTGCCTTGCCTTATTGCTGTTCTGTTTTGGTTTTTCCTTTTACTCCCACGCTTGCTTTTTTATAGCCTGACCACATGTGTGGATTTGTGTATGTGAGTTGGAGTTTATGTGAAGGTGTCGTACATGAAACTGAGCTCTGACAGGCAACTTTGTCCTCTTTACAGAAGGTGACGAGACGGGCGTGATGGACAGCCTGATGGAGGCCTTGCAGTCTGGAGCAGCCTTCCGTGACCGCAGGAAACGAACCCCACGCAACGGTAAGACTGCTTATACCTTTGCATTTCTCGATGCCTTTAAATAGTTTTAGAACAGTTTACCTACAAATTAAATTTTTTTATATGTACTCACGAAACTGCATGACCTTTTTTGCATGAAACACAAATGGAGTTTTGAAATATGTATCTCTTGTTGGTGGTGGTGTTGTTTTTAATGCAGTTACAAAAAATGTTCACTAGAGCTTTTTGCTTTGAAAAGGACACAAAAGCACCATAAAAGTATATCCAGTCTCTGTCTGTTTTTCAAATAAACCTGTTGTGTGGCTTCAGGAGACTTATATAATGCAATATTCATATGAACCACTTTTATGATACTTTAATGGTGCTGTTGCATACTTTTCAAAATATGAAAGCATTTCATAAGCTTAGTAATTGCTTTGAAAAAAAAAAAAAAAACAAGTGTACTACTGTTCAGTGGTTTGGGGTTGGTATTTTTTATTTGCATGTGTACAGTGCCTTGCGAAAGTATTCATACCCCTTCTTTTTCTTCACATTTTGTTATGTTGCAGCCTTATGTTAAACTGTTTTAAATTACTTTTTCCCCACAACAATCTACACTCCATACACCTTAATGACAAAGCACGAAAGGTTTGTAACAACTCTGCAAATTTATTAGAAATAAAAAAAGTAAATGATTCCATTGCATAAGTATTCATACCCTTATCTGGGACAGTTTAAATTTAGCTCAGGAGCTTTCATATCGCTTGTAGATGTTACCACACTTTGAGTGAAGTTAACCTGTAGCAAATTCATTTGAATGAGTATGAATTTGGAAAGGCGCATACCAATCAATAAAAATCACATATTTCTGGGGAAACCTGAAAATGTCTGCTAGCCCCCATCCAAGCTGACAGAGCTTGAGAGGTAAAGAGGTGAGGAGAAGAATTTTTGGCAATTGCCAAATGTTGATGTGCAAAACTTGTTGCGTCATGCCCGAAAAACTTGAGGCTGTAAATGTGCCTTAACTAAGAACTAAGTTAAGGGTATGAATACTTATGAAATGTACTTATTTCAGTGTTTTATTTTTAATAAATTTGCAAAGTTGTCACATAACTGTTTTGTGATTTGTCGTTATGATATATGGAGTGTAGACTGATGTGGAAAAAAAGTAATTTAAAGCAGTTTAACATAAGGCTGCAATATAAAATTTAAAAGGGGTATGAATACTTTTGCAAGGCACTGTACAGTAATACAGTAAAAACTGTAATATTGTGAAAAATTATTGCAATTTAAAATAACTATTTTCTATAATATCATTTAAAACGTATTTTTTTCTTGTGAAGGCAATGCTGTATTTTCGGCAGCCACACTGCAGTCTTCATAAATACAATTCTAATATCTACCTGAAAACAGTTGTGCTACCTAATATTTTTGTGAAAAATCTTGATCAATATAATGCATTTAAAAAAATGTATTTAAAAAAAAAAACTTTTTTGGAAAAAACCATACTAATCCCAAACTTTTAAACGGTAGTGTATATTATTTTGTTTGGTGCTAGTTAAAGTTCCTTTACAACGTAAAACCCAAAGTAACACTTGTAAAATTTGGCTCAGTTTATTGCCCTTTCTGTAGGGCTCCGAAACTGTTTTCATACTGGATTCATTGCCACATTACCATTCATAAGTCACTGATTACAGAAATTGATTGTAGACTCTAGGTCCTTGGAGAATGGTTTAACATAATCTTAATGTTAACGTATTCCATCCTGCCATGATGAATCGCTCTGACCCAAGGGAGGAGAAGCGGACCACCTGCTGTAGGTGCTACGTTGAATTGAAATGCCAAGGACGGGCAGACAAGTGTCTATAACTGCTGTAGCTTTCCAGAACAACCTCGTACGATGGCCCCAATAAGTCAGTCTTTTCCCAAAGTCTTTGTCCATGCATGCTTACAGTGCATAAACCCGCTTGTGTCATTAGAAATTCTCCTGGGATGCAGTAAGATATATGTTGTGTACAGACTGACAAAAAAAAAGCCTCAGCATCATTAGAAAAGCCAGATAAGAAAAACATGCCAAAAGACATCAGGAGGAAATGCATGGGGAAACTTTAGATCGCCACATCACTGTACCTAATCTCCATATACCAGCATGCTCAGCAGCACTGATTTGTCCCTGCACTGTTTTTCTGGCTCGTCTTACAAAAAAAAAGTTCTTCCCATGATCCCCTGTGTCAGCGCGGAGGTCTAATAAGAGGGCATGAATAAGTAAGGTGTCATGCTGTATCAAACCTGTCTCCCACTCAGCGGGGCTGCGAGGCCCCCAAGCGCTGCCCCCTGACAGAGCCTGCCAACCAGCCAGCGCCAGGAAGTGAGAGCCGCATGCTCAGAGCTCACCTACTCCATCCAGCTCTGTGGCCCAGTCTCCCTGACATCTGTTTGAATAAGACTGACATTTAGGAGAGAAAAGAGTGTGTAGATTAAACCTCACCAGTGCTCTTTCTCTCTCTCTCTTCTGTCTCATACTCTGTCTCTCTCTCTCGCCGCTCGCTTTCTAGTGTCGAGTGTCGCTCTTCCTCTCTCTCTTTCTCTTTCAGCCTCTCTCTTTTTCTGATGAGTGTGTGGGCTGAGGTTTGACAACACTGAGAGTTTCAGAGTGGATAATTGGTTACGAACTCCTGAAATACCTCTTGTTTGACGTCTCTCCCTCTTTTTCTCTTTCTCTCTCTTTTTCTGTCTGTCAATTTCCACTTCGTCATTGTTGCAGGTGATCAAAGCCCTTCCTGTTCTGCACCTCGGTGGCCGGGTGCTAACCATGGTAACAAAATGAACCTATGTTTACCCCACTCGCCCTGCTGTTCTTCCTGTAACACTTGCTTATTGCCCGGACTTGAAAAATGTTTTGGTTGCACTCTAAACAAACTATACCGAGCTCCACAACTGGATGTGTAAGTTAGAAGATAGCTTTCCCTTTTAGGCTTTGTTCAGACTGGCTGCCTGAAATCAGATTTTTTTTTTTTCTCATTTTCAACTCACATACATTTTAATTGATTGCAGTTTGAGTATCAGAATCTGATTGTTATTAACTGAAAACATATTAATATGCAAATTTTGGAAATCTTTTAGCCTGATCAGATATATAACAATGCAAAATGCATTAATTAGTTTAGATCCATCTTTGTCACAGAATCTCAACACAGAGCCAATAAAACACAGCCAAAATTGTTATGCAGATTAACCACTCAATAACAAGTGAAAATTGCAAGTAATATGTGACCCTGGACCACAAAACCAGTCATAAGTAGCAAGGGTATATTTGTAGCAATAGCCAACAATACATTGTATGGGTCAAAATTCGATTATGCCAAAAATCATTAAGATATTAGGTAAAGATCATGTCCCATGAAACATGAAAGTATTTTGTAAATTCCCTACAATAAATATATCAAAACCTAAGTAATATGCATTGCTAAGAACTTTATTTGGACAACTTTAAAGGCATTTTTTTTTTTAGCATCATCAGAATACAGATTTTCAAATACCAAAAATTTTCCTATCCTAACAAAATGTAAACAAATTGACCGTTATGACTGGTTTTGTGCTCCAGGGTCACATAAAAATAAAGAGGCTTTTAAAGATGACTTTTACAGTTGTTTGTGATTTACTTGATAAGGATTTAAGAAAAAAAAAAAGTTTCTTCAACCTTACAAAGAAATTTAAGAGCTTACCATAACTAAAAAAAAAAAACCCTTGGAGTTATAAGATTTTATTAATTTACATTACTTTTCCAGGTCTAGAGAAAATAAAATAAAATATTTTAATACTTGTTTTGTCTTATTTAAAAAAAAAATGTGTCATCTTGAAGCCCTCTAATGGGCCCTAGCCCTCTACTTGAGAACCCCTGGTATAGTCATTTTATGTTAACGTGCAAAAATATGACGTATTATGGGTAAATAGCTAAAATGAGTGAACTTGGATGTATCTGTAGAAGATAATTAATGATGGGCATGAGCAGCGGGAACAGTTGTCTAAACTGTCTGATTTAATTTCTTTATCGGCAACATGTCGGTGTGTTTAAAGAGTAAATTAGAAAAATAAATCTGATTTGAGTGCAGAGTAAACAAAGCCAACAAGACTTCCATCAGTGCATTGATTTGAGCATTATCTAAAAGATAGCGATGGGTTGTTTTCTTCGCATATATTAGGTAAGATTAATTTAGAGGAAATTAACTTTTCATCCAGTAGTTGGAGCTCAGGCTAGTTTCTTCTGTTTCCAGCCATCCTCCAGTAGATGACCTAACTAGCGCACCCTTGCAGTGATAAAGCATGGCAGCACGTCCACGCCTGTGAAAGGCGAATAGAAATGATCTGTCTGAAGGCTCATTGCTTTCTTTAATTCCCATTCAAGGATTTTTTCCCTCTCTTTACTCTTCCTGTAAAGCTTGCCATTCTGTTTAAGTGTCATCCCATGCACAGAGCACCAAAATGCTCACTTTTTAATGGATTCTAGCCTTTCGTTGCCCTGTCCTACTTTAGAACTGCTATGACAGAGCTTTATTGCACACACAGTGTGTGGGTCTATAAAGCGTGTGTATGCCAGTTTCTTATATTCTATATGCCTGAAATGACTTGTTAATGTGTGCACGACTCAGAATCCCCTCACCATTATGCTTTGCACGCCTGTGCATGGCACCGCTACAGAAATGCCTGTGAAAAGCATATTCAGTACCACACTGAGCCCTTTGGTGAATATGTACATTATTTATGATGTCAGTGAATGTGTTTTATCTTGTAGCTTTCTGCTGTTTTACTGATATGCTACATGAACCATTTGGAATATATTAGTGTGAATTCAACGTCTGGATCAGCGGGGTTTGTACATGTCATAATGCTCTCGGGCTCCAGATTCAGTGACATGATCCTGAGTGTAGCTAGAATGTCTTTTGTAGGAATCAGCATTTGTCTCTGTTTTTAAGAGGAATAACTTCAACTCTCTATCCGAACGTAGGCAACAGAATAGATCATCAATATCATCAGCATTTTTTATGATAGAACTTTAGTAATTAGTGTGCATTTGTGCACCTACAGAGTTACGCTACACTGCAAATCCATTGATATCAATGGAAATAATGCACTGTAAAGACAAAGAGGAAAACGCAGCTGTCTGTGGTCCAATTCACTGTATTCCCACTTTATTTAAATACTGAACGGCTCGTTCCACACCCTCATGAATGAGCTAAGCCATTTTTTCTGAGTGTTTTAGTATAAAGTGGTAGTAAGATACAACACGCAAGTGTCTCTGCTGAACTTATTCTTAGCTTCTAACTCAATCACTGGCGAGTGAAATCTAACAATTTATTAACTTAAAGCTGAAGACAACATTAATTAGACATGCAATGGATTTTCTCGCAATGTAAGTATCTTTGCATGAATTGATTTAATGATCTAAGACACTTTACTTTAAAGCACTTTTGTATTTGCATATGTAAAAAAGGATATTTGAGGACAAGCATCTGCTTTAAAGGTATAGTTCACCAAAAAATGAAAATTCTGTCATTAATTACTCACCCTCTTGTCATTCCAAACCTGTAAGACCTTTGTTCATCTTTGAAACACAAATTAAGATATTTTTGACCCAGCATAGACAGCAACACAACTACCATGTTCAAGGCCCAGAAAGGTAGTAAGGACATTGTTAAAATAGTCCACATGACATCAGTGGTTCAACCATAATATCGTGAAGCTATGAGAATACTTTTTGTGCGAAAACAAAAATAACAACATTATCCGACAGCTTCTTTTCTACTGTGTCAGTCTTTGCCAGAAGGGTCAGAAAGCCCTCAGATTTCATCAAAAATATCTTAATTCGTTCTCAGAAGATGAACGAAGGTCTTACAGGTTTGGAGTAATTAATGACAGAATTTTCATTTTTGCCTGACACTTCAACACTTTGTGGAAGCCTGTGTTGGAGAAGCTACTTTAAAACTGTAGCTTACCAATTTAGAAGCTACTTTTTTGTAGTTAAAGGGATAGTTCACCCAAAAGTATGTTGTTTGGACCCCAGTGACCTCAGAATACTTTCTTTTATGTTCCGCAGAAGAAGAAAAAGGTTTGGAATGACATGATGATTAGGAAATGATGACATAATTGTCATTTTTGGCTGAGCTACTCGTTTAAAATACAGCTTTAGATGAGCAGAATCCTTAAACACAATAGCATCTCCAGCCAAATGATTTAATGATTGTCATTTAGCATTTGCAGTATAGTTGCATTAATCATGCATGTAACAATAAAGAAACCAGCCAAACATGACAAAACGCTAAGCTTACAAGTTCTACTAATTAGGCTCTGAAGCATTGGTGCATTGATGTAGGTCAGCGTGCTACAGCCTTAGGGCAGCAGACTGCCTTTTAACTTGGGTAACATGGTAACAGGACCATGAGCATGCAGCCATTTCAGCTCCAAATCAGACCCAAGCACTGTGCCAGTAGAGATACGGTAAATAGGTAATCCATTTTAAATAGTGTCACCAATTTAAAACTCAGGGGATGAAAAAGAGGTCTGAAAGACCGATTTAATGCAGGGTCCCTGGTCAGATCTGACCTATATTTTGCTATTAGGTTTTCTAAATGCTGTCAGCTTTGCTCACAAAAAAGTATAACAAAGATGCATTGGCTTACACAATAGCATGAATTGACTCGTAGCACATTGTGTGACTTTTCCGCAGGTTAATGGCCTTCAGTTGTTGCTTTGATGTGGAGTGTGCAGTCATCAAGTGCATGTATTCTTGTGTGGACACTCAAGTTGTTTTTTCTTGTTTGTTTGTTTGTTCCATTCTAAGTCTTGAGATGTTATTCTTTGCACTGATATGGCAAATACGGTTTTCCTAGTCGTTACATCCAGTGCATTTATAAACTTTTGTTGGTGGCTTTATTTATTTATTTATTTATTTATTTTTGCTTGTGTTAAGGTCCTGTACTGATCTCAGAGGTAGTAACCTTAAAAGTGGTATTTTGTGATGAAGGCTTCCGCTGGTCCACTCTACACTAAAAATCTTCTGTTTGAATGCCAAGGGTACTCTAAGAGATTGTTGGATAGAGACAGGTAGCTGCTCATACATCCTTGGCATCGATTTTTCTGGTCACAGATGAAAGCCACAGGCTGAGTAGCTCTTTCATATGGGGCATCCCAAAAGGCACATCAATCAGATTTCGGAGGGAGACAATTTTATTTATTTACTGCCTTTCCAAGTCATTAAAATCTCTAACCTTCCCTTCCTGGGCTTTCACCTTCATTCTTTCGTCCATCAAAAGTTTCCCTGGGTTCAGGGATCCCTGTATGACTTTGATTCGTGGAGAAATGGCTTATTAAAAACAGATGCGGCGATATAACGCGTGCCAGGGTTATGGGATTTGAACCCCAGTGTCTGTTCTGCCCCTGGTCTACTAGTTAATTCGCTCAGGCAGAGGAGAAAGTGAGCCTTGTATGTTTAATGAAGATTAAATTACCTATTTTCAGTCATGAAATTTTAAAGGCAGAAAAGGGATGAATCTGTGAAGTAGCAAATGAGAAAGACAGTAGAGAATACGAAAGCCGGACAAAGATTAAGTTTTTTTTCCGTTCTCCTTCCCTTCCCTTCCCCTGTCACATAGTAAATGATCTCTCCATAATTTGTTCCTTACCTCTGCCTCTTAATGAAGCAAGACCATTTTTTCTGTGTTTCCTCCTTGTCTTTTCCCCCATTGTTTTTGCTGTCACTGCTGCTTCCTTGCAGTATTGACAAGAAACACATCCTTTGTTACCGCAATAATTAATCGGTGTTATCATATTACAAACCCCAAACTGTGATTGTAAATCCCTGAGCAATTAATCCCTGATCCCTTCGCTTCCTCTTTACACGCACCGAACCAACCACCTACACATTTTATCTTCACTCTCACACCCACAGCCGTTAGATAGTAGTGTTGCCTGTAACACTTTTCGCCTGACAGCTAAGATCCCCACTTCCCCAAACCTCAAGCATTCCACTTCAGGGTGTTGATAGATGTTATTCATGTAGCTCACCCCAGGGCACTCCTGCAGGAAGAAGGGCTAACGTGATTTGCTCAGGGCTGAAGGGACCAGAGGGTAGTGCACTCGGCGATGGCGTGGATGACTTAGTAGATCCCAGATATCAATAAGGAGACGTGCTGCACAGTGACGCTTTCGCCAGACTTATCACCTGCTTGTGACAGATAAGAATATTTTTCTTCAGAAGAAAGGGTGGAGCCGTGCAGAACGGGGATGAGGGCCTGAAAGCCCGTGGAAGAAGGGTGGGGAAAAGTTTAAATCTAAAAGTGAAGATGCGTTCTGTCAAAGTTTAGATGGATGGAGAGGATCATACGACCCTGTGAGGGTCATCTGTCGGTGCAGGTGAGGAACCACGATAGAGATAAAGATGAGGATTTTATGTAGCGTTTGAACAACCACAGCGTATATCTGATGGGAGGTTTTATCGAGGCACTTAAACAAGCTGACCGTGTGACACACATCCATTCTTAAAGAATAAATCAGATCTTGGTAAAATGCTACAGTCCTGCGTGGCTCCTTTCTCCTTCCGTCAATGCGTGTCGGCCTGAGCCATTTGATTTCCAACAAGAGCCTTTCGACCTCTAAAGTCTGCTAAAAAGAAACTGGCGACTGCTTGTTACCCTCACACTGAGCGCACAGCGCTGGCCGCGGATTCGAGGAGCTCACACTCTGTGTGTGTGCGAAGAAGGCCAGGTCGGCTCCCGGCGACAGCCCTTTCAGGAGGAAGTCAATTGCACAGCACCATAAAGGACCTCGGGCTCGGCCGCTTTTGTCCACTGCCTTCTCCCCCAGCATGAGGGGAGCTCCAACTGATGCGAGTAGAGACCAAGACTAAAACGTAGGCCAAAAAAAGCATTCTGGTGTCACCTTTACTTTGCTACTCTAAAGGCTTTTAGTCTTTAAGGGTTTGTGTTTTGTTTTTACTTACTTCTTTTACTCGCTTGCATGAAGTGGAAAAAAATGGCCCTTATGAAAGGTCACCTTAAGTGCTAATTGTCAATACTGGATCAATTTGCCAGAGCAAATATCCCTCAGCAGCGCATAATTGAGAGTTTGATCTGATTTTAGCCTTGCATATTTTCACTACGGAATTGATTTCACTCCCGGCTTGAGATGTTCTTAATATAGTCATAACTCACTTCGGGGAAAAAGTGAAAGCTGTATCTCTCAAATCAGACCCAATGAGCTTTTTAAACACAGCCCTCACTTCTCCCATCCTTAAAATATTGGTTTGATAATACTCTGAAGGGACGTCCACAGTCGAAAACCTCAGCAGAGTGAATTAAGCCGTAGTCATGATGAATTGGAGCGGGAGCGCTCCAATAACGATCAGCGTAGGCCTAAATAAAGCAGCGTTCAGCAGGAATTCACCTCTGCTAGAGGAGAATAAAGGACAATGCTAGCTTTTAATGCCATTTTTGGTGGCACACCCCACAATTTAACAGTGTGAGGTGTCTATTACCGCAGACAAATAGCGGCGGAAGAGCGTCTGCGTTTGTGTGTCCTTACTATCTGGGATCTGTCAGGCGCTGCAATGGGAATGAATATTTTACCTTTCCATTTGCAGAGGTGGATGCGTGTAATAAGTAGGTATGGAGAATTATGGGAGTGGGTAGGCAGCTAGTGCTCTTTTCACAGGGTTTGACTCGTGCACAACACCCTACCAGAACACACGTCCGTGTTTGATGAATCAATAGCAGCGTCTACATGCCATAGGCAGTGAATCAGTAGCAATTTGACTGAATTACCGTCAAAGTACTGTACACTGTTTTATACTTCAGTATAGAAGCTCTTCTGTTATGCTTTGTATGAGAAATGTATTTATTCAAAATGATGTAGCCTAAGGGAGAGGAAAAAATATACTTTCTGAAGCTCAAATGTAGAGTTGGGCAGTCAAGCTCAGTATCGTGGAGAGAAGTCATTAACTAATAAACAGCTCAGCGCTGTGAAACACTATATATGAAGATACTCCAGAGACGCACTCTTGTCTGCTCTAATGTGACCTGTCACAGCTGAATGTAGAGTAAGTCTCTGCTAACTGTCCTGCTGGAACGGCCTTGCGTATGTACACTGCAGTGTGAGTGGGGGTGGGGGGGGGGGTGTCCTGCAGAGCTGAAGCACAGTCTGTGCTCCACACTGCCCCTGGTGTATTCTGCTGTGCATTGCACTATTATTTTGAGTCTTGCTGCAGTTATTTGAGTGGTGGATTTAAAGAGAATCTGCATCTTATACACCCATAGTTTCATTACAATAACTTTTTGATTAAAACTCCTTTTTATATGTTTGCATGATTATTTTAAAATCAAAAAGGAAGGGTTTTGTTTTACAATAAGTCTTGATTTGTTAACAGTAAATGCATTACATATGAAATAACAATGAACAACAATTTTTAACAGCGTTGGTAACACTTTACAATAAGGCGTTATTTGTTAACATTAGTTAATGTATTAACTAGCATGAATGAACAATTGAAAATGCATTTATTACACTATTTATTAATCTTTGTTAATGTTAGTTAATAAAAATACTTTGTTCATTGTTCATGTTAGTTCACAGTGCATTGACCAGTGTTAACACACACAACTTGTGGTTTTAATAATGCATTACTAAATGCTGAAATTAACATTAACTAAGATTAATAAATGCTGTAGAAATATTGTTAGTTTTAGTTCATGTTAACTAATGAACCTTATTGTAAAATGTTACCGCAGCATTTTTATTCATCTAGGTTAATGGTAATTTCTAAAATGTATTAATGATTATTGGAAATTCATGTTTGTTCATAATAACAGTAGCTAATTTTAATATATGCAACTGAAATGTTAAAAGTGCATTAGTAGATGTAGAAAGTAATACTAACCAAAATTACTAAATGCTTTAATAGTATTATTCCTGTGTTTAGCATTGTTTTTTTAATTTTAGTTTAATTGTTCATTTTTAGTTTTAGTTCATTTTAATAATTTTAGTAAGTTAAAATTTAAAACTAAATTCAGTTAGTTGCCAAAGCAATATTTATACTTTTTTTTAGATTAGTATTATTAGTTTTTATTATCATTTAGTTTTTCATCTAATATTTATATTTTGTTTTATTGCTGTTTTATTTTCAGGTTCATTTTCTTCATAATTTTTCGGAAAATAATTTTAATAGTTTAATGAACAATAACCATGTTATTTTTGATTATTTAGTGTTACCTATTACATTAACTAATGTTAGCCTTATTATAAAGTTTATGAATGTTAAAACAGTATGAATGACTTTTAAATAGGGTTGATAAAGTTATTATTACAGGTTGACCAGATTTTTGAATTCTCCAGCCAGAGCACACAGGGTTAGAGAGGGATTCTTGTGAAGTTTTTATGTGAGATGACCACCTACCTTGTCTAAAACAAAAAGAATAACAGAATAACAGATTTATATATCATCTGATAGGACAATATTTGTTTGAGATACGACTATTAGAAAATCTGGAATCTGAGGGTGCAAAAAAATCTAAATATTGAGAAAATCGCCTTTACACTTGTCCAAATGAAGTTCTTAGCAATGCATATTACTAATCAAAAATTAAGTTTTGATATATTCACGGTAGGACATTTTCAAGTATCTTCATGGAACATGATCTTTACTTAATATCCTAATGATTTTTGGCATAAAAGAAAAATGAGCTACTTATGCTTTTGGTTTTGTGGCTCAGGGATTTTTCACTGAAGAGTGTAAAACATATCTCATTGCTAATAGTGATAATAGGTAATGCTAGTGTAAGCTTTAGTTGTTTTTGCTTGTGTTGCCTGAGGGAGCAGGCAACACAAGCTTCAGAGATGTGCTGAATGGGGCAGAAGCTGATGATGGCACATAACAGTGGGGACACACCAGAAATTCCATCAGACCGGTGGCTTTCAAAGCACTGACACAGCACAAAGACACACAGCTCCACTAACACCACCACTGCCTCTCAGTGCAGTCCTGTTGAAAGAAAGAGGTGGGGGGTGGAGAGAGTTTGTAAAAGAAAGACAAAAAATAATGTAAGGAAAGAGGCAGAACACAGCCTAGAGCACAGAGAGGGCAAAATCTGGAAGCCTAGCGAGAAGGAGGAGACAGGGAAAAAATAAAAGGAGGGAGAGAGAAACAGACAGAGCTTGAATAAAGCAGAAGAGGCTTGTATGTCTGGTCAAAAGCTGATCTCAGGGGGAATTGTGCGTGCGTGTGCGTGTGTGTATGCAATCAGCAGGAATCTTCCCTCGCACAGGCACTCCCCCTCAAGTCAAGCGTGATCCCGGCTGACATCGCTCCATCACTAATGCTGACGGATGCCCATTTGCGACTCGTCTCATATTTATTTATTTATCTGTTTATTTGCGTCTGCTTTATTTATTGATGGAGCTCAAAGATGTGACGGCAAGTTTCCATTTGCTAAAAAAAAAGGTTGAGCAGTGTGCAACATTTACACTTGAATGAACATCCACACTAAAGCTGTGCTCCACCTTTTCATTTAGATTTCAGCCATCCAAATAGCTATTCCTCTCTGGTAATGGAAAAGTGATATGGCCCATTTAGTTACTTAGCACTAATCCCACTGGTTTCGTTGCTCCAGTGCCCTTCTCTTTCCTCCTGTTCTGGCTCAGAGGCAGTTGTGATATGTGACTGTACACTCTGTTCTTTTCTTCTTTATCTGAAAAGCAACAAAAGTATGTCATCACCCAAACACTGCCACTGTCTGTCATTGGTCAATCAACCACATTATTGGTCGAGTCAGTGTTGAGCAAAGTTTCAACAGTGCGCTTTCAAGGGAATCAACCTACGAATGGCTCACTTACAGTCTTTGCATACTAATTCGAAATAGCAGGGTTTTTTAAGATCATACGCATCACCTTTAAAAGTTTAATACGCGCTTAAAAGTACATCAAACCGGAGTCAATAATCATGGAGATATCTTATGCTCTCTATTACCTCCCTAGAGCTAATCATATCTAGGTTTTCTCATCTCTGCAGTGATGCAATGTGTGTGCAACATGTGTCATTGTAATTGTTTTTCATTTTCACAACATCCGCAACATTTACTCTCCTTAGAAGGAAGGCTCACCCACACGATATTAGTCTCTATACGCAATCGTATTGGAGCGCTTAAAGAGCAAATAAAATGACACCTCCACGCTTTTACCAAGCACCCAAGAGCCTGTGAAATGTATCTTGTGCTTTTTCTAGACACATTAGACGCATTTATACTTGATGTTCTGCGGAAATTAACCTGAAGTCACTTAGTAAGAATGTTAGTCGGGTGTAAGTTCATAGTAGAGCTAAAAGGGAATCTTTTTCTGTGCATCAAGTCTGGCCTAAGATGTCGCATTTAATATGTTAACGCTTGAAATGGTCTAAACAGGCTGACTTGTACTTTTACAAGTCAAAGCGTAGGCTTTGTGTATTTCTTAAGCTTTCTTAATTTAATCTGATCTGGAAGTAGTGTGCATTTTGTTGTGTTTTCCTTGCTTGAATCTATAGTGCTCTGGTAAGGGTAATATTGTGATGCGTTTCCCGACCCAAGCGGTGTTGACATTAACAATGTTTACAGCGGTTCGGCTCTAAAGTGAAAGTCATGCATAAACACTGTGCGAAATTATAATGCAGAAATGTTTCAGCTACATTTGCCCCTAGTTGAGAGCAAAGAAAACAGAGTCAGATGACTCCCCAGCAAGGGATAAATGCACATGTACTGTTTATCTGCCATTTTCTGTTTGTGAGTAAATGTTTAAGAGCATAAGTGTCAGTGAACTGCAGACACGGTAATTGATCAAGAGAAGTTCCACTCCAACGGGGGCGTCCAAGTGCTCTCTGGAATTGCAAATGAGCTTTTATTTTATTCAAATTCAATTTCATTAATGTTCTTGCAGACCATGACGTTTTCAAGTAGGTCAAGAGGTTCCCACTAAGTAGTCTGAATTTGTTTAACAGGCCACGGAGGTTAGTAAGAGGATACAAGCTGGCATCGTTTCAACCCCCCCCGTAAGTGATCTCAGAGCCCGGAGCTGGACTTGTGCTAAATACTTAGCTATGGGTGAATATCCTCAGTAATCAAAGGTTATGGGTTTCAGCCAGTGCTTATCTTTGTGCCTCAATTTTGGCTCGGTGAACTTGGTGGACCACTAGTTGAATGTTTGCCCTGCTGAAAAAAAACAGCTAAAACCAGCCTAAGCTGGTCATCCAGGCTGGTATTAGCTGGTCATAGCTGGTCAGCAGGCTGGTTTTAGAGGGGTTTTGGCCGCTTCCTTAGCTGAAACAGCCAGCCTGACCAGCCTAGCCAGTCTGGGAGACCAGATAAAACCAGCTACTTCCAGCTTAAACCAGCTAAGACCAGTCAACCAGCCTAGGCTGGTTTTAGCTGTTTTTTTTTTTTTTTTTTCATCAGGGTGAACCAACCAAGCCACTGTTAGTTTGTATTAAAGGAGAAGTCCACTTCCAGAACAAAGATTTACAGATAATGTACTCACCCCCTTGTCATCCAAGATGTTCATGTCTTTTTTTCAGTCGGAAAGAAATTATGTTTTTTAAGAAAAACATTTCAGCAGTTTTCTCCATAAAGTGGACTTCTATGGTGCCCTGGGTTTGAACTTCCAAAATGCAGTTTAAATGCGGCTTCAAATGATACCAAATGCGGTTGTAAACAATCCCAGCCGAGAATTGGTTATTTTCATCAAAATAATACAATTTATATACTTTTTAATGTCAAACACTTGTCTTGTCTTGCTGTGCCTGAACTCTGTTTTTTTCCGGTTCATGGCAGTTACGGTATGTCGAAAAACTCCCACTGTTCACTTTGCAAAGACTTTGGGAGAAAATATGTTTGGAGTTTTTTGACATACCCTAACTGTCTTGAGCCAGAGTTCAGGCAGAGCAAGACAAGATGATTAAAAAAGTATTTAAATTGTATTTTAACCACCTTTGGGATCATTTGAAGCCGCATTTAAACTGCTTTTTGGAAGTTCAAACGCGGGGCACCATATCAGTCCATTATATGGAGAAAAATCCTGAAATGTTTTCCTCAGAAAAACATAATTTCTTTACGACTGAAGAAAAAAAGACATGAACATCTTGGATGACAAGGGGGTGAGTACATTATCTGTAAATTTTGGTTCTGGAAGTGGACTTCTTCTTTAAGTAGAATATAAACTTTGCAGTGTGATAGTTTGATATCCATGCTTTTGAACAGAACAGAACGCCGTTTCGTTTCTTCTAAAATTCAAAGGGGCATAAACAAGAAAAATAACAACTGCGGCAACCTCCACAAGACACCTTTGGTATTCATGAATTCCATAAATTACTATGTTGTGTGGCTCCCCTGTAAGAGATGACTAATGTGTTTAAAAATAGACGATAGGCTTGAACAAACCAAGTCTCCAGAAACAATGGATTAAGAATAGGTGGATGCGAACGTGAGGCCATTGTGCAACAGGAACACAAGGCGGGGGGTTTGCGGACAGTGAATCAGCCAGAATCGGTGTGGCTAAGTAACCTCTCTGCCCCGGAGGGAAAAATAACTGCAGGATGAAGCGATGCACTACATTACCTCAACTACACAGCTCTTTTCCCAGCAGATGCGCTTTCTTCATTGGGTCAGGTCACCTTTTTCCCCATAGTCCTGCACAATGGCTGAGGAATGAGGAGGTTGTGCCCGCTGAGGCATGCGTGCGTGCTGTTTAGTAGGGCAAAACCGTCTCTGTGTGTGACGTGGTAACCTAGAGGCGGCTGGACTTAGGAAAAACGCTGTTAATCGAACTCATGCCCTCCGTCAGCCTGTGTGACAGGTATAAACACGCACACAAACACTCACAGTAATGCTCATTTGCACTTCGCATATGTTTTGATTAACTTAAAAGCATGTAAAAAATCTTTGAAGCTGCATGTTGTAAACTTGTGTTTTAAAGGCGTGCTTATTCCGTCTTAGATATTTTCATTAATATGTTTACAGTGGTGCTAACCGCCTGTCTGAAGGATGGATTTTTCTTATGCCTATTGTAAAACTTTTATGACTGTCGATAAGGCTGATGGGGTGGTTATTCATTTTTTACGGGATCTTTTAGTAACAGAATAGATGGTTTGTGCTTATAAATCCTAAATAATTGAAGAAAGGAAACAGTCGGTGGAAAGAGGCTTTTATTGAAGACGATGCCGTGAGAGTTATTAGCTTCATGCTATGTCTTTTTTTCTCGTTCGTTTAAATTCGTTCGTCTTTCCTTAGGGTGGACACTGGCTTTGTCACATTAAAGAGAGAATATTTTTTGGTGCCCCAGTGGTTCACTCCATCAATCGCCATGCTTTCTGGCTGCGCAGTGGAGCAGATCCGTACTAAAGAAGAGCCCCTGCTCTCATGTGTGTTACATTAATTATATCAAGATCTGACATCTGACCCAAACGTTCACTTAGCATGTCTGCCGTGCCCTGACCTATTTAAATGGCCGATCAGTCACCCGGACCGCGGCGAACGAGGCGCTGACAATGACTGATATTGTAATTGAAAAGCGGCGATGTTTTACAGCGTGCATTTTGTTTATGTATCACTATTTGCAGAGCTGCCAATGAGGAACGAGCTTTCAGATCTAATAAATTGGAGCCAAGTGCCCTCCACCCTCAACCATCCCGCTGTTGTCAGTCATCTCCCCTCATAATAGGAAAGCAGGCCTCTACAATAATTGCTTTGATGGTCCAGCCTGAACAAATCACTTCTGGGCATAGAAAGAGGCCTTGGAGATGGCAGCCAGAGAGAAAAGGTGGGAATAAATTAAAGCACTTTGCGTTCCTTAGGGGCATGTGTCCCAGATTTCTTCAAAGAATAAAAAAAAATATAGAGTAGGGGGGGAAATATGCTTCTTTCTTTGCTTTAGGAATAAATGTAGCAATAAATGCAGCAATACACATCCACCGGCCATCATAGTGAAATGGGTTATTCACAAAGAGACAAAAGACACTACATAGTTAACTGACATGTGAAGAAAGGGGGATTTGAGTGGAAATAATCTGATTTTGAACGGGGCTCGCTTTATAGAAGTACCTCTGGTTGGCTCTTTGTGCGCCAACAAAAGTTGCTCTCTCTAAATAGAAGGCTTTGAATGTTTTAAGGCTTGTGAAAGGGGGACTAGTGGATGTTCCAGGCTAAACTTTGCCAAGGGCCCCGCTGCTAGGCCTTAGTCTAGGATTAGGCCTGGGCCATTAAGATACCCTTGGGATGGGACTAAGATGGATAGACGCTGATGTCCATTTTGTGTCTTCAGTGCCCGATCTCACTGGCAGATCTGAAAGGGGTTGTCACAAAGGACACTGCGTAAGAACAAAAAAAAAAAAAAAAAAAAAAAAAAAATATATATATATATATATATATATATATATATTGTAACATTTAATAATAACCCTGTATTCTCATGAGTTTATTGAACAGTGATTTTTGTAGTATATACACACTTTAACTTTTTTTTAACTACTGCTTCTTTCTGTAAATATGTAAATATATTATAAAATATAGTTTATTCCTGTGATGGCAAAGCTGAATTTTCAGCCGCCATTACTCTAGTCTTCTGTATCACTGTTTTGGTGCTTATTTATGATCATTATCAATTATTATTGGTGCTCAATTATTACAACTTACTGTTATCAGTGTTTTTTTTTTTTTTACACTTTAAACTTCAAAAGAACAGCATTTATTTGAATTTTGAAACATTATAAGTGTATTTTTATTTGTGACCCCGGACCACAAAACCAGTCATAAGTAGCATGGGTATATTTGTAGCAATAGCCAAAAATACATTGTATGGGTAAAAATTATCAATTGTTTTTTATGGCAAAAATCATTAGGAGATTGAAGATATTTTGTAAATTTCATACCATAAATATATCAAAACATAATTTTTAAATAGTGATATGCATTGCTAAGAACTTCATTTGGACAACTTTAAAGGCATTTTTCTCTTTTTTTTTTTTTTTTTTTTTTGCACCAAAAAATTTTCCCTTATGACTGGTTTTGCGGTCCAGGGTCACATATATATATCTTACTAACACAGAACTTTTGAATGGTATCATAGTTTCCAAAAAAACATTAACAATAACATGAAATGAGCGCCAAATCAGCATATATTCTTTTATATTTTGATTCATATTTTATATTCTTCATACTACAACCTAACATTGTGTCACTGAGTGTTGCGTGGTCATGGACAACTTATATTTTCTTCAGGAAATATGAAACTATCACATAGAGCCATAATCAAATAGTGTTTTTGAGAATTGGATCTAAGAATAGCATTATAGTGGAGATTGAGAGAACTGAGAGGCATTGTTCAAAATGGGCGGAGGAGTTTTCACATTGCGGCGAGATGCCGGTGCATAGGGCAAACTCTATAAAAGTTTCACACATGACCTCTTAATTACAGCTGCTGGGTTCAGTGTGCATGGCATCATCAATCCACAGCACCACACAATGCCGCCTCCCTCTGCCTCCGGCCCAGCGTGCGAATGTCATCCAGAATGACTTGACTTCCCAGGGGCAGAATTGTTTCCCAAGCTCAAGGCACGCCCCTCTTTAGTTCCAGCAGTGCTCCCACCAGCCCCCACCCCAACACTGCTTTTCCTTTTTTACCCTTATTTTTTCCACCCCAGGTCCACTGACAGTCCATTACAATTCTTTGGAAGTGCAGGTGCTGCTGCTTATGTCCTGCCTTTTTAAAAGCAACTGGAATCAACAGGTCAAACAAATGTAATGTAAAAAGTCAGTTAATTGAGGTGAAATCGTTGACATATATAACTGATAATTGTAGGGAAGGTAATAATAGTGCTGGAAAGTTACTTTTAAAAGTAGTGTGTTTAAGTATTGTGTTACTCAATAAATACATATATATTAAAAAAAAACGTAACTACTGACATTTTCAGTAGAAACTAACATTAATTTTAAAGGGAACCCTGGGTATTAAGACTTGTATGGCTCAATATAATGTAAATGATGTCTCTTACTTAAATATTTAGTAGGAAACCCATAAAAAATTTAGATTTTTCAAAAAATCCTTGTTTTATACATATTTTGGACTACGGGGGGGGTGCCATTATTTTGATGATGTCAAATGGTTGCACTCGATGAGCTATTGGCACTACCTGTTGTTATTTTTACCACCACACAATTCTGAAAATATAATACTGATTTGATGCCAACTTATTGCCGCTTTTGGTTGTAATTTTCAGTCGAAGGGCAACAAGAGATGTGATTTAAATCTTCATTGCTTTCCTAGCGAGAGGGGAAAAGATCAGGAAGATGTCTGTGGATGAATAAAACATCCTAAAGACCTGCGTCTTTGTTCTCCACTTTAGCCCTGATGTCTTTGAAGCTTTTAGTAGACCACAGCTATTGAAAGAGCTTACAAATGGCAGAAAAGAAAGAAACGCTAAAAGACAAGAAACGCTGGATGCCTTCCTGGCAGGATGTAAACATGCAGACGCATGTCATGACGCCATGGCTACTGAAGGAGTTTAAGGGGAAAAATCAGTTTAAGTGTACGCTTCCATTGCCACCTGTAAGCGCTTTCATTAGCTGTGGTCATCGTATCAGTATTTTATTTTCCGAGTTGTGGTTGCGGTTAAAAATATCAACAGCTAGCACTAGTAGCTCACAGAGTGCAGCCATTTCATGTAATTGAAATAATGGTGCCCATAGTCCAAAATATGTATAAAAGGATGTGGATTTTTTAAATAATGCAAATCTTTCATGGGTTTTCTACTACATGTTTCAGTAAGAGAATTTATGTTATACAAATTCATATAAACCTTAATAGCTTAATACCTAAATTTTAATATTGTTTAACAGTTTTAGTTTAGTCGTTCTGACCTGACTTGAATTATACTGTCTATTTATCACAGCATAGGAGAATGGAAAGCTTTTCAGCTGTGTTTTTCAGTTGATAAATTTAAATAAGTAAGAAAGTAACTTTCATTAAGTGTTTGTAATAGCAACTTGATTATAGAGTGCAACAGTGCCTGCCAACTTTTTCAGCGGCCTTGGTTCTGTAAGTATTGTACCTATTCATTTTTAAAGTCTTCATTTAAGAGCTATTAGCCATGAACCAGATCACATTAACAACTTTGACTTGAAGCAAAAAGTATTTAACAAAAATATAAAGGTGCAAAACTTTGTAAGTTTAACTGCTTAAATGAGGAAAATAACTATTTGCTTGTCACGATTCTCTGATTTGTGGTGATTTCCCTGCAGAATCGTGGGTAATGTAGTTTTTCACCAAGAATTCCACTGTTAAACAGAAAAAAAAGAAAGTTTAAATAATGCACCTCAGGTTTTAAACAAAAGCTAATACTACTGATTAAAGGAGAAGTTCACTTCCAGAACAAAAATTTACTCACCCCGTTGTCATCAAAGTTGTTCATGTCCTTCTTTCTTCAGTCGATAAGAAGTAATGTTTCTTGAGGAAAACATTTCAGTAATTATCTCCATATAGTGGACTTCAATGGTGGCTCCAAGTTTGAACTTCCAAAATGCAGTTTAAATGCAGCTTCAAATGGCTCTAATTGATCCCAGCTGAGGAAGAAGGGTCTTATCTAGCAAAACGATTGGTCATTTTCAAAACAAATTGACAATTTATATACTTCTTAACCCCAAATGCTCGTCTTGTCTAGCTCTGCATGAACTTTGTTTTTTCTGGTTCAAGACAGTTAGGGTTCAAGACAGTTTTCTTCCCCAACTTCAGAATCGTCCTACATCACTGCAGAAGTACCGACCCAGTGTTTACAAAGTGAACATGCAAAGAAGATCAAACAAAAAAAGGTAAAACAGAGATGTAGGATGATTTTGAAGTCGAAGAAGAAAACAAGTTTTTCGACATTCCCTAACTGTATTGACCTGGATTACACAGACTATGTATGCGCATCGCAGAGATGAAACAAGAAGAGCATTTGAGGTTGAAAAGTATATAAATTGTCAACTTGTTTCAAAAATGATAGATCGTTATACTAGATAAGACCCTCCTTCCCTGGCTGGGATCGTTTAGAGCCATTTGAAGCTGCATTTAAACTGCATTTCGGAAGTTTAAACTCGGGGGCACCATTGAAGTCCACTATATGGAGATATGAAATGTTTTCCTTTGAGAAACATAATTTCTGAAGGAAGATAGACATGAACATCTTGGATGACAAAATGGTGAGAAAATCATCTGTAAATATTTGTTCTGGAAGTGAACTTTTCCTTTAATTAACCTCGTAGCTCACCGTAGGTCTGTTGCACTCTATTTTCGTGTAAATGTAAAGTGTTGCACTATTTTTTTTAGAATGTAATATGAGACCACAACAGTGACATGGGTTATAAAAACCCAGTCCGCATAATTATCGATTGTCACCAAAGAAATGTTAAAAACGCAATGAAGAGCCGCATCACTCTCAGAGCCCCTCTTCATCAGTACGCAAGTCTCATTTCCTCTTTTGACTAATCGTTGCAGCATCTGTCTCGGCTGTCAATTACAGATATGCCCTTAAGGGTGAGGTGTGATCATATCTTTTTGCATCATAATTCTGTCTCATCCTGGTTTCAGACTTACTTTCCACTGTCATTCTTTGTTAAGAAAACAGCTAACAAGTGTAGCCACGTCGCAGCGTTTCTTGTGAAATAGAAAAATCTGATTTAGCATGCAGATGCTCAATTAAGGCAGCGCCGCATCTCGCAGCAAAGGACAAGCTGTGTCTCCAGACGCTGAAGCAGCCATGTGTCTCAGGTAAGCGTCGAAGCCTTTGCCTCTCCCCATCCATAATTAACTCTCTCCTCTATAATTCAGCTCTTTTCTCCTCTATCCTGTGATACGACATCACTCCATGCTAGTTAGCTGAGCAGACGCGTGTGCCCGATCCCCATGACATCCCGCTGACACACTTCTCCGGGACTGACTGTTCCAAACCCATGACCGGCGTGTTTGTGAGGATGGGGTTAAAACCAAACCACATCTGTTGTCTTCTCACATGGTCTGTGTTTGTCTACTCCTGTGCACCGTTGTGGTCATCTTATAACTGTATTCTTAAAGGAATTCTGGTTTTGTGTGTGTTTATGTCACGTGATGATGATGAGCATCCTGATGTGCCTGGCCTAGGAGATGAGTTTTAATTCTCCCGCTTCTGTTGAGCAGCAAATTGAATAAATTGAAATTAGTGCAGACTTAACCTGGCCTTGCTAATGTAGGATGTTGTCCATGATTCAGAGGGAGAGAGCGAGCGAGCAAGCGTGAATGGCTGTAGAGTACTTGAGACCATACATCATTGTCATCGCACCTTCTCTCTTCACTGCCAGCTTATTTACTGCCCATGGTTGAGGTTTAGAGAGACAGAAGAGAGATGGACCTCCCTTTCCACAGCTTGTGCTGTTGCTGTGCTGCATCTCCTGTTTTTATTTATTCATGTCTTTTCTTTATTTTTTTTGTTGCAACACCTCAAATGGATGATTTCACACATGCGTGCCCCGTGTTCACTGATTAAACTCGAGCATTCGGATTGTACCACTTCCAGCCTGAGAGGGGAACCAGCTTCCACATTTGCCCTTAGTATCTGCTTCACTTTGAATCAGCGATTCTTTTTCTGTCTATGTGATGAATATCACACATTGTCGGTTATAGCGAGACGTTTTCAAACACAGCTGACAGACAGCGTTGGTGAGCTGGCGTTTATACTCCAGTCTTTCAGACTGTCATCATGACTCAAAAAATCGCTGTGGCATCTATAGTTTTTCCTCACGTTCACCTTGAAGACTGTGTTGCACAAATTGAGCATACCAGCCAACCCATGTGTCAGCCCTGGAGAGAACAAACTGTTGATACTAGCCTTTTTTTCCGTCGCTGACAACCTGTTGTTTTTGGCAAAATCTGATAAGGTGAAGGCAATGGCTCAGCGTGACACTGTTGCTACACTGTTGCACCTTTGGTGCTTCAGAAAATCTGCGAAACTTTGCCTCGTATTGAAGATGCTTGTCCTTTTCTGGGTCATGTCATTTGCATAGCCAGTGTTTAGGACAGGTTATGAAGCATTCTTGATTCACATGCAAATTCAGTGGTTATCTGCTGCAGGAGCTGATGAACAATGGAGTGTTCAAAACATACGGCCCACAAGAGGAAATGAAAGTCCGCCTTTTTCAGCTCTGCTGATTCCATTATAGACACTATTATTGGCTTAGAATGGCAACATCTATTATCTGAAGCCATTTTATTGGACAGGGATAGTCTTTTATTAATGCCAGCATTAATCAAAGAAACCCCAGTGCAACTTGATGATGCCCTGACCCTCTCTCAAGTAGATAGTGTGACAATACAAGGTCACTCCTTCCTGTCATGTGGTTGTCACTTCCTCTAACCTCAACCTGGAGAGCTCACAATTATTAGGTACAGTTGTCATTCAGGAGTAAACAGGAAGTGAACTCTTTCATCAGAATGGCATCGCCTTGGTCGCTTTTATCCACTCTTGCATCTTTTTATAGGGACATTTGTGAGGCTTTTAGCCAAGCAAGGTTGAGAATGCTTAGCCTCTATTTTAGTCGCCCCCTCATCTGAGTTGACATACAGTTCACTAATTGCGCTGGCAGTTTCCCTGAAGGAGCCTGGAGTACAGTACCTTTTCTCAAGCGGACAGGCTTGTGATGTCAAACCAATTGAAACTGAACCTGCAACCTTTGTGTTAACAGCCCAGATCTTCAAACACTATGCTTGTACCAAGGCTGAATGGGAATTACTGGAAGTCAAAGAAATACAGCCCAGCTAATGCATTCTGGGAAAGGGTTTAAATATAAAACGCAATCTTGATTCATTTCTGAATGTGCCTAAATAAATAAATATCATTATTGCTTCAATGCTAAATCACACACGGCCTTGGACAAAAGTATGGTTGGACGCCCTCAACCTGGCCTGTTGGGTAGCCTGTCTCTTTCTTATGAGATAGTTGAGTTAAAAAATTACAACTCTTGAGTTTAATCATGAGCCGACGAGTTGCTCTGACAGCCATCCATATGATCCTAGCATCTTCACTGAGTCTGCTTTCCATCTTTCCTTTAAATGTCACAACATTTGTGATGATCAGTATTCATCGTGCGAATGTAAGGAATTTATAGTGTGTAGAAATGAGAAAGTGGAACAGTTTTTCGCAGGGAGCTAAGAATAGAGCAGAGCCTGTGGCAGAGGGCAGGAAGGGGAGGAGGAGGAGAGCAACTGGAGTGTTTGAATAAGAAGCCTTGTCAATTAAATGCTAATAGAAAGCTCTGGGGAGATGCCGTTGTGTTCTCGCAGGTAATGTCTGTTTTCTCTCTCTAGTCCCTCATGGTTTCTGATTTCATCTTGACAGGAATTTATAATGCCCTGTAAAGTTTACAGCGTGCTGTTGTCCACAGTCTCACCTCCTTATTCAGTCGAGTAGCTGCACACCCAGATACAGAGAAGTCGGGAATCGTATAAATGATGATATATTCTACGATGCCATAATGATTATTCTTTCTTCCCTGGCTCTGGTTACGGTGGATAATTTTAGCGTATATTCATTTTTAGATGAAGCCGGTTAGAAAATTCACTTTCCTGTGCCCCCCCCCCAAATGTCTAACAGACCCTAAATAATGACATGAATAAATATATCTGTGCAATCTGCTGACTAAATATGCCATTTTCACTGCTTAAGGGAGGAACATCCTTTCTTCATGGGTAAGATGGCATCTAAAAATAAAAATGAACGATATTGCTGTGCTTTAATCTTAAATTGTTTGTACACACATATCCAATTCGTATATCAGGATACCTATGTCAGCATAAAGGAGCGGACGAGTGTTCATAAAAAATGTTTTTACTTGCCCATCATTTGAACGACAGCTCTTTTTGATTAAAAAGATTTAATCCTGAAGTACTAATTCACTTGATGTTGACGGGTTGATGGCTCGAGCAGAGATCAAAGGAGGAAGCAGAATTTTCAAGTTACATGAAAACTAACAACTCCTTCCTGCGCCAGCAGTCAAGAGCCTAGCTTTTTAAGAATGCGTGTTGCCAAAATAAAGCTAATTGGTTCTGCTCAGGGCCAAGTGGATAGCTCAAAAAGAGTTTACAGTGCCTCATGGTCGACAAGTTGACACATTCCGTTCTCATGGAAAATATGGCTTTGTGAGATTATGTCTATTTCCGTGCAATGTTCCATTTGCAGGGGCTCAATTCGCCAGGCCCTTCACCTCTGCGGCTTAGCCTTAATCTTCATTTAACCAGAGCCCAGCAGAGAGGCTGATCACCATTTTTAGATTTTCAAGCCTTTATTTAATTCTTTATTTTAATGTTTTTCTGAGTGGCAGCTGGAGAATAGGCAAAGATATGCTGTTATTAGAGAGAGAAATGTTTTAATTGTTCAATAATTTTAGGCTTAAGATAAATGTTTAAAGGTGCACTCAGTATTTTATTTCCACGGTTTATCTGTGAATAAATTTTTACATTTAAAAAATATTTCATCATGTTGCTTTCACATACTCTAAATGAAGCAGGTTGCCTTATGGAAGGTGCAATGTTGAGGTGACATCAACAGTCAAATATTTCTCACCTTATCATGGTAACCCCCCTCATATTTCACTTCTGGAATAAATAAATGTCTTTTTAGTTGTGATAAGTGCCTCAGATGTTATCACATTCACACTGGTGGGGCACCACAGTCTAAGTAATTAATTATTTACTGTGTGTGTAAATGTTAGTAGTTACTAAATAAGAGTTTAACTTAAAAATGCCTGCATTTAATCATTATGCTACATCTAGGAACAGTTTATTTGAGAATTAATATTTAGAAATGTAAAGTTGCAGAACAAGATAAAATCACAAAATGTATTATGTGTGTGTGTGCATGAGTTAAAACAAACTGTGAAATGGAGACAAACTGTATGCAATGATTGCAATTCATAGTACTATATTGACAAATCTATTGAAAATTAATCTAATAGAGCCTGATTGCTAAGAAATACAGTTGAGGTTAAAAGTTTACATTCCCCTTTCAGAAACATTAAAAATGTAAATTATTTTGCCAAAATAAGACGGATCATACAAAATGCATGTTAATGTTTATTTAGTACTGACCTGAATAAGATATTTCACATAAAAGATGTTTACATATAGTCCACAAGAGAAAATAATAGTTGAATTTATAAAAATAAAGTTTACATACACTTGATTTTTAATACTGTGTTCTTATCTGAATGATCCACAGATGTGTTTTTTTTTTTCTTTCTTTTTTGTTTATGGAGTTGTTAATGAGTCCCTTGTTTGTTCTGATCAGTTAAACTGCCTGCTGTTCTTCAGAAAAATCCAGTCCCACAAATTATTTTGTTTTCCAGCATTTTTGTGTATTTAAACCCTTTCCAACAGTGACTGTACAATTTTGAGATCCATCTTTTCACACTGAGGACGCTGAGGGACTCATATGCAACTATTGCAGAAGGTCCAAATGCTCACTGATGCTCTAGAAGGAAAAAACATGCATTAAGAGCCGGGGTGAAATGGAGACAAACTGTATGCAAAAAAATCTTTACATTTTGAAATGATTTTGTTTCTGTACAGACTTAGTACAGACTTTGCTAAAGTGGTTGTTTTGAACAAGTATTAACTAAAACATTATTTAAAAAAAAAACATTATTTTAGTATTTGTATAAATACTGTGCGCCTTTTACCCCACACTGGTCCCCCAAAAAGGCCCCCCTTGACACCTTATACATTTATGAGATTTTTTTAAAATAAACAACTTGTATGATTTATTTTCACAAAATATGTTGCTCCACAAATGTTCAATACAAAAGTATGTAGTTTTCTGCAATCACATTCTTCGGGCACAGTGAACAGCACATTTCTTTTTTTTTTTTTTAGGAGGTGCCTTTAGCCCCATTTTTCTTATTTTGCCTAAATATCATATTTTTTTTATTTAGTACTGCCCTTTGGAGGCTACAGAAGACAGTTACATGTTTCCCAGAAGACAAAATAAGTTACGTTTATCCTAAATTCAAAACGTTTTTACCCCGCAGCTCTTAATGCATCATGTTTCCTTCTGGAGCATCAATGAGTTTTTGAACCCTCTGTAATAGTTGCATATGAGTCCCTCAGTTGTCCTCAGTGTGAAAAGATGGATTTTCAAAATCATACAGTCATTGTTGGAAAGGGTTCAAATACACAAAAATTGCTGGAAAACCAAAGAATTTGTGGGACCTGAAAGATTTCTTGAAGAACTGCAGGCAGTTAAACTGTTCAGGACAAGCAAGGAACACATGAACAACTATCACTAAAAAAAAAAAAAAACAGTTGTGGATCATTCAGGTAACAACACAGTATTAAGAATCAAGGGGATGTATACTTTTGAACGGGTCATTTTTTTCTTGTGCAATATATGCAAATATCTTTTATGTAAAATGTCACGGCAGTACTAAATAAACAATAACATGCTTTTTGTATGATCCCTCTTATTTTGGTAAAATAACATTTTTAATGATTCTGAAAGGGGGGGTGTAAACATTTAACCTCAACTATATGTACTTGCACTAAGTGTAGCAAAAGGTACCGTTCAGCTCTTTATATATATATATATATATATGTATGGATTTTCTGCTCTTCTGAGTACCTGTTTCCCTGCTAAAATGTTTTACATTTGTGGCCTACTCAGCCCTTTTGCTTTGCTCTTTAGAGGCAAGCTCATTTCCGGCCCTGTCTCTACACGGTTCATTCCTTCCGCTGTCATTTCTAGTGACACGAGTAAACCTCAGGAGTCCAGTCTCCCTCCAGCCCATATGTAGGCCTGTGATTGTATGAATAATCTCCAGGTCCCATATGGCCGAATGTCCTGGTGTATTTGATCAGAGCAGTGATGAAGGGGTGCAGGCGTCACAGTGTGTTTGTTCTGCCATGTTTGTCGCACACTCCCGTGGCATGCCTTCGCCGGGCAGACGCTCGCAATTTACCTCGTCAAGAGCGTGTGGGTGCCCGCCGCACGGACCGCTGGCACGTCGACGTGTAAACAGATGAGAGCACGGGCCGCGAAGAAATCTTCCTCTGCCATGCTCCCCTGACTCACCCCTTCCTCAGCAATCACGAGCAACACTACTGTCATTTATAAACTTTTAATATCTGCTCCTGTGGGTAATGGCTAATTTCTCCCAGCACATGGCTCTTCATTAAAAGTTGATTTCTGTCAGAGAGGATCCCTATCACATTAGCTCCAGTCACTTGGATGGGTATAGGTTTTATTCATTTATTTATTTTTATTTAATCTGCTGTGCAATTTCTATTTTTAATCACACCGCAGCCGTTGACTGGCTGGAAGATCTCTCTCTCTCTCTGTCTCTCCTGCTCAGCTCCATTTACTTTCCTCCCCCTTTTTGTCTCGTGTGTGTTCCTCTATGCTAATAACGCTGTTCGGCGGCCTATAGCAAGAAGGAAATTATTGATAAAGTAAGGATAAAGTGTGAAACAGCATCATGAAATTTATCAATTTGGATTGGAGTGCAGCTGGTGTGCTCAGACAGCGGCTCACTTCGCTGGCACTTAGCTGCTAGTTTAGCGCTTCAAGATGAGAAAAATCAATGCGTTTCCAGCAGTTTTTTCTCTCGCTTTTCAGCCTGTTCTTTCAGGAACATGAAAGGCTTTCCATGTTCACCTGCTCCTCTCATTGTATTCCTTGAGACAACCGCTCTTATTGGTGTTTTTTTCATTTTTATCCTCTGATAAAGAAGATCAATGTTTTCTTTTCTTCTCCTGCTACGAGAGCGCCTTCTGAAACTTACTGAAATGTTCTGTTGACGGCTGAACCTGGCGGCAGTGACATCATCTGCGGGTCTGGTGCAGATCCCCTGCAATTACTCCGACTCGGCCCAGGCTGCGCCTGCAGCAGCAGCAGCGATCATTAGCTCCATCATTACAGATGCTGAGGGAGGATGAGCCTTGCTTAACACAACCACGGCCTGGCTCTCACCCTGGCTCGCAAGGTCAGCCCAGGTCGACAGCATGCGATGAGTGAGTTTGTGTGTGTTTGTGCTGCTGGTGCTGGGCAGCGGGCTTGTTGTACTGACCCTTCCACCTTCGCAAAGCCTGTGTCTTGGTTTTCTCTCTCCCTGTAACTTGCATGCCTTTTGTTGGCAAGAAATCAACATTAATGAAGCTCTTGCATCTGAGGGTTCACTCAGGGTTCCTACACAGCTATATCAGACCATGTGTTTGTTTGTGTCTTTAGCTGTGAGCCGAGAGACCCGTCGCTAGTGTTTTATCAGGCGAACATGCAGGTTGTTAAGGATCAGCCTTGCTACAGCAGTAAATTACTTTCGTGTTGACAGGGTGAACATGGCTCACGTTCTCAACTTATTCATTAGGGCCGTGAGGAGGATTCAGATCTACTTTCTCCATCTCGGCAGCCAATGGTGGGAAAGGTATGGGAATTATACTGCATGAAAGAGCAGCGGAGAAAGTAGAGGAGCAGCAATCTCTGCCAACGGTGACATTTTCCGCTGTCTGCATATAGAGCATCTGTTTCACCTTGAATGAGGTTGCACTTTCGGTTCTTATTTTAAACCACATAGAGGACTGTTGTATGGCAGTGTTGTGTGTAACGCAATTATTTTGAGTCAAATTTGGAGCCTTGACAGCAGCAGTGCAGTGGCACGAAGAGCTTTCTGTAATACAAAGAAATCCTAGTCGCGTTTTTTGTGTGTGTGCATAGGCCGCTTGGGGTAGTGTGTTAACCAGAGGAGCAGCCGGTCCACCAGATGTTCCCTCCCTCAGTGGACTTGTCACAGAGGGACCTTTAGTCTCTTACCTGCTCTCTGCTCCAGACCTTCTGCACTGGAGGTTTGCTCTGCCCTCTTTTCAGTGCTGAACTTCTCAGGTCTGACTGATCACTGTCCAGCTATTGTTTTACTGACCGAAGGGTCACATATTCCTTGTCTTTATTCTTTAAGATACTCTATGCAGTATTTATGGCTTGCAGAATCTGCAAAATGTTAGCTATTTTACCAAAATAAAAGAGGGATCATACAAAATGCATGGTATTTAGTACTGTTCTGAATAAGATATTTCACATAAAACATATTGTCCACAAGAGAAAATAAGTTGAATTTATAAAAATGACCCCTTTCAAAAGTTTACATTATTTTTAATACTTTGTTGTTACCTGAATGATCCACAGCTGTGTTGTTTTTTGTTGTTGTTCATGAGTCCCTTGATTGTCCTGAACAGTTAAACTTCGCTCTGTTCTTAAGAAAAATCCTTAAAATCTCAAAATCAAACAGTCATTGTTGTAAAGGGCACAAATACATAAAAATGCTGAAAAACCAGCTTTTGTGAACACAAAAAAGAATTTGTGTTACCTGAAGGATTTTTCTGAAGAACAGCAGGCAGTTTAACTGTTCAGGACAAACAAGTGACTCATGAACAACTATCACAAAACAGAAAAGCTGTGGATCATTTAGGTAACAACACAGTATTAAACTTTTGATTTCAACTGTAAGTATGGACATTTTAAACATGCAAGTTACAACTGTTCCTCAAACAGGAAGTTTCAACTTGTTTTAAAATTCATAAAACATAAAAAAGGGCATGCCTTAGATGGAATATAAGTAGTGTTAATACGTAATGTGTAAAGAAAAACCAGGAATAATATTGACAAACACCTACGATTTTGTGCGAATGTGTTGATGCCCTACCTAGCATGTATCTAAAGGTGAGCTTCAACCACTTCCCGAATGATTCATGAGGCAAGCATGAGAACAGACTTGAGTTTTAGATGAAAAGGTCAAATCTCATGCAAGTCACTGAGGAATCTTATGATTAACATGGAAATCACTGTGCGACAGTATTGCTATGAGGTTGCAAAGCTTTAACCCTTATAATTCTGCATATTGTAGTGATTGCGGTGAGTGGAAAAAGCAATTCATTGTTTTTCTTGTATAGATCATTTGAAAGATTCTGGTGCCACTTTTTTTTTATTCCTATTCCTAATAAATATTCCAAATTACAGTTTGTTCGCTGGATGACCATGCTGAGGAAAATTTCTTTGCTTTTGTAAATATTTTTATTTACAACACACAGTTTACTGCGTTTTATTCAGAACAAAAAAAGTTCTCTCCACGGGCCATCAATCGTTCAACCATTTGTAAACATAAACTTGTGCCAATTTACACTTATTTTGAATGATGATCTTTCTTTTTGTACAGCATGGTATGAAAAAGAATCAGAAATGTTTGAACAGACAAAGAGGACGAGAGGAGGGAGAAAAGGTGTCGATTATCAAACCAGTTCAGGGCATTTTGACACATTCGTATGACTTTTAAAATGTATGTGAAGAGCCTTCTCCGCAGTCTTTTTGGAACACAAATAGCTCCCCTCCACAAAAGAAACCGAAATGAGGTACGAATTGCCGGTAAATTATTTCCTGTTCTTGTGGATAATAGGCTACCTTGTGTGGCCTTTGATTTTCCCTCTTTTTGTCTCCTTCCCTCTGTGTTTATTCAGCCATCTCTCTGCAGCTCTGCTGGAATCCATATTGATAGCTGTCAGGCGGTGTTGCCGGGCAGCAGGGAAAGGGGGCTGTGAAAGTAGGGGAAGGGGAGATGTTGTATGGAGGGCACATCTGTCAGATCTCATGACTCGACCCATGCTGTGATGCGAAGGGTACTGTCAGGAGATGGGGGAGAGCCAGCACAGGTATGCCCAGTACATGCACTGTCCTCAGGCTGGAACTGGCTGTGACACCCTGGTGGAATGGTGGGATGGGAAAAGAAAGCATCCTGGTGTACTGAGCTGACAGGAAAGATCTGTTCACTGCGGAGTCCTCACGTGAAGGCCAATCCTAATTTGATCAACTCTCAAATGTGTGTTGTAGTTGGCAGTAATTGTTCTCGGGGAACTTACAGACTTCGAATATTGTGATTCCGGTTGGCTGCGTTGTTTAATGTATGTTTTTTTTATTGTGGGCAAAGATGAAGGTTATGACTCTTGGTGAAACTTTAATACTAATTGATCCCAGGAAAGGCTTATGGACTCAGATGTGTAGCTGCAAGGCAGGGCTTTCCAGGTGTAAACAGTAGGATCAGGAGACCTGTTTTTGCAGTGCATTTTCCTTCACAGCACTACTGGTTTTGACCATTGATGGCCAACAGTGTCCAAATACATGTTTTTTGGTCACACTTCTGTAATTTTGCTTTGAAATCAAACGGTATGAGAAAAAAACACCGGACATTGCAGGTCTGTGGGAGGTTTATAATGTGTGCAGCAGATTTTTTTCTCTGTAGGTACACGTGTTTTGAGCTGACGGGACTGTGCGCTTATTGCCGGCAGGTGTGAGTCTCACATTTTATCTCACCCGCTCCCCTGCAGCACATTTCATGTAACGACGTTATTACCGGGAGACTTAATCAAACTCACTAACAATAGCTCACACTGACAGACGTCCAGGCAGCTGGTGCATAATGCTCTGCGAATATTCACAGTGCCCCAGCAACCCCGTCTGCCCGCTTAATCAAGTTCTCTCGGTCACCCGGGGAACAGGAAAGCGAAAAGGTGGAGTGGGATGGCACTGCTCGTTGAAACTACAGCCATTCACTGAGGAAGAATAGGGACAGGAAGACACGGGGGAACTCTATAGAATCTATTTTAGTGCTTAAAGAAATACGAGGGAAAATTCTGCCATTATTTACTCATCCTTATGCTGTTCCATACCTGTAGGAATACTCTTTTCAGTATTATGAAATTGAATTAGGACAGAAAGTATTGTTCACTGTCCTATGTCCTTGGCATCTGATCTGGTTCTCCTTAAAGCATAACAACTTAAAGGATTAGTTGACTTCCAGAGTAAAAAAATTCCTGATTAATTTACTCACCCTCATGTCATCCAAGATGTTCATGTCTGTATTTTTTCACTCGAAAAGAAATTAAGGTTTTTGAGGAAAACATTCCAGGATTTTTCTCAATATAGTGGACTTCAATGGTGGGCAACTGGTTGAAGGTCTAAATTGCAGTTTCAGTGCAGCTTCAGAGGGCACTACACTGAGGAATAAGAGTCTTACAGTTTAGGAACACTTTGCAGAATCTGCGAATATGTGAATATTTTAACAAAATAAGAGAGGTCATACAAAATGCATGTTAGTCTTTGTTTAGTACTGTCCTGAGTAAGATATTTTAGATAAAAGATGTTTACATATAGTCCACAAGACAAAAAATAGCTGAAATTATTCAAATAACCCCATGCAAAACTTTGGGAACCCTTGGTTCTTAATACTGTGTGTGGTTACCTGGATGATCTACGACTGTTTTTGTTTTGTGATGATTGTTCATGAGTCCCTTGTTTGTTCTGAACAGTTAAACTGAGCACTGTTCTTCAGAAAAATCCAGGCCCTGCAGATTTATTTAGTTTTCCAGCATCTTTTGCATATTTGAATCCTTTCCAGCATGGACTGTATAATTTGGGATCCATATTTTCACACTGAGGACAATTGAGGGACACAACCACAACTATAAAAAAAGGTTCAAACATTCACTGATGCTCCAGAAGGAAACGCGATGCATTAGGAGCCGGGGGGTGAAAACTTTTGACAGGATGAAGGATTTTTTTTTGCCTTCATTTAGTACTAACCTTCGGAAGCAACAGAAGATACTTGCATGTTTCCTGGAAGACAAATTAAGTACAATTTACCTTGATCCTTAAATTAAAAAAGTTTTCACCCCCCAGCTCTTAATGCATCGTGTTTCCTCTCCATCTCATTTTCTCCTCTAACTTAAAAATCGTCCAACATCGTTGTTTTACCTTTTTTGTAAAGGGTGTTTGACTTTCTTTGCATGTTCGCTTTGTAAACACTGGGTCGGTACTATGTCTCGCCTATGTCTTGCGTGACCTTTCCAACATGACTACGAAATGTGAGGTCGAGCTATTGCAAGACAAGCATTTTTTGGTTAAAAGTATATAAATTTCATTATTTTATTTATTAATTTATTTTTTTAGAAAATGACTGATTGTTTTACTAGATAAGACCATTTTTCCTCGGCTGGGATCGTGTAGAGCACTTTGCAGCTGCTTTGAAACTGGAATTTGGGCCTTCAACTTGTTAGCTCCTGTTGGAGTCCACTATATGAAGAAAAATCCTGGAAAGTTTTCCTTAAAAACCTAAATTTCTTTTCGGAAAGAAAGAAAGACATGAACATCTTAGATGACATGGGGGTTTGAAAATTATGAGGACATTTTTATTCTAGAAGTGAACTAATCCTTTAAATTTGGTCTGCTATAATTTGACTTGAACTATATCACACTTTCAACTTCAATGGTTTTCTTACTGTGCTTTTGCAAACTTTTTTGTAATATATAAACTCCAGTTCACTGTAATGAAAAATCAACCGAATGCATTATACAGAATGTCTCATTTTGTGTTTTATGGCAAAGGACATTTTTATTAGTTTGGACGGACACAAGGGTGAGCAAATGATGACAGAGTTTTCATTTTTTAGTGAACTACCCTTTATAATGCCACGTATATACAGAATAGCCACAGCATAGAGCCGTGTTGCGTCTTGCATAGCATCAAGGCCATATTCATGCTAGCGCAGTTGTTGTCCTCTTATTATCGTCTTGTTTGGGCATGCTCGGGCCCATGCAGCTCTATAAAAGAGTGATGTAGAGCCTTGGAGAGACCCTGTGTAGTGCACTTTATTCAGGAATGCTGACTTATTTATAGGTGTTGGAATCGTGTTGTTTGCTTGTTTTATTGAAAAGCTTGCGGGTAAAGTGGCGACAGGCTGGCATGTGAGTGTGATCTCTTGAGGGCCCCCCTGCAGAAATCTTCTTCCCGATAAATAAGTCAACGTTGATGAATATTTCATTCACATGAAATCCATTGTCGCCCACAGGTCTGCGGGGACGTGTCGTCGCTCCACACACACAGCAAAACAACCTCCCCCCCAGGTCAACCAATCCCTCGTCGTTGGCATTCTGAAAGAGACGCTGTTGCAATCCCCATAATTAGCTCAGCTCATGCATGAATGGTTCTGACGGATAATACGGCAAAAACTGTATAAGACCTGTAGTCATGTGACATCTGACTGCGTTGTATTTCACCTTCACAACTGCATCTGAGCAGCAATCGAACTGATTTAGTGGCACACTTGTCACTTTTCATATGCCGTAACCTATGGTTAGGAAACGAACACACAAGAAAAGTTCAAACCCCCCCTGGTCAGTGAGAAAAGAGCTTCTACTTTTATGCCTTGTGGGGGAGGAAGCAATAAATAGCAAGAAATGCAGCAAGAGGTAAAATGAGGGAATGCAAGCAAAACTTAAAAAAGGAAGTGGAAGGAAGTGACCAGATTAGAAGTCGAACAGTAATTGAGGGTGTTCAAGGTATGCACAGCCTTTAGATAAGAATAGGAGAGGAAGACGATGAACACGGACCATCAGTGGTTAAATTTGCTCAAAACAAGCAAGTTCTCTCAAATCAATATTTCAAGACGTAAACTCACTCTATTCCTAAGACACATCACTCAGTCCAGACCGTTCACCAAATGGGTCAGAGGTTCTTTGTGAAAATAGTCCTCCATGATCTTAATGCTCTTTTGGTGAGAGAAGAAGTCCACAGAAAGATAAGTAAATAAATAAAGAAAGTGCAAGCAGAATGTTTTATTTAAGTGAAGGTCTGCATTGTGTATTCTCAGATGGAGCGAAGCATAAGCAATCCCAGGCACAAGGTTTAAGAGACGGCGACTTTTGTTTGGTAGCTTGGAAAAATGTTCCTCTAATGGATTCGCTGTAACTGTTTTTACTTGGATAGATGGGTCACCTGTTAGAGTTTGATTTAAAATTCTGAATGTTTGCTTTCACATGCATCCTTTTTTATCTCAACGCGAGGATGGGATTAGTAAACAGACCGCAGCTGCAGTAATGGTCTATTTTTGCCCGTTTGTATATTTCATTAAAGAAAAGAGTCTGCTGGACACGATTCCCTTGGCATCTTTAAAAGTCTTAGTGTGACCTTCTGAGCTGCTTCAGGTGGCGCACTTTTATACCTCGGCTATTGGGAAAATTCTGTCATTACTGCAAATTAATATTTTGTCATTATACTCACTCTCATGTTGTTCCAAACTGGTATGACTGTACCAAAATGTACTGTATGAATTGTGTTGAATGCACTTTCCTATGCATTTAGTCCCAAGACGAAGTTCCAAAAATGACATAAAAGCATCATGAAGTATCATAAAATTAGTACAAGGAGAATGTCTTTAATTTTAAGATCATCTGACAAACCTACCATACGGCTTCAGAGGATTTGGTGTATAGTAGTTTGTATGGATTACTTTTATGATACTTTACGATTTTTTTTTTGGTCTTTATGGAGCTAGATTTCTTCTTTTGTGTTCCCCGGAAGAAAACAAATGGGTTTGCAACAACTTGAGGGTGAATAAATGAGGACAGAATGTTCATTTTTGAATGAAATAACCCTTAAAAGTCATTTTCATTTGGATTTTATGAGTTTTTCTCTGATTTGCGGTATGACTCTTATTCTAGCACGTCACTCCGCCAAGAGTAATTAAGATGTACAAATGGCATCTTGAGACCTTGTTAGCAGAAAGCAGCTTTATCACTTCCATCCCTCCATTTTCCCATTCTTCCACCCCACCGCACATCACTACTCCATCACTCTCATTTCACATTCCATGACAATCTCACCCACTGATTTACTGCACAGCTTCCATCTTGTGTTTGCCTATGTATCCGAGTGTGTTTGCTCAACATATATTCAGTGTGATGTTCATCATGTGAATTTATAGAGCTCTCGCCCCCTCAGTGCTTATGTGACATCAGATTTAATGGACGAGAAGGCATGTCTGTCCCGGTCAACATGCTGCTTCTCACCCATTCTTGATTCATTCAAAATACAATCACATTTGAAAGAAGAAATATGATTGAAGAATCTATCGATCTATGTCATATCAACACTATCCATCTGTGTTTATCTTTCTATCTTGTTTCCCCATCACAGAAGTTTTTTTAGCAACCACACCAGACATTTTCTTCCTCTATTTGTTTAGTTATCCATCAGTCTATTTACCTTATCATGCTGCCAAACCATCCATTTACGCTTCCATCTGTCTGTCAAACAATATCTTGGTACCCATTTGTCTAACTATCGTCTCTGTCTACTCACCCCACTGTCAATCAAAGCTTCTCCCTAACTGTGCCATTTTCTTTTGCTTCTGTTTCATGTGGCCACCTCCAAGTACATGCATAATCACAGCTGATAGTTCATTCAGACTTGTGTGTTATGGATAAATGATTTTCTTTTGTGCTTATAATGTTGTATGTGGAAACATGGGTCGTTGTTCAGGAAACCCATCCAAATGCTCATTCCACTGGCAAGCCAGATCTCTGCTGGGTCACTATCAGTTTTGAAGGATCAGTATGGTTCTTTGGTGCCTAGCGCACATGATCCTAATGGATTAGCCACTCACCTTTCCTGAGTTGAACTTGGGGGGCAATGTTACCGCCAGAGGCCCCATCTGCCCCCCATGTTTTAGCCATGTTGCTGACATGATGCACCAAGAACGACAGTTTTTGCATCTCAATTTATCAATGCTTTACATGTACTTTCACTTTTGAGGTTAAATGTTTTTGTTTGTTTGTTTGTTTTTTGTCATGGATAATAGTGATCTGTCAGTTTATGCTATGTCTGTTGTTAATAGTGGCTTATGGTGGACACTAGGGCTGTAAAGATTCCTCGATTGCGTTTTGCTCCTGTCGAGTAATCGGCATTCCACATATTAAACCCATTTAAAAATCATAATAAAGCATAATGCTTAAGAATTCACAAACGCTACTATTCAATTGCAATTCACGTTTAATATATGTGCTTTATTTATATGCGTGTAGGTTATGTACGTGCATCTCAGAGCAGCTCCGTTAACAGTAAATGCTGCTACACAAACTGTTATCATTTACATGTGTGGAGTGTCTCAGACTCCGTCTCTGCATGTTGTTGTGAGTTTGGGTTTATTATAACTTTCATCTGGGAACGCAACATGCATCATTTCATTGGATTTGTAAGGTAAATCATTTATAAACCTACGCAAACACAGGAGAAAACAGCATAATCTTTCTCAATATGCTAACTGTTCATCGCAGTTTCAAAATAAAGTGAGTTTACACATTTTGATGTCCACATATTCAAGAAATTACAGTGCCTTAGCTTTTCCGTCATAAAGAAATGGCCAAATATTAAAGATTAAGTGGACATTTGAACTAAATGTTGATGAGTTAATATTAAACACAGATTAGATCACGCAGTAAAGTGTAAAAACCATTGTCAGGCCGTTTGGCGCCCTTTTGTTATAATGCGTAATGTATATTAGCTCTGTTGTTTATAATGCATTATGTATTTTTACATTTTTGTTCAATAACCACATGATTACTTGCTTTTGATACTTTTTTTTAAACTGATTATTATTGCCTCATTGCTATTATACATGTATTTCATGTCGTTTAAAAGGCTATTGTTTACTTAAGTCTATTTTTATTACTACAAAAAAAAAATTATAATTATACGATTACTCGATTAATCGTCAGAATAATCAACAGATTACTCGATTACCAAAATAATCGTTAGTGACAGCCCTAGTGGACACAGTAATTCATTTAGATGTTCCAATTAGATGCTTGGGACTCACAATTCTTCCAGTGGAATGTTGCTGCTGTTGATTTATCATTCATGGCAAAAATTATTATAATTTTTAGAATGTAGTCAGGTTCGACTTGGTTTTAATGGCGTATTTTAGGACTTATTCAGACAATAACTTGTACATAAAGTACATAAACACATTAAAGGCAACATATCATGAAAATCTGACTTTTTCCATGCTTAAGTGCTGTAATCGCGTCCCCGGTGCATCTACCAACCCAGAAAACGTGAAAAAGAACAACCCAGTAAATTTTTTTTTTTTTATTTATATGCGTGTAGGTTATGTACGTGCATCTCAGAGCAGCTCCGTTAACAGTAAATGCTGCTACACAAACTGTTATCATTTACATGTGTGGAGTGTCTCAGACTCCGTCTCTGCATGTTGTTGTGAGTTTGGGTTTATTATAACTTTCCCTACAGTGTTTTTGGTAAACCTTTCTCTACAGGCTTGTGAAACAAATGAAAAAATGCACCGCTCCGATTTTGTGTTTGTGTAAGTAGTGTTTTTAACATACAGTAAACTTGTATGAATTTGACAGTTTAAGCGCAATAAGACATGAAAGAGAAGTACTTAGTTTAGTACTCACATGCCGTGCGAAAGACACTTTCTGTGTGCGTACTTCGGATGTGTGCGTTCAGAAGACCATTTATTAGAATTTTAAACTAATATGGTTTAAAATGTATGATTTCAGCAACAAATACATTTAAAGATACATGCACGAAAACAGCTTGTTTCAAAACGGTAGGTGAGTGTTTGAAAGCAGAAGCTGTATTTCTGTTACTGCATATTCAGCACATTACTGTTTCACTGCTGAAGTTTGCCTCCCTACAGTGTTGCAGAGGTGATGATTAGCACTGTAGATTAGCCTTGGGCTGCGATCTATTGGAAAGATTTTTTCATCTGATGGTTTGATGCATGTGTGTTCCTTTGCTTCCCTGTTCCCTTCTTTTCAGTTACTTTTTGTTTTAGATCTTAAATTCTGCCATCTCTTCTGAAAACCAAGCTGGTCCACCACTCAGAGACTGTCTTGTCCGTCTTGAGGATCCCAGTGAGAAATCTTGGCAACTGTGACCGTCAGCCGTTTGATATCCCATCAAACGTGGTCCTACTGCTGTGCCTGTAAAAGGGAAAGATACTGGGCCTGCCGGCACTGGACACCAGCCGTAGTTTCTCGTCCTTTCCCTTGTTTGTCCCGGGAACAGATCTGTCAGGGCCTTCCTGCCGCAGAGATAAACTAGTGCATCGGGCTCTCCTCTAAAAATAAGCATTTGTTTATCGACATGTGTAGTGATTTCTAGCTCTCCTGTGCCGTATTGTGTGCCGAGCTGTCAAGAAACATTACTCTAAGGCCTGGCTCTCCTTTCAGCTCTGACCAGCCGAGAGAGTGCAGTCGAGCAGGACAATGCAGAGTGCTGGGGGGCAACAGGCTAGCAAGCTAAAGACGTCGCCTTTTAACTAAGGCTGTGGATCTCGCTCTTTATCGAAAGCTTGAGACTTTAATGCACTCTTTAAGGTAGAAACTGTGGAAAGCGAAGGGCGATGCTGGTATCAAATATCTGGGTCACATATCCAAGGTAGCTAGCGTCTAAATGGAGCCTGGCTTTGATTGAAAGCCGTATTAGATGAAAGGGGGAAAAAACTCAGATCCGCGCTGACCAGTTTTGGCATATTTTAATTGCTGCCTTACTTCATTATTTTCATTAGTTTGAGTCTTAACAAACTGTCAGATTAGACGTTACACATCTCCCATCTTTGTTTAGAAATGGCTCCGAGAGAGATTTAGGGAGAATGCGGACCAGACCTCCAGCTTATCTGAGCTCCCATCCATCTTAGTTTGATGAGTAAAGCTCATGTTTGCACGCTCTGCTAGTGGATCTGCGATGGCTGAGTTTGACAAATGCCCACACTTGCTCTAAACATCCGTAATTTCAGCAGAGCGCAGTTACTTAAAGCAGGATTTCGGAATCTTGTCTCACTTGTGTTTCTGGTGTCTCTCTTGCTTTAGTTAGGGCAGAGAATGCACTTAAGAGCTCACATCTCAATGTGGAAAACGAACCAGGATATCAGCCAGTACTTAAAGGATTAGTTCACCCCAAAATGAAAATTCTGACAGCATTTACTCCCTCATGTCATTCCAAATCCGTATGACTTTCTTTCACAATAGGAGAAATATTAAATAATGCAGTTGGTTGTGTCATATAGTTGCAATGAATGGGGACTGGAGAATTCAAGCTCTGAAAATGATGCAAAAGTGCCATTAAAGGTGTCAGAAAAGTGGTTCACTGCTGTACCGTTCCACATCTTCTGAAGTCCTACAATAGCTTTGTGTGAGTTTGTGTCACATCTACACTTTTAAAAATAAAGGATATTTATTGGCATCAGTGGTTTCACAAAGAACCTTTACCATCCATGGCAACTTTTTTTACATTGGAAAAAGGTTCTTTGGATTATCAAAATGTTCTTTGCACTAATAAAAAAAATGGTTCTTTTAAGAACTGTACGCTTAAAGGTTCTTTGAAGAACCAAAACTGGTTCTTCCATGGCATTGTTGTGAAAACCCCATTCTGGAACCTTCATTTTTCAAGGTTAAAAATAAAGTGTATGACAGAATCAGTTGAATTGGAAAACATGATCAGTCTAATTTATGAATAAATCGTTCAGACGGTTAATTGAATCTCCCAGTTTATTGAAAAGATAAGCCTCAAAAGAACGATTCATTTGCAAATCAGGCATCACGACTTGTCTCATGAACATGCCAAGGATGTCAAGATTATCAGTGAGCTTGCATGTTTTCCTTGCATAGAGCTACTATATGAGTTTAGTAGAAGAAATGTAGCGCACAAATCATATGAACTATTATTTATTATTTATTTATTTACTTTTATTATGTAGTAAATAAATGCATTTTCAGATGGAAGAAGGTCATAAGGATATGGTCTTTCAAAGACATTTTTGTTTATCAGAGTTACTAAGTGGCTGGACATCTGTATTTTTTTTTTTTAATGCAACATTGATCAGACGCTAAAGCGATCTTATGCTCCAAGGTATAAAGCAGGGTTATTTTTATTTTTTATTTATTTGTTTTACACAGCATTTTTCAGTGTCAAATAATTATTATTTCCTTTTTTCTAGCATGGAACAACATTTCTTTTTTGTTTTTCTCTCTTTTAAATGACTCATGCCCAGGGTTCTGCATTTGATTAAGATACAGCTGCTTTTTTAAACACACTAATTTAACATAGCTCAGTGTGACAAACAACCTCAAATTAGACCCTGTTATTCATGTATATATATGACTTGTGTGTGTGTGCGTGTCTGTATATATATGTATATATATATATATACGTTTTTTGTACACAAAGTTTCATCCAGATGATTTGTAGAGCTAATTCAGCTTCCATATGTTCAACAATCACAGATTTTTTTTTCTTCCTTGAGCAAACAAGCCAACAAGCAAAAACACTTTTTGCTGTAACACATATGCCCACTTATGTTTTAGCTTTTACCTTCTTGCCACAACAGATCAAGGTTCCAAGGCTTTAAAGCACCCTTTTCGGCTGTCTCAGGGTCAGGCACATCTTTGACCTTCCATTCTCCATTTCTGCAGCTGAAGTAACCTTCCCAACTTACTCCGCTGCTGCCTCAAAACAATTACTCTCAGTTTTGTAGGGAACCTTGGTTTGTGAAACTGTTTTGGAGGTTTTCCTCTCCTAGCCCCATGACTTACAAATAAAGAAATAACCCTCCCCTCCATCACATCCTCTTTATATTTCCTGTTTCTGGTGCTCCATTACCCATGGAGCTTGAGTCTGGCAAAGGCATGCTGAAGATGAGAAGAGTAGATAGCTGCTGGTGCTGCAGTGTGTGCTCTCGCTTTCTCTCTCGTTCTCTCTCTCTCTGCCTTACCTCCCTCTACGGCCCACAAGCGGTAAACATTGTGTGTTGACATATGGCCCTCACAGATTTAATCACCTTTATTACATTTTGTCGCTGGAAAAATATGAAGTGATACAAGTTTGCACATTACGGTATGTGTATGTGTGTGTGTCTGTGTGTGTGTGTGTTTTGTCTTGGCACAAAGGTCTATCCAAAACAACACATGCATAACCAAAAAGTGTTTATTTGAAAATATTTGCCTCTGCACATTTAATATTTATTGCATACATATTGAATATTTGAATTGCATCAAACATGTAAATTATTCACTGTCATAATTACCTGTGTTTATTCACATAGTTACTACTCGAGTGTTGATTGAAGCTTATTTGTAATTCATGGAGCAAACCTTGTGCCAAAGGACTCTCCTGATGATGTAACTTCATGTAATTACAGGCAGATGACAGTAATGCAAAATCCATTATGTCGTTTAATCTCTTTAGAAGAATGCACAGGGGGCCATCTGGGGCCTATCACTCAATCATACAGTCAAAGTGTCAGATAGGCGTACAAGCCTACGACAACTCCTCAGTCCTTTGTGAGTGCTTGTGCGCTTTTTAGTAATGTGTTGTTCGCCAATCTGCGCTAATCCCATGATCCCCCTCCGCAACGTATTATGACGTTTTGACCACGTTTCACTCCCCCTCCTCCACCAACACCCACTAAACACTGAGAGACAATAGCATCATTTAATTAAGTCCTGGAATACAGACATTTCTCTAGCGTAAATCTGAATGTTCTTAGTTTTTCATCAGTCTTTTTCACTCCCATTCTTTTTCTTTGTGCATCCAACCTAAAGACGGTGCCTCCGGGAAAAGCAGGTAAAAAAGCCATCAAACCCAAAAGCACTTGACAGATTTGTGATCAGTGGCACAGTTCTCCTGAAATTGTCTAGTGGTGTATTTTTATTGTGGAAGTGAATGCTCACCCTTTAGAGAATAGCTTCATTATGTGTCCCCCAATAGAAATCGCCGCTGGTTGGTGTGATTGTTGCTGTAGATTGGGTATTTTAAACTGAAGTGCCTGAGATCAGAAACTTAGAGAGCATTTCAGCCCAAATTAAGAGATGGAGGAAAGTCTGTTTTGGTGGTTGGTTTGTCTTTTCTGCCCATTTGGTTGAAGCATAGACTTTTCCCCCACCTAAATCTCATCTTCAATCTGTCGAGCTCGAGCAATTATCTCAAGTATTGCTCTATAGATGTTATTTTCCCTGTCTGGCCAAATGCTCCAAACCTCCCTGTGTTCCACTCTCAAACAAGTCATAATACTTTCATCCATTTTCAATTTGGCCGCAAACTTGAGGAACTGCCACTATCCCTCCCAGATCGCAACAAGACTGTAGTCTGTGTGGCACCATCCAATATACCTACAAAATAGGCATCTTGGAAGACAATGGCAGTGTTTGGACTAGGCCTTTGTTTACCATTACATCTGTCACCCACTCCCTCGCTCTCAGAGTGGGTACTTCCTCTGTTTAAAATTGTTTTTTCCCCTTCTTCATCCTACATGGTGTCACACTGAGCATGTAGCCATGACATGAGGAACCATATTACCCAAGCAGTCTTTTTGAATGGTAGATTTTCTTTCTGTTGACACTATTAGCTTGGATATTTGGATTTTAGTAATAGTAGTAGTAGAGTGACCGTAAGTCCCCTTTTTCCCAGACACATCCTGGCCAGGATTTCTATACTACCTAAAATATCCAGGTTTGGCCTTTCTTTTCCATTTTTTCATACTTGAAAACATGATCAAAAAGTAGTTTGACCAATAACATGCAGGCATTTACATAATCGACCAATCATGGTGCGTTAGAAGGTGGGATCTACAGAGAACGGTCAAAGCGATGCAAATACTTGTACATATTGGTTGTGTTTGACTTGAAGCAATGCTGCGCAGGCCGATCATTGCATGACATCAAAGTAGCAATTTGAAAGCATAAGGAGCCGTCCGCTTTCTATAGACCAATATGTAGTGGACGTCACAGTTACGTAAGTTGCAGCTGCGCAAATAATGGTGGCAGAAAAACTCTGGTAACAAGTGGAGGGAAACAGGTCAAATCCATTGAATAAGAGAAAAAACAATTTTTGTGCCTTTAGATGCCAGAATCAAAATGCAAATCATTTTTATAGAATACTGTCATCAAAGATGCCATTTTAAGTTAAATGCAGATGTTTGAACGAGCAGACTATGGATGAAATCCACTATGATTACTTTTGAAGCATAAATTTAATTTAAAGAATATGTCTACAAAATATTCACAAATGTTATTCTCAAATGTACTTTGTTTTATTATTTTATTTCATGGTTTCAGAGACTGCTACTTAAAAACCATCATTTTCTACAACCAGATAAGCCCCGCCCACAAAAATATCACTGTTTGCAAACAATGAATTGGTCTATAGCTCTCATGGTACGTTTCAACCATTACAATCAAAGCAAAGCCAAAACCTGGATATTTTAGGCCATATAGAAATCCTGACCAGCATGTCTCTTATGATAATTAACCATGGTTAAATTGTATTAAAAGTGTGGTAACCATCTTTTTTTGGCATATTGATTACCATTTATATATCCACAGTTTTACTACAAACACCAATGTTAAAGGGGTCATCGAATGCCCATTTTCCACAAGTTGATATGATTCTTTAGGGTCTTAATGAAAAGTCTATAACATACTTCGGTTAAAATTTCTCGGTAGTGTAAAACAACACCCTTTTAACCTTGTCAAAAACAGCTCTGTTCACAGTGACCCATTTAGGTGCATGTCCCTTTAAATGCTAATGAGCTCTGCTCACCCTGCCCCTCTCTTCCATGGGGTGATGAGCCATTCTCTGAGAGACTGTGAAATTTAGCCGCATTTAGCCGCTTGCTAAACTTGCTAATTAGCACATTATTTGAAAAGGCGATTTGCAAAGATTCATAAAAAAAACCCTTATACTCACTTACGTAGGTGAAGCTGGATCACAAATGATTCGCGCAAACCTAGACGCATTTAGGCAGATAAGTCTTCAGCAGCTAAGATGTCACGAGTACATTACTGTTACATTCATTATTACAGCCAACAACAGAACACCTCAATCACTTAGGAGACATTCTTGTCTACCCCTACACCGGTGTCTACAATGGCAGACTGTTTACAGCTCACTCAGGGCGGGTCTAAGGTAAAACGGCCGTGTCAATCAATAGTCATGGGAGGGGCCTGTGCAGAACTACATCAACTACATCAATCTGAGAATGGCTTGATCTAAGAAAGTGATTATTATTATTGCAGTTTTTAAAAAAGCACTGGGTGAATTTTTATCATTATAGATTGTTTGTGTACACACACTGGCAAACAACACCTAAAGGTGAATTTTGCATCCGATGACCTCTTTAAACTATAGGTTAAATTATGGTTTAACTATAGTAACAATGAGTTTTTTGTTTTATTTGTAGTAAATCCATGGTTAATTTTGTATAGGAAAAGGGGAACGTATGGTGACACTAAGTAGTAGTAGTAGTAGTAGTAGTAGTATAGTTGTTATATTAGTGCCTTATATGGATAGCAGCAGATGCATTCAAGTTATACTGTACATTTAAACTACATAGTATGCCACCATGCTTTATGTTGAGCCTTACTAAAGAGACCCCTTTGTAGAAATCGTAAATAAAATCTGAAATGACCTGTGCTCTGACGAGTTCGAGAAAGTTCTTTGTTTTTATCACTGCTGTCAATGTGCAATGCCCATTCAGTTCAGAGAGAAAAAGACTGGAGGCCTTCAGGCGCTTGGCTTTTTGAAGTGGAAGTCGATGAAAGACTCAGCCGTCATTTCAACTCATATTGTGTTTTCCATGCAGAGTTCAAAGTTCAGCGCCCTCTCCTGCAGAGAAATGTGGATTTCCTCTTTCCATTTGTGCTCTGTTTTTCATTTATCCGTTCCTCCCTCTACCTTAACCACATCTCTTCCATCTCTTTGTATTACCCTCTTGTTATTAGCATTGTCCCTCCCCTGTGGTGAGTATCCTTGTTAGGACAGATTTATACGTCTACTGAAGCTTGAATTAAAAGGCTCTAGGCAAACTCAAAAAGTGGATTTGTTAGCACAGAGCACTTGCTTTTATAATCAACCAACACTGAGCTTCCGCCTGCATTGTAACAATAGTAATAAAAAAATAAAACAACAACAACTTGGCCACAGTGACTGTGTTTTATTTCACCTTCGTCTTGTTACAAAAAATTCTTTGCCCAGACAAAGCCATATAACAGCCTTTTCAAAATGATTTCTAGCTTGTTTTCTCATTGGCCCCCGTGACTGACCTTGGCAAACGAGCTGGGCTTCAATTTCGTTTGAAGTATGAATCCACCTTTACTGTGGTGCCCACTTGCTCCTAACTCATTACCTGACATGATGAATGGGTCCTGTTCCATTAAACTATGCCCAGCCCATGGTGGCATAGGCACCTGGCACTGAGTAATGGCAGTTGCACGGGTAGACCTGCCAGGGTTGGTAGGAAAGGTGTGGCGGCTTAAGCATGGAGTTGGCTCTCCGATCTGCAGGGGAAAGAGGAAGGTTGTCCACTCCACCTGCCACATGGCCCCCACCCAGCCTCTCGCTACACCATGTTTGGAGTGGAAAGGGCCTTTTGTGTGATCCCATAATGGGCTGGCCTCAGTTGCCAAGTTCAGCTAGCACATTTAGTACTCGCCTCCATCATATTCCTACTGGCCTAGTTTCAAAAAAAGAATCCGCTTAAAACAGAGAATTCCATAGATTTAACTTTAAAGGTATAGTTCACCCAAAAATTACAATTCTGTCATCATGGAACACAAAAATGGTGACAGAATTTCATTTTCGGATGAGTTGTCTCTTTAAATGCTACCCAGACCTCCTACGGACGTTAAGATAAGTACGTGCAGCTGCGTACGCACTGTTTTGTCCTTGTGTATGGAAGCGTCCCATCAAGTGTCACTTCTCCAGGCTGTGTTGTTATAGGTGGAGGATCTCTCGAGCACAAGACTGGAGCCAGGAGCTCAATGGTGTTACTATGACACCAGACACGAAGCAGCTGACTCCAGACCATCTTATGTTGCTCTCTTTTTAATCCGTTGCCTTTGTTGTGTCTAATGTTGCTCCCTGTCTTCTTTCTAACTATTAACTGAACTCTCCTGTCTGTTGTGAATGTGAACACACCTAACTGTTCTTCTTCCTTCTCTTCGAACAGACAACCGTCGCACTGGTTTGGAAAGATCCCGTTCGCGCCACAATGCAAACCCTATGGTCCGATGATCGCTTGCCGGCTAAGGACGTTCGCCAAGTGCCAAAGACCCAAGAGTGGGGACAACACTGAGGAGGGCTGAAGAGGAATGGAGAGAGAGCCCTTCGGCATTCACATACATACACACCTACACGTACATGCATACAGAACGCAGACCGAACCTCAAGACGTGCGTCAAAGCTCCAGACACTTCATCACAGGATCACTTGACCCTCTGAAGCCTTATATACTACATGCTCTTTGTGCTTTGGGCCTATTCAATTTGCCGGTTTGTTTGTTTGTTATTTTCATGATTACGGCGGCTCTGTTTATATCTCAGCGCATCTCACGAAGCTAACTCCCCTGATCTGGCTCACGTCCACCTCGCTATCTGCAAACAATCAATGATTGGCTGCGGTTTGATCTCTCGCTGTTGGATTTTTCAAAACGCTCTTGTTGACAAAAGGCCAAAAGCACCATAAAGGACTGCGTGATTCTGTATGCATATCAGCAAAAGGACTTTATTTGGGGTGCTGATTGAACAAAACCTTGACTGATTCTACCTGCCCCTTTAGTAAAACAATTCCCACCATCAGCCATTTAATCTCTGATCACCACCTTTCAAGACATTACAGATCCTATATATGTAGCGACATGGAAAAAGCTGCTGATATTAGCTTCAGTGCTACCGTGTGTACACATTTGTGCTGTGTAAGAGCTGCCGGTGCCACAAGGTACCTGAGGTGGTTGAAAGATATTGCTCTTTATCTACGGTAAACACTTCAAGCATTCGTAGACGTTTCTCTTGCAGAGTCAAAGGTTTTATTAAGTGAATCTGCAGGTATGTGAAACAAAGAGATGCCATTCATTTCGCTTTTCAAACATGTCACAGGTTTTCTTCGTGATTTCTTTGTAAGTCACTGTGCTTTTAGCTTTTAGCCCTCTCGTAGAAGAGTATTTTAGTGAACTGTAGCTTAGTGTTTTTTCGAGATCGACTGGTCATCTCTTAAGAGCTCTCTCTTACTGACCTACCGCATTTACCTCGCCATCTCAGTCTGATGTTTGAAAACTGTCCAAAACATTACAAAGAACAGTATTTATCAAATGTAGTATCAAAGTTCATCTTTCACAATTTGCAAAATATGTATTTATTCACAGTTTTGGCCCGGAGCCTTTTACGTGTGAACGTTAACCCTATCCTAGTGAGGAGTCCTGTTACAGCCTTAGACGTGACAGTGAGGCGGTGTTCACAACATGGTGGCTGTTTTCTTGTGAAAACCATTAGTGAAATCTTTCCACCACGTCCCCTTACTCTTGTGGCCTGAGTAGTCATTTTCCGTAATGTTTTCTGCCCCCCACGTCCATAACACCGCAGGCAACAGAATGTAAGACAGTGACTGGAGTCACGCCGACTCACATACTGGTACGTGCCACACTGAAACTTCAGCATTTGAGGAAAAATGAAGGGAAACTGTTAAGTTTGAACACCCAATGCAAGCGCAGTACTGTTAAACAAACCACCGTTAGTCAGGCTTTCTCCTCACACTGTGTGTTTGTCATACGCTCTCTCAGGAGAGAGAGAAAAGGTCGAGATGCAGCGAATCGCAATCCATTGATTTGCTTTTCTAATTAAAACTGCCCTTTGAATGGTTTCCAACACCACACAACAGAAGCTGCGCTCGGCTCTCATGGCTCTCACTATCGGTTATTTTAAACTCATGTTAATGGTAATTACAGCATCCACACACTGTCAGTGCAGACACCTCCGACATGCATTGTTATTTCCCAGTCAGGCTCCAGTTACATATTTTGTGTGACTGGCAGAGTCGCTGGCACCAGATTTTTTTAAGAATCGGTTTTGATAAACGTGCCAAACTTTTATGAGGGGAAAAAAGTTGCTGTACTGAGATTTCATCTGATGATTATGAGAATGAATGAAGCATGGAGGATTTTCATTTAAATCACACTAATATGTGATGAATCACATACGCAAGACTGAAACTAGCAGCAGTGCAGCCATTCAGACTCTGTTATAGGTCTTAGGGATGTTGTCGTTTTTACAACGCTAATGTCAAATGTTTATGAAATATTCTTCGAAACTGTGTAATTTATAGATTTCTTTTTCCTCTTTCCTAAGAAAACGTCATTTTATACCAGTGACCTTCCCCTCCATCTGTGATAATGGTTGTGTATCGCTGTAGCCTAATATATATGTGTCGTGTATTTGATAGAGAATGTGTCCTAATGCAGGTTAGAGTCTCCAGATGACTGACTGTGTAACATTTTAAGTCAGATCCAATATTTTAATTGGATGTTAGGCAGAGACCAGAAGCAGGCAAGAAAATATTAAGATACCAGTGCCAATTTGGGTCCTCTGCTGTCTCATTTATTCACATTTGTTCGATATTCTCAGTTCAGATTGTATGATGGTGCACTTTAACTTGTTAAGTATAGACCTGGAGCAATCTTTTAATTTGTGATTTCTTTGCATATCATTGCCAAAATAGACTGCTTGCATGTAGGGTAACCGTTCCTGACAAGCGATTCAATCTCCATTCTCTCCAAAGTCTCCTCTAGTTCTCTCTTATTCCCTTACATTGTAATTGGCGCTTGGAACAAGATCAAAGTTAAATGGGTGAGAACAACTTCAACTGTCTCAGGACATTGTTTTATTTTTTAGGTAATGTAAGACTCCATAGCCCTGCCTTTTTTTGTTTTTTCTTTTTCCTTGACATTGTGTTTATTGTCTTATAAGCAATTTATATTTGTAACATCTTTTAAGTTTATTTTTATCTGTGACTAAAAAAAAAAAAAAAAAAAGTGAAAATGGTTATGCACACTGTACCGGAGTATGTAACAGAATATCATACTAAATAATAACCACTTTCTCCAAAAAAAAGAAAAAAAAAATCAAGTGTCTCTTTTTTGAGTGTTATTTCCATAATGAGTTATGAATTATGCTTTCTCTCGATGCAGACTCACGCTGTGTCCTAACCAGCCCCTAAAGCACTAAACGCTTTCTCTGTCTAAAAAAAAACTGAATGGTTTTGTCCTAACTTACTCAGACATTCAACCAAGACACTCGGTCAGTCAGATGACTTTGATAGACTTGTATAGACAAGAGCAGATGACTCGTCAGGTGAACAGTCAATAAAGATCCAGTCTGTCAATTTTCATTTCTTGTGGTGGAATAGAAAATACAAGCAGAGGATAGATATGAAATACAGATACTTTAACATGAAGAACTGAAACTGCAATGTACTATTTCATTCTACCAACATCCTTTCCTATCCATTTTTAGTTGAATAATTGATTAAAAGATATGATTAAAACTGTATATTCTATACAAAGATCGAACTGCCAGAGTGTGGGCCATTCACACATTATTCATATACATAAAAAATGACGTTAGAGTTACTAGACTAACATTTTAGTCTATTAACTTTGGTGCCTGACTCTAAAAATTGTAGCCGCCGTCACACTGAGTTTGACATTTCATCAATAATTGATTCTGTGCAGAACGTACTGATTGTGCTAGGTAGATCCACCCACAGTAAAATCTCACTAGTGTAAATGGATACTGTATATTAAAAATTTAATATGTTCTGACTGTACTCACACTGTGCAGAATATTCATTTTCAAAACACTCTTGAAAAATCTTTATAGTGGAAAAAATGTTTTTGACACACGCACAAAAAAATGTTCTTTGAAGAACTATTAACTGAAAGATTCTACTGGGAACTAATGGTTTTGGCATTGTTGTTAAAACCCCCTTTTGGTACATTTATTTTTAAGAGTGTAAAATCAGATTAATTATGGTGTGTGCACACCAAAATCAAAACAAATATTCTCATCGCTTTATCACTCTAGATTACTTGCAGAATTTTTTTTTGTGTGTGTGTGTGTGTGTGTGTGTGTCATGCGCGAATAAAATCATCACATAATAGACCGATTCTGTGTTTGCAAACAGTGATAACGTTTTTGTGGGCGGAGCTTATCCGATGGTAGAAAATGATTTGAGTTTAGATTTCAAAATTCTGACTTTATTCTCACTATTCTGAGATTATATCTCATAATTTTGATAAGAAACATCAACTCGTCATTCTCTTTCCCCCTTCGGCTGAGAATCATGAGTTTTTTCCTCAGAATTGACAAACTTGTTAAATTGAAGGAAGTCAGAATTGGGAGATTAAAATTGGTAAATGTTAAATAGGTTTAAGTATTTTTTCATGCTGTAACTGTAGGGCTAATGCAATATGTACCCTATGAACTGCATATTCTTTTATGCTTCCCTTTTATGCTTTAAAAGTAATCATAGCAGCTATTAGTCTGTCCATTGAAACATCTGTGTTTAGCTTCAAATGGTGTCTTTGACGACAGTATTTTTAAAAAATTATTTGCTTTCTGATTCTGACATCCAAAGTCACAACGATATATTTTTCTCCTATTCTGTGGATTTTTCTTCCACTTGTTAGACTGCCATTGTTTTTCTGCCACCACAATGCGTGCAGCTGCAGGTGACGTAACTGTGACATCTACTCCAAATTGGTCTATGCTTTCCTCCATTTTCTGATACAAACGGAAATGTCAATAAGCTCTTTGCTGATTGTATTGTGCGACAACGTGTCATGCAAATTTTCTGCTCGAGTTGAAATGTTTTTGCTGCATTCTGAACAACTCTTTTTCCAACCTCCTACTTGGAAATAACATCTTGAACGGCACTTGAAGTGGACCTCCGAACTCGGGGCAGATCGATCAACCCTGAATTCAGCCAGACGCATCATTGACGTCACTGCTTCAAAGGAGCATAGTGTGGAGTGGAGCAACCTTGTGTCAAATTTAAAACCATTACACATTAGCTTTATAAAACAGTATATTTTTTTTCTTTTTGTCAGCTGTTTTCAACACGTACGGTAGCATTTCATGTTTTAGCATTTTACATTTCAACTCGGATGTTCCCACTTCCGACCTGGTGGTTCAGGCTAAGGGATACAGCTGTGGCTACTGGGCATGCGCACATCAATCTAACGTTATTTTTGTCACACTGTACATCAGTAAAACTGTTTTTGTATTATAGTAAGGGCTAAGTTTAGGTTTGGGGTATGTGTAGGCGTTAATAAAAAACAATCTAATAGGTAGAACAATTAATTTCATTGTTAGTTTCCGACTGGCACGTAGCATTAACAGGTGCGTTCTGCACCTGCATGAGAGGAATTAGCAACAGCGTTTAAAAGGAGAAACCAAAACAAGTATATACGAGCTATACGCAGATATGCAAAACGTAAACAAAGCAGCGCTTGATTACTATTTTGAATGTTAAATGTTAAGGTGACCAGATTTTTTAGATGGAAATCATGGATAGTTTCTAGTTCAGTGGTCAAAATATCACTAAAATCTCAAGTGTGGTTGCCTAACAATTAAAAAACGGGGACAAAATGTTTTGTTTTTTTAATTGTTGTGGGTTCCATCTATCATAATTGATAATTACTTACCATAGTTTTTTTTTTTTATACAATAGTAACTACTGCAAATAGCAAACATATCAAAACAGTAGTATTATAACAAAATTATGGCTTTAGAAAAACATTAAAAATAAAATAATAAATATGAGAACATATGATAAATAAAACTGTATTTAACAAATACGTTATTTTCAAGCTGTGTTTAACATTTTCACAACTATGAGTACAATAATTACAACTTTATGTTTATGTATTTTATGTTTATGCTTTTGGAAATTGATCTTTTCTAATCAGGCTTATTATTTTGCATTTTAGGCTCATTTTGAACACGTATGTGCTTTCTGCAAATATAATTGTGTGAGTGTAACAGTCCTCACTACAGGCAAACGTGCGATAAAAGGTATCTTTTCCATGTTTTTTCCTAACTAGCTGCAACGGCAAAACGCGAAATTTCGATTTGAGAAACGGAACAACAACATACAAACTATGACGATTAAATCAGGTACTGTTTATGTGCTTTATTCAATGTTAAAAGTGTCTAATGTGAGTTTGAATATCATTTGCGTGACATTTATAGCCATACTGAAAGCAACAATAGATAATTTACCTCAGATCTTGAAAATAAATTTAAGCACCCTGGTGAAAAAAAACAGCATATGCTGGTAGGTATGTTTTGATGCTGGTTTAAGCTGATCCTTTGACCGCAGTAAAGATAGTTTGCGGTTTGATATTCGGATTTCTTTTGGCTATAAATTCACAACGCGCTGTCATAAACATGCAAATAATCCCGAATGTGGTTCTCCATGATTTGTGAATTCTGGTGATGATGTGCCTTTTAGCCAAAATTTTATTTTATTTTTTCGACTCTTAATTTTATAATGCTTATAGCTCCGAAAGTTGGAAACTTAGCAGACTGAAACCAGTGTCATGTGAACCAGCTTGATCTGTGAATTTTTTCACAGCAAAGCTCTTGTCCGTAACGCCCTTGGTAAGTCCGCTATAGTAAGGGATGTGAAAAATATGCGCTCTTCATGTTTAACGTATTTTGCCATTAAACACGCAGACTGCTCAAATTTCAGTACTGGTCAAATGTCAGTACTGGTCAGTTGGCCCTTCCCTAAATCACTAACATCACTATTCTGATCTGTGAAAACTTTCACAGTTCAGTACTGGTCAGCTGACCCTTCCCCGAGTCACTAACATCACTATTCTGATCTGTGAAAAAATTCACAGTTCAGTACTGGTCAGCTGACCCTTCCCCTGGTCACTAACATCACTATTTTGATCTGTGAAAACTTTCACAGGTTAGTACTGGTCAGCTGACCCTTCCCCGAGTCACTAACATCACTATTCTGATCTGTGAAAAATTTCACAGTTCAGTACTGGTCAGCTGACCCTTCCCCGGGTCACTAACATCACTATTTTGATCTGTGAACACTTTCACAGGTTAGTACTGGTCAGCTGACCCTTCCCCGAGTCACTAACATCACTATTCTGATCTGTGAAAAATTTCACAGTTCAGTACTGGTCAGCTGACCCTTCCCCGGGTCACTAACATCACTATTTTGATCTGTGAAAACTTTCACAGGTTAGTACTGGTCAGCTGACCCTTCCCTGAGTCATATTAATCACTATTCTGAACTGTGAAAACTTTCACAGTTCAGTACTGGTCAGCTGACCCTTCCTTGAGTCATATTAATCACTATTCTGAACTGTGAAAACTTTCACAGTTCAGTACTGGTCAGCTGACCCTTCCCTGAGTCATATTAATCACTATTCTGAAGTGTGAAAACTTTCACAGTTCAGTACTGGTCAGCTGACCCTTCCCTGCATCATATTAATCACTATTCTGATCTGTGAAAAATTTCACAGTTCCCTACTGGTCAGCTGACCCTTCCCTGGGTCACTAACATCACTATTTTGATCTGTGAAAACTTTCACAGTTCAGTACTGGTCAGCTGACCCTTCCCTGAGTCATATTAATCACTATTCTGAACTGTGAAAACTTTCACAGTTCAGTACTGGTCAGCTGACCCTTCCTTGAGTCATATTAATCACTATTCTGATCTGTGAAACCTTTCACAGTTCAGTACTGGTCAGCTGACCCTTTCCTGAGTCACTAACATCACTATTCTGGTTTGTGAAAACTTTCACAGTTCAGTACTGGTCAGCTGACCCTTCCTTGAGTCATGTATATCACTATTCTGATCTGTGAAAACTTTCACAGTTCAGTATTGGTCAGATGACCCTTTCCTGGGTCACTAACATCACTATTCTGATCTGTGAAAACCTTCACAGGTCAGTACTGGTCAACTGACCCTTCCGTGAGTCACGTACATCTCTATTCTGATCTGTGAAAACTTTCACAGTTCAGTACTGGTCAGCTGACCATTTCCTGATTCATGTACATCACTATTCTGACCCAAATTGAACTGTGAATTTTTTCACAGATTAAAATAGTGATGTTACTGACTCAGGGAATGTTCAGCTGACCAGTACTGACCTGTGAAAATGTTCACAGTTCAGAACAGTGATGTTAGTGACCCAGGAAAGAGTCAGCTGACCAATACTGACCTGTGAAAGTTTCACAGATCAGAATAGTGATGTTAGTGACTCAGGAAAGGGCCAGCTAACCAGTACTGACCTGTGAACATTTTCACAGATCAGAATAGTGATGTTAGTGATTTAGGGAAGGGCCAGCTGGCCAGTACTGACCTGTGAACATTTTCACAGATCAGAAAAGTGATGTTAGTGACTCACGGAAGGGTCAGCTGACCAATACTGAACTGTGAAAGTTTCACAGATCAGAATAGTGATTTACATGAATCAGGGAAGGGTCAGCTGACCAGTACTGAACTGTGAAAGGTTTCACAGATCAGAATAGTGATTAATATGACTCAGGAAAGGGTCAGCTGACCAGTACTGAACTGTGAAAGTTTTCACAGATCAGAATAGTGATGTTAGTGACTTAGGGAAGCGTCAGCTGACCAGTACTGACCTGTGAAAGTTTTCACAGATCAGAATAGTGATGTTAGTGACCCAGGAAAGGGTCAGCTGACCAGTACTGAACTGTGAAAGTTTTCACAGATCAGAATAGTGATGTTAGTGACTTAGGGAAGCGTCAGCTGACCAGTACTGACCTGTGAAAGTTTTCACAGATCAGAATAGTGATGTTAGTGACCCAGGAAAGGGTCAGCTGACCAATACTGAACTGTGAAAGTTTTCACAGATCAGAATAGTGATGTTAGTGACTTAGGGAAGGGTCAGCTGACCAGTACTGAACTGTGAAAGTTTTCACAGATCAGAATAGTGATGTTAGTGACTTAGGGAAGCGTCAGCTGACCAGTACTGACCTGTGAAAATGTTCACAGTTCAGAACAGTGATGTTAGTGACCCAGGAAAGAGTCAGCTGACCAATACTGACCTGTGAAAGTTTCACAGATCAGAATAGTGATGTTAGTGACTCAGGAAAGGGCCAGCTAACCAGTACTGACCTGTGAACATTTTCACAGATCAGAATAGTGATGTTAGTGATTTAGGGAAGGGCCAGCTGGCCAGTACTGACCTGTGAACATTTTCACAGATCAGAATAGTGATGTTAGTGACTCACGGAAGGGTCAGCTGACCAATACTGAACTGTGAAAGTTTCACAGATCAGAATAGTGATTTACATGAATCAGGGAAGGGTCAGCTGACCAGTACTGAACTGTGAAAGGTTTCACAGATCAGAATAGTGATTAATATGACTCAGGAAAGGGTCAGCTGACCAGTACTGAACTGTGAAAGTTTTCACAGATCAGAATAGTGATGTTAGTGACTTAGGGAAGCGTCAGCTGACCAGTACTGACCTGTGAAAGTTTTCACAGATCAGAATAGTGATGTTAGTGACCCAGGAAAGGGTCAGCTGACCAGTACTGAACTGTGAAAGTTTTCACAGATCAGAATAGTGATGTTAGTGACTTAGGGAAGCGTCAGCTGACCAGTACTGACCTGTGAAAGTTTTCACAGATCAGAATAGTGATGTTAGTGACCCAGGAAAGGGTCAGCTGACCAATACTGAACTGTGAAAGTTTTCACAGATCAGAATAGTGATTTATATGACTCAAGGAAGGGTCAGCTGACCAGTACTAAACTGTGAAAGTTTTCACAGATCAGAATAGTGATGTTAGTGACTCAGGGAAGGGTCAGCTGACCAGTACTGAACTGTGAAAGTTTTCACAGATCAGAATAGTGAATAATATGACTCAGGGAAGGGTCAGCTGACCAGTACTAACCTGTGAAAGTTTTCACACATCAAAATAGTGATGTTAGTGACTCAGGGAAGGGTCAGCTGACCAGTACTGAACTGTAAAAGTTTTCACAGATCAGAATAGTGAATAATATGACTCAGGGAAGGGTCAGCTGACCAGTACTGATAGAGGAAAAAGAGAGCAGAGCATTAGGAACACTGTTACGCAATAAATAGCGATTTTGAAAGTTTTCACAAATCGAATTTGACTTAAAAACAATGTTTTTGTATTTGAGCAGTCTGCGTGTTTAATGGCAAAATACGTTAAACATGAAGAGCGCATATTTTTCACATACCTTACTATAGCGGACTTACCAAGGGTTTTACGGACAAGAGCTTTGCTGTGAAAAAATTCACAGATCAAGCTGGTTCACATGACACTGGTTTCAGTCTGCTAAGTTTCCAACTTTCGGAGCTATAAGCATTATAAAATTAAGAGTCGAAAAAATAAAATAAAATTTCGGCCAAAAGGCACATCATCACCAGAATTCACAAATCATGGAGAACCACTTTCGGGATTATTTGCATGTTTATGACAGCGCGTTGTGCATTTATAGCCAAAAAAAATCCGAATATCAAACCGCAAACTATCTTTACTGCGGTGATCCTTTGCTGGTTTATGCTGGTCCTTGACCAGCAAAGGACCAGCTTAAACCAGCAAAAGACTAGCTTAAACCAGCATCAAAACATAACTAACCAGCATCCCAGCATCAAAACATACCTACCAGATTCTGTTTTTTTCACCAGGGCAAACATATAGCCTACGATAAAACGAACTTAATACGAACCAACAAGTGTTCTCCATGACAAAGATGGTATCAGTCATCAGTGTGTAGTTTTGATAATGATTTAATCTTTATGAATTAGATTATAAACTTGTCTATTTCGTTGGGAGTGCAGCACGCTTCTGTGCATCTTAATGGCTGTGAAATTTGGTTGATTCTGTCAGGTCGTGCTGTCAGTGTATCTGCGGGTTGTTTTGAACGTGCTATAAAACGTGGACATTTCCGGGGACAGCTTTAGTGGAGGACAGGACACCAAAAACCGTGACTTTTTTAGACACCCTAAATTATGTTTATAACTTTCTTTATTTTAAGCGGCTCATGTTATTATTAAAATATTTGCACTTTGGAATGCATGGATAAGATCACTTAACATTAGAACAGTCTTCCATCTGTGACTCTTTATTTACTTAGCTACTTGTTTCCTCATTTTCGCTCCCTGGTAAAAAAAACGGCATATGCTGGTAGGTATGTTTTGATTCTGGGATGCTGGTTAGGTAGGTTTTGATGTTGGTTTAAGATGGTCCTTTGCTGGTTTATACTGGTCCTTAGCTGGTTTATGCTGGTCCTTTGCTGGTTCATGCTGGTCCTTGACCAGCAACATGACCAGCAAAAACCAGCAAAGGACCAGCTTAAACCAGCATCAAAACCTACCTACCAGCATATGCTGTTTTTTTCACCAGGGCTTTAGTTCTCCGGCACTGACTCGTTCGCTAAACTGAGCATCCACTCAGGGTTCCCACTCGCGCCGACGGCCGCGACGCCAATTCAACATTTTCAATGGAGCAAACTCCCGCCGACGTGTGGAACACACCAAACAAACTAGCTCGACAGACGCCGACGGCTCGACGGCCGACCGTCGGCTTGATGTGTTCTAGTTTTTAACTTAAACGGAAGACGCAAATGAGACGTATATCGCGCGTTCGCGGCAGTCGCGTCGCCCGGCACGAAATCTCGTCTATTCGCGTTTTTTGTTTGTAATCTACTTGCGATTAGCCTAATTCAATTCGCGATTGATGCGCCCACACCATTGCAGTTGCTGGAAATGTTGCATCACTTCTAGTGTAAGCTTAATCCAGACTGATCTTCAGTGCGTTTGGTTACAAACAACATTAGAAACACCTAGAAAACCACCAGCTCTGTTTTATCACAATTTTTGAGTAATAATTCTGTGTTATTTTGATGCAACTTACCCTCATTACACAAACAGGAACTGGTTTTATTTGCTTTTTGTCATAAGAATAGCATTTATTCAGTTACTGAATTGATGGGTTTGCAAAGTAAAACTACTGTCAGAAGGAGATAACAGCACTCTGTCGTTTGTTTGAAGTGCTCTTTTGTATTGTTTGCTCTCTGTCTTTCCTTCACTTCACAGTAAGCGCGCACATGTTATTTTTCTGCTTGAATCCCACTGAATTATGCTGGAAATCATCGTTTACAAAGCTAAATATAAACTGCTGTACAATATAAGGCATTACTTCCATTGTTCTTTTGACGGCTGACATTTGGTTTCACTGTGGTTAGAGATGGAGAAGGCAATGATGCCCCTTTGTTATTTCTCCATCTCCCTGTCACCATCTTCACTGTCTCTCTGTCAGTCTGTCTCTAAGAGAATAGAAAGACACTTTCTTTTTTCAAATTCTGAACTGTGAGTGTCTCTAGCCCTGTTCAGAGTGTACCGCTGCCACTGGGGAGCCGTCCGCTGGGTACCACTGAAATGGAATGGTTGAAATGTTCCTGTCCCTGCCTCTTTTCCGAGTACGCGCACGTGTACAGGCGTGCATGCGTGCATCTGTCCGCTCGTCTTTGCATCTGTGCATTTCGATGGAGATTTGTTAGGATACGGTCCTGCTTTTACTAGCAGACCAGGCCATGTGCATTTTGTTTGTTAGAGTAAGTTTTCATGTCCGCTTCTGCTCTGCGTCTGCTCGCTAAATCACTGACACAGATGGAGGATTTAAAAAAAAAAAAAAGACAAGATGCAATGGCCAACAAGTGATCTGGCATGGTAGTTTTTCTGTTTTGAGCACTGATGCATTTGTAGTGAGCCGGTCATTAAAGGCAAGCTAATTTTACAAGACGCTCTGTTTTGTGCAGACGTCAGGCTCATTTCTCCGTCTCCTCGGCTTTGAAAGCTCATTAGATGCCAGGGCACTGTTGAAGTTGAATTATCAGTTGCCCTGTTTCGTTTTCTGGCACAAATGCAGATTTGCTAATTTCTCTAACTTCGAGGTGAAGGATGGAGGCCTGGCCTCATGGAAGGCTTTGTGTTTTGTGTAGATTAGAATCATGGGAGATAATGAGAGCAGAGCCTTTTTTTTTTGGTAATGTATTATCCTTATTATTTTCTGCTCCCATAAGTAGCCCTGTCGGAGATCTGAAAGATGAACTAAGACCACACACACACACACTTCATCTGTTTTGGCTCTGAAGCTGTGCTCCATTTCTCTATAAACCCAGGGCGTGTGTACAGCCACCCACACCAATTTACACTCTGATGGATCGGCCTTCAACGGGAATACAACATAATAATGATGTATTTTGCATCCTGAAGTATGAAAACTAAGATGAAATACAGAGTTGGGTGTCTGTGCCCATTCTGTCTGCCACTGCTCTCAACTTTTTTTTAGTGTGCGTGTGTGCGTGTTCATCTTTATGAATCGTTGCAGTGCACCATGTTGGCTTGAAGCGCAAGTGTTCCAGATCTGAATCGTTTCATAATCAGACTGCTGACACATCCATCTCCCCAGATCTGTACAAGCGTCTGTCTGTCTGTCATGTGTGTATCTGAGAGTGCAGTCTTAAGTTTTCTAGCCTCTTTTTGTGCTTTGCAATGTAAAAAATTGATTGAATTGTTGAAAAATGGGGAAAGAAGTCTCTAGTAATACTACTTTGTTTTTGATTGTTCATTAGAGGTTCATACAGAATGTCTTGTTCAGACAATAAATTCTTGTCTGTCTTAGCAAGATCATGAATGTCTGTAAATATGAAGTACTTTTTTTGTTTTAATCCTCCGACAGCTGCTGTGTCTGTTTGTTTTTTGGTTTTTATTTATTCACCCTACATTCAAGCTCTGTCAATCAGCTCATTCACTTTCTGGACATACTGTACTGACATCTGCCATACAATATCCATAAATCATGCCGACGTGTGCTCATGTAGTGGGTTTTTTTTACCCTTCTCATTCTTTTAGCTTCTCGATGGTTATAGGGTTGATTTCTTAAAATCTGATGTATATGTTGATGGATGGGCAGTTTAACAAAATTTTACAGTTTAAAAGTTTAAGTTCACATTAGTTTAATAACACATTAAATTGATCAAAATTGACAGTAATGATTTTAATGTTGCTAAGAATTCTATTTCATATTAATGCTGTACTTTTGAACTTTTTATTCATCAAAGAATCATGAAAGATATTCCACAAAGATATAAAGCAGTACAAATGGCTGCTGAAAATTTAGCTTTGCCATCACAGGAATAGAGAACATTTTAAAAATACATTAAAATTAGGGCTGTCAGTTGATTTTTAATCTAATTAATTACATGATGTTTCATAAATTTGTGAAAATACCCACAAAAAATTATTAAAAGCTATTTTTGTGTCAATTGAGAATGTATCAAGTAGACATTACAAATTGTAGCTTTAAAAATAAATGTTTTATTTAATTAGATATGAAATGTATTACACAAACTCACACGTTTAGGCTGCAACGGCCTAACGAAAACTATAGAACATAAAAAAAGATAATTTGAGAAACATCTCAGTATTTTTTATTCATACAGTGAAAGTCATTGGTAACAAAAACAGCTTCAAAATACATTCTTTTATCCAGAAAAGAAGGATTTGAAATGACATGAGGGTGAGTAAATGATGACAGAATTTAAATTTTTTGGGTGAACTATCCATTTTTTTAAAATGATATTATACTCTAAACAAGAATCTAAATCTGCCCCAGGTGGTGGTAAATAACTTCATGATTCATTCATTCATTTGGTTCATTTAAACAGCTGATTCATTCAGGAATTAAGTAAATGGCTCTCTTTATGAATGGGCCTTTGAATCATTGGTTCACATGATTCGTTTAAAATCCGGATTCATTCAGAAACTAACCGCCGTGTTGCTCTGAGATGCAACAATTCTGCTATGGCTTCTATGTTCTACATATAATGGTGTGTTTAAAATAACACAATTTCAACGTATTTACTGAACTGATGTATAAAATCACGTGTGATATTTTGTGATATGTGATATATAAAAATACAGGGGCATTTTTTGCACCAATATCTTGATTTTTAGTACATAACTGCATTTGTGAAGTTGTTTCACTCCATCATAGAATCAACGATATGAAATATAAGATGAAGCACAGGTCTGAGGGCGGGGCCAGCATGTTAACTGCGTTAAAATGTTTAATTGCGTTATTTTTTCATAAGTAATTAATTAACCTTAGTGAGCATAAGAGTCTGCTTTCACAACTTTTGAATGAGGTTTGTGTGTGTGCATATGTGTGTGTATAATAATATCCACTAATCTGAAAGCACTGATGCCTCCTGTCCATTCTGTCCTCTCCAGTAACTCTTTTCCTTTCTGAGCCATCATTCTCATTCAATCTGATTTAGAGCACTGTGACATCCTGCCTGTGTTCTGAGGCTTTCCCAGAGGCAGGTGGTCATCCAGAGAGCATTTCGCGGCCGTAGGGCTCATCCTCTGTGTGGACAGGTCTCTATAAAGAAGAGCTGTCTGTCACTGCCATCACTGCTTTTTGTTTTAGACCCCCTGCATTGGTTTCAGCTAGGCCACAGCACCACCGACCTGAGGGAAGGAGAGAGTCTATGAAGGCTATGAAGAAAAAAGAAAGAAGCTTGATTTGACTTTGTTGCATGTAGAGCTCAGACTCAATACAGATATCTCAAAACTTTAAGTTTTCAATAAGTTAAACGACACAAGAGCTGTGCGGACAAGAACAGTGTGTCCTCATAAAGCAAAATGAAACCTTTGTAGTGCACCTTTCACAGAAAAGGCGTACTGCGGTAGTGCTGCTTGAAGAGACTATAATTAATTTTTCTTGCACAGATTGTATTTGTCTGAAAGAAGATTGTCATATGTGACCCTGGACAACAAAACCAGTCTTAGTAGCATGGGTTTATTTGTAGCAATAGCCAAAAATACAAATTATGGATTTTTCTTTATTTCAGCCAAATATTGTTTTATCCTAATAGACCATACATCAATGGAAAGCTTATTTATTCAGATTTCAGATTTCAGAAAACCGACCCTTATGACTCGTATTGTGGTCCAGGGTCACATATACATCTGGGATGGCTTGAAGGTGAGTAAATAATGGGAAAAATTTTCATTTTTGGGTGAACTATCCCTGTAACTTTTCTTGAAACATTCCTTTGCTAAAGGGTTAAACTCCACTGATAAAGGCATAGACGAAAAAGAGGAAAGACTCTTATAATTGAGTAAGTGACCCCCCCCTTCCCCCCCTGCAAGTGGATGCCAGAATAAAATGAGCTTTTATAAAAGCTTTTCTGTGGATCGTTTCACTCAAAAGTACATAAAAGCCTCCTCAAAGTTTCTTGCTTCTCTTGCCCTCAGCTGAAGTACTCCCAGTGGATCTCAAACACAGACACACACACAGCGCTAACCCACTAGAATAAAAGTGTTGACCACTCGAGAAGGGACGCACACTCCGTCTGTACTCTTTTTGCACCCTAAAAACACAAACACACACGCATTCATGAAAAAATAACGCAGGTGTTCCATTCAGGCCTGCATGCTATCACTCTAAAACCCTTCACCTCAACCCTGGGTCATTAATAATGCTTCAGCTGTGAGGAAACAAGACTTAGTTTGCACTTACGAGATCAGAGTGTGCGAGCGTGCAACAAACAGCCAGGTCAAAGATGCTTTTTATCTTGTAGTCCTTTAGCAAAGCCTGACCTGTAAAGCAGTTGGCTAGATTTTTTTTTTCATTCCAAAGGCATAAAAGTCTAGGCACATTAAATTTTGCATGGCTCCTTTTTTTTGAAGCCTTGTTGATATTGCTGTCATCCTCTCATGTAATAACCAAATAACCATTTGTATTACATCAGATCAGAGAAGGATGCTACATCAGCATGACATAAATGTATTAATGCATAGGGGCTGATGTCTGTGCATCCAGACACTGAATGTCTTTGGGCGGGACTGATTGATGGATGGATTGACAAGGATATTATGAATGTGAGGATTGCAAATGGCCTAAAATCTGTGGAGGATCAGCCAGAGTCAGCCATGGACGTGAGGAGCAGATGAGTCACAGGCTGTCTGATTGACTCACCACAAGACTGCCTCTGCTTTAGCAAACACACGCTCAAGCATGTCAACATTACTGGTGCAAATGCCAGGCCTGATCCCCCAGCATACAGCCAATGTGTGGTGACAAGACTCTGACCACTGCTCGCTGCTGTCCTGTAGAGGCATTGTGGAGTTTTGAAAACCAGACATTATGATGTAACAGCATGCAGTGGGCCTGAAAATTTTTTGGAAGTGAATGTCATTGCATTACATAACAAAGTTAGTCGTTTTTATATTTAATAATTTTACATTTTAATGCATTTGTAACTCTAATACATTTATTTTAATAAAGGTAGTGCAAGCATATTAGCGTTATTATTATTTTTTAACACTAACACATTATAATAATGAAATATACTGTGATTTGGCTTATTTATAGTGTGTATGTGCCCTTCGTTAAAGGAGAAGTCCACTTCCAGAACAACAAATTACAAATAATTTACTCACCCCCTTGTCATCCAAGATGTTTATGTCTTTCTGTCTTCAGTCATAAAGAAATTATGGTTTCTGAGGTGCCCCGATTTTGAACTTCCAAATGTAGTTTTAATGCAGCTTCAAAGGGCTCTTAACGATCCCAGCCAAGGAAGAAGGGTCTTATCTAGCAAAACGGTCACTCATTTTTTTTTTCGGAAATTTTTTTTTTGTATACTTAAGCACAAAAGCTTGTGTAGCACGACGTTACGTACTATTGAATCACATCAAAAGGTCACGCAATACGTAGGCGGAACTACAGACCCAGTGTTTACAAAGCGAACACGCAAAGACTAAGGAAGTGTACAACGATGTCAGACAATTCTTAATACCATACTCTACCTTTTTGAGCCGGAGTACACAGACGATGAACTTAGATGTGATTTGTAGCGTCGCTAGATAAGACCCTTTTTCCTTGGCTGGAATCATTTGGAGCCCTTTGAAGCTGCATTTAAACAGCATTTTGGAAGTTCAAACTCGCCAGCACGTAGAAGTCCACTGTATGGAGAGAAATCCTGAAATGTTTTCCTCAAAAAACATAATTTCTTTATGACTGAAGAAAGACATGAAAATCTTGGATGACAAGGGGGTGAGTAAATTATTTGTAAATTATTGTTCTGGAAGTGGACTTCTCCTTTAATATTGGCACCCTTGGTATATATGAGCGAAGGTGGCTGTGAAAATAAATCTGCATTGTTTATCCTTTTGATCTTTCATTTAGAAAATTCACAAAATTCGAACCTATCAAGTAAAACAATGGAAAGTGGGGGGAAAATCTCATTATGAAATTAATGTTTTTCTCTAGATTATGTCAGACACAATTATTGGCACCCAATTATTGCAACATATCTTTCCCAAGATAACAGCTCTGAGTTTTCTACTATAATAGTTTGGAGAGCACCTGACAAGAGATCAGAGACAATTTCTTCATACAGAATCTCTCCAGATCCATCAGATTCCCTGCTCCGTGTTGGTGCTTCTTCTCTTCAGTTCACCCCTCTCATTTTCTATATGTGATCCTGGACCACAAAACCAGTCCTAAGTAGTATAGGTATATTTGTAGCAATAGCCAAAAATACACTGTATGGGTCAGAATTATTGATTTTTCATTTATGCCAAAAATCATTAGGATAATAGGTATATCTCGAACAAATGTTGTCCTATCCTAACAAGCCATACATTAATGGAAAACTCATTTATGCAGCTTTTAGATGATCTCAATTTCAAAAAATATGACTGGTTTTGTGGTCCAGGGTCACATTTTGTTCAGGGTAGGAAACTGGGAACGCCATGGCAGAAGCTTCATTTTGTGCTCAGAGACATATTTTTGTGTTGATTTTGATGTTTGTTTTGGATCATTGTCCTGATGGAAGATCCGACAATGGCCCATTATAAGATTTCTAACAGAGGCAGTCAGGTTTGGATTTTTTATCTGTTGGTATTTGAGAGAATCCATGAAGCCAAGATGTCCAGGACTGCCGGCAGAAAAACAGGCCCACAACATTAAAGATCCAGCAGTATATTTAACTGAGGGCATGGGTTACTTTTTATCCCTGTTTGCACCAAATCTATCTGGTGGGTTTGCTGCCAAAAACCTTTTTTTTTTTTTTAGTTTTATCTGACCATAGAATCCAATCCTGTTTGAAGTTCCAGTTGTCTCTGACAACTGAATATGCTGGAGCTGTGTGAAGCAAGGAGGCTTTTTCTTAAAAACCTTCAGTACAACATAGATGATGTAGGGGCTATTTTTTTTTTGGGCTTTCTGACCCCAAGAGTCAACTAATCTCTGCAGTTCTCCATCTGTGATCCTTGAAAGTCTTTGGCCACTCAAACTCTCCTCCTCACTGTGCATTAAGGCAATATAGACACTTGTCCTTTTCAAGGCAGATTTGTAACATCTTTAGTTGATTGGAACTTCTTAATTATTGCCCTGATGGTGGAAATGGGATTTTTTAAAAAATGTTTTAGGTCAACGCCCATAGCCTTGTGGTTAGCGCGACCTTTCCCGATCCCACCCCTCTCTCTCTCTCTCTCTCTCTCTCTCTCTATTTTGCATATCAGAACTATATTCTTTACTTACTGTGATTGATGGTTAAGGAAATTTGGCATTTGTGTTCATCGTATTTATAATCCTGTGGAACACAAGGTCAAGGCTGTAGTGATGGGAAGTTCGGATCATTTTACCGACTCGGACCTTTGAGTCTCCTTCAGAAAAATGAACAAATCTTTTTTTAATCTTAATCTTAATTTTGTTCATTTTAGCAAAATATAATTAAAATGTTACATGTTACCTCCCTAACACATCTACTGCTTACACAAACGTTGATCACGTTCAGTGAACGTTCAGTAATAATTCGTTCAAAATGAACAAATCGTTCAAGAATGACCCATCACTACAAGGCTGGACAATTCCATGCTCCTAGTAACTCTGGTGTGCTAAAAAAGTGCATTTCATGATGTGAGTTTCCCCCTCACTTTCAATTGTTTTACTTCAGTGAAAGGTTAGAATTTATTTATTTGCACAGCTGCCTTTGCTCATAGTAACCAAGGGTGCCAATATTAATGGAGGGCACTGTATATATATTCGATACACTCTCAGGGAAAAAAAAAGGTGCAAAACTGCCTTTTAAGGTACAAGTGGCCATCACTGGGGTGGTTCCCTGAAGGATACAATTTTGTACCTCTAGATGTACTTTTAAAACCCCTACGTGGTGTTTAAGTACATAATTGTACCCTAAGGACCTAATGTGTACAGTACTTTTAAAGGTACCGTTATATGTTTTGTTCCCCTAGGAACAAAATTGTACCTCCATGGTACCTTTTTTCCTGACAGTATAGTATCTTCTTCTTCTTTCCAGTCAGGGGACCAGCAACTGTTTAGTTGCCCGCATTCATGAAAATATCTTCTTTTGTATTCAGCTGAAAAATTCATACAGGTTTGGATGATAAATACATTTTAATTTTCCAATGACCTGTCCCTTTAAATATGGCTGAAGTGTCTAGCCACTTTTTGGGCCACTGTATCTGGCTTTCACTCTTTCTCTGTCCTTCTCTCATAGTTTGAAGCATCGCAAGGTGACTGCTGATATTAAGCGCTGTTCTGCTGCAGCAGGCCGGCATCCTGATGGCTGTTTCATGTAGAGCTGTAGACTGCTTTCGCCACGTTCCATAAACCCGCTTATTATTCAGCCGCCCAGTGTGATTGTGTCTTGTTGTTTCCAGTGGAGAGGCAAACAGAGCTAAACTCTCTCCCCATAAACACCATCCATGCTGCTAAAACACGCAGTCACACACATCTATCGATCAGAAGCAGGAATGTCTGGGGACACACACAGCTCCACATCCACACGTACGCTTTCACATGCATGGCAGCCTCAGCCAATCTGGACAGGTGATGTGGCGTGACTGTTAGATCGCAGCTGGTGGTATGTGTGTGTAAGTGTGGTAAACGACTGGCATCCTGGAGGTTAGGCAAACAAAGATGTCAAGGGATGACACGGGCCCATTATGGGAGGAAGTGAGGGGGAAAGACAGCGAGATGGAAGGAGATCCATCAGTGGCTACGTAAACCAAGCAGCTTAGCTTCCCGCTGCTTTGTCACCGCAAAAACCAGAGATCGGTTTGAGGTAGATGAATGTCCTCGGAGAGCAATGTGAGAAGATTTTGTGTGTGTTTGTGGGCTTGCTGTATATACCAGCCTCAGTAAGTCTTAACCGGCGTGTAAGGCAACCAGTCAATGCATGTCTGCAAAGGCCAGATGGCCAAGATGCTCTGGCCAAAGGAATGAAAAAAAAAAGTCTCTCCAGCTTTCCCACCAGCTGTGTTGTAATAAAACACATTTATATCATGATGGCTGCACCATCCCAGAAGTGTGTTTCCAGCATGCTCCATTCATGTGGCAAGATGGTACGCTGGGTAGGATAAAACATAGAAAGCTGGTGCCTGCTGGCACTACAGTCTGTCAAACCCCTATTCACCGTTTTGTGTCCATTTCTAACTGTAAAGATGATGAGGATTCTTCTGTTCCCCTTGGTATTATTATTATATTATTATATAAAATGTGTGTGTAGATTATTATGCTACTTTTATCTCATCACTCTCTATTTGTATATTAACTTTTAGAATAGTTAAGTAAGCAATAAGGTATGAGAGTCTATGCTGTATTGTGAATAAGTCGTGGCTGAAGGACGTTGTTATGCACGAAGCAAAGCGGAATAAATTCATTAAATGCTGTCCTTCTAACTAAAAAAAATAGTTCCTGACAGTGACAGTAAATGGCAAGAGAAAATTTTAGGTGTAACATGCCTCATCTTATGGAGCCTAAATAAAAACAGAGAATAGAGGGTTTGCACTTCTGCATGTTCACTTTGCAAAGACTGGGTCGGTACTTCTGCAGCGATGTAGGATGATTTTGAAATGACTTTTGAAGTTGAGGGCGAAAATACGGTTGGAGTTTTTTGACATACCCTAACTGTCTTGAACCAGAATACACAGAGTTGAGGGAGAGCAAGACAAGATGAGCATTTGAGATTAAAAGTATTTAAATAGTATTTTTTAAATGAAAATAACCGATCGTTTCGCTTGATAAGGCCCTTCTTCCTTGGCTGGGATTGTTTACAACTGCATTTGGGATTGTTTGAAGCCGCATTTAAACTGCATTTTGCAAGTTCAAAATCAGGTCACCATATCAGTTCATTATATGGAGAAAAATCCTGAAATGTTTAACTCAAAAAACATAATTTCTTTATGGCTGAAGAAAAAAAGACATGACATCTTGGATGAAAAGGGGGAGAGTACATTATCTATAAATTTTTGTTCTGGTAGTGGACTTCTCTTTTAATATCCTAATGATTTTTGGCATAAAAGAAAAATCTAGCCAACTGTTTCTGAGGGGTGCTACTGTAAAAAAGAACGTGGGTATAACTTCCGGTGAGGTGGCGGTAGTAGTATACCAATGGTATTTTTGTGTGCTAATTAGCCAGAGGCAAAGTGTTTTTCGGTTCATTGTTTTCTTTGTAAAGTTGCAAACCATTATAAGAGATGTCGTTACAGTGCTCAGGGACAACATGTGCTGTTCGAAGCTGTGCTCCCACATCGTTAGCAAGTCTGGATCGCTAAATCTTGAATGACTGTTAACTAGTGATGAGACTTTTAAACCGAGGCTTTGGAGCTTGTGTTAAGGGGTGTGCTAGATTCGGGCTTAGGGCTTCCTCGGTTCGAGGCTTGTGTTGTTAACATAGAAATCATGAAACCAGTGACAAAAAAAGCCTCACTTTCTCTCCAGTCCCGTGCGTGACTCACTTTGTGTGTCGGTTGGAGCCCCCAGATATTACTTATTCATTTTTGTTTTTAAATACCCAGTCATACAAGTAATATGAAAAATACAAATTATTTTGAGAAAAAATTCATTTTTTCATATGTGTACATTGTTCTTCTATTACATCATATAGATATTCTTACTAGCATTTAATGCCACAGTTTTTATTTGTAAATAAATTTATCAGAGACGGAAATTCAACAAACAAACACACACACTGTTAGACTTTTTTTTTGTGCCAGTAACATGAGTCGATCTGTGGAATGTGTGGTGAATGTTATGTCTGACAGAGTTTCTTTTACAGGCTTTTGGTTGCTTTATTTTTTACTAACCACACACTTGAAGCTTTGAATCTTTTCCTGAAACAGAGGCTTTATTTGCCCATCACTACTGTGAACTGTTGAATGAATTAGTGTCATGTCCTGCTTGTTTACTTTGAATGGGAAGACGCTCCCATTTTTGACGCAAGGCCTCATGGGGCGTAGGAAACTTGGGGATGATTTTGACCCATACAGTGAATTTTTGCCTATTGCTACAAATATACCTGTGCTACTTAAGACTGGTTTGTGGTCCTTGGTCACAAAATGGTAATAAAGACGTTAACACCAAGTATGATAATGTAGACTAAAGTTTTAATAGTCGTGCTAATTCTGTGAGACTAGGGAACATTGTTGCCAAGTTACCCTGGTGAAAAAAACAGCATATGCTGGTAGGTATGTTTTGATGCTGGTTTAAGGGTCCTTAGCTGGTTTATGCTGGTCCTTTGCTGGTCAAGGACCAGAATAAACCAGCAGGGTAGTGTTGAATAATAAAAACACTGACAGCCAATAAGAATCTACCTGACGTCTTCAAAATATATCCTTTAGTGTTTCATTGAAGAGAGAAAGTCATACAGGTTTGGAATAATGTGAGGGTGAGTAAAGTTTTGTGTCAACTATTCCTATTATACATTAACTAATGTTAACTAATGGGACCCTGCTGAAAAAAAACAAAAAACAAAACAAAAAACCCCAGCTAAAATCAGCCTAAATCAAATGGCTGGTGGTAGCTGGTCATCCAGTCTGGTTTTAGCTGGTTTACTGGAAATAGCTGGTTTTAGTTGGTCTCCCTGCCTGGCTAGGCTGGTCAAGTTGGTTTTAGTTGTTTGTTCCAGCTGGTCTCCCAGCCTGACCAGCTAAGGAAGTGGCCAAACCCCCTCTAAAACCAGCCTGCTGACCATCAATGACCAGCTACAACAAGCCAACCAGCTTAAGCTGGTTTTAGCGGGGTTTTTTTTTTTCAGCAGGTACCTTTTTGTAAAGTGTTACCAAAATGGCCTTGTGTCGGATTATATAACATGTGGTAATGAACAGCTGAGTGTACATTATCACAAATTTTATAGGTAAAGCATGGAGGTTTTTTTTCTTACACTCTTTGCTCTTTTTCTGAAGATCAAGCATGTTTTCATTCTTCAAAGCCTTGCGCTTTCTCTGTTTATGGGTATTTCTATAGAATGAAATATGACCCTCACTCAGCCTCCATCGTAGTCACTAGGGCACGACGCACATCAGTATGCGGATATGACCTGTGCGGTTGTGCGGTCAGCGGCGAGGTGAGCTCGCCACCTTCGTAAATCCTGTCCCGCTGTCCCCAGCTTTCTCCTCTGCCGTCAACCTGCAGCCCACGGGAGCCGTTAATGGAATGTCAAATCAGAAGCGGGCTGAACGGGTGACAGAGTAGTCAATAAGGCTGGGATGTTCCGTCTGGTTGAGGTCGCGGCCGCCCTGTCTGTGCCCTTGTTGCTTCTAACAACAAACATGGAATAATTTAGCTTTTCTGGGTTGGAGACGGGTTGAATTATAAAGTCACAATACTGATAAAAAGTAGTCTTTTCTGTGAAACATAAGGTTTGTTTTCTTGCACAAAGTTTCGTCAGTCCCAATGAACCCAAAACGATTATTCTGAAATTTCTGTTTATATGAACACTACATGTTGCAATACGATTTACATATTGGTTTCTAGTTTCTACATTTTGCGACAATTTCTCACCACGACGCATGCGATACTGGTGAATGCGCATTGAAAAGAGAAAAAAATTGTTGAAAAAAGTTGTAATTTTTGTTTTCTTGGTGCATAAAAAGTATTCTTATAGCTTCATAAAATTACGGTTGAAACAGTGATGTCACATGGATTATTTTAACAATGTCCTTACTACCTTTCTGGGCCTTGAACTTGGTAATTGTTTTGCTGTCTATGGAGATTTTCATCAAAAATATCTTTATTGATGTTCCGAAGATGAACAAAGGTTTTACGGGTTTGGAACGACATGACAGTGAGTAATTAATGACAGATTCTTTTTAATCATGGATTGAATATATCATAGTAATTTATTTATTTATTTACTTTTCACTTTAAAATTATCCTAGAACCTCAATTCGACTCAATTCTTGGCCCATGTGTTTGCCACCCCTATTCTAATGCCATTTAACAGTAGCAGGCTTTGGGACAAGCGTTCCCCCAGTCATCAAAGCCTCCTGGGGATTTAAGAATCGTTGAAAATCACACAGATAAAAGGCAGCTTTTGCAGACTTTGTGCTGTGCTATGTGATCTTCAGATACTCCCAGGCTTTCATTCGTTTGGCACCTCTCTTTGTTTCACCGTCAGATCTGTCATTCGGTTTGATTCTGTATTCACATTTAACTCTACTCCATCACCAAGCACTATTGGAGTTACGGCACTTTTTTACATTGAATTATAGATGATGACTTATAAGATGCTCAACGAAACTGTGTAAATGTTTACGAAATGCTGAGGTGATTTATCGTTCAGCCTGTTTTATTGTTTTCACGTTCTCAGTCTGCGACACTCAAGGTTAAAAGAGGACTGAGCTGAATGTGTGCTTACGCACGTCTGAGGATGACCATCACTCAAAGTCACCTGCCTCTGTTTATTCTCAGTGCTGGAGTGTCTGGGGTCAGTGCCATCAGTGTTATGTATTAGTTCCCGTGTCCATGTTAAGGAAACTCAATAGAATATGTTTAAATAATGCATCTGAAAGGCCAGAGGTTTGCATGTATTGTCAGAATGAGGACATGATCCCTGTCTCCAAATGTCAGAAAGTGTTGTAGATCCTGAATAATAATATTCCTGCTAAATTTTGATGAATTATTTAAACAAAAATTGTTTATATTTGTGAATGACAACTAGAGTGATAAGCTTATCAAGACAGCATACCACCCTGGAAGATTCTAATGCATAATTAATAACAAAAAAAGACTATAACAACAAAACTGTGTAATATGTGTGTAACCTTTAAGCGGTTATGCTTTCAAAAGAACCATTTTGTCAAAAATGATACTTCTTGTTTGCAACATCCGTGAATTGTTTGGCTCAATGAGTGTCAAAAATAATGAGCAGTTCGCTTTACAAATCACCTCACGCAGTGAATAAAGTTCAGCTTTATGGAAGACAACCTTGTCTAAGTCAGAAAACCATGAGATGATCTCTGTTCTGCTCAGAGATTGATGTGAATGTTGTGATCTGAGGTTTTTGTTTACTGATGTATTGAATTAAATGTGTTTTTGAGGTCATCAAGGTAAGTTATTACAACATAAAAGAAGATGAATGCACTTGCTCATTAAAGACAGAATCTATGCTTTGCAACATGCATGAAAGACTTCTTGCAAGGATAGTGAAACTATATTTTTTATTATGTTTTTGTGTTCCACAGAATAAGGTAAGTTCTACAGGTTCGGAAGAGTGTTTGAAAACATAATTTTATTTTTGGGTGTACTACCCCTTTAAGAAGAGTTGTCAAAATAATTTAGTTACCTGGGCTGTGTTTAGCCCCAGCAAAATGGTTTTTAACCTCTTAGCGTTACAGCGTTCCAACGTCCCACCTCCGGGACGTTTTGCATTCAGTTAAATTTGATAGGAATGCTAAGGGGTTAAACGGAAACTGATGACACTAGAGTTGCAACTATGGTAGCTGAGAAGGCCGTTCTTTGTGTTCTTTTTGAAGAATTTAACAACTACATCATCATGTTGATATGCTATATTGTTACTATAAAACTCTTATGACAAACATGTCTTCTAATATCTTCTAATTGTAAATGACTTTACATGGACCCACTGTGCGAGCTGTCTCTTTAATACTGCATGGTTTATATATGTGTTGCTGCTGATTGGGGTGACATTTTTGACACACCCACCAAATAAAAAAGATAACATATCTCAATGTTGGACGATTTTGAAGTTGGAGGAGAAAATGAGATGGGAATTTTTCAACATACCCTAACTGTCATGAACCGGAATACACAGAGTTCACACAGAGCTAGACAAGATGAGCATTTGAGGTTAAAATGTATATAAATTTTTTTTTTTTTTTTTTTTTTTTTAAAGAAATTAAACAATCATTTCAGTAGATAAGACACTTTTTCCTTGGCTGGAATCGTTAAGAGCTCTTTGAAGCTGCATTTAAACAGCATTTTGGAAGTTCAAACTCGCTGGCACCGTAGAAGTCCACTATATGGAGAGAAATCCTGAAATGTTTTCCTCAAAAAACATAATTTCTTTATGACTGAAGAAAGACATGAACATCTTGGATGACAAGAGAGTGAGTAAATTATCTGTAATTTTTTGTTCTGGAAGTGAACTTCACCTTTAAACTCTCACTGAAAGGTGTCTTCTCCTCTGGCTGCTGTGGAACATCAAGCAGAGCTGTGGAGGTTGTCGTGTGCCACATTCGCACCCAACAGTGGGAGATCTTCAGAACCATCTCCTCTTACCCACTGCGTGGCCTGTCACTCAACTCTTACTCGCTCAATTCATCTCTGTCAGGACACTGCTGACGACGCTGTTTGATGACTTCTGTTGGCTCCTCAGGTGTCACGTCATAAAGCCCAGAGGGTCTGTATGTGGTCTCATTATTCCCATTTCTCCAGAGAATCATCACCACAATGGAGACCTGCCAGTGCCATATTAGTGTGGCATGCCGTGGTCGATAAATGAGCGTATGTAAGGGTGAACGCAAGGACGTTTTTTTGTGCAGTTTGTACCGAGGTTTGTTTAAATGCCATGAAATGGGATCGTTTGAGTGATTACACATGATGTGTTTAGCAGTAAAGGTCAAAAGCTATTTGTCATTAAGAGCTCTGCTTAATTGATGGTTTTGAAAAGGCTGTTTGGCACATTCATAAAGGCAGCAAACATACATTACCAAGGACGCTGTGACCTTGTCGTGTTTTCACTGGTCTATGCCTATGTAAGGTAAGCCACAAAGCTGTTATTATACTATTGCTGTTGCCATGAGGATGTGGGTAGTGTGGTGCATCTTTAGTAGAGTTCCATACAGGACAAAAAAGGAGGGGAAAGAGAGCGAGGTGCAAGGAGGCAGCCACTGAAGCAGAACAACATCTGCACACAGCGCGCAGGCCTTCTGCATTAACACACGGCTCCTGCCGCGCAGCGCTTTGCGGCCTAGCAGGCTGTGACCTCCCACAGGCTCAAGAGGAGCTCTTCCTCTTAAAAGCCAGCTGTGCCCTTCTCTCTGCCAGCCAAACACTCCACAGTCCAGCTGTTCAACTGAGCTCGACAAGGGATGCCCGGCTAGCTGTTTTATTCCTACAGTTCTGGTCTAAAGGTACATGGTGAAAAGTGGAGGGCAGGTGACTATTTGAATAAATGATTATCTCGATAAGTGTTTACTTTGTACTGAAGTACAAACCAGTCAAAGTTAATGTTTTTTAAAGAAGTCTCTTCTGCTCACCAAGCCTGCATTTGTTTGATCCAAAGTACAGCAAAAACTATTTTGAAATACTTTTTTACTATTTAAAATAACTGTTTTCTATTTGAATATAGTTTAAAATGTAATTTATTCCTGTGATTTCAAAGCTGAATCTTTAGCATCATTTCTCCAGTCACATGATCCTTCAGAAATCATTCTAATATTCTGATTTGCTGCTAAAAAAAAAAAACGTTTATTTTTATTATTATGTTGAAAACAGCTGAGTAGAAGGTTTCTTTGATATATAGAATGTTCAGAAGAACAATATTTTTCTGAAAGAGAAATCTTTTGTAACATTATAAATGTCTTCATCATCACGTTTGATCAATGTAGCACCCTTCCTAAATAAAAGGTGAAAAAAACAGCATATGCTGGTAGGTATGTTTTGATGCTGGTTTAAGCTGGTCCTTTGCTGGTTTTTGCTGGTCATGTTGCTGGTCAAGGACCAGCATAAACCAGCTAAGGACCAGCTTAAACCAGCATCAAAACCTACCTAACCAGCATATGCTGTTTTTTTCACCAGGGCCTCCATCAAGGCATCCTGAAAAAATATACTCAACTGTCTTAAATATTATTATTACCAGTGTTGGGCATGTACCTTTAAAAAAGTAATTAGTTATAGTTACTAGTTACTTCTCACAAATAGTAACTGAGTTAGTAACTGAGTTACATCATTATAAAAGTAACTAATTACCAGGCAAAGTAACTATTGCGTTACTTAAAAAAAATCTAATTTAATATAACTATAAAATAAATCTAAAACATTGTACACTAATCTACACTATTTTAATGTTGTTGTGGGCAGTGTTGGGAATGTTACTTTGAAAAGTAATTAGTTATAGTTACTAGTTACTTCTCACAAATAGTAACTGAGTTAGTAACAGAGTTACATCATTATAAAAGTAACTAATTATCAGGGAAAGTAACTATTGTGTTGTTTTTAAAATAAATAAATAAATAAATAAATAAATTAAATAACTTGGATGACCCCAGTATTAAATATGTTAAATGAATGTAATTTTAATGAAATTAATTACATTTTTAGTTTACTCACCAGACTAATATTAAATATCTGATATAATATTATAATTATAATTAGCATTCAACTTTAGCCATTAGAACTTTAGTAATTAGAATAACCATGTATGAATGCATGTTTGTCATGTTGACTGAACTTAGGACTGGTGGTGATATTGTTTGTAATTTAGTGTTTCTATGAACGTCTTGTTACTACCACGAATTCTACTATTAATAACAATATTAAACACACTAAGGTTTAATGAGCTGCTGGGTTCATGAATATTAATCACGTTGTCTGCGTTCGCTCTAACTGATTTGCTGTAATCAAAACAAGGACGATAATAGGTGAGCGCCAGCCAATGAGATTGCTGTTTGCACATTAGTTCCGCCTACTACCGGAGAAACCGGCAGTTCTTAAAAGCTGAGGTTTTCCAAAGGAGCTCCGTTGTTTTCAGAGGAAAATACAACAGAGAATATCATTTACACGTAGCGCGTCAATTCTGCATGGTATAAGACTCTGTCGCTCTGTATCTTTCTTTGGGTGTGTGAGACAAAGTGACGGCTAGTCGTGTGCCTTCACACTAGAGTTTACAGCTCGTCAAATACAGGTACGCTGCGCATCCATTCAGATGAGCTGAAAAATAAAATTATAATAATATTATAATAAATGATAGTAACGCCGTATTTTATTGGCAGTAATGGTAACGGCGTTGTAACGTAGGAAACAGTAATTCGTTTGATTACTCGTTACTGAAAAAATAACGCCGTTTATTTATAACGCCGTTATTCCCATCACTGATTATTACTAATAATAATTGTTTCTTGAACAGTATATCAGCATATTAGAATGATTTCTGAAGGATCGTGTGACTAGGCGCTCATATATAAGCTTTTTTTAAACTGAAAACGGCTGTGAATGGGGAGTCGATTCCCCCTGATGGAATCGATTCCGACATTTGGAATCGACTCTCGATTTCCAACGCCTCGGAATCGAGGAATCGATTCTTTTTGGAATCGATTCCCAGCCGAGGCGCACATGCAGGCCTGGTGCTGTGCTAACCAGCGACATGGTGAAAAATGGCGTTGGTCGAATGCAACGCTGTCAGATAACCTTAATATTACAATAATACGCGCTTTTATTCTCGCTCGCCCTGCAATAGCGTAACCAAGTCTGTGGTTTTCCCGCGGAATTGGGCTGTATTAAAACTGTTGCCGCGGGTTAAAGCGACCCCAACAACTTGATATTTAGCCGCTGGAATGCGAATTTTACTAGGGGAACCCCGGCAAAAACATGTATTTTAGCCCCCAGAACACGATTTTTACCGAGGCGTGTTGTGGAAACCTGGCAACCCTGGTTGACAGGCAGGTAGGGCGACTGGACGAACATTTTAAGGTCCTGTGCCTTCCACATATGATATTAATGTAATATAAATACAGTTAGACCACTTAACTTAGTGACTGGTATTGGGATGTGAAGAGACTTTCAACCAGTATAACAAAAATTCTGAACTTGTTCACTTACCCTGTCTTTAATAAACAGAAAGGCAGTACTTTACATTGCCTATGTGACATGTCACATGTAACGTCACTTACTATAGTAATAACAGTAAATTATGTTCGTGCAACTATCCCTAAACCAAACCCTAATTCTAACCCTAACACTATGGTAGGTTCATGCTGTTAATTAATATTACTCAGTACTTCATTGTATAATTACTCAATAAAAACACTCAAAGACACAATTACTGGACAGTTTCTCGCTGTGGGCCTGTGGTTTATAAATGTTATAATTAAATTAGAATTGCAAATTATAATTCAAACAGTCTATTATATATTAAAAAATACTTTAGTAAAAGAACTTTAGAGCATTTAAGACCAACTGTACTCAAATATTTTTGCTTTGAGTTGAAAAAATGAATTAAACATTTGTATTTTCTGTTACAGGTACGTGTTACAGGTCATTTTATTTTAATTAAAATTAAAACTCTAGATCAGAGTGAGTATAATCAAAAGATGTTGAAATGAATGTAATACCAGTTTGCCCTGGCATGCACATTGATTTATAGTTAAATTTCACCTTAGTTATGTTCTTAGTCTATTCATGGAGGCATGAGAGTGGCTGTTTGCTTAACTGCTTTAATTTAGTCAGACTTAGCTTATAGTGTCGTTCTCTTATTAAAAAAAATCAATGCAAATATTGCTGCAAATCTGAAGAATGTGCTGAAGGGAAAATGTTTTAATAGGTGCTTTTCTGTACTGGAAAATTGTTGTGATGAACTGAATAAACATATCACTTTTCTCCGGCAGAAATAAAAGAAGAATGAATGGGAACTCCTACACATAATGCTCCAATCAAACAAAACCTTGAGCTGAAGAAGACACAGTGATCCAGAGAAAAGGACACATGCTCTGGTATGTATCTCTCAGTAACACATACAAAATACCCTTACCGAACACAGATGCCGACCAAACAGGGAAATATAAACACCATGCAGTGAGTTGGACCAGGGACAACCACAACACCTACTCGCAAAGCCACTGACACGCACACAGTCTATCTCTCGCCGACAAACATGCATACACAAACAGCAACACTTACGCAAACATTTACCGCTAAGGAGTGAATATACTCACACATGGTAATCAGAAGCATCATGCCCAAGGAGCTTGAGTCAATGGAACGTCCATGATAGATCATTTTAAGCATTATTGTATCCTTTAAGGCTAAATAGGAATTGCACCACCAAACGATTCTGTTTTACACCTATATTAAAAGTTTTTTATTCACGTGTTCGTGTTTTATCCTCTCTAAGACACCAGACGGGCCAGGACCGCCACTTGAAACATGGTTGCATGATGCCCTTGATGATACTCCAGATGATCTGAAGATGTTGGAGCTGTTTTATCATCAGACTCTTTGAGGGCCCAGAGGCAGGTATGTGGAGTTGTCTTGTCCTCGTCTCTCTCGTGAGACATGAACGAGCATACGAGTGAACATGAAAGACAGGCCACTGTTCCTCAGGTTCCGTTCAGGGTGCAGGAGCTGATTGATGATTAATGTGGCACTGATTTATGACCTCACTCCTCATAATTGATGAGTGAGCTCATTGAAGCTGTCTGTAGGCCAGCTCAGCATGCTGTGTATGAATCACGTAGGATAAGTGATGAGATCTGGCAATAGTCTGAATGGACTGAACATGTCCTTTGGCTCTGACACCCTCGCTGTCATCTGGCCCAGCTACATAAGCAGACAATTAAGCCAATAAGTGAAAATGGCACCATTTCAATCTAGTTTTAATGAGCAGCATGGAGAGAACAGCTCTCCTTCACCTCACAGATGATGATGACTGAATCTAGAGCCGATGTAAGGTGTGAATGTTTAATGAAGATTTTGAGTCTGTTAAACACCATCAGTGGTGTTTGGTGGAGATTCTTCTTTTGTCACATCAAAGTCTCATCAGTATATATACTTTGCTTGAAACATAATAACTACAATTATGCTGTGCAGAGCATAGCACATGCAGGTTAATTTGCAGGCTAAATTATCTTGGGTAATCAACAAATCACAGAAATGTAGACACATGACTTTTAACCTGTTTTGCTTCGCACCCCAATGCATTCACTTATCAGTCACTGTCATATATTTAATGTTTGGTGTTTTTTTTATACTGTTGATCATTTTCTGATCCTTTTATTTATTTATTTTTTTGGCCCCTCTTCCCAGCGACCTTGATCCCTACGCTAGACTAATGGTGCTGAATAAAAAGCAACAGCGATACACGTGTTGTTGTTCAAACGGAAGAAACAGAAAACATTTGCATGAAATTGCGCCAGAGCGGTTTACACAATTAGACAAAGAGTCAACATGGAAACTGTATGCAGAAATGAAATCAGCTCATCTGCAAGAAGAAAATAATTTTTTTTTAAATAGACTTTCCTCTTTCTCAAACCCACTTTCTTCTTGTCTGACAAGCATTCGTTTATTTTCAGTAGCTGAAATTTTTTTTAATAGTAGAGGACCCCCTCCTTAAATACTCACAGTTTGAGTTGCACTGAATTTACATTGCACCATTTAGAGATGTTTTGCATCATTTTAATATTTCTTTTGAGTAGTCTTTTTAAGGCAAAGTTAGGGTAAACCTAATTTTTATTGTTTTTTAGACACTTATTTATTTATTTTTAGTGCTCACTGCTTTAAGAAAAGTGAGATCCAGACATCAGACTTGCATGCGGGATGCTTCTCATTACTGATCCCCTAGTAACACTAAGCCTGGGCTTTACTGCATCTCCTACCTCACAGTCCCACTGTCCTCTATTGTATGTAAAGACTCCCTAATAGACCCCAATGGGGCATCATTTCTATTCTGCTCATGATGAAGTCATCGCTCCCTCTTCTCTCTCTTCTTTCCTCTCTTTCATTCTCTGACTCTATGGAGAGAATAGTTCTCCCGGAGGATGCCATTACAGAACCTTTATGAATACATGCTGAAAGGCCTCTTTTTGGACAGATAACACACTGTGCTCTCTCCTGTGCACACAGCTGCCAAACTCAGGCCAGTATGGTGGAGTTCTGCGTGTGGTCCAGGCCGCTATCACTTTTCGTTATGTGTTTTGAGGGGCAGTGGATGGATGGCAGGTTGATAGATTGTTCAATGGGTGAATATAGAGTAAAAAAAAAGTTTGTTTGTTAGGAATGTTTGGAGTGCAAAATACCAGAATGTTCATACATAATTTGTTACAAGCATAAAAAGAGCAAATAAATGATGCAGTCAAAAGATTAAAAATAGAAATAAACTGAAGTAAACTGAAATGGAGAGTTTTTGACCACATTTCTAATATCATTACTCCATGCTGATTTGTTGAATAAAATGTTAAAAAGAACAGCATTTATTTAAAATAGAAATCTTTTGGAATAGAAATATATACTACCATTCAAAGTTTGGGGTCACTACACTTTCTTTCTTTCTTTCTTTCTTTTTTTCTTTGAAAGAAATGAATACTTATATTCAACAAGGATGTATTAAATTAATAAAAAGTGATACGAAAGACTTATATAGATTTCTATTTTCAATAAATGCTGTTTTTTTTACATTTTATTCAACAAATCAGCATGGAGTAATGATGCTGAAAATTCAGCTTTGCATCACAGGATTTAATAAAGTATATTAAAATAGAAAACCAGTATTTTAAATTGCAATATTACTGCTTTTTTGTATTTTTAATCATATAAACACAGCTTTGATGAACTTTTAACCACCAGTGTTTTTTTTTTCAGATTCCAGAAAATCATTAAAAAAGAAAGACAAAAAAAGCTGTAGAAAATAGGATAGGAATGTTTATTCCAACATTTTCATCCTTAGAAATGTTTTTTACAAAATTGATAATAAATTAGCATATTAGAATGATTTCTGAAGGATCATGTGACACTGAAGACTGGAGTAATGGCAGATGAAAATTCAGCTTTGCATCACAGAAATAAATATTTTAAAGTATGTTAAAATAGAAAATGGGTATTTTAAATTGCAATAATACTTCATAATTTTCCTTTTTTTCTGTATTTTTAATCAAATTAATGGACCTTTGATGAGCATAAGAGATTTCTTTAAAAAACATTACAAATCTTACTGATCCCAAACTTTGGAATGGGACTGAATAAAAAAATAGCATACTGTAGTTTTCTTTTTAAAATATATTTCCTTTTTTTTTTTGGGTGAATAGACATGAATAACCTAAACTGGAAATATATTTACAGAATGAAATTCTCAATGTGCAACAAAAAGTGCCTAAAAAAGTAATATGTCATGTCTGAATATTTTGCATAAATAAAATTACCATCGTGGAAGGAAACAGTTTGTGTGAATGTATTATATCACTCTTTAATACTCCATACAACCATGTTTTGCATCTCTCTAACACCGGTTGTTCTCAAGACTGCCTTCTCATTCTGCAGTCTTCATTCTGTTGTCGTCGCATGTAGCCTTCAAGAAAAGTAAAGGTGGATGGCACAGCTGCAGGGGCACGCAGCTCGAACTTGTTGTGTTCTTAAGTGCCGCTTAGCCAAAGTGCAGTACAGAAATGGTGGGAATGCAACAGGGCTGCTTGTAGGGGTTTTAAGGCATTCTGTCCCCATGAAATAAAGATCACACATTTAAAACCCTGCACGCAATCTGAGCTTCACTGAAATATTTAGCACGCTCTGAGAGCTGTGGCAGTTGAGGAGCACGGAGCCTGGAGATCGTCTCCACTCAGCGAGAGCGTCGAGGCTAAATCCTGTTTGGTTAGCATGTAGGCTCTCCATGTATGCCTGCAGGGATTTGTGTCCAGACATGAATGGCAAGCGTTTAGGTAAATCAACACCAACACATTTTTTTCCCCGCTCTCCTCCACCTCCTCTTTTTTGTCTCTTTCTTGTTGATCAGTGTCTCGCTGCATAAAGCTATGACCCTGATGAGCTTGTGTGGGTTGCATGGTTGGCCTCTCTCACTTAAAGATGAAAGCGGCTTTGAAGAGAGAGGGAGGGAGTGTGTTTGTATGTGATAGCGGAGGAGAGAGAGCGAGAGCACCACATCTCCGCCCTGTACTGGGTTCGCTCATTAATCTTGAAGGGTGCAACTGTTTTGAGTTGTACCTGATGGTTTGTGCTGCAGGGCTGCCAGGGTCAGGAGAAAAGCAACAGTCTCATGAATCATACTGCTGGGGACAAAGCCGAGCTCTCGGGGAGAGAGAGAGAGAGAGAGAGAGAGGACTCAGGTATGCAAAAAAAAGTGCCTGGCACGTCCCGCGGGCTTCCGCCATCAATCTGCAATTACTAGGCACTAAGCTGCACCATCTTCGGTCATCCTTGCTCTCGCTCCACCCTTTCGCAGAGCGTCTTCTAGTGCCGTTTACCCTCCATTTTGACTTCCTGCTCTCACCTTCTCCGCTCCTTCGCGCTCGCCCGTTCGTTCCCCTGCTGCCGCGTTGAACGAGGGACTGCGGGGTGAGCTCTGTGTGGATAAAGTAATGATTTCTCCTTCACACCTCCCCTGCTAATTAGTACTGCCTGCCTGCCGACTTGCAGGGGGTGGTGTCTGGGGAGCCATGCTATTTGTCTTGAAGAATTACTGACAAGGACTCTGCGCCAGTCTAATCCCAGAGATGCTGGATGGAATTCAGTGCCTGCCTCTCTCTGTGGCCGCCTGTCAATTCACTTTAATGATTGTAATGATCATTTTTAGCTTTCTGCTGAAGACCGGGAGAGCCGCCGCCTCTCCCTCTGGAGTCTTTAATACGAGCTATTTATGTGCCCCGCTCTGCACGGTCACCCAGTCACAGATGTGTCTGCCACATCACCCCCTACTTCTCACACACACACTGCGTTTTGAACGCTGTCAGCACAGCGGTGACGCGACCGTTTAGACCTTTGTTGAGCGCTGGGCAAACAGCTGTAGCCTGTAAATATGATATTCTTTTCATTTTGGTAAATCCACAATCTATTAACCTTAGCTGTATCTGCGGCCGCCAGTCTGAGCTCCTCCGTGCTGGAGTCGACCGCTCGCTGTCCTTTGATGCCTTTCTCTTTTCTTTAAAAATGGTGGGGGGAAAAACAGACCAAAGACTTGTGAAGAAAGACACAGAGCTATTTGTCACAGTATGAATAATGCGCCCTTGCTTATGTGTGTGTGTGTGTGTGTGTGTAATGTGAAAGTTTGTGTTGGTGAGTGGAACTTTCATTATTCAGTGGTGGAATTACCACATAGTACTTGGTTTATCAGAGCTAATCTCTTCATCAGACATTTAGATTAAGATTGGAAGTTTGTTTTGAATTTGGGGAAAACAAGATTTCTTCTGTTTTGCATACTGATTTGATCTCAGAGACAAATTTCTTTACAAATGGTGTCAGGTAGGATTTAGCTCTCCCTGTTTTGTAGTAGAAGAAAACTTTTTGCTCCTCTCTATATACAAGATTTGTAACCAGGCTTGTAACCGAAAGGTTGCGGGTTCGAGTCCCAGGTCCGGCAGGGATTGAAGGTGGGGGGGAGTGAATAACCAGCACTCTCTCCACCATCAATACCACGACTGAGATGAGTCCCTTGAGCAAGGCACCGATCCCCCAACTGCTCCCTGGGCACCGCAGCGATAGCAATATGGCTGCCCACTGCTCCGGGTGTGTGTTCACGGTGTGTGTGTGCGTGTTTGTTCAATACTCACTACTGTGTGTGTGCACTTGGATGGGTTAAATGCAGAGCACAGATTCCGAGTATGGGTCACCATACTTGGCCACATGTCACATCCTTTCCTTTTCCTTTTTTCCTTTATTTGAAAAGTCAGTATGGCATGAAAATGTTTATTATCTTTACATACATTCCTGCACTGTAAAAACCTATTTTTTTGCTTAACAGTAAGTTCCCCTACTGCATACGGTGAAAAACTGTATTGTACATTACGTCTAATTTTACTGTAGTATACCATTGTTGCAGGTGAAAATAAATGTATAATTTACAGTTAATAACCGTAAGTTGACATTTCCAGAATTCCCTGCGATAAATTACACATTTTGATTTGTTTTGTTGAAAACTTCTTAGTTTTTTCTTATCAGTTGTGTACATTAGGGTTGTATGTTACATCTAAAATTGTTAAATTACTGTTTATTGCATTAATTCAATTTTTATGTGTTTTTCATATGGTGTTTAATGTTTTTGTGAATGACACTGTGCACCTTCTATATATGAGCTTTGGTTCATCATGTGACTTTCTCATCACCACCTGCTTTGGTGGTTATCATTGTATTACAATGGTACAAAACAGATTTCAGTATGTCTATAGGCTGGTATATTAACATTATATCAGTTAATAAATGTACAGTATTTAAATGTAAATTTAAGTTAAATCCGTAAAACCTAAAATGTTGCTACTGTATTTTATGGTAAAATTCCTGGCAACCACAGCGGCTAGATTTTACCGCAAATTTAACAGATTTTTTTTTACGGTGTGGTCTTATTGTTGTGCAAAGTGAAAAACATTTGCATCAAGCTTATGTGAAAGCAGTTTACAAACTGAGACTTGAGAGTTGATAAGGAAACTATATTGCAGATTTTTTAATAGAGTTGCTTTCTTTTTTTCACTTGACTTTAATTTATTTTCAGTAGCTGACTTTTTAATAGTTGAAAGATTTCCTCCGTCTGCATACTGATTTGTTGTGGCCTTCTTGATTTTTTTTTTTCCCCCTCTGATCCCCAGGAGATGTGAGGATGTTTTTTGAAGACCTTAAATCCAGCATAAAATCGAAATGGACCCTGTTTACTTTCTTAATACATACGTCTGGTCTTATTGTGAACAATTCATTAGTGCCCATTATTCAAAATAAAAACATTTTAATCATCTAAGTCTTTTTAATCTTTCATTAAAATCTAATAACTTGCTCCCCTCCTTATTTTCCTCTTAGGATCATGTCACACAGCTAGTCAAAGTAATAGGCAAATAGCTATTTAGACATTATTTTAGGCAACTGAAGATAATAGTAATAGTCAAACCTTGGCAGGTTTGGTTTTGTTTGCTTGTATTGTGTCTTTAGGTTCAGTGTTAAAGAGGACATTGGATGCCCATTTTCCACAAGGTGGTATGTTTAGGGTCTTCAAGAAATGTCTGGAACATACATTTACTTTTTATAAAAAACAACACTGTTCACAACGACCTGTTTTTCAGTGCAGTGTCTCTTTAAAAGATAATGAGCTACTGAGTCAGCGTTTGTGGGAGGGGCCTGATCAGTATGACGTCATACTGCTCAGAAAATAAAAACGGCTTGATAATTGAGACTGTTTAGTTTTTTTGGGGACTAAACTAAAGGAGTGAATGGATTTTTATCATTGTAGGGTGGTTGTGTCCACACTCTGATAAGATACATTTATATGCAAACACCAGTAAATGTGAATTTTGCATCCAGTGACCCCTTTATAAAATGAGAGTGTGAGCGCTAAACAAACTAGGCCTTAAATATAACATTTTCACTTTTTTGGTCTGGAACGACAGAACCAAGAAAACCGACTACATGTGTAAACACACCCTAATATATAAAGCATAATGTGTGTTTTCTTTGTTCGAGGCAGCAGTAGTGTGACAATGAGATAATTACCCGCTTTCTCCACCAAACTAACACTTAGCAGGCTGTAATGACATAGCCTGGCTGAAGGCCTGCCTCACCTTGGCTGGGTGGGTTTGCAGCAGTTTTTGGTTAGGGGTGAGCCCCTCTGTTATGCAGATGCAGTGGAAATACTCTGGAAGCTAAACACACGCTTTGCTAAGAGGCTTTAGTAAAGCCGCAGCCTACCAGGTGTTAATGTCTGTCCTGTCTGTTTGCTTGCTGACTGCGCTGGAGGATATCAGCTCTGGCCTCCACTCTCCCATCCCCATCTCTCTTCGATTATCCTTCTTTTCCACCTGCACATCAGTCCCATTTCTCATTCAATCTTTCCTTCCCCGGATTCTCTTGTCCTCCCGCATTTTCTGTCTGTTACCGTGTTGTCCTGTTTCTATATCTCAGTCTCTTCTTTATTTGTATTCTGGTTGTTCCTGACACATTTAGCTTCTCTCTGAGGGAGATGTAAAGAGTAAGAAAATAGAGACGGACAGAGAGAGAAAGCCTGAGGGCTGCTGGGTTTTTGAGAAGGACAGAGTTGGCCTGTTGCTGTGCTGCAGTGAGGCTGAGATGTGATGCTAAGATACAGGTGGGTGTGGCTGTTGACCTCCACTGGAGAACAGGGCAGCGCTGGACTCGGTGTGAAAACGGCTATATAGAGATGTGCTCAGACAGAGGAAACTGCTGGAAATCAGTATTGGGATAAAGCTAATAACCTAATTACAATTTTCATCCATTTTAAAAGTAGTGCAGCTTTTCCCATAACAACCTATTATTTTTGTTACAAAATGCTACTTAATCACTTTACTTTTTCACATTTTATTGCACCCGCAGCTTTAAAGCAAAGCAAGCTGAAACAATAATCAAATTCGCTCTAGACAGTCCATTTTCTCATATGTAGCATTTGGATTCATTTTAGTGAACCCGTTCATCCGCACAGTTCTTGTGAGCTAAGGAACAATCCATTAATTCATTTAAAGTCCATATTATGCTCATTTACAAGTTCTTAGTTCTATTTTTGGGGTCTGCTAGAATACTTTTGCATGATTTAAAGTAAAAAAAAACACATTTTCCCTCAGACTGGACATTGCTGCATCACCTTTTTTCACTTTTGGGCCTTAAATGCTTTGTTCCGTTGGTCTTTTTAAGAGTCTGCTGTTTTTGAAAAGCCCTGATGTGTTGGAAATGTAACGCCCATAATTGGGTTTCAGCTCCCTAGGCTTGAGTAGCTAGTAACAGTATTAAATCTGTAGTAACTATAAAGTCAATATTGGAAGTACATTTTTTTAACATAATGAAATCTTTTACGCAACTGTCCTTTGAGGGTGGGCCCATACAGCTAGCCAGTAGGCAGACATTATGCAAATATGTAAGATAGTGACATAGCCAAGTCACAGATATTTTGGCAAAACTACAACTGATTGTCGGCGGCGATAGCCTTGTGGTAAGTGCGCCGACATATAGAGCACGTGTGCTCGTGGTGACCTGAGTTCGATTCCCCTCTTGAGGTCTCTCTTTGGCCAGTACTTTCCTGTCACCCTCTATTTGTCCTGTCCATTAAGGGCCCAAAAAGACCAAAAATAAAACTTAAAAAATGCAAATGATTTTACGCAAGTTTTTTTGTGTCGTTGAAGGGATTACTCTACTTCCAAAATAAAAAAATCCTAATAATTTACTCACCCCCATGTCATCTATGATGTTCATGTCTTTAGTTTCAATAGGTAAGACCCTTATATCTCAGCTGTGATTATTTAGAGCCCTTTAAAGCTGCACTGAAACGGCATTTTTAACCTTGTTTTTTAACCTCGATCTGTTGAGCACCATTATAGTCCACTATATGAAGAAAAATCCTGAAATGTTTTCCTCAAAAAACTATTTCTTTGCGACTGAAGAAAGAAAGACATGAATATCTTGGATGACAAGGGGGTGAGTAAATTATCAGGAATTTTTTTATTCTCGAAGTAAAGTAATCCTTTAAATAGCATAAGAATATTTATCTCTTACTTATTAATACCTTGTATTGTAGCTAACTACTCTAAAAGGTAGCTTGAGTGCAGTTAAACAGTTTAAATTATGATTTTTTTTTGTCTTGTTGCTTAGCGAGCTACAGTTTGAAAGTAGCTTCATCAACACTAGTGGGAAACCACAATATGCTTTACACTAGGCTGTTGGGGAAAGTTTTGATGTTGCCCTTAAATCTTGTAGTTTCCTCTTCTACCATCAGTCACATGTCCTGTTTAGTGTGACACATACAGTTCTGTCACACATTCCCACGCACTGGCTATTTTTCCTGAACTCCATATCCCTCACTGGCTGTTTTCGCACTTTCTCTCTCAGTATTTTCACAGCTCTGTCTTTTGCTCTCTGATCCGCTGCCTATAGCTTGTGGGTTTTCTCTTCTCGCAGGATGTAAACACCTCTCAAAAGATCCATCCTCTTATGCAGCCCAAGTTCTCCTTCGAGTGTGATACATTATTTTGTAGAAATGGTGAGCTGGGAATCATTCATGAGGAAAACAAGGAGGAGAGGGATTTTCTGCTCTAGGATGATGCACAGGCTTACACACAGGATGTTTCTCTCTTTTTTGGTTTCCCTTTTATTTTGATTCTTCTGCCCTTTATGGACTCAGATTTTTTTTTTTTAGTTTTCATAGTTGAAAGTAGGGACAAGGGAGTTGCAGCAGACTTACAGCATACACCAAAGACATTTTTTGTGGGTGTCCACGGCTGTGTTTACTTCCATTTCATGCTGGTCCACATGCAACACTGCACCTCTTTTTGTAAGATAAAACACTGTGGTTCAAGCATTAAGCACGTACTTGGATAGCATTCTGTTCACATATTGGTTGTGAATAATCATTCAAGAAGTGACCTTTACCTTAGTAAGGATATGTGCCATTTTTGGTTTTAGAGTTTGCTTACAAAATCAATACTGCCATGAAAGTGGCACAAACATTTTTTTGTATTTGAACTCTTTCCACCAATGCCTGTATGATATTGAGATCCATCTTTTCACACTGAGGATGACTCATATGCAACTATTACAGAAGGTTCAAATGCTCACTGATGCTTCAGAAAGAAAAACAATGCATTAAGAGCCAGGGGTGTGAACTTTTGAACAGAATGAAGATGTGTACATTTTTCTTATTTTGCCTAAATATCATATTTTTTCATTTAGTACTGTCCTTCAGAAGCTACTTACATGTTTCCCAGAAGACAAAATAAATAAAATGTACCCTGATCTTCAAATTCCAAAAGTTTTCACCCCCTGGGTCTTAACATTTTAACATTTAACATTTTACAGATTCTGCAAGGTGTATGTAAACTTTTGACGTCAACTGTATGTAACGATTTCACATAACACAATGCGATACGATTCACAATACTTTTTTCTTACAAATTTTTTTAACAAAATGGCATTTAAGATAAGTGAAGAAATGTCCTTTTATTATTTCTCGAAATACGCAAAAAAAATAAAAGGTCTTAATTTACACAATTTTTTTTAAACATGTAGGTAATGATGTGAAACCAAAGAATTTACAGGAACTTGGATGTTTTTTTTGTCATAACTTTGTTGATAGGGCAATATAATCTTTTAACCAGGATATTTTGTGTGTAAAGTGGATAGGTGAAATATTTGCAAAAATCTGTCAAACAGCTTAAAAAGATAGTTCAAAATGAAAAAAAAAAGGCATCATTTACTCACTCTCATGTTGTTCAAACCTCTGTGAAGATGATACATTAAAAATGTGGTAACCAAACCGTTGCTGGTAGACACTGACTTCCATAGTAATTTGAAAAAAAAAACATTTCTTCAAAATATCTTTTTTTTTGTATCCAACAGAATAATATTAATATTTATTTTTTTAATTTAATACTTATATTAATACTTTTTTGTTTAAAAAAACATTAGCATACAAATTCTGTTAGAGAAACTACTGAGCTGAACTATACTCAGTTGGGTGTGCATTTTGTTATGTATAGGAAGGCTGTGATGAACCTGCGGTTGAGGCAATCATTCATTCTTCTTGTTGTTAATGATTATAAATGAACACCGTATAGTGTATGCCGCGAATTGTATATTGCAGCTGCTAATTGTATGCCATTATAATAGCACACCTGCTATCCCATCGGCTTTGCATAATTTTCAAAGAGTTACGTACTGTTGTATATGAGTGCAATGGATCACCGTCTCCATTTTGTCAGCGCTTTATTCTTAGAACAGTAGTCCATATGTTGTTGCACCTTTGTCTCTCCTCTTGGCTCTGAAGGTGAACGAGAATATCACAGCATCCAGGCGGCATTGCCTGTGCCCAGCGCGCCTGTAGAGAGGCAACACAGGGAAGCTGGAGTGCAATGTCACTCCCACGTCTGTGTGGTGATGGCAGGGTTGTGCCGAACTCGACTCAATAGAAGCAGTAATTAGTTGTAATTTACGGGCGACTCCTCCCCGGTGACCCCACTACTCAGAATTCCCTGGCCACTTAGAGAGATCATGTTTTCCTCTCACAGTGCGCGCCACTCAAATGAACCACAACATTGCCATAATGGCCCACTCCCCACTGGTTTGCCCACCTTCTGCAAGGTAGCTGAAAGTCACTTGGTGGAAGCTCAGTGGAGCGTACACACTCCCATTTCCATCTATTAAGATGTTAGGAGAAGGGCACACAAAGTCCAATAAACACCGTAATGACAGCAATTCACGGCAATGTCAAGAGTTCAACTGGAAATGGGCGAGACTAGGAGGTGAGTTTGACAGACAGTTGTTTTCACAATATCACGGCCCACACCATTATATATAATTTTAATCTGACATTAGCACTCTTTGTGTACTGGTATATCAGTGTAAATGGAATGTAGGTAATTTTGCATTTCAGACAGGGTATTACGTTGGCCTTGTGTTCCATTGGCCACTAATGGGCCAAAAAGCAAAATGGAAATAGCTTCCTAATGACCTGAGTGAGGCCTATCAGTGAAGCTAAATAAATTATCTAGCTACAGCAAGAGCAATGTGCAATTTGCGCCATATGAAAAGTGCTAGCGTGTCGTTTCGCCGCCGTAACTAGTGTAATAATGTAGACTGCTTTACAAAACGTTCATCCTCTTTGCTTGTGTGTAGTAAACAACCAGGATCAATTTACACTTTCACTAGCTGCAGAGGAGTGAATTACACCCTCATCCTGGGAGGAATAGAAAGAAAAGAGAGAAACCTCTAACGTTGATAAATGAGGAAGTTTCTATGGCTAACATCTCTCTACAGGTCATACGCCTGCAGCTGTGTTGTCTGCTGGGTGTTTGCAGTTTGGGACTATAAAATGCTTCTGGTGCTACTAAATATCCAGACCCTACTTTATGTCCTCAAACAAAGTGTGTAAATAACTTTAACATAGCTGATAAAAAATGTGGATTATTATTATTTAGTTTTTTAAAAACACACAAAATCCTATCATTTTTGTTATTAGTGTTATTGTTATTATTATTTAGATTTTTTTTTTTTTTCATTTTGTTTTTGGATATCTTTCTGTGTCCTCTTCCCTTTTCTGCATTGGCATTCTGCATTTTATTTATTTATTTTTTAAAGGGATAGTTCACCCATCACTCATAAATTCTGTCATTAATTACTGAACTGAGGTATGCATACACATGCATCCTGGTACACTGGAAAACACGGAAGAGAAGAAGAACATGGAAGAGAAGAAATTGCTGAATTAAATTTTGTTTTCTTTATGCACAAAAAGTATTTTCGTAGCTTTGTAAATGTGTGATGTCACATGGACTATTTTATCGATGTCCTTACATACCTTTATGGGCCTTGAACGTGGTAGTTGTGTTGCTGTCTATGCAGGGTCAGAAAGCTCTGGGATTTTATCAGAAATATCTTAATTTGTATTCTGAAGACGAATGAAGGTCTTACAGGTTTGGAACGACATGAGGTGAGTAATTAATAACAGAATTTACATTTGTTGGTGCCTATGCCCTATGAAATCCGTTCTGTTTTTCCCCAAATTCCATTTTTTCTGTTTTTTTTTTTTTTTTTTTTTCATTTTAATTGTACTGGACTCCTCTTTAATGGTTCAATGAAATTTTATTAATCAAGAAACATGTCTAATTAATAAAAATCATGAAACTTATTGAATTTCACAAAGTTTAACAAAAATCTAATTTTTATGGCTGTATGAAATGTTTTATTTTTTTCTCACCATATGTTTTATTCTTACCAAATGCTGTGTTTTAGCATGTCTAATTATTTTAATACATAAAAACAACTTTTTCCGGCAAACAAAGGTGATTTACAAAAAAACTACTAGAAAATTGGCAGATAAATAAATGAAGTTTTAGCAATTTTAGTAGGAGGAGGAGGATGTACATTATGCTTAACAATAGTAATATATTTCTTGCAGAATGTCTTTAAGTTTTATTTGAAACTTTGGAACTTTGACTTTGATGGGTTGCCGTGAATACAGTGAATAATGCTCATGAAGTGACTCAGAACAGTTCTGGAGATGTTGCTCATGTGTCCTCATTTAATGAGACGACAGACACTGAAATCATGACGAGCGTCATGTGCGCTTCAGTATGTGTGTAGTAAGACAAAACTGCACGTCTGCGGCATTCATTCATACAGAGACAGGCAGAACATGCTGGATTCATATCTAAATGATGTTTTTGTGGCCTAAGATACTAGACAGATACAGATACTAGTCCATATCGCGATTTAATTTGGGTGTAATGACCTACTTTTGATTAATTCTTTCAAAGTTTGACAAATTCCGTGACATCCCGCGTTATACAGTAAATTCCATTTTTATGACTGGAAAAATCACGAAAAATCATAGGGCCCTAATTTAGTTAGACAATGTGCTATTAAAATGTGTCTCAAGGCTATCTGCCTGTAATTTTTCTCTTTGTCTTTTTTGAAGTAATTAACCATTTTAATTTTACAAATATATAATGTAAAAAGTTGATAATTGTAGAAACTTGACTTCTTTGAGCACTATGCAATTTACTACCACTGTTTCTCTGACAGAATGTTTAAAGAGTCATTAAAAAATGCACTTTATAAATCAAAAAGTTGGCTGTTTCGTATGACCCTAAAGTGGGCACAGTATTTTGCATTAGTCTCTTAACGCTACATTTAGATTTGTCAGAACCAGGCATTTCAGAAATTGCTCTTTTTTCTAAAAGCAGAGAAATGACCTATGTTTGTCTTATTTATATACATTGATTAAATGTAGGAAGCATAACATTGATTTTCATGGGCACTGACTTTAATGTGACTTTAGAGTTTTTTTCTTTCTTGCAGATTTTTTTTTCCGCTTTGTTCACTAATACACCCCCCATCCCCCAAACTCTCATATGTCTCTCTCAGGTGAGTTTGACGCGTAATGACCCTCACGGTAGTCCTGCGGGGGAGAGGGGAGAGGGGCGAGTGGGCGGACACGCTGAGGTTAGCAGTACTTTAGCGTGACGACTGGAACTGTGAGTGATCTCTCTCTTTCACCGGCCTCTGTTTCTCCCTCCTCTCCTCTCTCGGCCCACCCTTGGCAGCGTTCACCTCAGTGAGGATGAATAATTAATGTGAATAGACGCAGGGGTCATGGGTGACATGTCTGTGAGGGAGCGAATTCCTCCTTGATTAGTACATAAAAAGCAGGCCCCATCTGCCACTGTGTGGGGATGTGACAGGCGCGCCAGTATAACGGGAGGGGGGGCACCAGTGAAGGAAGTTCTAACGCAGACACAAGTAGAGCCACGGCAGGTGTGTTCACTTCATCACCGTCACATATGCACACTTCTCTGTTTAACACTAATTTTGTTACTATGTCACCTACTACCTGCCACTTTTAAAAATGCTTTGTTTGACTTTCTGTTGTGCGATTACAAAGGTGAACCTAAGTGACCCAGAAAGTTTTAATGTGTTTCAAACATCTAAACAAGACCAGGAACATCAGTGTTGGGGAATTATTACCTTAAAGTAGCAACACTAATAACCTAACTATGTTTTTTAATAGCGCTTTTTTGTTTGTTTGTTTTTGGACACTCAGCCAAGTAAATTTAGTTTAAATCAAATGTTGTCTTTGTAACAGTTTATGGAGAATTAGTTCATTGATTAAGTTTCAGTGAACCAGTTCAAATAATGAACCACTGATTTGTTTAAGTCCTTGCACATCAATCTGGTATTTTAAGCCTTATTTGGACTGAATTATTTTAGTAACACTTTACAATAAGTTATCGTTTGTTAACATTAGTTAATTTATTAACTAACCTGGATGAACAGTGAACAATACATTTATTACACTATTAATCTTTGTTAATGTTAGTTAATAAAAAAACATTAATTGTTTTTTTCATGTTAGTTTACAGTGCATTAACTAATGCTAACACACAACTTGTGGTTTTTAATAATGCTGAAATCAACATTAAGATTAATAAATGCTGTAGAAGCACTATTTATTCTTTAGTTCATGTGCATGTAGTTAACTAATGTTAACTAATGAACCTAATGTTACCATGATTTTTTATTGTTTATCACTGTTTCTGGCTTAGTTATATAAATTAGTGTATTCTTGCTTTTGTTTTGTTTTTATTAGCTATATTTACTGTAAATTCAAATCAGTACATATTGTTTTAAAGCAGCTCATAAATTAAAAAAAGGTATGTTACAATAAGGAAGTATTGTGTTTTCAGTGATTTCAGAGTGTTTCATAGTAATGTCCAGTAATGTAGCATTAATGTAAAGCCTTAAGATAATAAAGGTTATGTGGTTAGTAAATACCATGTATTTAATAAAGCAGACTTAATGAACAACAATTAAAGCTCATGATCATAAAAAAGGTTAATACTGCTCTCTTTGCAAGCACTGAAAAAAACCAACATTGTTAATATAACAAAGATGATTGGATTAAGTTTTACAAGAAAATACTATTTCAGTCTTTCTACTTCAAAATCATGTGATTTTTATTTTCAGTGTACAGCATTTTATTTAAAAGGACATACACTAGTGTAAGACATTAAATATATTTTAAAAATTAATAATAATAGTTTTCATTATTTTTATATAGTTATGTTTTATTATTTTGAAAAACAATAAATAAAATGAAGTGTGATAATACTGTTATATTTTGAAATAAAAAATGAGTATTAAATAAAAACAATTATACAATACTAATATTTACTTTTTTATCTTCTTTTTTGTCCACTTTTTTTTTTTATAGATATATGAATTTTCAACATTTGCAAACCTAAAATCAGCAAGCTTTTATTTTGGTGGGTTGCTGGCAAGTAAGTGCTTATTTATACATATAATGTCAGTATATTTGCTACTTATTCTTAGCTACAAAGTCGTAGAAGAGGAGCAGCGCCAAATGTTCCAAATCTAAAACTCAAGTTAGTCCGGTGCGTAGATCCAAAAAAACATGGAGCAAGCAAACAATTAAGATCCGCACACAGTTATACACCAGGCTTATACCTCTTCAAAAAATCTTTATTAAAAACTGCATCAGAGGTCATAAAAATATGTGCAAATAGTGCAATAAATCTGCAAATGTGCAAAACGTTTTCGAGACAAAGCTTTTCCTCAGTGCCACATGGATTGGCGCACAGAGTGCAAATGGATCTTTAATTTGAGATTTAATTTTATATCCTCTTGGTATGAATGAGGAAATGATTTTGAATTGTTTTCTGTAAAATGTAAAAACATTTTTTGGTATGGATTAATAAGATATCTGTGTTTATGATTGGATGATTGGATTTTTTGGTATTAAGGATTTTTATATATTGAGGTATTAAGGATATTTAATGTGGTGCAGGTGTGCGCCAATCCATGTGGCGCTGAGGAAGAGCTTTGTCTCGAAAACATTTCGAGACATTTATTGCACGTTTTGCACTTATTTTTATGACCTCTGATGCAGAATTTAATAAAGATTTTTTGAAGAGGTATAAGCCTGGCGTATAACCGTGTGTGGATCTTAATTGTTTGCTTGCTACATATTTTTAGCTGCATCACTTTTTCAAATAAGAAGTTTTTACTTTGGGAAGTTGCTGTTAACTTCCCAAAATAAGCTGCTTCCCCAACACCGCAAGTAATAGTTCAAGAACCTCACATCTCTCACCTAGCCCCGCTTCACATCACTGATCTTATCATCCCTTTTTGGAGGATAATTTAGGATATATTCCCGCCACGGTGGCCACTCATTTACACTAAGGTCCTGGGGCAACATGATGCAAATTACAGTTACTGTTGAGATAACTTCTTCCCAGAGTACAATACAATGTAAACACGTGCTAAAGAGGTACCAGATAAGCAAACATATATTAGGGGAAAAAAAGGCTCATCAGGTTTAGTCTAGCTAAAAGAGAACATACCCTTTGGCACTGGCTATAATTAATATGCTAAATTGAATTGCAATAATCAACGAGGGGACTAGCCTTGTGCACTGGAGGTGCACTGATTAAAATGTTAGGCTTAGGCACAGGACTGACTGAGGCTCTCTTGAATAGAGGAGAGGATACTTGGATTTACAACGCACTCTTCATTTTATCTCTAATTAGTACCGGGTCCGTAATAACCATAAATGACTTCATTTGTATGACCACACATAAGCCCGACGGCCATTTATTTCTAATGCTCATCTGCGTTGGTCTCCTCCTACGTCGGTTAATTACATGCAAGTTGTGTTGAGCCAAAGTTGCATTTGTTAATTGTGAGTTTGTGTAGTTGAATGTGGTCTTCCTTAAGGCCTTCATTAATCTGTTGGGGACAGATAAGAGGATAATCTTTACGGAAAGTGCGACAGCCTCGCATAAGTGGGTAAAAGTCTAGCCAAACGCTGTTTTTGTTTTGACATTCAAATTTGATGTGCCAAGAAAATAAGGAGTCCTTGTACCAACCGTGTGCTTTAGCACTTCCCGTTGCTGCTATTAAGCGATACAGAGATTCTTGTTCAGATACTTGTGTTCTTCAAAAGGCTTTTTTCTTCCTGTGTGTGTGGTGGTATGTTTTTTTAATGGGTGAATATGGTCACGAAGGAGGTACCGGTGCACTTTAACACTCAATAATGTTACACGCACAAACAACCACACAAACCCCAAACAACAACATGTGATATGCATTCAGCTTGTTGAATTGACAACCTGAGCTCAGTTCACTGGGCACCAAACTGATTTTCATTGCATGCTTATTAACAATGGTGCTCTATTGATTTGTAGCAGGAGTAAACACCGCAGGAAAATGCCACATGCCAGTCTGACATATTTCTACTGACATGCCAGATTACACGGACGCCATGGAAAGGTGTTCTCTGACAAAGCAGGCACACTCCCCTGATTTGCTTTTGTATCATCAAGCCACTGAGCAGCGAGCGATTCTCTCACATATGTCAGTATGCAAGTTAGATGGGTGGTAAATGTTATGGGAAGAGATGCAAAATTACTTCATTTGGTTGCTTACTATTCATGCATCTATGCGAATATTTATGCTTACCAACATCTGTCACTTCCAATATCACTTGTACGCTGAGATGCTGCTCGGACGTTATGTGAGATACGGCGCACATAATGGAGCGATTCATTTCCTGCTGCTCCTTTTGACACCTGAGTATGTGTCAAGAGTTTACATACAAATACACATCTATAACATCAGCTTTCTTTTGAATGTCCTCCCATGAGCCATTCTGGGAAATTATGTTTTTTTTTCCACATACATATTTCAAAGGAGCGTTTTAGCAACTCTGGAATGTCACCAATCAGGTCAGTGCTACAGGGCCCGTAATTCTTTTGAAACGACACGCTTTTAATTCCTGTCTACAGGCCACAGGAGAAGAGCAGGCTGACATCCTTTAGTCATGTTGTGGATGGAGCTGCTCTTGGGATGTAGAGGGTGCACGCAACAACACATCTAGGACACAGAAGAGAGCATGACTCAATCCCTTGCTGTTACTTTCTGCCTGCTCTCATTGCACATCCTCTTAACACTGTGCTAACATTATATAACTGATTCCAAATTACATGACATAAATTGCAGTCAGTAGGGATGGGTACCGTTAAGGTTTTAACAGTGTTACTGCTCTTACCGATACTGCTTATCGGTCCGGTACTTTAACTGTATTCTTATCTGTACTTTTTGTTTTATATAGGCTATATATAAACAAAACAAATAAGGGGCTTAATTAACATTGCTTTATAATATGTAATAAATATCATTTAATGAAATGTATATAAAACATCAATTTATAAATGCACCGGTGTGCAGGGGGTTTTTACACGCAGAAATTGATTTTGGCATGCATATGATGCAGACATGTTTGGTGTGCATATGATACGCAATTTTTGGCGTTTGTATAATACGCACCTACCCCACACTCCTAAGCCTAACCATTGCGTGTCATAAGCACGCAAAGTCCATTTCTGCGTATAAATAGAACGTCAAATAGAAACAGGAACTCGTGATATTGATAAGCACTTTCATGAGATTGTGTTGACACATCCCATTTTCTCACAGCTGTTCACGTCCAAGACATAAACTGTGTTTAAGTGAATACTCTTCAAGCCGGCCACTTTGACATATTTGTATGTGTTTGATCGTTTGGACGAACACTCAAAGCCCTAAGTGTAATTTGCTTGTCGGTTTTGGAGCGTGAACACACAGTTCAGCCGGGGAAACAGATGGATTACTTTGATTTCAACGTTTTATCAAACATATCCCACAATTTCTCAGCAGTAAAGATTGCATTTTACAACAGCCACTGATTGTTATGGAGGAACGAATGTACACTGCTGTGAAGGTAAAGAAGTTGAAAGAATAGTTTTACCTCATCTTCTTTCTTATGACCCTTGGAAGCTAACATAGAAATAAACAATAAAATGCCCTTAATATCACAGCCACAGATTCGGATGACAAAAAGTTTGAGAATGTACAATATACAAGTAAGCAATAACGAGAATGTGTGCATTTTAAAGGGTTTGAAAGACAAAAGCCTTTCAATAATACATAATAATACATGGTTAAAATAACCTACTGAGTGATAATTCAAATAAAATGACATTTTATGCAAATTTATGCAATGTTAAACCTGAAATGATTTTTGTAAATCCATTGATCAAATGCTGTGTTAAAACTGCAACTTTATGAGTTTAAAAGATAAAAAGGGGAATAATTTATTGTAATCAATAAAAAGTAACTGTAGTCTGCTTATGAGTATTTTAAGATGTTACTTACTCTAATTACAAGTACTTAATTTTTGGAATCTGATTACGTAATCCAGATTACATGTAATCAGTTACTACCCAGCTCTGTTAAGAAAATGACAGTTTGCTTCACCTAGGATGAAACCCTGTTCATCACATCTTATGCGTTCTAGCAGTCAGTTTATTAAAATATTCAGCTGACGTTTCGTCTCATGCATTCTGCAGCACTTCAGATAGGTGTTATTTATCACTTCTCACGATCAAAATGTGCCTACAGCTCAGCACCTCAAACTTTAGATTCATACTTCTGCATTTTTTTTTGTTAATTGTTTACAATCAACTTTTTATTTTATAACAGTGCTAATAAGAAAACTTTCTTGAGTATAGGTCAGCACAGTCAAAGTATTTCTTAAAGGGATAGTTCACGCAAAAATGAAAATTAATTATTAATTACTCACCCTCATGTTGTTCAAAACCCTTAAGACCTTTGTTCATCTTCGGAACACAAATTAAGATTTTTTTTTATGAGATCTGAGAGTTTTCTGACCATGCATAGGCAGCAACGCAACTACTACGTTCAATAAAGTCGTAACGAATGTGTCTCACAAATATATTTGTATATTTTTGCTTCCCAAATAGGACTGATGCTGTTCCGTCTGAATCTGGGATGTGGATGTCAAGATTATCACTCTGCAATACAGGAATATCATAACGGAGGGGCATTTGCAGCAGTGAATGCACCTGCTCTTGTAAAATGGCCTCATATTCGTTGGCCGTTATACAACTGTGCAGTGCAATCGCTGGACCTAATAGCTCCCATGAGGTGGCAACCCATACCATTACAGATACCCACCATGTTTAACAGTTGGCCATTTGGTCCAGGTTTTGTCCAAGTGGTTTACCAATGACATTATTGCCAACAATTTTAGCTTTGTGTAGCTGTTGACATGCAAATTTTGTTGTAACAGGGTCACAGAGGTGCTGATGCAATTCTGTGGTAATTTATGAGGCCGTACATTTGTGCCATTTAGCACCTATTCTGTTAAGTGGTCGTCTGTTCCTGTTAGTAAGCTTAGACTTACAGTGATTATTTTTGCCAATGCAGTTTGTTCATGTTTGGCATATGCTCACATTGCTGTTGAGATTGTTCCAAACATTAAATAACTTTGCTGTTTTTCAAGTCTGTTTGGCGTGGAGTTCAGCTAGTACTCACCTGTGGCTTAAAAAACCCCAAATCAAACTGGCAGTTGTCAGACCTCTTTTATATCTGATCTAAATGCTAATTGCCAATCAAGCAAGGGTGTCTCACCTCTGCAGCTGGGTTTTTAGTGGTGATTAAACTCAGTTAAACTTGTCTACCCCCTCTTTGACACTTTGGTGTTTCTAGTGTTTCTCATTTCCCTCCATTAATGTAAAGCATAATATGCAGTCAATCAGTCATTAATGCAAAAAGTAACACTTCATTTTTAAGGGGTCATCGGATGCCTATTTTCCACAAGTTGATATGATTCTTCAGGGTCTTAATGAAAAGTCTATAATATACTTTGGTTAAAAATCCTCAATGGTTGTGTAAAACAACACCTGTTTTACCTTGCCAAAATGAGCTCTGCAAAAATCATCCTGTTCTAGTCGAGGTTGCTTTAAATGGTAATGAGCTCTGCTCGCCCTGCCCCTCTCTTGTCTCTGTGGAGTGACGAGCCTGTTTATTTTAGCCGCATTTAGTGATCGCAGAGATTCATAAAAAATCCTTATTTTATTTTTACAGATGAATTAAAAACCACTGCATGGATTTTTATCATAATAGGGTAGATTTGTACATACACTGCCAACACACATTAATGTTCAAACAACATGTAAAAGTGAACTTTGCATCCGATGACCCCTTTAAGGACCAATTCTCACGATTAAAGGGATAGTTTACTCAAAAATTATAATTCTGTCATTAATTATTCACCTTCATGACATTCCAAACCTGTGTTCATCTTCAGAACACAAATTAAGATATTTTTAATGAAATCTGAAATGCAGCTACCACATTCAAGGCTCAGAAAGGTAGTAAGGACATCATTAAAATAGTTCATGTGACATCAGTGGTTCAACCTTAATTTTATGAAACTGCAAGAATAATTTTTGTGCGCAAAGAAGACAAAAATAACACAAAAATGGCTCCTGCGTCAGTAGCACCACAAGAATGCATGGTACTGTCATGAACGCTTGTCGAGGACTGACAGGGTAGAGATGAAATTGTTATTTTTGTTTTCTTTTCACATAAAAAGTATTCTCGTAGCTTCATAATATTACGGTTGAACCACTGATGTCACTGATGTGACTATTTTATCAGTGTCCTCACTACCTTTCTGGGCCTTGAAAGGACTTAATAAAATATGTCTTACTTTGTATTCCGAAAATGAACGAAGGTCTTACCAGTTTGGAACGACAAGAGGGTGAGTAATTAATGACACTATTTTCATTTTTGGGTGAACTATCCCTTTAACTAGTTGCTTATTAGCATGCATATTACTAGCATATTGGCTGTTAAACAGTACTTATTGAGCACATATTACTGCCTTATTCTACATGACCATATTTTAGATCCCTTAAAGTATTAGTTTGAGGTTAAAAAGTATATAAACTGTCAATTTGTTTTGAAAATAGCTGATCGTTTCGCTCGATAAGACCCTTCGTTTAGAGCCATTTGAAGCTGAATTTAAACTGCGTTTTGGAAGTTCAAACTCACGGGCACCATAGAAGTCCACTATATGGAGATTCCTAAAATGTTTTCCTCAAGAAAAATAATTTTTTATCGACTGAAGAAAGAAAGACATGAACAGGGTGAGATGACAAGAGGGTGAGAAAATTATCTGTACATTTTTTTTTGTGGAAGTGAACTTCTCCTTTAATCCTATACGTAATACCTAAACTTAACAACTACTATTAATAAGCAGGAAAATTATGAGTTTATTGAGGCAAAAGTCATAGTCAATAGTGAATATGTGTTCCCTAAAACTCAGGAGTAATCAGATATTATTATTATTATTATTAGATTTTTAAGAATATTTATATTTGTTTTATTGTTCTTTGTGTGTGTTTGTATGTATCTATGTATTCACACAGACTGTATTATTGTATAAATGGACTGTCCTGACAAGGAGTATGAACATCAGACAGCAAGGGAGCTCAGTTTTCAATCGTCAGCCCTCCCTCTGCCACCTGCACCCCTTTTAAATGAATTTGTCATAGCTCTCTGTTTGCGACTAGCCAGACTGGGGGCTTCAGCTGGGGAACTTCCATCATTTTAATGATATCAAAAATAGTGTCAGGCTGAAGTCAATTTTTTCAGCAACTTACCAAAATGTTTGGAAAGAAAAACCATCCTGGAATGCCATTGTTATGGCATTCATTATTTGCTGTCATTGTTGTATCGAGCTCTGAAAAACGCAATCTATTTTGCTGTCCCGGTTCCCTGGCGGTGATCTTCCCAGGCATGATGTAGCAAAGCATTCTTGTGACACCCAGGCTGAGGGGGCCACTGACAATCACTTGTGCGTTTGTGTCCTTACTCTGTTTCAATAGCCGATAAGTAACCCAAAAATGAATTCCATTAGGAAACAAATCTCAGGCCAATTCCCCTCTATCACACCGCGGGTCAAACGGCGTAATACTTGAGGTCAGGGGAGAAATGGGTTACAGCGTATTAGGGCTGAAATCCTTTCACTGCCCGGTGACACAGGTGGTGACTAACACTCTGGCCATAATGGGATTTCCCAAGAGATCTGCCATTTTAGTTCAGAACTCTCTGGCCCTTCACAGATTAATAACTCAATGGATTATCTGCTGCACTTTCCAAGGGCATTAAACTAAGTTCTCACCCTAATCAATCGGTTGAAGCTATTCCACCATCAACACAGTTCAATACTGTACACTTCATTTCCCTCACAGAAGGAGGGACTGCACTTAATTATTCTCCATTGCGAAGCATTTTTCAGCATCAGTCCACCCTCACAGGTTAGACAAAGGCATGAAAGGAGGATTAAATTTCTCTGCACGCTTTAATGAGAGTGATGTAAATGGCTAGTCAAATAACTTCCATAGCCATGTAGTGGAACCAGAGTGACCAGTGAGTCAGATCACAGCACAGAAGAAATCAATAAGCTGGCAGTTTTAAATGAGTTTAGCGCTGCTCGCTGAGTAAAAGAAAAGAGAGGAAAAAAACATAAACATCACCTCCTCTCCAGCCTCCTCCCGGGGAGGGTTTTATTGCTGTAAATTAGATAGAAAGACGCTGTTTACAAAGATATATGAGCCCTGAGTATCATTGCCGTATTTTCCTTTGACACTTAGCCTCCATTTACAGTACAAGGGAGGACATTTATGAAGGACATTTGCTATCTAGATGAGGTGTTATCAGGGTTTCTTGGTGACCATATGCTTTGGCAAGGTCACGAACGGCCTCTGTCAGCAATGACAGTCAGTGTAGGCCTGTTTACCTGGATCAGAGTTTTATTTATCACAAGGTTCCATGCCATGAATTTCCTAATGTCTTTAGGACTGTAAATTTCCCTAATGCAGTTCCGCAGCCCTTGTCTGCTATCATAAAACCTGTGAAGTCACCCACTGTACTTTTAATGTCATTTCAAGTTGAGCAAACTAAGTTGCAACATGTTTGCTAAGCAGACTTGAATATGATCTGGATGCAAACAAGCACTATTTCTCACAAAATATTTTATAAGTGAGATGTTTTAAAGATTATTGCAGCACTCTGCAGATCTGTTTACCCACTACACTAAACACAAGAAATCAAATAATTATGAACAGGAGCGTATGGAGGCACATGTTTAATTCAGTGTGTTCCCATATATTTACATAAACGTATAAACTAATTAAATGTATGTATAATATTTAAATATTATATATGTAAGGAAGAAGTGACGAAGAGCTGTTGAATTATTTAAAAAAAATGCACACCTGAGGTGGTAATGCGGTTCAAAGGACCGTCAAGTCAATTATTCCGCTTATATTACTGTTACCACACCTCAAGACATTGTTCAAGTATTGTATTTCAAGCCATTTGTCCATTTTTTTTTTTTTTTTTTTTGTGAGTAGGATTAATTTCTTACGCATCTTATCCAACGTCATTTTAGAGCTACACTGCCGGTCAAAAGTTTTTGATCAGTAAGGTTTTTGATGTTTTTTTTTTTTTTTTGTTCTCTTCTGCTCACCAGGCCTGCATTTATTTGATCCAAAATACAGTTAAATCAGTAATATTGTGAAATATTTTAAAATGTAATTTATTCCTGTGTTCAAAGCTAAATTTTCATCATTACTCCAGTCTTCAGTGTCACGTGATCCTTCAGAAATCATTCTAATATGCTGATTTTCTGTTTGAGAAACATTTATTATTATTATTATTATTATTATCAATATTTAAAACAATGCAGTACATTTTCCGTGCAGTACATTTTCCGTTCAGAAGATCCAAAGATTAGAATTATCTGAAATAAAAAGCTTTTGTAACAGTATAACACTATACCATTCAAAAGCTTGGAGTCAGTATTATTATTATTATTATTATTATTATTATTTGGGAAGGAAATTATAAAAATTAATACTTTTACTTAGCAAAGGATGCTTTAAATTGATCAAAGATGATAAATACATTTATAAGGTTAAAAAAGATTTTTATTTTAACATAATATAATAATAATAATAATATTATGTTTTTGAGTAGCAAACTAGAATATTAGAATGATTTCATGAAGGATCATGTGACTGGAGTATATTCAGCTTTGAAATCACAGGAATAAATTACATTTTAAAATATGTTCAAATAGAAAGCAGTTATTTTAAATAGTAAAAATATTTCAAAATTTAATTTTACTGTTTTTGCTGTGCTTTGAATCAAATAAATGCAGACTTGGTGAGCAGAAGAGACAATTTTAAAAAAACATTACAAATCTTTTGACTGGTAGTGTAGTAATGGAGATTTGAACCGTTAATAGCAGACTAATGTTACTAATGAAATTATGAGAGAGAGAGTGAGACTTAGCATTTGAATTACCTGAGACTGTGCGTCTCTCAACAGTGTTCAGCTGCAGCGTCCCTATTAATAGTGAAACTATAAATTCATCTGCTCCAACAACCGCACTGTTATTACCTTGCTAGTGAGAAATGTCATAACTATTTTACTGATTAAATCGTTAGAGTAGCGCTAACAACACGTTTCTGTGCGTGTTTTGTGTGTGCGAGAGTGTGTCTGTACTATATGTGTATCCGTTTGAGTGTGAGAAACAGTGTATGCTTTCCATACATAACAAAACTAAATTCTGTGGCAAAAACATGGATTTTTTTTTTTTTTTTGTCAGATTCTTTACTGTATTTATTTGCTTGGTCAGTGTCTTTGTGAGTTTTGGTTATTTTGCTGTTGTAAGGACTTTTGAAATAACAGAAATTTGGTGATATGATCATGTAATGCGGTCAAGACCTGTCTGTATTTACTTTAGCCATGCGTTTCTCTCAAAATAATTGCACACCTTAGAAAGTTCATCAGCCAGTTGACCCTTTGCAAACACCTGCCTTCCTTAGTTACTGTTAGTCCGACAAACAATGCTGATCTCTCACTACACATCATAAGCTCAGGCAGTAAAAAAATTCATTGTGGAGCAAAGAGGAAACTGACAACATGCCGAAAGACAAGACAGAGAAGGTTACTTCTGGTATGAAACAAGGTCTCAGCTTTAAAATTTGGTCATGTTTTTTAAGAAACAATAAATACCATTTTGTGGCTTTTTAGTGTGGCGTGATAGATCAATTGCTTTATTAGATTAATCGACATGTGAACCGATCTTTTTTTTTGTCTTAAAGCACGAGAAAAACATGAATGAACATCAGAACGTATTTTATTTCAACCACAGAAAGACGTCAATACACAATTTTTGAACTTTAAGTCCACCTAAGTTAATCTGCTTTCCTGACTGATTTGTTTGTCGGACAGAATAACGGATTCAGCTTTATGATTGGTCAAGCTGTTTGTGAAGAGTCAATTAGATAAACATTCAAGAGAAGCATTAGAGAACCATTCAACAGCCCCAAAGTATAAAATATTTTAATATACTATTAAGTATCTGAATATATACTGTATTTTCTATGCATACTTGTTTTTAAAAATCTTGCTTGTATGAAATTGCTTTAAAAAATTGCTTAGTTCACGCAAAAAAAAGAAAGAAAGAAAAAATGAAGTAACTATTATAATTTTTAGTTTGAACTGCCCCTTCAAGTGTCCTTCTTTGTGTACACTCCTTTTAAGCTTCTTGAAATAATATCTTGATCAAAGTTTATTTTTCTCATGTTTATAAAAGACAAAACACTCAAAATTGGATGGGGACAATCATGGTTTATTACATTAATAGGTAATTAAAATGATATTAGAGTAAACATGTACATCTATTTTCATTTGAAGTCAGATAATTATTTGCGTTTGAAGTAAAGGAAACAACAAATGCTTCAATTTCAAAACTCTGGCAGCCTCCCACAATGAAACAATTTAATTATCCGACAAAATAAATCTGTGTTATTGTAGTACTGGCACTTACAAGCACTTTTGTATCTTCGGAGGTGTTAAAGCAGAACAAAGAGAGACATTTTACAGGACCATCTTCTACATGCTGCGCTCCCCCCACCCTCTCGCTCTTCACTCCCGCTGTGATGAAGAGCGCTGCGAAGCCCACCTATTAGACAGCACGCTAGCCTCCCTGGGCTCCTTCCCAGGAAACAGGTCCGGGGGCGTTCTGTCAGCAAGTTCCTCTGGGAGTAGTCACACTTTTTAAAAGACGGAAATTAAGTGGAAAAATGTCTGTTCCCTCACTGATGTAATTATCTGTCCTGGATTAACATCTGTTCACTGGCACAAGTGCCAAGTCCACTTCAACATGTTCCAACTCCTTGTGCCCAGGCTGGATGTATACCTGTATCTGTTCCTAATGCCGTGTACCTTGGCAGGCGTTGCCGCTGTTTCTCCCTCTGACATTAGCAAACTATTCAACATCTGCCCCCCTCATCAGTCCAGCATCTATTTGCACGCCACTTTTTCACTCTAACCTTGTAAAAGTTTGTTCCCATTTATTCCGAGAAAGCTACTGAAACGGGTAGGAGGGCATTTAGCTGAAAGTGGAGAAAAGTTCTGTACACTACGTATCTATACAGCCATTCAACCATCTATCTAGATGCTGTTTTTGGATAAATGCATAAATCTTTGTTTTCTATTGTTTGGATAGCAGATGGTATCACGGTTCATTTGACAGTCAGAAGAGCCTCGAATACAATGATGTCACACTCTGTCTGTTTCCACATATTTACATCCACATGAGCATCTAATTCATCCCAATGGCAGTACAGGAAAGTCTACTGTCATTGGATAATCACGCACTTCCTACGTTGGGCCTCTAGATAACACATTATCATGCATCATTTATCTTCATTATGTGTGTCAGTGCTTGTGTCATAGTGGGCGTACTTCATGAATTCCAGCTGCTGGTATAATCGCATGCACGCACTATTCATAAAATGAAGGCGAATCTTGAAGATACCTGATTTAATTTCTTGCACAGCACCTGTAAAAAAAGACATAGCACCAGATGCATATTTCGCCAAGGAGAGTGGACATTGACAGGATAGTAAATGAATTTGGTGGTTGAAAATGTCACCTCACTTCCTCCTGTTGCGCCATTAGAGTTAGGCAGGACTGTGAGTGGTGAGATGACCTGAAGGACTAGCCTGTCACACTTCATACTAATGTTATGCCCAGAGGGAGCAAATTAAACCTGAACTGTGCAGTGGAAAAGTAGATCTACATCTCTCTTTTGCTTGCTGCTAATTATCGTTATTCTTTAGTTATAGGAGCAGGGCAGACAAACCGGCATGTCCTTTCTATTAAGCTAAATGTCTCGGGAGTTTTTAGGGATAGGTTAATGAACTGCAGAATATCTTGGAAAGTGCAATCAAAGCCTAGTGATTATGGAAGAGTATGTAACATTTCTGTTTCAGTCTCAGGCCTGGGCCTCAAGCACTCTTGGGTATACCGCCGGTGTTGTTTCAGAAAACCGTAATTAGGCACAACACTGAAGGTTTTCCATGCTGCAATCCCAGTATCCTCTGACCATCCTCCTCAGAGCCGTACATGTAAATGGGCTCTGCTGGGCAATGATTTCAGCTGCGCTAATTGCGATGCAGAACGCATCTTGAGTCGAGTCTGGCTAAGATTTGCTTAGCCTCTGGCTCGTCAAATGATTATAAAATTGATTGAATTAATAATGATCGGTATTAACGTGGAGCATAGGTTTGTGTGAGGGAAATTAGTGAGAGCACAGACACAATGAATACATTATGAGTCTTTTTAATGAGTCGAAACTTGATTGAGGTTGTAGAATAGTGCATACACTCAATGCCAGCCTCATACAAATAGTCAAATTTCGTACATGCATTAAATCTGGACGTTAAAGATTTATAAACATAAAACGACCAAAAGTTAATTTTTAGCATGTCCTCTTTGGTAAAATATATATAATATTTGTACAAATTGTAAAAATGCATGAATAATTTATAAAGTAATAAATCCACTATAATTTTAGAAATAATGCTGTTTTTGTGTGAAGGAATGTAATTTTAAGAGTTGTTTAGCTGAGAATGTACTTGTTTAGACTTCCAATATTAGCGGTTTGTTCATAAAGATATTGTCTATTTAAAAATTAGCTTTTATGTTTTTGGAAATGTGAGCTCCAGGGCATCAGCGGCTGTTCAGGGCTCATGAACCCACCAAGAGCAGCCTTACTTTGGCCGGATATTCTGGAATTTGCCGTTGGCTCTAATTTCTCTATAATTGTTAAACTAATATTTATATAAAAACTATAAACCAAACAGTCTTTGGTCTCATTAATCTTTGATTTGTTCTAGAGCAAATAGTTTTGACTGTGAGCAAAATCTCATCACGTTACATTTTTTGTAAATTTAATGCTGTATATCTAAGAGCTGCAACATTTATGATGGCTGTTGTTGTTTATTAAATATTATTATTCAATAAATAATATTTAATATAAATAATTGTTTGTAATAATAGTATTTAGTATGAGAAACGCTGTGTGTTTGTGAGGAGTTTAGTTACATTGTTTCACCATTGGTGACAATAGACTGTTTTTATGAGTGAGTCAGCAAAGACTTTTATATAGAAAGAGACTGAAACAGGGTTGTAAACAAGGAAGTTATTTTACTTTCAACTTTCACTTTTTAGTACACAGCAAACAAATACACTGAGCCTTAACAGATGAAAGGATAGTACCACAAAGAGATCGCTTTCCTCAATGGACATTTAAACTAATGTTTTGTTGTGAATGTGAGATTATTATGATTATATGAAGAATGAATGCTGTATCAGATGCAGGTAATCACACTCGCTCAGTCCATCTCTCTCTCATAATACACTACATAATACAATGAACTTTCAACGAAGCAACTCAACATTCCTTTGTTACTAGTTCTAAAGTGACATTTTCAAATTAGTAACAGAGGCTTGGGCTCAGCTGTTAAACAGTCAGCTTGAGATTTGAATCCATGGTGGAAGAAAGTAGTATGCACAAAAGGTTTTTAAAGACCCTCCATTGTTGTTTCTTATGTGTTTACACACTCATACTCTTGTATTCATATGGCTGTATATCGGAAAGCTGTGATTACTTATGACACTTGGATATATTCGAGCAAGACGTTTTATTAATGCATTTAAAAAGTGTATTCATAAAAGCTGTTGGATACGGTTTTTCACCAATATACTGAAAAACTACTTAAGGTCTCTACCACAGAGTGAAACTATGCCTGTCAGATTTGTTTTTAAGCAAGCAATGCTATTAAAATACTCTTTGGAGTATGGCTTTGATTATCCAGCCATGTCCTTGGTTTAGAATGGATAGATGTCTATAATGGACGTCTCTCAAAGTGGGAACCATTAAAATTCCTTTGAACAGTAGCTCACTCGATTGGGATTAAAGAGGTGACATTGGTTAGAAAAGGCTCATTCCATTTCTGAAGCTGTTTTGAGTTTGATAAATCTACCTGCAGCCTCTCGCTATGTAAATACACAAATGTGATGCTGTGGCGTTTCAGGTGTTGTGGATGTCAGCAAACTGCCAATCTAGGTTTTGCATGCACATCTTCACATTTCAGATTTTAAGGGCCTCAAGTGTGAAAGCGATTTGCTTAGATTTCTCCCAAGAGTCAGCTTCTGATTTTGTACAAAACCAGATTTTTTTTTCTCTCCAGGACGCTGTGTAATTTATGGTGGCACTTCATTAGTGAGTTTTAGAGAAACTTGTCAATGTGCGATAAATAGCTCTGTATTATCTTAAGTTAATATGCGGTTTGGGTGATTTAGGCAATTCAGTTTGAGAAAGCTAAGCATTATGATTTTTTAAAATCCAGCACATCCAGCTGTGTTTGTAGTGCAAGCTGTTTTGCCTAATAATCTGTGTGTTTGTAGCTCATTTGATTAGCATAAGCTTTCTAGCATGTCCAGTTTTGTTTTCATTATTTCTTTTGCCTGTCTGTTTTGTTTAGTGATGATGGTCAGCTAGTAAACTGCAGGTGTTGTTCAGCATGTTTCAGTGATTCGCACAACCGGGTGTCTCTGTGGGTTCAGCCTCTCATCAATGTTGTTTTTTGGCATATTGTCGCCTGTTGACAAACTCCACTCCATTGTGTATTTGTATAGTCAAATACTAGACTAAAATGGTTCTTTCTTCCCTGCTTTTTTGTGGTATGGATAAAACTGGCAGTGGTTGAAGATCTGGGCACAGTTAAGAAAACACTTAATAATAAGACTCTTACAGTTTGTACAGAGTGTTTTTTTTTAATTATTATTAATAGGTTAGCTTCGTAACTGAAAGGTTATGGGTTTGAATCCAACAGCTTTACCCCCATTATTAATCACTTTAATAATTGCTGTGAATATAAACATTCACTAAAATAACTTCTTGTTTACTTTTTCCATTGGCAGCATTCACAAACAATAATGATGCCTGACGGAAACTTCTCTTTATTGATTTTTGTTTCCTGCGGAGTACCACAGGATTCTGTCTTCATCCCATTTTTACCACTCTTTGTATGCGCTCCCTTTGAGTTCTGTTTTTCAAACACATAGCATTTCTCGACACATAACATCTATTATACTGATGACACACAGTTGTGCTAATCATTGCTATAAATCTTTGTGATTGCCTTGTGAGCAATAAATGGCTAAAAGCTTTTTTCCATATAAATGAGAGTGACAGAAGGTATTATATTCCTCAAGCTCCTAGTTTAGCCAATAATTAAGGGTCCTTGTCACTCATGCCAAAAACCTGGGTGTTATCTTCAGTAAGGTTTTGGCATGGATTCAGTGCTAAAATCTGACAAATAAGTGCTACTATGAAAGCAGCTTTTTGCAGCTCAGGGTCATTGCTAAATTAAAGCTTTGAATTATATAGAGGTACGATCTTGTTTTTAACTGCTGTGAAGCTCTGTACATAATTTTTGTAAAATGATTTTTTTAATATAATTTAAATAAAGTATATATTTTTTAGAATTTATGTTTCCTTAAGCTGTTATTTACTATGTTATACTATACTATTCAGGGCTTTTTTTTTGGTTCGAATAATTTGTATTATCCAAAAGAAATTTTAAAAATTACGTTTTGTATTATATTAGGATAATTTTTTAGGCTTCTTTACCTAACGAAAGTCTCATGTCCAGTCGTCATGCTTTAACTTAGCAATTTCTGTAACACTTTACTATAGGGAACAGTTCTCACTATTAACTAGTTACTTACTAGTAGGGCTGCACGATTAATCGAACGTGATTTCCATGCGCAGTTTGTCAACAAAGCCAGTTCTGTAATCAGCAGTAAACCTCCATCACCTGCTTTCAGATGGAGCAGCAATTACTACAAAGAGTCGTAGTTCTCTGAAAGGTTACGGCAAAAAAATCATAAACGATATTATTGCGTGATTGTGAAATCAAAAAAAATCGTTTGCGATAATGACAGCTCTTTGCGTAGCTTCTTAGTGAACTACGGCTCTGTGTAGGTAGTACATCTGAAAGCATGTGAAAATACCACATTTAATAACATGTTTTTACTCCAAACTCACTTCATAACATCAGTCGAATCTTTGACTTCCTACACAGAATAAGGCACACAACATATTTTATAGTATTATAAGCAGTGATAAAGGCACTGTATTATAAATATACTTTATTATAATGAAAATTATAATAATAAGAACTCAGATAAACCATATATTGTCGTAGTCGTGTGTTTATTAGCCATGTTGAATCAATGGATACAGTTAAATCTTCTGTTTATTCAGCTGCAGTGATCGTGATTTCATGGGTGTCTTCTTCGGGCGTATTTGGTGTTTCCGCGCGAGAGCGCCCTCTGGCCTTCAGATGAAGATTTACTGCTGATCACAGAACCGTACTTCACTGAAAGATATGAATGACAATAGCAGCTTCTGCCTAATCGCGATTTCATTTCGATTTATCATGCAGCCCTACTTAATAGCATGCCTATTATTAACATATTGGCTTTTTATTAGTACTTATAAAGCACCTATTCTGTATGACCATATTCTACATCCCTAATCCTATACTAATACTATTATAAAGCAGCAAATTAGGAGTTTATTGAGGCAAAAGCCATAGTTAATGGTTTGTTATACCAAGAACTGGACCTTAAAATAAAGTGTGACTGCAATTTGTGTTGCATTAGTTTTGAATATTTCTCATTTCTGTGTCTCATTTTATCTGTAAAAGACAACCTGCTTAATAATTCTGCACACTTGAACATAAAGAGTTTTTTCACTTCTAGCTGAAAAAAATAACTTGTAGGATTTACTTTTACAAAATACATTTTAAGTAAATTTTACTGCTACTGCTCTGTACAATTTACTTACTATTGAACTTAAAACTCATAAGAGAAATTAAGTAAATATTACATAATGATATATAATTTCAATTATAGAATTAAGGAAAATGTACTTACTCAAGTTAAGTAAATTTAACAAAGAAAATTAGTAACTTTTAGCTTCGCCAATAAATGTTTGAGTAATTTTTTACTTGGCAATAATTTGATTTTACTTAATATAGCACTCAATTAAACCATGCTTCTAAAGTGTATGTTACTTAGAAACATCTAAGTAAATTATATATCATGTATACTGTGACGAGTCGACTGCCTCCCCCCTTATTGTCAGCTGCACCCCGTCGGTAATCGCCGCCCTTCACCAGGCTCCCGACGGGAGTGGGCGTGTGGGAGGAGGAAGGGCGCTGAAACATCCAGGTCTGGCGGCGTGTGATGGGGCACACCTGATGTGAATGAAGCCTCATCACCGCCGCTGTTAAAATGCCGAGCGCGCCTCTCCTCAGGAGACCGGTCTCTTCCCCGTGCATGCACGCTGGTGTCCTCGTGGGTCCAGGAAGGGGTGAAGAGGGAACCAGCGCCGCAGGACGAGTTGCCGGACCCCGCGGGTTCGGATGAGGACCGCACACGTGACGGCTGACGGGCCAAGATGCCGGGCCGTGATATCCCCCAGAAGCGCCACGTAGGTGGAGGAGGACGATGCCGCTAGAGAAGCCGCCGCCCCTCGCACCCCGGACCTGAGTGGGGAGCGCGTGCGGCCGCCGGACTCCGCCCCTTACCTGGACCCTTCCCTTCGGAACACTACCCCTCCTTCACGGAACCCCGTCACATCGAGGACACCAGACCCCCCTTTTTCTTTTGGACACTTTTTCCCCCTTTTTGGACACTTTCTGTTTTATTGTTTAATAAAAGCCTCTCCGAGGCCTGACGTCACACCCACTGTGTCTGTCGCTTTGCTCCGCCCCCGTGACAATACATATCATGTAGACACTTTATCTACATAATCAGTAAAGCGGTGCTCATCCGAACACAGAAACTTCAATACTTGGTACACAATACACGATGATGGTAACATTCTGTGGTTCATTTTTGAGCATGAATGTGTCATTTTGAGTAGAAAATGAACACCAGATGTAACAAAAATTTTAAAAAGTTACTAAATATATCAACAAAAGATGATACAATTGTGTAAATAGTGGAGAACAGGAAAAAAAATCAACCTTATTAATTATTCATGCTCAGTGCATGATGGGAACACCAGTATCAAAAAAGTTGAGTTAAGCTTAAATTAATTACAAGCTTAAATTAAGTACCAATATAGAATTTACTTTGTTTTTTAAAACTATTGCCCGAACTAGCCTTTTCATGTAGAAATTACATTTGATTTTCTGTTGTAATCACTACACAGAAATATTGTATGTACAAATCTACCCTATAATGATAAAAATCCATGCAGTGGTTTTAAATTAATCTGTAAAAATAATATCCCCTTTTTCAAATCGAGCCATTCTCAGATGACTGTCGGTGTCACACCCACAGAGGCCACTCTGCCGATAGTTGATTGACATGAGCGTCTTACCTCAGACCTGTCAGCTGTAACAGTCTGACCTCCATTGTTTCAATGCCAGAGCAGGGATGTAAATTAGACAAGAATATCTCAGATTGAGGTGTTGTGTTGCTTGATGTGATAATAAACATAGTGGTCGTCATTTACTCCTGACATCTGAGCCGCTGAAGCCGCTATGTTTGTTTGTGAAGGGAATGTGCCTCCCGATCTACATAAATGCGTATATGTTCACGCAAATAATTCGTGGTCCAGCTTCACCTACAGCAGAAGTGAGTATAAGGGTTTTTTTTATGAATCTCTCAGAGCAGCAGAGAGAAGAGAGGGGCGTGGCGAGCAGAGCTCATTTGCATTTAAAGGAACAATCCCTCCGAATGGGATGATTTTTGCAGAGCTTATTTTGACAAGGTAAAAAGGGTGTTGTTTTACACTACCATTGAGAATTTTTAATCAAGGTATATTATAGACTTTTCATTAAGACCCTAAAGAATCACATCAACTTGTGGAAAATGGGCATCCAATGACCCCTTTAAGGTTTGCTGTTGAGATATATATTGTTTAATTTATTTATTTTTTTGTTCTTTTTTCTGGCCAAATTAGACTTTTGGTTGTTTATACCTTGCTTACAGTCATCTAGACTAATTGCGTGTACAATCCAGGACTTATTATTGTCTCTAGTCTAAAGGTCTTCAAAGACCAAATTATTGCCATGGCCTCTGTTTTCAAACCATTAGCTTTTGTCCACCCCGTGATTATGCATTGTAAGGTAACAATTTTCATTTGCTCCATTTAAATCCACAAGTAAGACTTCTGTCTTAGATTTCATGTATGTTTTATAGCTAAAATGTGAATTTTTTTTTTTTAGGTTTTTAGTTTGTGTAGTGTATGTGTAATGCTGCTTACCTTATTTTTAGCATATTTGCTAAACAGCGCTGAGCTCTATAAATACATGTGACTTGACTCTCTAAATATGTGAGAGAGAATGGAAGAGAGGCTGAAATAATAGGTAGTTGGCTGGCATTTGCAAGTTTTGCTAAACCCTGCTCCTGCTGGCTAAGCCAGCCTGCCTCTCTCTGAGTGAGATGAGACGCTTCCAGCTCCCCACCTGTGCTCTCTCCCTGTCCCACCAGCCCTGCATCTTTGTGGGGAAGGGATCAGCTACAGCATGGGGCTGACAGGCTCACCACTCATTCCACACCAATGGCCAGAGGATTATTCAGGTTTAGGGACAAGTCATGGATACTAGCTTTTGTGGAGAATGTTCTGCTGCTTGAATATAAATAATATCGAAAACATATCTGAGTGCTTTCAGACCTTGTCTACAACCCATCTTTAAGATCTGAAATGACAACAACCTGTGTGTGTTTATTACTTTTGCTTTTATGTTATATCTTTCATTTTTTGGCATTCTTTAAAGATGCCCCTGAAGATCTAAACAGTTGTACAGTAGTTTTTATACAAGTTAAAAGGCTTTTCATAAGGCTTGCTCTTTAAGCCCATGCGTTTGATGCATTTCTCTTTGAGATTTTCCCCTCAAAAGGATCTGAGTTGTGTTGATTTTTTATATGATACTAAAATGTCATTTAAAAATGTCTTTGTAGTGACTCAGCTCGTCACACAAAAAAAGTAAATTCGCATTTTCGATGTCAATAGGCCAATTCAGCTCTACACAGAAGAGCGTCGCCGTGTATCAGCCGAGATGCGTGTCGACAACTTTACAGACATGGTTGACATTTTCTCTTCAGCGAGAGAAAACAGTAACCTATATTATACCACATGCCTCTGCCTGCTCCGTTCTAATCTGATAATGTTGCCACGCTTGCAGTTCCAATATGCGCCTGTCCTTGGCAGCAGATGCACTTCCTTGTTTCTGCCTTTCTGGAGAGATTTTCCATGAAAACAGATACGCTGACAGATTCGAAGAGGCTTGATTGTGCAGTTCATCATATGGAGATCTCGTAAGTAAGACTGAAATGAATTTCCACCTCACAAATAAAAACAAAACAAAACAATGTCAAGGCTGTAGCTTGCACCCCAAATGCACAGATTTCCTTAGGATAAAATACCATATGTTGTGCTATGACTCTGGACCACAAAACCAGTCATGAGTAGCACAGGTATATTTGTAGCAATACTTGTAGCATATTTGTGTTTTATGATCCAGAGTCACATATGATGATTAGGCTAGTATGATGTAATACTCATGATACTGTATAATTATTTCTCCATAAATGTATGCTTGTTTTTCCCCCAACCTTATGCACGACCAAGCCATAGTGTCCCAGTTTCTTTAAAATTGTGAATAAATAACTTGTTGTAAAATCAGCATCTTATTAAATGTCTGTAATTATCATTAGTATTATGCTAGCTTTGATGTTGTTTTTAGTGCTGTAAATATTATATTAAAATGCTGCAAATATTATGATACATTTATTTTTGGGTCCTACTTGCTTCCCAGATTTTGACAGTGAAGGCTATTTAAAAATAGATATATTGGCGAAGCAAGTGTGCACAAACCTTCTTCACTTCCTCTCACAAACTACTACGAAATCATTTCACAGCACAAATACTCAGTCTGAGGCTTTGAATAAACTGCAGTTCCATGCAGACTCAAATAGTCTTTTTCTTACACTGATGATTGTGCTTTTTGTGGACAATATATATGTATTTTTACCTTACCCAGACTCGTCAGTTCATGTTTGTCAAGTCTAAAATGAATATATTTTTGAACTCTCCACCCCTTGCCATGTTGCTGGACTGACAGGTACAGTGTGTGCCACAGGGGACAAGCTTGCGTGCCATAAATCGGTCACGGGTGACTTAGCAGGCCAGTTTAGAATAACAACAGCATAAAAGCTGAGGCAGCCAAATGCACAGAGAACTTCATACTCCCTGTGGACAATGAGATTATAAGCAAAATGTGAAATTCAATCTAAGTAGCTCCCCCATGGTCTACAAAGACCAGACTGTTTCTGTTTATGACAACTGAAGCTTTCTGTTTGACCACAGTGTTGTCGGCATTTTAAAAACAGAGAGATTGTACTGAGAGGCTTGTGCTAGTTGAGATTTATGAGTGGTGTGTGATGTTGAGCGCATACATATTGTACGCGTACGAGTGTGTGTCTGTGGTGACAGCTGTGATGGATCCATCAGTTACATTTGTTCTTGAACCCTCCTGCACTTAATGTCCAGAAGCAACATTTCTCAGGGCTTAAATTTCACCACTAACAGCTGAAGAAAGTGATTCACTGATTTAGTATAATCTGCCCAACTCCTGCATCTGTCAGCTACCCAGAAGCTCATTAGCAGATCATGATGCTTTTGTGTGAGATTTGCTTCATTATCATGCACAATGCCGAATACAAAACCACTAATGATTTCTACCACTTTGTGGTAAACTATAATTTCTCTGATTCATTGATTTAAAGCTCAAATGAACTATTAGTTAGTTGAAGAAAGTCATTTTGAATTTATTCCATTGTGGAGTTATTTTAAGGCTTTGAACTAAAAGACAAACAATAGGGAGTTTATTTAGCAGTGGATTTATATGTTGGTTAAACTAAATATTAATCAATATCGTGGTCTCTTTGCAATAGCATTTGATAGGGTGCGTATCAGGTGCTTAATGTGGATTAAGTACTTGAATTTGAAATTTAAGGCCTGGAAAACACTTGAAAATAGCAATATTCTTGAAGAGGTACTTGAATGCATCAATGCATCTATGAAATAAATGTTTAATATTTTATTTATCTTTATCTTTTTGCGCAAAATTCAAGCAATTTAAAAAACAAAATGTTTATTTTTAGCTTTTTCAAGTTAATAAAACAAAAAAAACAAAACAAAAAAATAAATTAAAAAAACGAATAAAATATAAAACTTGCGAGCAAGCCGGTAGAAGTACTGACAATGTCATGTAAACGTGGTCCAAAGATGCGAAATTAAAACTTTGATCATGCATTTCAAGCGATTCAAAGAGCCAATCATTTTTTAATTATGACATTGCTTGTAACGATTTTAAAAAGCGTGATGGGTGAAACTGAGATTTTTCATACTCCGAATCAGTTAAACCATTGCATCGCGAAGTGATTCACTGTTTCGAAGCGCTCCAATTGGAACGCAGATCATTTGATTCAATTTGGGACTTTGAAGCGGGTTCACAAATCATTTGATTTAGATTGTAACTTTGCATATCGCAAATCATTTGATTCAGATCGGGAATTCAGAGCACGTATCATGCATGTATCGACTCATTTGATTTGGTTTGGAACTTTGGAGCAGGTTCGCAAATCTTTTGCTTCACATTGGAACTTTGGAGAGCAGATCATGAATCATTTGATTCAGATCGAAACTTCGGGGCAGGTTCGCAAATCATTTGATTCAGTGCGGGACTTCAGAGCGCAAAATCGCAAATCATTTGTTTCAGATAAGGATTTCGGGGTGATTTCGCAAATATTTTTTCTGTTTTTTAATTTTTTTTTTATTAAACAGTAGAAAACATCAGACTATTAAGGCAGTACAGTTACAAATCCCTTATGAAAATTATTCGTGAAATTTGAAAGAGACAACATTGTTTGATAAGTAAGATCTCTGACTGAAGTCATTGAAAATTAAAAAAGTAGTGCTTGAAAGTTTTGAGTAAACAAATGAACAAAACCACATTCGGGCAATGTCAGCTATTTAATGGAGACAGATTAGTGTTTTTTCATATACTGTGTGTCAGCTTGGTGCAAGTCGTCATATTTTAAATGTTAGATGATTTTGCTTTTCCCTTTTTTTGAAATAGGTGAAAATAGCTGGAGTTACGTGCCTATTTAAACCTAACAAATTTAGATCAGAAAGTGCGACAACTACCTCTGATTTCCCATGTCGTGTATTGAAAAGAGTATTTATGTACGCTGTTTTGTGCTATTTCCTTTGTAAGCAGCTGAGCTGCAATGCTTTGGCACAGGAATGTACAATTATTCGGCATGCCAATAAAGCCCATTAAAACTGCAAGTGAGAAAGAGAGTACAATGACATATTAAAAGGGATACAGATGCAAAAAGCACTCAATTGTATCTGTGTGTAAAACCTGGTTTAATTTTCCTCAGAATAGCCAATGAAAATGCAGGTGGACTATGAAGGTCAATGTCAATGAGACATCAGGGGCTCACGCTCACAGTCGTTTTACACAGATCACCAACATTTTCTAAAGACCTCTTTCTCTCCATTTTCTGCTTGGCCAGCCGTTGTGAGCAGCATGAATAGCCCTCTGTTGTCCTGTGCTATGATCGTCACATACAGACATTGAATGTGATGGATGAGCTTGTACAGCACTCCACCTCATTACCCGATACTGAGGAGCGCAGAACAGTGCTTTAATTCTCGATGGTGTAACAAAGAAGTACATTTATTCATTTAACATAAGGAAATGTCATTTAATGAATAGAATTCTCTTCTTGCCCACTTTAAGATGAGATAATGTTTGATTCTCATCTGCTTAGGATGAAAACACAAGTACTCTTAATTGCACCTGGTTCTTGTGCCCTCCTGACACATTCCCTGAAACGCTACAGCTGGAGGACAAGCCAACCACATCAGCCACTGTCAGTGTCAGTGGCAGTTATAAATTTAAGCATTCTGTGCAGGTTGTCCGATGCAATTCTCCTCTCTCCGTTTATCTACACGTCTGCACTTATAACAACACCCTTGAGGAACACCATGGATAGTCGTTTCAGATATCTTCAATGCTTTTTTTTTTTTTTTTTTTTTACCCATATCTAATCTCAAATCATTTTTTGGAGAATCATGAGAAGACTATTGTAAGAAATTACTCTGGTGCAAAATAACAGCGCATTAAAAATACTTTGGTCCCCAATTTAGTATCTATTATTTGGCATCTTTAAAACTCTGGAAAAAAGGTTTTGGTGAAACTTTACTTCATTTCCGAAGCATAATATTTTACCTTTTATAAAAACATATTGTTCCTGTTGTTTAAAACTAACAAATACTTGATCTGTGAGGCAATAGAGGCTTGTGGTTTGTGAATGAATGATACATGACTATTTGCAGTGTTGGGGAATAACAGAATTAGGTATTTTTTTTTACATGTAACTGCTATAATTACAGTTACTAAGATTACAAAGGGGGGTTACATCTGAATATGTTCACACACATACAGATTTAATTGATTTCTTTCCCAAATTGCATGGACTGCTCTAAAGACAAATGTTTCAGGAGTTTAGGACACAGAACAGGACACATGCTTAATCGATAACTGTTTTAATTTACTATTTATGTTTGTGTATTATTTTTTAAGATTAGCTGTTTTATCCAAGGAATTGTTAGATGACGATGTTTTCTGTCATAGCTATGCAAAGATTTGATTTCAAAAACAGTATCATAGCTATTAAACTATATCCTATGATTTTAAATCCTCATTTAACCTCAGAATGATTGCAAAGTAAAACAAGGTGATAAAGTCTGATTTTGTGGTGGCTGTGGTTTAAAATTAAATTTTTTTTATAATCTTAAGTCAAGTAATGGAGGATTTTGAGAAGTCTGACAGTAATCAGTGTTGAGTGCTACTGTAAGGTTATCCCTGCCTGCTTTAAATGTTTTAAAATGATTAACAGTTGAAAACATTTAGTAGTTACACTGCTTATTTAAATAGGGTAATTTGTAATCTGTAACCTATTACCAGTGATGGAAATAACAGCGTTATAAATAAACAGTGTTACTAACAGCATTACTTTTTTACTACAATAAAATGTGCGTTACTGTAATTTTTAAATTGCGTACTTCTCAGGTCTTCGCCCAGAAACAAAAAGTAGCCGAGATGAACTTGGTTGAATGTTCACGTTTTTTTATGGAGGTGATGTGGGCACTTACCTACATGTACACGTGTCTCACGTGGATGTTTAAAATTTTAAAAGCGGAGCTGCTAGTGGATGGGATTACATTAGAGATGAGTTTAGATGGAAAAAAATTGGAGCTCGCATTGGTATCATACGGATTATTTTATCAGAGAATATTTGTTTTCAACGTGACTTACTTAATTTAAAAGTAGACATTTCAAGCTTTCTATACATATATTCTCATGTCTCATGTCTGTGAGGCACGTATTCGTGGACATTCAGGTTGTTTTATTTACTTGTCTGTGAAAAGAGGTGACAGAGACAGAGACGGCAGAGAGTGCACCCTGTTTATTTTATTTATTTTACAAAAACACATTGTTTTCTTGTTAATATGACTATACACAAATAAAAGTAGTCCCTTTGCTTTTGAGTATTTTTTAGTTCTTTTCTCGGCAATCATGAAAAAATGAGACCGACCACCCCCAGAGGGTTAACAGTGTTGCCGTGGGATGTTTTTCATATCCAAATGTTGAAGCGACCCCAATAACGTGACATTAAGCCTGTGTCTCTCACATTGTCCCACAGCAACATTAAAATAGTTTCGATTAGTGTACAATGTTTTATTAATTTCCAATATTTAATACTGGGGGTATCCAAGTTATTTGACATATTTGAACTTTTTTTTTTTTTTTAAAGAAACATAGTAGTTACTTTCCCTGGTAATTAGTTACTTTTTTAATGATGTAACTTAGTTACTATTTGTGAGAAGTAACTAGTAACTAATTACTTTTTTAAAGTAACATGCCCAACACTGCCTATTACAATTCCTGCAAGTGAACTGCAAGTTGTTTTGAACTAAGTATGCTGTAAAAGAGCAAGCTGTTTACGCTCACTGTATGAAATGGTTGAAAAGCTCTTGAAAAGTACTTCATGATTTATAATATCAATAGTAATGTCAGACTGAGTTTAAAGCTATGTGTATGTACTGTCCATCCTGTCTGTGTCTCTATGTCATTAGACCAATTACTGTTTAAAAAGGCATTTTGAGCAGTTGGATGCAGCATTTTTAAAAAATACTTTTGTACTTTTACTCAAGGAAACATAAAAATGAGTTCTGGAGTAAGATTTTATTAGAGTATGTACATGGTTTGTGTACTTGATCAACCCGCTTTTACGCTCCCATTACTGTAATTTCATTTTTAATTTGTTTTTTAATTTACTTTTTAGTTGCTAATCAATGTTCACATATTGCATTTGTATGAAATATACTAGTGACTGTCACAGGGCATCACACTCACGATGTCTAAGTCCTTGAAACATGCCACCTTGGCAACAGCGCGCTATGATTTTTACACATTTTACACATCTGTGCGTCTGTGTGAGCACTTCAGCCTCATGAAAGCACATCGCCTGCTTTTACGCTGTGAAATGGCTGTACGAAATGAAAGCCATGTTAGAAGCAGCACATCTCTAGCAGCTGTTTTGGAGGTGAAGTGCGCAGTGTGAGGACGCAGAGGTCAGAACCGCAATGTCTGGGTGTCAGACTGTGGCGGTGGCACGTTTTACAACTCCCTGCTGAATCTCATCCTGTCTAGCTCATCCCGTTCTCCTCCTCCTTCTACCTACATGCCACATTACATTTTGAAGGTGAATCCCATAAATACGAAAATTATGAAGCAGGTTGAATTACCCAGGAGGCTGCCTCTCTGCGAGCCTGCCAGATATTTTTGCATGACGGCTTCCGTTTGGAAAGAGGCCGTACGGCCGGCAGCAGGAGCCCTGCAGCTGGCTGCACTAGTCTTTTGCTGGAAATGGCCCTTAAATCATTGCTTTCTTCTTCCTAAAAGAAATGATGCCTGATGACACACGGAGAAATGAGAGGTAGAGAGATATGATTGAGGTAATCCCTGAGAGGCCCTATCATTCCAGGTTTGTTCCTTATGTCTATAGCTTTGTCTTCCCTCTCCATCTTTTTTGATCTGTACAAATGGGATGAGAAAATTAGCCTAATCTCTATGAGGATTCAGATGGGTTCATGCGCAGGCATGCATGTACTCAGCAGGAGCACTGACCTTCTCTTTGGTTGCCTACTTTACTTTTCTTTTTGCTTCTTTTTCATTTTTCTTTCTGTGTGTGTACGCAGTATAAGCCATTTACTGAAATCTTTCTTTTTCTTTCTCCTTCTTTAATTTATTTATTTCTTCCTTCCTTTCAACCTTCTTTCTAACCTCCATTCCCTTTTCCCCATGTGTTAGTTTGCTTATAATTCAAGACAGAGGACATCAGGAAATTCATGTGATATTTATTTTTTATTTTATTTTTTTCACAGCAATTGAATAAGAGGTCAAATTTGCTGGCAGCAAATTAAGAAACGTGAATCTTATTTCAATAAGGATGTTGGCCAATAAGAGCAGCATGCATAAAAGGCTTAATGTAACACAACGAAGCATTTCTTTTTTGGCTATCAATTTATTTGCCTGAAATGTAAGAGCAAGGACAGGGGACAGCGGCAAGGCTTTGAAACATCCTGCTCAAAGATTCATGGACAACCAGCTTATAAACTCCTGAAAGGCACAGAACAAATATAGTCAGCTTGTACTGGATGTTAAAATCATTTGCTTAGAAATATTGCCTTCACATAAACAAACAATTTTATGCATTGAATTCAAGCATTACAGTATTTACTGCTAGCAGTACAGACCTTTTACCAATTGAAAAGCTTTATTTACTTATTTCCTAATCTTGTCTGTTCTTTCTTTCTTTAGCTCTCTTCTTTCTCATCCTGCATTCCTCCTGTACAGTTTTATTTTATTAGCTTCTTATATCGACGTGTTACATTTGTAGATGATCATGTAACATGACATTCCATGACTTTTATCAATCAATGATGAACGATCGGGTTTGTTCCAAAGGGATTTGCCTTATATTGAAACCATAACCAGAGAAGTGTAATTTCTAAGAGAAAATGCACTGGCACTGAGTTTGGTCTGAATTGTACATGTCTTTTGGATAGCTTCCCTCCGCTCCCATGTCAGTCAGAGGAGAGGGAGTGGGTGCAGAAGGGAGAAGAGAGCCAGGAACGACCACAGCTGCTGGATGATGGGACTTGGCCAAGGCCCCCTGCTTCCGCTCTCATTTGCCAGCGCTGAGGAGCGGAGCGTGCTCAATAAGAGCAGAGTGGACTAGGCCACAGGGGCAGCGGGGGCACAACCTGTCAGAAGCGGCGGTGCCAACCCACTGAGCCATTTGGAGGTACTGATGACTCAAAGTGACTTTCATAAGTTCCACTCTGAGAGCTGTCATTGACCAAAGCTCCAGCCAGCAGTGAAAATGCATGTCATTTTACTATAGTAAGCAATCCATCTGGAAATTTCCAGAGGGAGTCGACGTGATGTGCTGGTACAAAAGATAATACAAGATTGTCAGTCTGCCAGGTCAAAGTAAATGCATTCCTGTATATGTAGAGGCACTTGTAATGCCAAGGTCAAGGGTTTCATTCACCGCCAGTGGATGAACTGATAAAATGTTCACCTTGAATACAGTGCAAGCTGCTTTGGATTAAGATGGGTGCTAGGGGTGCCCTCTAATAGTCGACTAATCATTGGTCGATGAGAAGAGGCTGGATCAACCAAAATTTTATTAGTCGCTTAGTCACAGAAAAAAAAGTGGCGAAGTCATGCAGTTCATGACAGACAGATTGTTAACGGCTAGTCTATGTGCTAATACATGGGGCAGGACATCCAAACACTGACCTATCATTCATCAACCTCAAACATGGCTTTTCATTTGACATATGTAAGTAGTAGTAACTTTACATGGCTGCTCATCTAATGTTAACCTAGAAAAATGTGCATCTGTGCAAAGTGTGGAAACTGAATAGTAGCTCTTAAAATACTCTGTCATTTTTGTTATAAAGATAAAAGTAATACATCTTTTGAATCTACGTTTATTTGTGTGCACTGAGGATAACAACAAAACATTGCGCTTTTGTAAAATAATGAGAGCAAACAGGATGCTCTTTCTGTCTTGGCCCCTGTGAACTTGAGCACAAAACTTCATCTCTTAAGCTGAAAACAAAGAAAGTGTTAGTTTATCAATAAATTATTAAAACATTAATGCGGACTCCTTGCTGTTTTTCAATGAAACATTCATAATTATTATATCTGCCAGTGTGCTGTGGCAAGCTTTTTTTGCGTGTGTTTGAGCCCTTATTAGGCTATGTAGCCAATTACTCATTATTATGATTTATACGGTTTATTTAAAGTGCAAATAATAGTCAACTAATGCTTAAAATGAACGACTACTAGTTGACCAATATTTTTAGTCGGGCAACCCTAATGGCTGCAAAATGTAAATAAATGCATTCAGTTTACCATATTAGTAAGCTTTACCTTTTATAAATAATACTACCTGATCTCATGACGAAAATGTACCTGTGAGAACTTTTTTGCAAGACGCAAAATAAGTACTAATGAGTACATATCACTGCAGTTTGAAATAGAAATGAATACTAGAGATGGTAAAACAGCGAGCACTTGTAATCGTTTTCGTACACTGTTATTGTTACAGCACCATATGTTTCGCTTGCTCAGTAGCTCATCTGGAATGGAATTGGACTTAGAATGCGGAATCCTTAGGTACGAATCCTGTGGAAAAACATGACTCAAGATGAAAGAGCTAAAAGATTGAAAAATATTTTGTTGATACTATTGGTAGGTTTAGGTGTAGTGCAGATGGTACCTTATTTTAAAACGTCATGGATCATTACAGTTGTAGCACCACTCGACAGACATTTCAAGTCAAATAAGTGGTGACACATACAAAACCAAAGTCACATAAAACGTACCATATGTACGTTCATCTTTTTCGGGGGGAAAAAACAAACACTCTTTTAGTACCACTCATTGGAAATTTCGAATATGTTCGAAATCGAATATGTCACAGAACGTACATGGCGTCTTCTCATTTTGTGAAAAAGTTCCCAAAGCTACATTTTCGTCATGAGATAAGAGGTTGAAATAATAGTGATTGATAACATGAACTTGACCTTTTTCAGGACTGGCCATCTGTCCGGGGTGCTTCGGCCCAAGACACTGGGATAGACTCCAGCACCCCTGTGACCCTACAGAGGGCAAGCGGTTTGCAGAATAGATAGATAGGTGGATGAATGGGTGAATGACCTTTTTATTACAAAGCTTTAGAATAAAATGTAAATATACATAAGTTAATGGTATATTTTCATAGCCTTTGAAAAGGTACCTTTTTTCTGAGTGTATTGGTAAGGAAAAGTATATATTTCATGTGCATGTGACTCCACTTCACGCCATTTTAATCATCTTTTAGCTTTTTACATTTACTGAAATAGTTGTGCCATGTGTCAGATTTGTTTATAAATATTCCACATAGTCTCTAAAATGATATGAGGGTTGCATGTGTAATAATTCCACAATAATTAGAAAAATGTTGTTTAAAATAGTTTTAGATTAATTAAAGCATGTCACACTGCTGATACTGCTTGACATTGAATAAGCAGATTTGAAATGCCTCTGATTTTTGTATTTAGCAGCAATTTGGTATGCATCTGAAGGAGGTTGTGGGGGAAATGGTGTTACATTCAACTAACTGAAGCTCTAAGCTAGATTAAAGTCAACAAAGTCACCCATGGATGGCACAGACCCTTGAGGATTGACAGGCTGTCGACAGTTTTAAAATAAGTGAAGAAAGATGACAGAGTTACAAAAGGGCTGCGGGGACCTAAGTGTTCAGCGGAGACTGTGAGACAGGTAATTCACTGGTAGGAACCCTGGGGAAAGTATGGCTTCTTATCATTCCCCAGTCCCCTCTTTGTTCTGTCGGAGCATTCAGTGCTGTGATTCACCAGACGCGCTGCAATAAATGTGGGTTTTTTTGTGCTGCTTTATTATTTTTGCGAAAGTGACTAGAGATGAATATTGTTGTTGATAACAGCTCTTCCATCTGCAGCACCGCAGATGCCGAGTTCATCTACTACATCTAATTTGAGATCAAATTCCTGCTGTTGTGTCTCGGCTGTGACATCTCTGTCTAAACCTTCCCTAGAAGGCTGGAGGGGGGCTTTGCCTATCTGATTGCGATTGTAATTGCATGCGGCAGAAAACCACCACAAAGTCATCAATCAGCTGGTATCCATGGGAGGTTTAACCGAATTTCATTTTCCCATTTCGCAAGACTTATAGCTAGTGTGAGCGCCAGTCCACGGCGGGGAAAATTAGTTTAATGGGGAATGTCATATGCACCGCGTGACGTGGTAGCATCCATCAGGACGCTGGCCGCGTGTAGTCTTTTGTCAAAAGTTTGCCATCTATATACACTAAAATATCCTCCAGTGTACATGCAGAAATATGTGTGTGCGTAAGAAGTTTTACATGTAAAAATAACACATTTTTAGTGCTGTTTTGGGAGGGAAAAAACTTTTTTAATCTTGCTTTACTTAACCTTGCATTATGACCTCAGAAAATCTTTCTTTTTTTTCGTAAAGCTGCCCACTCACATTATTTTTTCTGTCTTTAAACTACCTTTCTTTGACACCTGAGCGCATATATAAGTAGCAACATAAGATCCACCAACTATGCTTTGGACTCCTACTTTCTTACTTTTTAATCTAGTGAAGAACTTGTATCAACGAGCAATATAAATCACATCACTGTCGTAATTAGCTGTCAGAATACAGCTCAGAGGGATTTTGCAAGTAATGGTTTCATTGTCACAATATAGGAATTAGGTTTGTATGTGAGGCTGTCTGGAAGCCGCTGTAAGGTGTCTCCCGCGGTTTGCCGAGCTTTCGCCTCCTGGGGTCCACTTCATCATATCAGGGAAATAAAAGCATGCTAGAAGAGAAGTTGATAAGAGATACATTGGAGGCATCAAACAACCTGTCAGGAAGGATGTTTCTCACAGGCACTTTTTATGCACCTTTACAAGAGACCAAATATTTCCTGTAGACGCCTTCAAATGCAGTAATAATGTAGATTTGCACAAGGAGCGTTAGTCGTAGTACTTTTTTATGACATGCCTGCAGTAGAAATCACTTTTATTGTAGTTTCTTGATATAGATTCATAGTGCTTGCAAGATAAAATATAGAAAGTATAGAAATTCTGATTGTTTATTTATTCATTTATTTTAGTTAGAAACTTAGAGATTTAAGTATGATATTGTATATATGTGTATGTATTTCTATTTCCATTTCTACTGTATTTAAATATATTTTTAAAATGTCATTTACTCCTGTGATGGCAAAGCTGAGTCAGTACGCCATTACTTCAGTCTGCAGTGTCACATGATCCTTCAGAAATAATTCTAAAATGCTGATATTTGGTGCTTAAGTAATATTTTGTATTTTTATCAATATTAAAAACTGTTGTGCTGATTAAAATTTTTTTTTTTCCCACAAAAACAGCATTTATTTTAAATAGATGTTTGTAACAGTGTAAAAGTCTTTATTGTCACTTTTAATCAATTTAATCTTTCACTCTTTTCTGAATAAAAGTGAAAAAATAAGAAAGAAAAAACTTACTGGCCCCATACTTAAATGATAGTGTATATATACTTTTTGAGATGGAGCTAAAGTCAAAAGTTTACATACACCTTGCAGATCTGCAAAACGTTAATTATTTGACCAAAATAAGAGGGATCATACAAAATGCATGTTATTTTTCACATAAAATACATTTACATATAGTCCACAAGAAAAAATGAATTTATAAAAATTCCCCTGCTCAAAAGTTTCTTTAAAGATTCTTAATACTGTTGTTACCTGTATGATCCACAGCTGTTTTTTTCTGTTTTGTGATAGTTGTTCATGAGTCCCTTGTTTGTCCTGAACAGTTAAACTACCCACTATTCTTCAGAAAAATCCTTCAGGTCCCACAAATTCTTTGGTTTTTTGGCATTTTTGTGTATTTGTATTTTTCCAACAGTGACTGAATGATTTTGAGATCTGTCTTTTCACACTGAGGACAACTGAGGGACTAATGTGCTACTATCACACGCTCACTAATGCTCCAGAAGGAAAAATGATGCATTAAGAGCCGGGGGGTATGAACTTTTGAATTTAAAGATCAGGGTAAATTTAACTTTTGCCTTCTGGGAAACATGTAAGTATCTTCTGTAGCTTCTAAAGGGCAGTACTAAATGAAAAAGAAAAAAAAAAAAGATATTTAGGCAAAATAAGAGAAATGTACAGAGAAATCTTCAAACTTCTAAAACAAAGATTCACATATAATGTACTCACCCCCTTGTCATCCAAGATGTTCATGTCTTTCTTTCATCAGTTGTAAAGAAATTATGGTTTTTGAGGAAAACATTTCAGCATTTTTCTCCATATAATGAACTGATATGGTGCCCCGATTTTGAACTTCCAAACAATCCCAAATGCGGTTGTAAATGATCTCAGCTGAGGAAGAAGGGTCTTAACTAGTGAAACGATTGGTTATATTCATTAAAAAAATACATTGAAAAACTATTTATTTTCTCACTCAACTTCAAAAATCATCCTACATCGCTGCAGAAGTACCGACACAGTCTTTGCAAAGTGAACATGCAAAGAAGATCAAACACCCTTAACACAAAAGGTAAAACAGCGATATAGGGCGATTTCGAAGTTGAGGGAGAACATGAGATGGGAGTGTTTCGACATAAACTGCCATGAATCGTAACAAAAACAGTCCAGGCAGAGTAAGACAAAACGAGCGCTTGACATTAAAAAGTATATAAATTGTATTATTTTTATTAAAATAACCGGTCGTTTCACTAGATAAGACCCTTCTTCCGTGGCTGGGATCGTTTACAACCGCATTTGGGATCGTTTGAAGCCACATTTAAACTGCATTTTGGAAGTTCAAACTCGGGGCACCATAGCAGTCCATTATATGAAGAAAAATCCTGAAATGTTTTCCTCAAAAAACATAATTTCTTTACGACTGAAGAAATAAAGACATGAACTTTTTGGATGACAAGAGGGTGAGTACATTATTTGTAAATTGTTGTTCTGGAATTGGACCTCTCCTTTAAAGCATCGTTCTTCCTTCTGGAGCGTCAGTGAGTGTTTGAACCCTCTGAAATAGCTGCAAATGAGTCAAGTGTATGTAAACTTTTAAACAGGGTCATTTTTTCTCTTGTGGACTATATAAGGCCTTTTATGTGAAATCTCTGATTCAGTACTAAATAAAAAATGGCGTGCATTTTGTATGATCCCTCTTATTTTGGCAAAATAATTTACATTTTGCAGATTCTGCAAGGTGTATGTAAACTTTTGACCTCAACTGTATTTGTGGTGTGAGGTTTGCATATAAATTCTGATCAGTGTTCCTTCTTATATCCGTTTGTTTGCAATTTTAATTGCGTTTGATCCTCATTTTTTGCATCTGCTTTACGCTCCAAAGATGTTGTATTATGTATTGATTCTCATAAACAGTTGTTAGACAACATGTTCTAAGTATGATAACATCTGCAAAGATCCTTTTTTTTCTTAATGTGGTACTTCTTTTACACGCAAACAAAGCTTAAAAGCATACTTGAAACACTGTTCTGTTGCTGCCATGTGCACTGATGCACTGATGTTTTCTTCCAAGAAAATGCAGGTCTAGTTAAAATGTTGCTATTTCGTTTTTGCCTTTGTTTTGATTAAAATTGCAGACTGTTTTTTGTTGTTGTTCTCGGGGGGAAGGTGAATCAGTATTTCCTGTAGCACCGAGGGTCTTTGTGGTCCCTTTTTGTTGGTCTCCTTCCATTACAGAAATCAGCCTCATTTCTTCTGCCTCATTTACAGGCTGATTGGAGCTGGGCAGGAGGATAAAGGCCAAAGCACTGCAGCCTGATTCACTCAGATAATGAACGAGATCCATAATTAGTAAGAAGAAAGCTTCTGTCTTTCATATGGCATGAATAGATTTGGAGAGAGGGAGCGAGCGTGTGTGCATATCCAGTGATTTGTGGGTGAGACCTTTGTGTCATCGCTAATTGCCGCTAATGAGTTGTCTGTTCAGGCCGTGTGTCAGTGGAATGAGAGCGTAACTTCCATATATCAATGTTCTCGTTGCATCCTCATGTCCTTTCATCAGTTTTTTCTTCTTTTTCTCTCATCATACCTCCATTGTCATCAGGTGCATCACTCTGACTGTAGCATCTGTGCTCTTAGAGGTTAATTGTTAGCATCCTTCTCTAGCGGATGAAGAGTTTTGCCCCAGGCGAGGACATCATCGCACGTATGTGTGGTTTCTTATTGTGATCTACAAAAGAACCAGTGCCTTACTGCTCCCAAGGAAGCCGAAGTTGCCTTTTTGCTATGTGAGGCAGTGGAGTGAGTCTTATGTGAAGTTTATTACTCATTAGTGCTGGCTCTAAAGAGGAGATATTTCCCTCTCACAGTAATTGCTAATTGGGTAAGAGGTAAAAAGCTAACTGTGGCTGTGATTGACTGAAATTCATGGCCCCTTTGCACTGAGGCTCAATTACAAATACTTGATCTCTAACATCGTGGCGGGGGGTATTGACTCTTAAAAGAGCATAATCAGAAATTATGGCAAAGCTTTGTGTGAATGCACCCTCTGGATGACACTTAAGCTCAGGTTCACTCAAGTTGTCTCCTTTTTTGCTATAATCCTCAGCTGGAAATGCTTTATAACACCTTTAAAATCACAGTCGCTGTGTAAAATGAAAGTACATGGTGAACATTTTACTACCATCTACCGTAAAATATATTTTTATGGATAATTGTGCTTTTCTTCATTGAGTTTTTCATTTCTATTTATGATGCCCAAGAACATCTGAAAGCAATTACTGAATAAAAGCACTTGAGGCATTAAGTGACCTCAGCTTCTTGCTTTTGTAGATTTAGGTTGGTGTCATAGGCATTAGGTTAAGAGAGGTGGCTAGGTTGTGTATATGCATATGTGAAGCTCTCCTAACACAGAGATAAAGGTTTTGAACCACAAAAGCCGCTGTGGTGTCAAGGCTGGGCCTGTGGGCGGCGAAGAGAGAGAGTTCACCGCAGAATGAGAAGTCTGCGCTGCAGTCATTTAGACGTGTGATGGAATGGAGATGTGACAGATTTCTAATAGATGTGTAAATTAGTAATAGGCATATGCTTGGCATATTTGAATCCGGCACTGACGTGCTATTGTATTTCCAAAAATTGATGCGTGTGGTTGAAATTGACTGTCATTTCTTACCATTAACTTTTGTACTGGAACATCTCATTATTCCCAGTAGCAGAATACATGCTTTCCGGAACGAAGGTCCCGTGACTGTGGTTTTAAAATCGTTATGGCTTACTAAAACACTATTTGCATAACTAGTTAAGCAATTAAAATCATGTGGGATTTCTAAAACACTAGCATTAAAAAATAATGAATATGCATTATAGCCAGTGATTTTGAATAAATGCTTTGTTTTAAAACAGATTTCTTATTGGTCAAAACCAGTGTTGTGCAAATGTAGAATTTAAAAGTTTCTGTCTATCCGTCCATCCAAACTTTTTACATTTTTTTTCAACACTTTTGAAGAAAGATTTTTTCTAGTTACAAGTGCGTTTGAATTTATTGGAACTTCATTAACTCCAAATTGCAATTGCAATTCTATATCCTGTGTGTTTCCAAAATTCAAATTTAAGCATTCTTGAGTCATTTTTGAATGGAACACATACAGTACAGTGGCTATTTCAGTTATTTCTATCTTTTGCTGTAGTGTGTCAGAAAATATCAGTTTACATTTCCAAACATTCATTTTGCCATTAACTGTAATAATCCAGTGAGATTTTTGTTTGCACAAGGAGTCTGACAACAGCCAGTGCTCCACACAGAGATCTGATCTCATCATCATCATCATGCAGTCTATCTGGAATGACACGAAGAAACAGAACAAACTGAGACAGACTAAATCCAGAAGAACTGTGGCAACGTCTCCGAGATGCTTCAAGAGACCTACCTGCAAAGCTATCTGAAAAACTATGAGCAAGTGCACCTAGTACGAAAACTGCTTTAAACGCAAAGGATGCTCACACCAAATGTTGATTTAATTTAGCTAATAGAAGTTAATTAATAAGGAAAATCTATTTATGACATTATTTTGACAGCATCCTCATTTTACAGCTAAAGTACCTAAAACTTTTAAAGGGGTCATCAGATGAAGTTGATATGATTCTTTAAGGTCTTAATGAAAAGTCTATACCATGCTTTGGTTAAAATTTCTCAGTGGTAGTGTAAAAAAACACCCTTTTTACCTTGTCAAAATCAGCTCTGCAAAAATCAGCCTGTTCTGGTCGATATTGCTTTAAATGTTAATGAGCTCTACTGTGTGACGAGCCTGTTGACTTTAGCCACATTTAGCAACAAAACTTGCTAACTAGCACGTTATTAGGAAAGGCGATTGCAAAGATTCATAAAAAACGTCTGCTATAAGTCTGCTATAAGTGAAGCTGGATCACGAATGATTTGCGCGAACATAGACACATTTAGGTGTTTTAGGAGGCGCGTTCCCTTCACAAACAAAAGCCGTCCACTGCATCTTCAGCGGCTCAGATGTCGGGAGTAAATGATGACTACTGTTCATTATTACATTCAACAACAGAACAACTCAATCACTTAGGAGCCATTCTTGTCTACATCCCTGTTCCGGCATCGAAAACAATGGTGATCTGACTGTTACAGCTCATCAGGGCGGGTCCAAGGTAAGACGGCTGTATCAGTCAATCTATTGTGGGAGCAGCCTTTGTTGGTGTAACATCACACAGACAAGATGCTGAGAATGGCTTGATTTGAAAAAGGGGAAATTATTTTTACAGATTAAATAAAAACCTTCAGGTGGATTTTTATCATTATAGGGTGTTTGTGTCCACACACTGCCAACACACATTGATGTTCAAACAACATATAAAAGTGAACTTTGCATCCGATGACCCCTTTAACAGTACTGTAGCTTTGCAGGTAGGTTTCTTGAAGCATCTTGTAGACGTTGCCACAGTTCTTCTAGATTTAGTCTGTCTCAGTTTGTTCTGTTTCTTAATGTCATTCCAAACAGACTGGATGATGATGAGATCAGATCTCTGTGTGGAGCACTGGCTGTTGTCAGACTTTTTAAACTAGTGAAAATACTAGCGTTCTAATAATTTTGGCCACCGCTGTACATTAAAGTAAATGACTCACTAAAATCAATATTCTTTTATAGTATATCATCTGAACTATGTCAGTCTCAGCTTATTTGTGTAATTCTGTGTAATTATGTACTTCAACAAAATAGACAACATTATATACTGCTTTCCTTTTTATAGTGATTGACAGTTCTTGCTAGTTTCCCTTGACTGAGACTTGAACTGAGACTTCATCAATATAGCAGAAAGCAGTTTAGAGGGAAAAAAAATACTGTACTTTTTTCCTTGCTTATTTTCTTGTGTGATTAATCACCAATTCTTGTTTCTTCAGGGAATCAGTAATGAAGTTTAAGATAATGTTCTCTTTCCGAGCCCTGCTGTATGCATATATTCAGCTTTAATTGCCTCCTTCCTAGGATGCATTCATCTCAGGGAAAAATTGACCTTTAGTGTATAATTGGTGAGTAAAATATATTGACCCTTGTGAGAAATAAGATGGCTAGAGTGGGTGGTATGACAAAGATTTTCTAGTGTTTTTACATCCAAAGAGTGGCAATGAATCTTGTTAATGATGAATTTCTCCCCCGTTATAAAATCTGTGAGTGTGTATATTAAACAGACTGATAATATACTGATCAGCTGATATTATTGAAACATGTCTTATCTGGCCACTGAATTCTTATACAGGATTAGTAGTAAAATAGTGTTTTACCTTTATAACTGTTAAAACAGAGTTCAAAAGGGGGCAAAATTGTTTATTTTTTTAATCTCTCCATAACCTTGTCATTTCATATCACAGCAAGCTGTATGATGGGCCAGATTCTGGACAATGGGCAGTGATGCTCATCATAGCAGCTGCTGTACAGCCACTGGCATGCTGGACACCCCCACAACCCTGGAGTGCAGCATGGCATTATGGTTAAATTTATCTATCAAGAGCGCTTTCAGCCCACATACAAGCTACATCAGAACATCAAAAAAGCAAATATATTTACACATTGTTTAATGCCACAAACAGAGCCTTTATTCAGTTCAAAGTTATATTGTTGGTTATACACTATCATTAAAAGTTTGGGTTCGACAAGTTGTTTTAATATTTTTGAAGAAGCCTCTTTTTGGTCTCAGCAGTCATTACTCCAATCTTCAGTTTCGTGCTGCTTAATATTTTTTTATAGATTTCAGAAATCTTTGAGAAGTAGAAGGTCCAAAAGAGGATTTATTTGAAATAGATTTCTGTTTTGCAACAATGTAAAAGTTTTTACTGTCACTTACTGCCACTACTGTCAACTTAATGCCTCCTTGCTGAATAAAAGTAACAATTTCTTTCAAACAATCCAACAAAACAAATCTCACTGACCCCAAACTTTTGAACAGTAATACATATGTTGCTTGCAAGAAGAAACAGAAGCAGAAAAACTATTGCTAGCTATTTTTGAACAGCGTGTTAATCAATTAAACACAATCATGTTCCACATCTTTCCTGTCTTTTTAAAGAAGTGTGCCATAAAAGCTAGGTCAGGAAACTAGCTTAGAAAACTTCTTAAGGATCTGAAGTCTCCGGTAAAGGGATAGTAAAGGAAAAAAAAATCTTTTCTTGGCCTTTTGTTCCAAATGGACAATTCACTAAGGAACATGAAGACTTGAAAGCTGCCATTGTTCTGTCAAAATTTCAAAAGTACTCGCATTATAGCTGAGCCGGTGGTTTGTTTTGGTAAAGGAAATACTTAAGATTATTTCTAAGGGACCGAGTTCAGGTAAAGGGCGGTCATAGTGCTTCAATGATTTTTCGGTCCTTGTTTTACTAAAATTACATTGAGAGTCTCAGCACTCCAAAGACTACCCAGAGTGCTGTGCGGGTGTTCTCCACATGGAGGTCATATATGTGTTCCTCTTTGCCTCTAATTGAAACCCATGAGCCCAGGACTCTGCGGAGACATGGAAAAGTATCATATGAAAAGCAGATTTTATAGAATGTGTGTTTCAGTAATAATTTATCAGACAAATAGGATGACATTCGATGAGGCTCCAGAGCTTTGTAACTTCAGACTAAGAGTGTACAAAACAACATCATCTTGTATTTCATTGGTTACGGGTTTCATTTGTGCAAGGAGCACACCATGTTTCCCTTTCACTATATGAGTAGATCAAGCAAGTGTTGTCATTTATCAGACATTTCAGCTTCAGATTCATTCTAGCATCAATAAACAATTTTCAATAAACATGAATTGAGTATCAATAGATAATGAACTAACATTTGAACTTTGGCAATGGAGAACACAAGCTGTTGTACTATCAAGCAATCCTACTTATTAGTGTAAGACATCTTCGAAAGAGATCATTGGAACCAAGTTTCAAAAGAAAGCTTGTCTCGCCTGTTTTTGAAAAGAAAGCCTTTCATGGATAATTGCAGTGCTCTCTGCATGTAAAAAAAAAACAGCTCACATTATTTCACAGCGAGATCCTGCAACCCAATCAAAAGTTTTAGTGGAGGTCTTTACTTTGTGTTTGAAAGTTTGCTTGTGCTACTGTGAAAGTCCAACAGAAATAAGAGATCTGATAAGTGGGAGTTTAACAACAGCCTCTCTGCACAATGAAACATTGACTCAAATTAAAAAAGATCTCAGAGCCATGCAACCTTGAAATACAAGGATGAAACTACTGTATATTCAAAAAAGATCACAAAGCAGTGCGACTCGGTGCCATATTTTTGAAACTCTCAAACGCTAGTTTAGACTCGTTGCAGGCTAGTAATTAGCACTCCTGTTCAGTCAAATACTGACCAGTGTCAAGGAGAAAGAATTCAAGATAATTGTTTAACTTTCATTTACCTTTGTGTGAGTTTCATTTGAGCCTTGCAGAGTATGAATTGGCTCTCTCACTCTTCTGCCTGACCTTTTATTAGTTCCAGATTGAACTTCACATATTTTCTGCATTTCAGATACAAGAATGCACATACCTGTTAATTCAATTAATTCGTTTGCATTGTTACAGAAGTTGAACAGAAGGAGCACAAGAGATGTTTCATATAGTCATCCAGTATCTCTCACCTGAAGTGCAAGGTCAAGTGTATGATTACTGGGTTTTGTAGAGCTGCTGCACTTACTGTTCAGAGTCCTCAACTGTATGTTTTAGCATCTATACATGATCTCATGATTACATCATAAAAGAACTGAAGACCCACTCAACAGATATGTTACTTCATCAGTGCTAAATACCCTGCCAATTGTCCCTCTCTCCATGCTGAAGATTATTTTTAAAAGCCTTTTCCTCTGTGCTTCGGTATACATCCTCGTTGGCACAATATTGAAGACCCATTACAAAGGGGGCATTCATTCTTTACTAATCATTTAGAATTGCTTCCTTGATTTACCCACTAATTTTCATCACAGAGGTCAAAGTGTCTTCTCTTCCCCTCTTCACAAATTCCCCGTTCAATCTCAGAGCATTATTATTCTTTCAGGAATGCACCACTGCATTATGGGAAGAGGGGGGAGAGTAGTTTGATAACTGCAGACATTTTGAATGCATGTTTTTTTCCTTTTTCAGAATGTTTGCTTTGTGTGTTTAAGCAAATAATATTAAAGGAGAAGTTTACTTTCAAAACAAAAATGTGCAGATAATTTATTTACCCCTTTGTCATCCAAGATGTTCTGTGTCTTTCTTTCTTCAGTCGATATGAAATTACATGTCTTAAAGAGAAAAAAAAATCAGGAATTATCTTTATATAATGAACTTCAATGGTGCCCTCAAGTTTGAACTTCCAAAATGCAGTTTAAATGCAGCTTGAAATGGCTCTAAACTAGCAAAATGATCTGTCATTTTCAGAACAAATTCCCCAAATTAAAAATCACCCTACATTGCTACAGAAGTACCAACCCAGTGTTTACAAAGTGAACATGCAAAGAAATAAACTGCATTTTGTAAGTTCAAACTTGGGGGCACCATTAAAGTCCACTATATGGAGATAATTCCTGAAATGTTTTCCTCAAGAAACATAATTTCTTATCGACTGAAGAAAGAAAGACATGAACATCTTGGATGAAAAGGGGGTGAGTAAATTATCTGTAAATTTTTGTTCTGGAAGTGAACTTCTCCTTTAATATACAATAGGGGTGCACAATATAACATTTCTGTCTGATGTGATAAGTGGTTCATTATTTTTATGTGAGCCAGTAAATAGCCAGTATTTAAAATGCTATACTGTTTTGTCTAAATAAATTAAAAAAGAAAACACTAGAAACTAGAATGTTAAATGGTCCAAGTGATTTGGGGCATTACAGAATTATAATGTGCAGGAGGGAAAAAAATAGTATTCATTTGCAGGTTAATGTTATTTATTAGTATTTTAAAATAACTTTGAGTGGTATATGACAGCAAATTTAATCTATATGTTTTAAATGAATAATAAATGACAATGAGAATCTACAATTAAATACTCCGATCTCTAATATGAGCCAATATGAGAGGCTATACTCTTTAAAATGCTAGGTTAAAGCATTTTTAACAGTGGTTGACTCAACATGTGGTTGAGTCAAATGTGACCCTGGACCACAAAACCAGTCTTAAGTAGCATGGGTATATTTGTAGCAATAGCCAAAAATACACTGTATGGGTGAAAATGATCTATTTTTCTATTATGACAAAAAACATTAGGACATTAAGTAAAGATCATGTTCCATGAAAATATTTTGTAAATTTCCTACCGTAAATATATTAAAACTTAATTTTTGATTAGTAATGTGCATTGCTAAGAACTTCTTTTAGACAACTTTAAAGGCGATTTTCTCAATATTTAGATTTTTTTTGCACCCTCAAATTCCAGATATTCAAATTGTTGCATCTCTGCCAAAGCTTTTTTTATTCAGCTTTCCATATATACATTTTAAAAAGGTGACCCTCATGACTGGTTATGACAGGTCCAGGGTCCCAAATGTTTAACCCAACCTTCTGGGTAATTTTATTTAACTCAAATATTGTTAAAAAATACTATATTTCTTGCTTAAACCCCAAATGAACCCCAAATAGGTTGGCAATTAACATTTATTAATAAGTTAAATAAATAATAATTAAATATATATTTATTTTTAAATGGCTTAATAATAAATGTAAATATAATTGAGTTAAATAAAACTACCCAGAAGATTTGGTTAAACATTTAACCCAACCATTGGGTCAAAACAACCCATTCGCTGGGTTTGTCCATTTTTCACCCAGTGCTGCATTTGTATGTGTATATGTATGTGATTGTGCATTTTTTAGAGTGTAGGGATACACAATAAATATTATGAAATTTTTATATGTCCCTCATTCAAAGTATTTTTTCCATGTCCAGCTGACCTTGTGCTCCACAAAGAAGGACACAGTTCCATTTGCCTTGGAATAAAACAGGTAAATGAAATGCTTTCTCGTGATGCTCTTCCTAACAATGTTAGCATGCAGCACAAGTGTGGCACATCTTGTCCATTTTATCAGTAAAATCCAATGTGAAAGTGGAAAATTCCCTGTGAATAAAAAAATTAGATGATTTATAGTGTGGCGGATTTGTTCTATACGTTCATTTTCACCCTTTTTTTTTTCACATTTTCTTCCTTTCATTCTGACTTTGACTTGTAACACTAGATAGATATTGCTCATCCATAACCTCAGCAGACATGCAAACATTAATTAATGAGCTGTGCTTAAGTGAACTGCAATTTAAAGGTAAAGTATTGTGATTTGCATGTGATAGCTTGGTTAGTCTGTTTGAGTCAGCACTGTTTTACAGAAATACAACTTTTACTTTCTCAGCCTGCTTTAACAGACTCTTGTAGTTATTATTTCATACAGTTTCAGTCCTCAGTTGCCTCTACTTACCATTATGTTCAGTGCCATGGGAGGGCTTCAAAAGACTCACTCATACTGTCAGCTCTTTGAAAAGGCCGTTTCTGTGCAAGACTTGCCACTCACTTTGAATACAAAGGAAAATTTGCCATCATTCAAATAGAAGAAAGTAAAAACAATAGCAAGAACTCCCAAAGCTGAGCTACAGCTTGTATATGAGGTTTGTTTTCTGTAAGGAAGTTAAAATAATAATAGTAATTAAATAGAACTATTGTCTTCAAATACATCTTTATAAACAAATCAGTCTACCATATACTTTCTGTGGACGGTGATAGTTGATCAATATACTGATATATATTGATATATATTTTATACTAATTTCTTTATGCATTATCATTTTAATTTGTTACTTTATGATATAAAATAATCTTTGTTTTTATAAGTTCTGCTTGTCTTTAATTTATTCTTCACTTTGTCTTTTAATAATTCATTTCATACAGTTGGAACCATTTGTATAGCGAAACAGAACAGAGAAAAATATGACAAGCACAAGGCATCATGATGAAAAGGAACAAAAAACATCAATAAATATAGTTAGATAAAAAGAGCTCATTTCTTTTGTCTAATTAGATGCATTAATTAACAGTTGCTTTATTAATTCTGACAAGTAATAACAGATACATTCATATATGCACACGTTGCTAAATTCAGTTCATATGAATACATCATCTATTATTGATTTATGAAAAATTGTACATGTGCACAACATGCTTCTCTAGTCTATAAATAATCTGTGCACTGACACTGGTATAATTCATCTGATATCCCTGTAGATGAGAGGAGATCAAATTGTTCAGTCGAGTAAGGGGTTAAGCGTAATTTATTTTCTGTTTCATGACATCCATACCTCCGAGAACCCAAGAGTGTTTCCCAAGGTGGATTGCTTACTAGAGTTTGAGCCTCAGCAGCTGAGCTGTGTTCATAAAATTACACAGAATATCCAATTATCCATCTTTGGCTCTGTTGAAAGTCATCTCAACAGCCCAGAGAGAGGCTGTTGTCCTTATACTTACAGGGAAGAAACAACCCCAGTCATTGCTTCTAAATATAGACTTTTTAAAATTTATAGATGGATAGATGATAGAGTTACATGATAAAAATAAAACTTATTTAACAATTATCAATAGATGTAATAGGATGGTGTTTTAGTGGCACGTTAAAAATTGTAAAAAATGTAAGATTGTGAGATTAAACTCGGAATATTATGAGAATAAAGTTGTAATATTACGAGAATAAAGTTGTAATATTACTAGAATAAAGTCGAAATAATACGAGAATAAAGTTGAAATATTACAAGAATAATGTCAAAATGCTACGAGAATAGCCTTACTACGAAAACAACTTACAATAATGTATTTTTCAAGCTGTTTAATGTAATGTGACAGATCGCTGTATTCATGTGAATCAATTCATTAAATTATACTGTTTTCTCTGTGGCTTCCAGCCTTTCATTCCTCACATGTATTTAATTAAAAGCAACAATAAAACGTTCTAAAGGTCGAAGTGGGCTCATTATACATAGTGAGGTATAGGAGTGACTATTCACAAGCTGTTTTATTCTTGGTATAATACAGTAAGTTAGTGGACATAATATTTAACATCTTCCATTCAATATTTGTAGTGCACCAGCCACCCAGTAACCACAATAACTTTATTCTCGTAATTTTGACTTTATTCTCGTAATATTTTAACTTCATTCTAATATTTTCAGCTATATTGACAAAATTTTCGACTTTATTCTTGTAGTATTTTGACTTTATTCTCGTATTATTTTGACTTTATTCTCGTAATTTCGGCTTTAATCTCATAATTTCAACTTTATTCTCAAAACATTTTGACTTTATTCATGTAATTTTAGCTTTATTTTTGAAATATTTAGACTTTATTCTTGTAATATTTTCTCTTTATTCTCATAATTTCAACTTTATTCTTGTAGTATTTCGACTTTATTCTAGTAATATTTAGACTTTTTTATTGTAATTTCAGCTTTATTCTCAAAACATTTTGACTTTATTTTTGTAAGTTTAGCTTTATTTTTGAAATATGTAGACTTTATTCTTGTAATATTTTCACTTTATTCTCAAAATTTCAACTTTATTCTCGTAATTTTGACTTTATTTTCTAAATATTTAGACTTTATTCCCATAATATTTGACTTTATTCTCGTCATTTTGACTTTATTCTTAAAATTTTCGACTTCATTCTAGTAATATTTTGACTTTTTTCTCATAATTTTAACTTTATTCTCAAAACATTCTTGTAATTTCAACTTTATTTGTGAAATATTTAGTCTTTATTCTTGTAATGTTTTGACTTTATTCTCATAATTTTGACTTTATTCTCCTAATATTTTGCTTTTATTCCCATAATTTCGACTTTATTTGTAATTCGCTGTCATGTTTTAAAGGGTTAGTTCACCCAAAAATGAAAATTCTGTCATTTATAACTCATCCTCATGTCGTTCCAAACCTGAATAACCTTTGTTCTTCTTTGGAACACAAATTTTTGAAGAAATCCAAGAGCTTTCTGACCCTGCTTAGGCAACAATGCAGCTATCACATTCAAGATCCAGAAAGGTAGTAAGGACATTATTAAAATAGCCCATGTGCCATTTGTGTTTTCTTTGAGCACAAAAAGTATTCTTGAAACTTAAAAATTAAGGTTGAACCACTGATGTCACATGGACTATTGTAACGATGTCCTTACTACCTTTCTGAGCCTTGAACATGGTAGTTGTGTTGCTGTCTATGCAGGGTCAGAAAGATTTTTATTTTTTAAATCTTAATTTGAGTTTTAAAGATGAATGAACATCCCACGGGTTTGGAATGACATGAGGCAGAGTAATTAAGGACAGAATTTTCGTTTTTGGGTGAACTATCCCTTTCAGGAAAATGTACAACTCGTTCAGACAAACTGATGGATATGATTATTCGTAGCACAAACTTATGATTTGACATGATTTGTTTCAGTGTTTTTAAGTAGAATTTCTGCAAACCAGAAGTGCCTCCTATAATTTAGAACCCAGTAGGCTTGTTTGGAAAGAGGTCTTACATAGAAAAGGATACAGTCTCAGGCTATTATTTCACCCAAACTTTTGATTGATACTCAATGGCATATGCAAGATATAATCCATATCCATTGACAGATACCTCCATGTGGTGACAGGTCAGGCACAGAGAGCATTGATTAAACAGCAAATGAGCGTAAGGAAGCCAGCTCCGGTGGAGAGTGTCTGTCTTAGTGTGAGTTGATGGAGTACCTCCGAGCAGCAGCGGGAACCACACCTGCCTGTCTGGGTGAAGAAGAGTAGAAGAGACGGGGGAGCTGACAGGTTGCCATGGGTCATGAGGGGAAGCCTCTCCACTCGCATTCAGCTCAGTGCACACAGTCCCACCAACAAGCAATCTATTTTTGCACACTTTCTTCTCCTAGCGAGCCAAGGGCTTTCTAAAGTGCAGGCTTTCTAAATGAATAAATGAAAGAATACATGTGTATTTAACCAGGGGCAAATGTTGCACAGTCATATCTTTGCAAGCATGTGTCTAGGATTTTTTTTTTAGGCTTAATGTACAAACTTTCGAATTTGTTCACTATTAAAACACATTCTACCTCCACGGGAGTCTAATGTTACAACTACCTCTGACAGTAATGAGGTCAATTAATACAGAGAGAATTACGGCTACATTACTATAATGAAAAAAAAAAAAAACAAAATCAAAATGGCTATGTAATTATACCAAACACACGCTGTGGATAACCCCAGCGTCTTATCCCGAGGGGCGGACCGTTGTTTCCAGCGTCATGTGCTGTATCAGGAATATTGTCTCATTTGTTTTGAGCTGAAGATGCAATGCCTTACAGCTCTTGTTGCAAATCGGTTGCTGAACAACTGAACTGAGCAAGAAATAAAAAGCTTTCATATTTTAGAATTCAGCGCCGAATCAATGAAATTCAGTGCGCGTGTTTTTCCCTCTCGCTACCCGAGGTGGCTTAACAGCTATCAATCTTAATATTGAATTGCGAGTGGAGATCGCCTAGAGAGATAGCATGAGAGCACACACTGGGAATTATACGGAACACAGATATACAGCGCCGAGGAATAACTCTGGAATTGTGAGAAGAAGCTGAAATTGGCACCGGTTTGAAGAATTCCACTGGGCTACCTTTTAATTAGGTCTCTTAGCCCCAGGCTGTGCATTGCCACTGCCCTGACAGTATGCAAAGTTCCTGGAAGCCCTTAATAGGATGATTGACCGCTATAGCAAAGAAACTGATGATAGCCTTCATAAGCATTGCGCTTGTTTAATTACCCTGGGGTTTACAACACATGATGAATTACTGCCTCATAACCACATGCATAAAGATCGATAATTGGCATAGCCTGTTTAGAATATTAACGATAACGCTTTTTCCCCTCGTTGCTTGCTCACGACTCACTCTTGCAAATAGTCATCTGGCATATTTCTCAGCCGAATGTTAATTGCAGCGGTGTGGATCAATGCGCTGTTCCGCTCTTCTCTTTTCCTTTGTAAATTGCGATTGGTCCCTGTCAGTGCGCTGTAGGAGCCGTGGCCGGAGAAAGCATGCCTGTGAAAGGATGAGCTCAAATTGTCCAAGGCACTTCTTTATGAGGCGTATAAATCACACTGTAGGTGTTCACCTTGGCAGTTTGGTCTGCAGTGATTTTCATTTTGTTTTTGGAGGAAGAGAGGGCCGAGGCCATTACTATAGTCTTTTGTGCCCTACCTAATTGGCCGGCAGGGGAAATCAGCTGTTGAAATGGCGTCACGAGGGACATGTGCTGTAAAGATGAGCTATTGTTTTGGAGGACCTGTCACTGGCCAACATTAACAACGTGCATAAGAAGTACCTTCAGCTCTCTCCTGTAGGACCGGCCGTTTCGATGGGGTAAAAAGGCCTGACAGGTTTTCACCACACTTGGAGACGAGCCCAATGGCTGTTTTCTAAATACTTTGTATGTATACATATAGGTGACATTTCCATAATTAGGTATTTCCTGGCTGAAATACCTTATTTTGAATGTAAATTTGTGGATTACCTAGCAGTGTGCTCTGTGACACAGAGATATAGTCAGTCCACATACATTTTAATAAACCTAATTGGTCTTGAATGTAAAAATAAGTTGTTTAATTATCAAATGGGTGGGAATTTTCGCCAGTCAGATCAAAGATGGCCACATCTATGATGTGACCTCATTCATTCAGATTAGATTTACACCTTTAGCTTTTCTCTTTTCTAACAGCTCTGTCTTTGCCTTTAAAAATACTGTATCACTGCTTTCACTCTTTCTTTCAACTCCTGCTCTAATGCTAATAACCTGCCAATTAGCAAATGTGTCTTTTTAAATAATTATTCTGTTTCCCCTTTCTGACTTCATGAGTCTCTGCTTCTGAATCATAGCCTGCTTTAGAAAGATGGCCAAGAATGTCAAACGCAACTTAAGCCAAATGGTAATCAAAGTTCTGCACAATCATACTGATATACAGTGTGTGCATTAGCTGCAAATTGCAATGAAATTCAGTCGGCTTTTTCAGGATGTGTTATTGATTGCATCTTTAAACCATCATTTCTCAGGGTTCTTTTCTGTTTGGTTTTATTGCATTGTGTCTATAGCTCTGTTAAAGCATAAAGTATTGTATCCTATCATTGTATCATATAATGATTCTAACAAAAATATTAAGGAGCATAAATGTTTTCAAACTGATAATCATAAAGAAATGTTTCTTGAGCAACAATCAGCATATTAGAATGATCTCTGAAGTCGCTTTCTGTAATGGTTTCTGAAAATTCATCTTTGCCATCACAGGAATAAATTACATCTTAATCAAGTAAAACAGAAAGCAGTTATTTTAAAATGTAAAAATGTTTATATACTGTTTTTATTGTATTTCTGATGAAAATAAATGCAGACCTGGTGAGCTTTGTTTAATAATAAGTAATAATTACAGACCCCAACCTTTTAAATGGTAGTGTGTATAGATATATAAAATCACTTCCAGAAAGACAACTGAATTTACAGTGCAATATTTAATACTCTAAGCTTGTAAGTGACCAAAGGGTTGGTATTATCTAATGAAGAGTTAAATGAAGCCTGTCAACATGATAAATGCAGAAGAAGCAGAAATGTCATTATAATCTCTCCTTTTACATGCTGTAGCAGATATTGTCTTTTTATGCAAATGATAGAATCTGAATACAGATTATACTTGGTTAATTTACTGAAGAGTGAAATTTGAATGGACTTTTTTTTTGTGTAGTTTGTTGGTGTGAATACCCTCTCTTTTCTACCAAGTCTTTCATTAACACATTTTATTTTTTTTAATTATTTTCATAAATGATATTCAGAGAGCAAGATCAGCGGAGGAGCTGGTTTTTATTAAATATGATCCTTTATTAGGTCTATATAATCTGGCGGCAACGACATTCATTCTCTTCTGTTGTCACCTTTCACCACAGACAGATTCACTATTTATTATTTGAAGTTTAATTAAAGCAGCCGAACCCAGAGAAGCTCCAGCTCATTGAATTTCAGGCTGTGGTCTGTGAAAGACAGAAACCTGATACTCACCGGAGAGTGTTTGTCACTGAAGTCAGCGTACAAGCCGTTCGTCGGCCAATTTTAAAATCAGGATAAAGGTGTTAAAGGAGATGGGAAAATCATTAGACTTCTAACTATTATGCTTAACTATCTAACAATTAACCAATCACAAAGAGATCTGTACATGCTGTTAGTATTTTTATTGTGTCTCCAATGTTAGGGCCATGTAGACTACCTTAATATTCAGAGAAAATTGGTTCTCTTATTGGTTGCCTGAAGCTTATGTGTGAGTTAGTAAATCCACTTGCTTAGGGTGGAATGAGAACAGTTACTGCGTTAGCAAGTTCATTCAGCTCCATATCCTGTATCAACCGTTTAGCTCATTACAGAATGGAAAAGACATTCGGGAAGTAATTCACCTCAATGAGAAAGCACTGAGAACTTTCTATGAAAATGACATGGGCTCCTCATTACGCCTTTTTATGACTTGTCGCAGTTTTCAAGGTTAAATCCTTTAGCCACAACCTCGTTACAGTCTAATGGAAGAGACTAAGGTGTCATTTTAGGTACAGTTGGTCTGAATGTGGCAAGCACGCTCACAGCGTGTCTTCTCGGTGTTCTTGAGGGGCATTTGGTTGCACACTCCTGATGTTTCTAAGCTTCATTTTTAGCCAGGATCTCTAATCCCCAGGCTCACGTAATGAGGGAGGTAATGAAAAGTTAATCCACATAGCTCTACTTTATGTTGCCTTTGGCTAATGCTGCTTTTAACTCAGTTCTCATTAACTTTTAAATCACAGGCCATTAACAACAGGTTGGGAGGCTACCCTGCAGCTCGCCTCCCAAGCACTTTGTTACCACTAGTGGGGGACGTCAAAGCACAATTAGGCAGTGAAATTCTCACTGCATATTGACCACTAATTAGGATACAGTCTGGACTTTCTGGAGTTCAGCTGTCAGCCTATTGATTTAACTTCAGCTCGCCACTCCTCCCGGGGACACTCGGTTGGGTGGCATTTTTGCCTTCAGAGAAAATCTAAGAGATTGAGAGGGGATGCTCTCTTTCACTAGATGCAGGAAGAGCTTGCTGGTCCCTTGCTTTTATCTGCGGCCTTTTAGAGTCATGTATTCTTTTATTTAGAACCGTTTCATGGCCGTGCATTCATTCGTTTTTTCATTCTTTAGTGAATCAAACACATTTAAGTGATAGTTCACCCAAAAATGAAAATTCTGTCATTAATTATGTCTTTCAAACCCGAAAAGCCTTCGTTCATTTTTGGAACATAAATTAAGATATTTTTAATGAAATCCGAGAGCTTTCTGACCCTGCATAAACAGCAACGCAACTACCACATTCAAAGCTCAGAAAGGAATAAGGACTTCGATAAAATCAGTAGTTGAACTGCAATTTTTTGAAGCTATGAGAAAACAAAAATAAAGACTATTCAACAATGTTGTCTGCATCTGGGTACACTGTAAAAAACAATTTGTTGAGTCAACTTAAAATAATTTGTAACCTGGCTGCCTTCAAATTTTAAGTTCAGTCAACTAAAAAAAAAGTTTATTCAACTTGAAATGTTAAATTATACTAAGTGACAACTTAGATATTTGATCTGAATCAACTTAAAATTTTGAGGGAGCTGGGTTACTTACCCATCTGTTAAGTTTAGCAAACACAAATATCTAAGTTGTTACTTAGTACAACTTAACATTAAAAGTTGACTAAACTTATTTTAGTCGACTGAACTTAAAATTTTAAGGTAACAAATTATTTTAAGCTGACTCAACAAATTGTGTTTTTTATTTTTTACAGTGTACTGTGTCAATATGCATGAGCGTGGTGTTCTTGTGAACCCGTGTCGAGGACTGACACAGAAGAGAAGATATTGCTGAATAAAACCATTGTTTTTTCTGTGCACAAACAGTATTTATGTAGCTTCATAAAATTAAGGCTGAAACACTGATGTCACATGGACTTTTTTAACGATGTCCTTACTGTTTAGTGTTGCACAATATACCGGTACTAAAAATGTATCACGATATCCTGCTTTTAAAAAACAAGGGAACGATTTTGCATTTTACTAGTATCGGTACTTTAGGAATGCCTTTTAATAAGAGGCATATTAACACTGTTTATTTTGGGCCCTATGGTTAAAGCGAAGAGAAAAATGCGGACGGAATCAGGGGATCCGGTCATAAAAACTGAATTTACTGTATACTGTATACTGTATATGCAGAATTGGGCTATTTAAATACGAATCCTGCATGTTCTGCGTGTATCTGTATGAATGAATGGCTCACACACGCTGTTTTGTTTACTACACACATACTGAAGTGCGCGTTATAATCGTGGTGTTTTCATCCTCTGCCAACTCAATATATGAGTGCTTGAACACATAAACAATCTCTAGAACTGCTCTGAGTGTCACTTCATGAGCATTTTACCATTATTTTGTGAAAAACTGTCATCATATCATATGCAAACAGACACTTAAAGGCAGCAACCCGTCAAAATAAAAGTTTGGTTTAACTTGACAGAAATATTATAAATTATAAATATAAAGATATTATTAAAACAATATTTAAGGAATATTTACCAGAAATATATATATATATATATATATATATTTTTTTTTTTTACCAGAACACCCAAGACAGTATTTCTGAAACAAAAGAAATAAATAATATAATAAATTAATCTTTATAAATTAATTAGACATGCTTTTTATTATTAAAATTTAACGAAACTATTAAAATAGAATACAGAAAATTTATGGAAAACAGATATGCTTTGATCAAAATAAGACTGAATTTGAGAAAAAATAATAAAAAAAATATTCCATAGGGCCTTAAAAATGTAATCTTTGGTAAACTGCTGTTAAATTGTGTAAGTTTCATGATTTAAATTAATCAGACATACTTTTTGATTCCTATTTTTTTAATGTAAGCATTAAAATAGAATCTAGAAAAAAAATTAAATGGAAAAAACGGAATCCAGAGAAATTAAAATAAGAAAATTGTTCTTTAGTTTGTTACTTCCATCTATGTTCTTATTACAAAGAAAAAAGTACTATATCATGATATAAATTGTTATTGTGAAATAAAATTACTATATTGATTTTATCCTTTTAGCTAACTTACCAAAGTTGCAAAGATCTCTACATACCTGTAGGCTTGGTATTGCTCACCATGGTCCTGTGTAGTGGCACTGGCATGTGATTTTTATTATTTTATTATTTATTTTAAAGGGGGTAAAAATGCTTTTTTTAAATAGATAAAATAACTATAACCTCCATTTGGATCATCTGTTATTCAGCTGCTTTACCTGTTGTTCTATGTTTTTGTCGTAGTATCAGTTCAGTAGTAGTATCGAGATATTTCTTGATTTTTTTAGTGAAAGGTCACTACAAGATCTGCATAAACACACGTTTTACAGGAATTGTTTTAATCAGAACCAGAAATGGGCTCATTAAATTCCTTATGATTCCCAACCCTAATGATAAAGATTTTACCACTGTAATGAGTTGGAAACGACTTGAAGGTGAGTAATTAATTACAGTAATTTCCTAAACAAGCTGTTTTTTAGTGAATCAAAAGCATACATACATTTAGTAAAACAAACTCAGCTTAAAACATAAGCTGAGAGACTTAATTAAATGTAGTTTCTGACTGGTTGTTCATATGGCAATGTGTAGTTAAGGATACACATTATGAATTTTATCAGTGGCATTTTATAAAAATAAGTTAATGACTTAAAATGTTACCATTTTTTTATTTTTAGCATTGTTACGGTTTATTGTTATATTAAGGACAGTTATCAAATTATATTTATGCAGCATCTAAAAGCAGTGAAAATCATTAAAAACAGTGGTGTTTTCAAATAAATGAAAACCACTTTTTTTCAATTTTAGTTTTATTTAATATGTAGTTAGGACCAGTTATTGTATTACATTTATGCTGCCTCTAAAGAAACTGTGAAAGGTCACTGCAAGGTCTGCGTAAACACACGTTTTACAAAAATTGGTTTAAATTTAATTACTGTTAAATTAATCTCATTATTTGACACTGGATTTGCATTTCTGTTCAGATTTTCTTCAAAAACGAATTGTTAATGAAACCATTATTAAGAAACCAGGACCATTAACAGAAATCGGAACCGGAAATGGGCTCATTAAATTCCTTATGATTCCCAACCCTAATGATGAAGATTTTACCACCGTAATGAGTTGGAAATTGCATTATCGTTATTATTATACAGAGGTGATTAAAATAAATGGCTTCATTTCAAACATTGTGATGTACAGCATATACTGTACACAATATGATGCTTTGGCTGCTTACCTAACATCTCCCTGCAGGAAATAAGAAACACTCCCTTCCTCTTGACGACTTGCAGACGTGACAACACCAACTCATAAAGCGCGTCTGACCGAGCCAACAATAAATAGTGATTTGATTACAAATGGTTAATGCAGGAGCAAACAAGTGTGTAAATCGTACATTCCTGGGGCTTTCTTGACAGCTCTCAGCTGATTAGCAATTCATCATCTCCAAGGCATGGTGACACACAGCTCTACAGCTCTGTTGCTCTGTAGAATGTGAATGAGGTTAATGAATGTGAATGAGGCTAATTCTGCCGTCCTTGCCAGACCACCAGCCACATTAAACCTCACTTGGAGATATTTTATTGCAAATGTAAATTCTGATCTGTCTCAGTGTAGAGCAGAATGAATGTTACTTGTGTGAAGGGTACTCTAGATGTCAGATGCTAGTTGTTGTTATGTTGTTATGTCTTTCGCTTTCCCTAACCCGCAGTATGCGCAAGTATGAAGGTACAAGAATTCGCATGGAGCCCAAGTTAGTGATTGTGTATAATCATAAATATGAAGAAATTCATTGATAGTTAAATAGCAAAGAGGACGTCAGATGCGCACCGAGTTATTGCTGTTCATTTGGAGCAGGCGTGCTGTCGTGTCCGTGTTTAAACTTTAATCAAATGCAGATCAGACAGGCGGCAAGTGGCTAGGTCTCTGTCAGGGCCTTTATCTAGTCTTCAGGGATTCCCTTCGTCTCTGTTTGGGCACCACCTGTGTCTCTGTCTGTCTTAGTGTGCCAATCAAAATAGCTTTTTCCCCTCTGGAGGCTCAGTTGAACTTATCTGTCCTGAGACGGGCGAAACGAGTGTCTTATCTCTTTATCAGTCTTGTTTACATCTCCGGAGAAAAATTAAAATAAGACAGCTGCTGAGTTATTACCATGAAGCACATCTGAATCTCTCGTAATGTGTGATCAGTTCGTTGTGATTGCATTCTGCTCTGTTATTTCAAACAGAGATAGAAGGGCAATAAATGTAACGGCACCAGTTCAAATTGGACTGACAGGTACGCCATTAAGAGAGAGAGAGACGTAAACTGCATGCCGGATTGTCTTTTGTGGACCTATGTAACGGTTTATTCGGTGGACGTGTGAGAGGGGTTTGTGTTATGATTATTATCTATATTATCTGCAGCAGGGATTGAAGCAGATGAAGCATGAAGATACATTTGCATTTATTGAGTACTGATGTTTGTAATAGATCTCAGATGGCATAGGATAAGGAAAATATGAAAAATGGCTGATCTAAAGCTATTAAAAAAGGTATATAGAGAGAAAATGTCTGGATAACAGCCAAGATATTGATACATACAAATAGCCTTTACTTCCTACAATCCATTTCAACAGGTGGTTTGCAAAAAACAGGAAAAAATACAATCTTTTTTTTTTCTTTTCTTTTTTTTTTAACACTTTACTTTTTGCAGGCAGCTTTTTAATTTTAATTTAATTTTAAAATAACAGTTTATTTTATTTTATTTTATCTTATTTTATTTTATCTTATTTTATTTTACTTTATTCTATTTTATTTTTACTTCATTTTACTTTATTTTTTATTTTACTTTATTTTATTTATTTTTTTTTTATTTTACTTAATTTAATTTTGTTTTATTTTACTTAATTTAATTTTAATTTTAATTTATTTTATTGTATTTTTTATTTTACTTTTTTATGTTTTATTTTATTTTACTTAATTTTTTATTTTACTTTATATAATTTCTTTTTTTTAATTTCTTTTATTTTATATTTTATTTTACTTCATTTTATTTTGTTTTTACTTTAATTTACTTTACTAAATTTAATTTTACTGTATTGTACTTAACTTTAATTTATTTTTTATTTTATTTTATTTTACTTTATTTTATATATTTTTTATTTTACTTTATTTTATTTTGTTTTTACTTTATTTTAATTTATTATTTTATTTTACTTTACTTAATTTAATTTTATGGTGTTTTACTTGATTGTATTTTTTATTTTATGTTATTTTACTTTATTTTATATTTTATTTTATTTTACTTATTTTTTATTTTACTTTATTTTATTTATTTCATTTTTTATTTTATTTTATTTTATTTTATTTTATTTTATTTTATTTTATTTTATTTTTTTATTTTATTTTATTTTATTTTATTTTATTTTATTTTATTTTATTTTACACAAAACACTGTCCAGTTTTCTAAAAGTTTAAATGTAAGTTGTCTTTATGTCTTGGTTTCTTTATTAAATAAGTGCTTGCAAAGCCAGAATTAATCTTTTTTTTTCTCTCTCCTCCCACATTTTTTTCTTCTCCAAGGTTGTTTGATACAGCCTTGACATTCTCCTGAGATTTAATATGGACAGACATTAATTTACACATTTGCAAAGTAATTTACTTGTTCTTTGCAAACATTTCTGTTGAGATTTATGATTGGGGATCTGCACAGTACATTAAAATGCGACAGATGTTAATTTCTTACAGGTACCAGTAGATTATTTACTACATGTATGCCAGCCGTATGCTAATGAGCTCTTTTGTGTAAAGACTCAGATTGCTGTATACATAACGTCTAGTGCAATTCACACTCCTCCTCTTGATGATGTAGATTTCAAATTCACTTTGTGCATAAGTGACACTGCTGAAGAATTACAGTACTTGATAAAACGACTTATTTCATTCAAAGTCCTAGTTGATTGAGAAAGAAAGGGTGGGCCTCATTCACAACAACGCTCATATTTAACAGAAGATTATTAAAAAGGAAGTGCTGTGACTGTGTTTACAGTCTTTCCAGCTTGTGTGGGCCTTGGCCAGGGCCATTGGCAGCTTTTGAGTCATGTCCCTACGGACATCCCAGGTGGAGTCCATAACCAAGGGGTTGATCTGGAAGAGCATGCGCTGCACTCCATGATTAATTAATTATAATTTTCTGCTCAATAGGCCTCTGAGGAATGTAGTGCACTGTCAGCAGTTTCCGCTCTATTAGGAAGTATGCAACGTAAGTCACACAGCAGACTGCGTCATTTTACAAATTAGTACTGGCAATTTGATAGCAAAGCTTTAACTGGCGGATTCATTACGCTTGATATTAAACCAATATTAAAAGAAATTAATAAACAAAAACCCATAAGCTATTAGAGTAATATTGGACATGCTATCTTGAACTCACTGCTTAATTACAATTTAAGAATCAACTGAGAATTCATCATTTTTAAATGAGGGTAATTTATTCATATTGTTAATATATTTGGAAATGGATTTAAAGGCTCTGGGCGCTGATTGCTATTGCAGCTTTTTAATCATATTGGTCAAAGGGAAGTTTTCTGTTTTATGAGTCAAACATAGAAAGTCTATTGGTTGTGGCAAAATCAATCTAAATGACTTTAACGTTTCTAAAATGGTGCAACGTTTCTGCCATGCCACTTTTACAGTAGTGAACCATGTTCACATGAAACAAGCTGATTGGTTTCTTGTTTCATAATTTCATTATGAATAAAGCATTTAAATTATTATAAATAATTTAAATGCTTAATTCATAATGAAATTATGGTATAAAAAAGTTATTTTAATATTATTAAAAGCTCTAATATAAAAAGTTTTGTAGGAATTAACTGTTTTTTTATTATTAATAAAATTATAAAAAAATTAAATAAAATAATAGTAATAATAATCATTTTTATTTATTTATTTATTTATTTATTTTTTATTTTTTACATTTTCCTAGCACTGATGTTGTTTTCTTTCTCAAATGTTTTACTTTCCTGTGACTCACTGTTCAGTAGAATATCATTCTATGCAGCATTATTTAATTCAATTCAATTCAAGTTTATTTGTATAGCGCCCTTTCACGATACAAATCGTTGCAAAGCAGGTTTACAGAAAATTTAAGTTTCTACAATATATTAAATAGTGTCTTACTAATGGTGACTATGTCAAGTTGATGTACATATGGCAGAGATGAATGGTAAAAATCAGTTAATGACATAATCAAACAGACAATGAACACTATTAACAGTAATGAATTATATATCAAACTTATAGCAAAATCCGGTAGTGCTGTATGTTGTTTCCGGGTTGGCATCTTATAAGGACAAGAAGGACAGGACAGAAAGAAAATTATTTCGGTAAGAAATACTGTTGCTGGGGACATTTGAGTGCTTTTGTTTTTTGCAAATATGTGCTGATCAGTGTTAATTTTGACAGCAAATTTTGATTTAGTCATAGTCTTTTGACTGAAATGGCATTTAGTTTTAGTTATATTTTAGTCATCTGAACTGTTTTTACTTTTAGTCTAGTTTTAGTCGACTAAATATCATTCGATTTTTGTTAGCTAAATCTACAGGAACTCATTGTATAGGTTTGATATTAAGGTTTTATCATAATAGACACATATTTAACTGCAACATGCCTTTATATTACAGTTAAATGAAACCACTTCTCATAAAGAAATAAGAACATGGTCTTCTTTTCAATGAAATACTAATGGTTATATAGGCTAATTATGCATTCTTTAACAGCGTGTTTACCACATTCTTCATTCTTACAAGCAGACATATTTATTTATATAAATTTATATTTAGATTAATCTTTATTAGGGCTACTAAAGTGATTCAGTCAAGAGCAGTGGGTGATTTTCTGTCTTTCTTTTGTTGCTTGAGTAACATCAATGCAACAGACAGTAGCAACTAAATGCACGGCTGCAATGTACTGACACACATCTGATATTCTCCCAACTGTTTACGTTCACAGAAGATGTAACCGAGTGTGTTTAGGTCAATACTTGTTAAAACAGACATCATTTTTTGTGTTTTTCCATTCATGTGATGCGAAATATGTGCTTTGGTGTCTGTTCTCAGAAAATTGGACCAAACTGAGTTCTCTTTTGTGTCGTCAAATTTATCCATGTGTCTGCTCTTTTCTTACTCCCAGATATTGACTTTTTTTTAACATTTTATGAGATGTGCAGCAAATACATGCTAGCTAATGTCCTGCCTGATAGATCAGTAGGCTATGATACAGTTCATACGTACAAATCTAACCTTCTAACCACGCAGCGGATTCGTTCTGAATGAATATCTTCCCAAATCATCCTTCCCTAACATTTTTGTCTCGTTTTTATTCGTTGATGAAAATGTCAATAGATTTTCGTCATAGTTTTTGTCATCCAGAACGAGTTTTTGTTTCATTACCGTCTCGTTTTTAACTGTCAAAAAATGTTGACAAAAATTATTCGTCAACTAAACTAACACTGGTGCTGATAGAAACCATTGTAGAAACCTAAAGCATAGACGTTTAGGTACAGGTCTGGTTTAAAGATTTGCAGGTTTAAAGACATCAAACCATCAGTGCTGTAAATAGAGACATGGTTTAAAGATTTTGTAAATCACATTTTTTCCCACATCGTTCACCTCATTTTCCCACATTTCCAATACCATCAGATTTTCTGACATATTTAAAGTTGATGTCGTAACATGAAGTGTACTACCATGCCTAATCCTATAATCCCTCTTTTCCAATAACAAATTGTAAGTGGTGGCTCATTTGGTTGAATCACTCTAGGTTTGTTTATAGCTTTATGTTGTGTTAGCATGTCACGTCTCTATGCTACATTGCCATATGCAGTGTTGTCTTGGCATTTGAATTACTGGCCAGCTGAAATATTGGAGTTTTTGCTAAGCCTCGGCTTGAAAGCTGTGCCTGTTTTCATCAATTCGTCCCCGTTGGAAGCACTTTGGCACGGATAAGACATTCTTCTCGCCGCCTAATTCAGTCCATTTCACCCAAACAGCCATCTAAACAATCTAAAATGCCCCCAGTGGAAGTGCTAGACCAGAGTCTGCTAACTAGAGGAGAGAGAATGTGTGCCTAACTGGACATCTGTGGCACCCCAGTCTGTTTTCTCTGACGTTGATGATATTCCTGAATGCAGCACGTATGGAGGAACATTTATATATTAACAAAGTTTACTGCCGCACAAGAGATAAAAAGGAAAATAAACACGCAATCAAAAAAGAATTAGCGTAATTATAGCGGGAAAGCTGCTGGTGCTCAAAAGGCGAAGGACAAAAAAGACAAGTGTCATATCGGTCTCAGCAGTTGGACTGATGGTAGTAGATGACGCCTGTACATTCCAAGTTGAAATGGAAAACTGCTGTGGTGCAATATGTCCAAAAGCCAGACCTGTATCCTGAGGGATGCTGCTTTTTTTTTTTTTTTGACTGACCATGAAAGCGTGCATACAAATACGCACTTTAATTTCTTTGTGAAACTCCACCTTGGCTGCGTTTTCCAAAATCATTGTATGCCTAAGTAGACTGTACAGACCATTGGTGCCATTGGTGGTTTCTGTGATGCTTTTGGGAAACGTCTGCCCAAATATGTAGACCAGTGGTTTCCAACTCTTGTTGTGCTGGATTTAGTTTCTCCCTAATCTAAAACACCTGTTTCAACTTATTGGCTTGTTAGTAGAGACTCCAAAACCTGAAATGGCTGTGTCATATAAAAGAAACAAACAAAATTTCTACTGTAGAGAGAGCACTCCTGGTCTAGGGTTGAGAAACACTACTGTAGAGCAAAGCTCAGAGTTGTTGTGTTTGCCTTGTACTCTTTTAAAACTCAAGTGAAAATGCAAGTACCATCTGACCCCCACGCATATCCATTTTTGTTGTTTCCACCTTTGTCTCCTGTTGTTTTTATTAATATTTTTCATATTTAACTGCTTTAAAAGCAAATGCTCAACTGTGAGTACTGCCACCCAGTGGATCCACCAATTAGTTCATGATGTTGCCTTAAAGGGGTAGTTCACCCAAAAATGAAAATTCTGTCATTAATTACTTGCCCTCATGTTGTTTCAAACCTACAAAATAAAAGTATTACAAACAAGTGCATTGCATTCCAAGTCCTCCGATATCTTTATGCGAAGAACAGAGAAAAAACACACCTCAACATATATGCAGTAATGTCAAAATTATGACCCAATATGTAATTTATTCATAATGATAATTTCCAATGCCTTTCATGTCAGCATATTGACACCAAAGGTTTCTTATTTAAAGCAATGGAGGTCCCTGCACTTTGAAAAATGACGCTAAAGGGGTACCCTGTGCATTAAAAAGCGATGCCAAGGGGTCCTGACCAAACGTCAAAATGTGGCAACGCAACTACCACGTTCAAGGCCCAGAAAGGTAGTAAGGACAGCAGTAAAACAGTCTATGTGACATCAGTGGGGACATCAATTTTATGAAGCTACGTGAATACTTTATTTGCACAAAGAAAACAAAAATAAGCGATTACCGGGGTTCAAGCGCTTTAGGTATTTAAGCACATAAGGAAAAAGACATTACATATTATTTAGCAAGCCTGTAACCACCCAAATCAATGATTAAAAAAGCATTTTTGTCAAATCCAGGTGATTTACCATAAAAATAGGATGTTTTTCTAACATTTATGACTACTATAGCGCCAGCTTTAGTCTGATCTCTGAGACTTTGCGTGCTTGTTTAAAATCACTTGTCGCATGTGCTCAGCGGGTTTTGTGAAGTTTTGAATTTTCGTTTAGGCTTTATGGGCTTTTGGACAGGCCCCTTTTCTAAAGGACCCTGTTATAACTTCCCAAAGGGTCAATTTCAATTTTGATAATTATTGACCTAGAGAGTCCAGAGAATTGCACTGCAGTGTTTTTTTGTGGAAAATGCTCAATCAAAATTGGGTTTCAGCACGACGTGCTTGTACCCCTAATGGCAATTTCTTAAAAAAAGAAACTTACAATATGAGTCTCATGCCATCATGAGGGAGAATAAATGGTTTTGAAGTGTCAACTTCATGAGGCCTATCCACTTGCATTATAGTGACTCACAGTCACAAAGATTGATTATTTTCGTCTAATAATCTCAGTTTCTATTCATCTGAAGTTATATATACATCTGGGGTGACATAAGGGTGAGTACCAAATATTGGTTTATGGCTGACACAACTAACACATAGAAAGAAGGAAAGAAAAAAGTGAATACCTTATTTGCTGTACAAAGAAAATAGCACAATGGCTCGTCATGGCCATGCTGAACTCTATATTCAAGGAGAATGTGTCTCTCCAGTGCTCTCATTGCAGAATACATTACATTGTGAAATTGGCTAAGCAGGGCTTCAAAATACAGGAGATAGAATTCCGCCCCACTAGCCAGATACCATAATATCAGTAAATGTTAGTAAGATATGCAGTGTGTTCCTCTTTCCTCCCCTCCTCTTGACATCAATATGGAGCCCATTGGTGTAAGGCTCACCTCTTTATCGACCTTAGAGCAGTGCAAAGAATAGAAGTGCATTACCTCTACCTTTCACTGCAGAGACTTATCCCAGATAAGTGATTTTAATCACACCGACCAGCGCTATTGATCAGGAAGGTGTTGTGTTCAATATAAAACTAATTTTAGAGCCAATTACTCATTAATAAGAATGTCCTGCCCCTCTCTGCACACGTCTGATTTGCCTCAGCGGCTAATGGGTATAAACGTACAGTGCAGAGGGGAGTTCGATACAATTTTCAGTGTAAAATAAGTAAAAGGTTGAACATTTTGCTATTCTCTTTGTAGTCCAAAAAGTGGAAGCATGCTGTCTTAAAGAATTTTACATTCCTTCAGATTACTATGTGTATAAAAGATAGAAACAAAGCTTCCACATACACACGCAGGCTGTCGGCAGCCTCCATTTTGCCGTGCCACAGGGTGTGGTATTGAAAACGTACTAAACATTACAGGACAGGTGGCAGCTGTGGCCATAAAATCTGCACAATGGAGGATGACAATGAAGAGATGCAAGCACTGAGCATTGCAAAGGGTCATGAAAGCACTACAGGGCCTTTGTGAGAAGCCACCGCATATTTGAGCTTTATAGCACCAAGCAGAGTTATCAACCGTACACATTTGCTCCGCTGGAACAAAAAAAACAAACAAACAACAAAGCATGAATATGCAATCAACCGATTATATGCCACTTAGTGTCAAGGAAACAAACCTGTTGTGTTTTTGTAAAGTTTTGTTTTTCATTTGGAGCAACCATAGGCATTAAGTAGAAAAACACTAGCCTGAGGGGTTCAGCTGTCCGTACAGATTTGGAATTTGGTGTATTTTTAAAATATGCAGTAAAACTGTCAGAGTCCAGCTATACCTAATTGGTGCTGCCAAAATAGTGGTAAAAACTGAAAACACTGAAATGTGAAAAAATCCAAATGCTAACAAGGGTCAAATTAGCAAAACACTGCATGTCCTAAACATGACCCATTGTCTCCTGAGAGGCCAAATTGCTGGACTATCCAGAAACGAAGAGAGAGATTGATTGGAAAGTTAAGCGAGAGGTGTTTGGGCATGGCACTGAGAGAATGAGAGAGAGCTCTGACTGCTAGCCAGCCGTTAGCGCTGCAGACCTCATCTGTCCTCATTACTGCCTCTTGTTTCCCCACCAAGCCTGCGAGTGAACGACAGACTTCAGGAAAGAAGTGCTGTTCTGCACCCATGCATCAATGGCACCAAATTGCATGTTGGATTGGTCTCTTCCTCCAGGCTGGCTCCTCTGAGAACAGACCAAAGCATATTGTGTGTGGCTAGGAAGAGAGTCCAGACTACAAATTATTTCCATTTTCCAGTATGCAGTCTATTACTGTTCTCTTTTGCAGATAGAGCCAGTAAATGGTCTAACACTGGATAGATATCACCTCGGATTATGGATGCAGTGATACAGTGAAAAAGTCCGTGCGCGTCATATTTCTTTCTTTATTCTTTTTCTTCTTCGCTGCGGTGTACCTGAGCTACATGAAAGGCGTTCGGTCTTAAAATAAAAAGCCTGCACTTTAATGTGTTTCAGGGCAAATACAATATTTATCACTGTATATACTATCTCTTTGCAGTTCACAACAGAAGAAAGTGTTACTTCTGCTCCAACAATTGACATCCTTTGTTTAATGAATCCAAATCGTGCTCTTTCTGTGCTTTAGTCAAGCTGTATGTGAACAAAATGAAACATATCCCGCCTATGGTTTCATATTCCTCTCAGGTTAGGCTGTAATTGCATTCTCTTGAGTAATTTGTATTTGACACTCCACTTCAACAATGACAGTATTGTAATTGCTCAGAACAGTCATGGTTCTGTATTGTGTGATATCAGCAAAGCACGAAGAGCAGAGTCTCTGCTTGCATTTATGCTTTTCCGATGAGACGCAGTTGCAAAGTGTACTGCCACTTTGCATACACAAATGATCCACCAGGCGTCTACTTAACACATTCTGCTTTATATGAGCTGTGTTAACTGGGAAATGCGATAGAGGTGCATATTAGGCTGCATTATTTGTTCATGCATTTATTTGATCTATCATTTCCCCTGTTGATTATGTTTTTATGTTCTTAAGTAAGTGGGGAAATTGGATTTGTAGTGTAGTCAAAACACTTACAAACAACTTGATGGACTATCAGCTTTGTCAGAATACACTACAAAACACTGTATTATACATAATAGGTCATTATGTTGGGATATTTTTGAAACCCTGTTAGCTTTTTGAGCACAGCTTTATTGACATTTTTATTCAAACTGAAAATGTGGACAGGACATATCCAGTGGGCTGTAATTACATCATAGCCATGAACTAGGGGTGGGAGCTATATCTGTATGAACATGGCTATCGGTATTATGTTGTGCCATGATATAGATTTTGCTATACTGTGGATATTGTTACATATTCATGAATTATAATTTTCAGGGTGGCTGCAAAGTCTTGAAATGTCCATAACGGAACATCCATAAATCGGAACTGTGTGGTTTTTGGCTTTTAATTTTATTTTGGCTGACAAACTATATTGTAATCATTTCCCAAAATGTAATTTTGTTCCATAAGCGCCATCTGCTGTTATAGAGTGAATTTACATTTTCTTTTAGTCCATTTGCTTTTGTTTTGCAGAGGTACCTTTTGTAGCATAATTTCACACATCTAAAGTCAGACCATTCTGTTTTTGCCTTAGATCTTGAAATCATACAATCTAAGGCTACGTTCACACTGTCAGTTTTATTGGATTGACATATAAAACTTTAAAATGACTCACAGCTTATTTCTCCATCACTGTAAGTTTCGAAACCGCACATGAAAGCATGCAAAACACTGTAGACACACATTTTTGCGACAGAGCATCTCTCTCTCGCATGACGTGACGGAAAACTAGCTGTCCAGTCCTGTTCCTTTCACACAGCACGTGCATTTTGAGAATGCGGTTGTGAGTCCTGAAAATGTACAGGGTGTGAGTTTGGTTACAGAATGCAGTTGTCATTAATTGTACTGTGTGTGAACTTAACCCTATTAAGGGCTCAAATACAGGACTGACAACTGTATTCTGCTGCTGTATGATTGTGGCCTAATTCATGTGTGCGTAGCATCTTTGTTTGGATCATGATTAAAATGCATGGTGATTGGTATCAGAATCGCCCAATTTGCTTGTAAAGATCAGAATCAGCCATGAAAAATCATGAATGGGGCATCTCTAAAAAAGGTCTTAAAAACTCTTATATCTAACTTGTTTATATCTGTAGACACCTCGATTTTGCATTTATATTGTTTTGTTCAATTTGGCACTCTATAACTTTTGCTAATGACGTAATGATGATATCTCACAAAAATGTGACTCAATTTTTTCCCCTCATATCACATTTTAATATCGATATCATCTGGACAGTGGAAAATATCACAATATGAATTTTAGATCATGTTGCCCACCCCTACCATGAACCACTGCTCACTTCAAAATCATTCACTATATATATATATATATATATATATGTAGTGATAATAGATAATGATGATGAATTTTTGTATCTATCTATATGTGCCAGGTTTGTGTTGTCATGGATGGTTTGATTGTAAATCTTTGTTCTGTCATTTGTTTGTTTAATTTATTTGTTCATAATGATTATAAATAATAAATACTGCCAACAAGAATTGACACATATGGACAAGCTTACATTATTTTATTTATTAATTACTAAAATTTTGTGTCTTCCAGGCTGATTGGCATTTCTGTAGTTAGACAAGAAATACAGACATGATCAGATCTATTTTCAAGACTATAATCTGAGTATCTTCTGAGTTAACAATAATTCACATCTTGATCAGCAAATTCTTCTCTTAACTGCTACTCTGCCATGACCCTATTTGACTCTTAAAGAGAACACTGACCATAACATATTTATGCTAATTCCCACCACAACGCCCTTACGGCTACATTGAGAATGCAGTGCGTACTTGTGTTGGGTTATAAAAAGCTTCAGAACATTCATTCTGAAGCAAACACATTTCAGAATGTAACAACATAGTGTATGTTTCTGGCCTTATCTGCAACTTGATATTGCTTTAAAATAACTCCTTATTTTTAGCATTATGCAGAGGTTGAGACAGACAGATGAGGGACGCGAGGGATGAGAGGAGATGTAATTAAACATAGAGGATCTCTCCAGGTGTTTAACACTATTTGCAAGGTCGACGCATGAAACACTGCTGATGAGCTGTGAACGTCCATGGGGCTCCGCATCGCTCGCTAGGCCCGACAGTGGTGCACGGTTGAAGTAAAATGAGACGGATTCGCTGAAAGGCGTTGTAACGCCGTGCTCCAAATCGATGAAGCGCACCGTCGCCCATCACATAATGATATATGACTGTACCTATGGGATTACTGAGGCAACAACAGCCCTGGGAGGGTCCAATGGACCGATGAAAGCAACAAGAGAACCAAGCCATAGTCATCACACAAGCATGACAAACACGAAGGAAACACAAACACGTTGTGCCTGAACCAGGACATAAGCAATTTTGCTCACAAGGTACTGAAGCGATTTTCTCTTTTGAATCATTCATTCTTTGCATTTATCCGAGTCACACATTTAATCTGAGAGATATATAATGAACTGGATCACAGAGCGCCAGAACAGTGACCCTAATACTACCTATAATCCCCAGACTAAAATAAACCGCCCATCATTAGGAACGTTAGAAATAATGTAAACAAGGACAGCCAGCCATAGTATACAGCAAAGAACGGTTTGGTTCTGATTCTGGAGATTAGCCATCCATCCTGTTGTTGTTGGCCTGCTCAGGTTTATCTGTTTGAGTGTGGCGTTTCATTGGCTGCTCGCTCTGCTGCTAGAGAGGTACAGCTGAAAAGGTTTCTTTTATGCTGAAAAATCTCATTTTTGACCATGGTGTTTGAAATGTATAGTAACAGATTGATTGATTTATTCAAACCTACTGATGATTGTTGTTTTATGTCATGATATGAGTGATTTTAATTGATTGACTTAATATAATGACCATGTAGTGTCATCAGTCAGGTTTGGATGAACAGGCTACGATTTCCCTAGAAATATCTTGGGGTAGTTAAAAGGTAATTAAATCGCATGCATGATTCTAAAAGCAAAGTAAAATTCATTTTTTAAATAGGAGTATAGCATGTGTATATTTATGTGAATATGCATGTACAGTTGAGGTCAAAAGTTTACATGCACCATGCAGAATTTGCACAATGTTAATTATTTTACCAAAATAAGAAGGATCACACAAAATGTATTTTTTATGTAGTACTGACCTGAATAAGAAATTTCACATAAAAGACGTATACATATAGCCCGTTCAAAAGTTTACATACACTTGGTTCTTAATACTGTGGTGTTACCTGAATGATCCACATCAGTTTTTTTTTTGATGAAAAAGTGATAGTTGTTCATGAGTCCCTTGTTTGTCCTGAACAGTTAAACTGCATGCTGTTCTTCAGAAAAATGCTTTAGGTCACACAAATTCTTTGGTTTTTCAGCATTTTTGTGTATTTGAACTCTTTCCAACAATGACTGTATGATTTTGAGATCCATTTTTTCACACTGAGGACAACTGTGGGTCTCATGCACAACTATTACAGAAGGTTCAAATGCTCACTGATGCTTCAGAAGGAAAACTGACGCATTAAGAGCCAGGGGTGTAAACTTTTGAAGAGAATGAAGATGTGTACATTTTTCTTACTTTGCCTAAATATATATATATATATATATATATATATTAGTACTGCTTAGAAGCTACGGAAGATACTTGCATGTTTTCCAGAAAACAAAATAAGTTAAATTAACCCTGATTTTCAAATTCCAAAAGTTTTCACCCCCTAGAATGTCAAAACTTCTCTAGGACCCCAAAACACCCGCAGAACCCAGAGGGTCTTCTGAAGCATCAATGAGCATTTAAACCCTCAGTTGTCCTCAGTATGAAAAGATGGATCTCAAATCATACAGTCATTGTTGGAACAGGCAGTTTAACTGTTCAGGACAAACAAGGGACTCGTGAACAACAACCACTAAATAAAAAACATTTTTATAAATTCAACTATTTTCAAATGTGGACTATATGTAAACATCTATTATGTGAAATATCTTATTCACATCAGTACTAAATAAAAAATAACATGCATTTTGTATGATCCCTCTTAGTTTGATAAAATAATTAACATTTTGCAAATTCTGCAAAACTTTTGACCACAACTGTATATGCTAGTGCCGACTGTACAGTATTTGACGTTCTCTTATCCTGTACTTCAGACTATATCAGATTACAAGATCTGAAGCTGCAAATTCTTTTTCATAAACCCATATTTATGAAAGCTTAAAATGTGTGTTTATTTGTTATTGAAAATCAAGGGGACCGAGATTTTATTTTTGTAACGGTCAGAGAGAGATTTGCTTGCTTGCTTTTGCACTTTTGTACACAGTGCTTACAGTTGCCATTTGGCAATCCCATTATAAATCTAATAGTAGAACTGCTTATTTGTAGGGCTGCCATTTGATTAAAACATTTAATTAAATTAATTACGTGATACACTGATTAAGTTAATTGCACATTTCTGTATATGCTGAAATGAACATAATTCAGAGTCTGACAAATAAAGCACTGATAAATGTTACAAAAAAATGCCTTTAGAAGTCAGTATATTGTTTAGATCATATATTTCATATATTTATGTTATTTATAGTTTTACAAGCCCGTTTTATTCTCTCTTTCTCTACCTCTTTTTTAACGCAAGTATGATCTTGGAAACATTAGTTAACTTCTTTAGTTAACATGAACTAACGATGAACAATACTTTTACAGAATTTATTAATCTTAGTTCATGTTAATTTCAATATTTAGTAATGTATTATTAACAAAAGTTGTGCTTGTTAACATTAGTTAATGCGCTGTGAATTAACATGAACTAACAATGAACGACTGTATGTTCAAAGATAAATAAATTCTGTAATGTATTGCTCATTGTTCATTTGTATTAGTTAATACATTAACTAACATTAAATATTGGACCCTTATTGTAAAATGTTACCATGATCCCTGTGTTAAATGTCCTAATGAGTCATTTTACAGGACATGGATAAATGTGTTATTTTTTATTACATTGTTTGTTTCATAATTAATTGCATTAATTTGATTAAGATGACAGCCCTGCTTAATGGCAGACTTTTAATCTACTTATCAGTTTTGTTAAAAATAATTAGGTTATTAACAAATATTTAAAATCTGATTGGTTTAGTTATCTCTGACATTCGTGTGTGCAGTCTATAAGTTCACACACAGCACAGCCATCAACGAGTGGTGACTGAATTGATGCATTTTCATGCACTTGTTATTCACAATGCAATGAATGTGAATGAATAAGCCAGAGTGTGGCTTCAGACACAACATATGCATGAATGTGTATAAATACAGTAAAGCCTTTGACACTTATGCCACCTCATGCACTTACATAAATTAGCACCGCAGTGAGCTGTCATGATAAGACTTAAGAATCATGATCAAAATGAAATGTTTTCCATTCTCTTTTTCCACAACAACAGCTACTCTTGAATGTTATGGCATCATGCTGACAAATAAATCATTGCTATATCAATATACCCTAACTATATTGGTTATTGACTACGGTATATATGTGGTTTCATCGCTTACAAAATGACAGTCTGTCCTAGACGTTAAATTTGCAAACCAAATTTGAATTTGTGTGCAACCTTTTTCCCCAGTGTTTTTTTTTTCAAGCTTCAGCATGAAATTTAACAGACAGTTTTAAATGATCCAAGCATATGGGTCTAAAAGGTTATGCAAGACTGCCTGAAGAAAGGGCGTGAAAATTGCTATTTAGGTCATAAGGCGCTAATAATGATTTCTGTAGGCAGGCCACCGAAAGCGTGTTAATCAGTGGTCAAATAAAATATGTTTTTAAAAACGTGCTAAAAAGTTCTTTTAAGTAAATTTAAATGACCGGCTTTGTCTAGTTTCGTTGCTCACAATGGCAGTATCAGTTTGATAGAATTATTCCCGAGAGTTTCCACAGCAACAAGGTAGTAAAAATCTCACAGAGTCAGCAAAGTCAAGGATATTAAATAAAGTGTGTAAAATTGAAATGCAACCATTTATCTGAACTTGATTATCAAATTCCATGTGTGATTTGCTTCAGCTGTCAGTCGAAGAAAGCTTCTTAGAAAACCTCTCGTGGCGCAGTGATGTCCAGTGATTTTGTTTTTTTTTATTTTTTCTAAGTCATTCAGTGGGCAGGTAATAAACACAGCATTAGTGCTAAATACAGGTGAATGTCAGTGCAGGATTGTCTTTAAAGCCAGCTTTAATCAGTTAGAAGTCCCTCCAGTGGGATCAGCAGCTTGTGAAGATATTAACTTACCCTGCCACTGTGCAGCAGGCTTGATCCACATGTATGAGGTTGTAAGCCTTTTATGAAGAGATTGAAATTAATTATGAGACATGCATACGTGTGGAGAGGGTAGACAGAGGTGCTACGGTTTGCATTAGAGAGAGAGATCGAATTTGGCGACCTCAGAAATGGTCAACAACTGGATTAGTTTTATTTCGAGACAATACAGCCTTACGAAATGGACGAGTGCCAGTGAAATATGGCAACAGGTTTGTTTCTGTGTAATCTCCTGTCTCAAATGCTTATCGTCCAACATGAGGGATGTGCAGAATCATAGAGGAAGTATGAGAGACGTGTGTGGGCTGGGATTTAGGAGGTAATTGCACAAGTAAATCTGGCTGAAGTATACAGTTGTCAGACTTCCCAGAAACGCCTGACTATGCTTATTTGAATGTTTGTGTTTGATAGCGTGGGTCTGTGACTGTGTGCGTATGAGTTTAACAGGTCGCCACTTTGGCTCTGACACAGCTGTGCAGATGTGGTTATTTTGCTATCCAGATTTTGGAGAGAAAACAGGATGTGGGCTTAGTTGAATGAAGAATATGTGAATATGTCTGCAAATATATTTCCTCTCATTTAATTTAGAACATTATCTTTTGAAACCATAATTTTGCCTGAGTTATGGTGTTGCTAGTCAGGCCAAACTGTTGTTTTTGTATGTTGTTTCATTGATAGATGCTTTGATTAGATGCAGGTGTAGCCTCATTTCTCGGTTCGCTGCAAAACAAACCTCTGCGAGCATGTATTCCTTGTTTATAGGCGCAGCTACGATGATTAATAAAGCACTAGAATCAATGAGCAGCATCGTAGCGATGTTAGCACACTGTCACAAACGCCTAACCTTTGACACAAACCAGGTGCAAGTACTCGTGTTATTGAGTGCGTTTACAGTCTTACTGTATCTGAAGAGCTCAGTGAGGCAGCACTGACTCAGAGCCAGCTCTTCCCCTCAAGGGATGGATGTGTTTTGCGTGGGTCGCACATACGGCTCTGGATGTACGAACATCGCATGTCATTCACTGCATGTTGTCCACGTTTGAATTTGATGCCTTCCCAAAAGAAGATTAGCAGCTCTGCTGGGGCTAATTTGAAGTATGATCTCGCGTCACTTGCCAAGTCCTTGGATCGCTTCCATCTACTTTGCACTTATCCTATATGAGCCATATTTTAGAAATGAGTAAATACGTTTATGTGGGATTTGCCCCATTGCTTAACGAAGTTCACCCAGGCTAATTTAAGTAATTTACAGCTCTGTTTTTCCTAATCTTGTTTTCTTAATGGAAGGTTATCTTAGACCATGGTTGCATCAACATTTCATTCCTGTTATCTCTTCCTCCGGAGCGTTTCTCCCAATCCTCAGCCCGTATTGATAATAAACTCTCATCCATAGATCTCGGGTAGCATGACTTAATGTGAACATTGATCAGATTAGCAGTAAACTATCTCCCCGAAACCATATGGGACCTGAACATCTTGAGGAAAATGCTATAAAAAGTAAGATTGAATTCGAAACTCACTGAGACCATGGATTAGTGCCCCACCAATGACCTCTTTACTCCATAGACACCATTTGGATTTGTGTGTGTGTGTGTGGAAGGGATTATGTTGACCTACATTCTGTGAAACGGGTGGTTGGTAAGGGTCTTATTGTCTCAAGGTGATGTGTTCATTGATGTCTTGTATAGGTAAGCCCATTAGTACAGGCACAGAAATTGATTTATGTAATTGATGAATATATAATTGATGAATGTATGTGATCAAAATCTTATATTATGCTACCAGCAATTTTAATTAATACAAACACGTATATCTTTTTATAGATATTTTGGTAACACTATGAAGCCCATATTTATAATACATTATAAGGGTATTCTTAAAGGGGTCATCGGATGCAGAGTTCACTTTTACACGTTGTTTGAACATTAATGTGTGTTGGCAGTGTATGTACAAATCTACTCTATAATGATAAAAATCCAGTGGTTTTTAATTAATCTGTAAAAATAATATCCCCTATTTCAAATGGAGCCATTCTCAGATGTCACACAGACAGAGGCTGCTCCCATGCTAGTTGATTGACATGAACATCTTACCTTAGACCCGCCTAAATCAGCTGTAACAGTCCAACCACCATTGTTTCGATGCCGGAGCAGGGATGTAAGTTAGACAAAAATTTCTGAGACTGAGCGATTGAGGCGTTGTGTTGCTGGATGTAATAATGAACATAGTGGTTGTCATTTACTCCCGACATCTGAGCCGCTGAAGATGCAGTGGATTACAATGTTTGTGAAGGGAATGCGCCTCCCGATCTACATAAATTGCTGTAATCTATGTTCGCACAAATCATTTGTGATCCAGCTTCACCTACAGCAGAAGTGAGTATAAGGGTTTTTTATGAATCTCTGCAATCACCTTTCCTAATAAAGTGCTAGTTAGCAAGTTTAGTGGCTAAACACGCTAAATGCGGCTAAAGTAAACAGGCTTGTCACTCCACAGAGAGAAGAAAGGGGCGGGTCGAGCAGAGCTCATTTGCATTTAAAGGAACAATCCATCAGAACGGGTTGATTTTTGCGGAGCTGATTTTGACAAGATAAAAAGGGTGTTGTTTTACACAACCACTGAGAATTTTTAACCAAAGTATATTATAGACTTTTCATTAATACCCTAAAGAATCATATCAACTTGTGGAAAATGGGCATCCGATGACCCCTTTAAGGCATTATAATGAATGCATAATGCATTATAAAAAACCTTATAATATGTTATATCATCTTATTAATATTCATAAGAACAGTTTTAATGTATTATAATATTTACGTATTTGTGGTTATAGCTTAAGAGTATGATGATTTATAACACAATGAACATGTTGCATCCACTTAAATTACAATGGATTATATTTCTCATAGTTATAATGTATTATAAGTCTCATATATTGCCATCTTTCGTATACTATAAAGTTATTTAATAAAGTTATTTCACTAATATTGTGATGAGAAGGAAGGCAATGCAAAGACTTGCATTCCACAACTTGGCATTATATAGTGTCTTGTTGTCTTTCGGAGCCATCTTTATTGTTGGGTTTCTGTGTAGACCTGCGTTTGCCTCTCATTATTTACACTACATGCATGAATCAGTGGGCGGGGCTAAACAGGCAGTAATGTTGAAGCAGGCGTTGATCTTCTTCTGTGGAGGCTGTGTCTAGCCACACTATTACGTCATAAAGTGGCACATTCCACAACCATCGTTTTGGCAGATTGGCTTCAACATAAGCTGTTTTTAGACTAACAAGAAAGCTCTAAAGAGTTCTGAAACTTACAGAATATTTTTTACAGTACAATGACCTCTTTTGTGTCAAAAGATCAAGGGAATTTTGATTCTTTAGTCATGAACCCTTTAATGTAGTTGTATGTTTAAATTTATTCCTGTTATGGCAAAGCTTCATTTTTAGCTGCCACTTAACTTGCCAGTGTCACATAATCCTTCAGAAATCATTCTAATGTGCTCATTTAATACTCAAGAAACATTTCTTATCATTACCAGTGTTGAAAACAATTGTGCTGCTTAGTATTTAGATGTTTGTATTTTGTGGAAAAAGTGAACTTGCAAATGGAAGGATGGAAGGATTCACGGATTGTTCATGGACTTGTGGACATATGCTTAAGTTCACTTCAAAATAAAGATTCAAATCTTTGTTTGAAAGACCAGCACTATATAACAAATAATTCAGACTGTCAATTCTGATTGGATTCGTCATTCTCTACTCTCAAAACCAATTCGTATTTTCTTAGTTGTCAGTGGCCATATTGTGAACCTCTTACAGTTAAGAAGGTAAACATTTAACGCCACAACTGCTGTTGATATTGTCAGAGACAGATGTCTTTGTTTGTTCGTAGAGTAAACAGACCTCGTATTAATGGACGAAGGCGCTCTCACAAACCCGTTAAGAGCCCTCATGTCTTGTTGCAAGCCACTTTTCTCGCCCCAGTTTGGGTGCCTGTCATCTCGATAAGGATCTGAGCAGTCCAATCACACAGACTTCAAGAAGTCGTGAGAGAAAAAGCTTCGCCAAAATAGGGCAAATAACAGTCATTTGCATGGATAATAGACTTTTCTGAACCCCCCACCTCCCCCCTCACACACACACACTCTTTTCATTTTATTCAATAAATAACCAAGTGGCTTGTGTTGCTAGGCAACCGCGACACAAGTACCCATTGCGTTGTTTTAACACAATGTCAATGCCAGGCACAGGGCCCACTCTATCTTGTGGGTATTGGAGGCTTGCTAAAGAATTTGCATGCAGCACATCTCACCTGGTATATCGCTCGGTTAAATTTGAGACCTTGAAGATGTCAGTCACTTTCATAATGTAACAAAAACTGTGATCGGCATACGCCGTTTCAAAACAGATCTCTTTAAAGTAGATGAGACGAAATTGGTGTGCGAAATGATTTGTGTACAAAAAAGCCAACAATATGAGACTACAATATAAGGTACCACAGAGACATTTATGTAGCATACAAAAGATGATGTATCAATAATCTGATGTCAAATTGAAGGTGTTGGTATTAATACAAAGCTTTTGATTACCTCTCTGTCTTTTGTGTTTTACTCCACAGTGGCTGGAGAGACTGGCGCTTTCTCAAACCTGCGTCCTTGAAGCGCAAGAATGGCCAGTTCACGCGCCGTTCCGCCTCCTAAAGCGAACCTGACGTCTAATCAACACCTGCAACCTCCACACCCAGCCATGTGTCCAAGTGAGACTTCTAAAGTCGTGCCAAGCTCACACTCGCAGCGAGAGTTGAGGGAAAGGAGGGACTTTAATCAAAGCTCCACAAACATGAAATTATTTTTTTCTCCCCGAGCATTTTATAACCTGGGCAGCGCTGTCCGGCCCTCGTGTCTCTTTGAATTGTAAGATAGCTTTTTTCTCTAGTCGGCCGGAGAGCAATTGTGCCCCTCAACACTAGCTTACAATGTGTATCTGGAGAGCCTTCACCTTATATTAGATTTGCCTTCACATTCTACAAAGATGTGGGAGTACTGCAGTGGCCGTTTCAGCTTTAGACAATAAATGCCCCATGAAATACATACAGATCCTCAGTAATGACTGCCATCCATCTTGGCCCGCATTTCAATGGCTTGTGCATTTACTGGGGCCTTTGTGTCTTCTTATTGTTACCCCGGCTGAATCAGTCAGAACGATTTGAGCACTTGATGCTCGGTCCGTCTGCCTTTAGAATCTGCCTTAGAATACAGAGACTTTCGATCTCATTTTCAATAGCGTACCTCTAATATCTTTGTGCACGCAAGATGCCACGATAACCTCAAAGTCATTATTCATGCGGAAAAAAAGCGTTTGGATTGCAGCGGTACCAATTGCGCTAGTGGTGTGAGAGCACAGCCAAAGGCTGTCTGATTTCATGCCATGCACACTATTCAACAGTGGTTTTATTTCAGATATTACCAAGAATTTTCATTAACAAATTAGCCCTACGTATCAACAGCCTCTTTTCCAGACAGGTCCCTGAGCTCAGCTCTGCTGCACTCCTGCATTCTCATTATACTGCTGGGCCATACTAATTACAATCAATCTGAGGTGACTACGTATGACCTTCGGAGCGGTGAGGAATTCACGACTGTGAGATTTACGGATGTTGCGACCCAAGGCGCGGGTTCAGGTAAAACACCGCCGTCGTATTATAGAGTTTGTACCACTATTATTTAGATTCAGTACAGTGTGAAATACTCTAGCTTTTCCTGCCTTATCTCAGCTTTATGCCAGCTTTATTAAGCATTAGGATGAACATGTGCGCCTGGCAATCCGTTTAGCCCTTGCCGATTAGTTTGCTTAATTTTTTTCTTTTCTTTTACTAAGGTGAGTGCGTGGGAGGCCATTCGGGAAGTGGGTCCCTAATCAGGTTTTCCCTTTATCTTCCCAGTGAACTCTGATATTAGAAGTGTTCAGGCTGGCAGATAGCGTCGGGGAGCATAGTATGGAATTGGTTGGAGATTTGAGACGTGACTGTACTGAGAGATTTCCACATCCTTCAGCATCCTGTATTTATGGTGAGAGAAATTACAGGAATTATTGAGTTGCATTCAAATAAGTTGCATTCAGTTCAGTCGTGGCTCACTTGGAAACGAGGTTGTGTTAAATTTTCCCTTTTAGAAAGATTTTGTGAAAATGATTCATAACGAGTATCATTTAGTGGAGTGACAGTGTTATATGTGATGATAGATTAATCTTTTCATATGTGTAGGGGGAAAGAAACAAAACATATTAACTGAGCGTTGCCAGAGCGGCTGAATGAGTAAGCAAGGTGGTTTGACTTATTTGACTTATTGAATTTTTGTATGCACAAATAGTCATTTTAAAGCGATTATGAAAATGTATGCCTTGAAGGACGCTTTTTGACATAAATATTTCCATCCCCCGCCACAAAGCGAAAGGCAAGAAATTATTCATCGCTTCAAAAAGTAAACAAGGGCTACATCTTGATGTTGCTCATGCTTGAGGAATTTATCCAGTGTTCTGCGGCTTCCTGCATTACGTAAATAACATACTAAAACCAAGGCATTCAATAATGCAGGTGGTAGACCCTTCCTCTCAATTATTCATTTCAATTGTTCCTCTCTGTACGAGGTGTGGGTGAAGCCTTTAAAGATTTATTTTCTCAGAACTCTGGAAAAAATAATATAATTTGTACGTGTTTTGATAGACCCAACATAATAACTTTTTTATTTGTTTACGCGGTATCGCTGGAAATCAAAGGAAATATGTAGATTCGCTACCAGGAAAATTGTTTATTATTTTTGATCCCAAGTCTCACAGGTATGAGGTACAGAGCAGATAAACAGATTCCTTTATTGATATATTCATTGCTTCTGTATTTTTCCCCACCGTAGAGCACGAGGCAGTGGCATTAGTTTTGTTAGACAAGATTTACAGTGAAGTAACTATATTTAGGAGAAACTTGGTCAGATTGCTTTGCTTTAGTGAATGCAGTAATGTATCTGTGGAATTGATGTTGTGCTGTAGGTTATACTGATTAAATAGGCTGTGACGGCATTCAGCCACAGTTTTATTCTCGTTCTTTTGAATTTCATGGTTTTAAGATTCAAAGCATTTCAATCTACCGTGTGTTTCCCAAAGTCAAAGAGCATAGCATCACACATTTAGGCAAAAATTCGCTCTCAGAATGTAATGCCTTCATTTACATTCTAACCATAGTGCGTTTATTTAACAAACAGCACAAAACAATTAACATTCCTGCATATTTACTCAACATATGGTTTAAACAGTCAGTCGTTAATGGAAATAGTCTAAATATAACCTTTTAATAAGAGTCACATGTTCCAGTCAGAGTTTGTTTTGATTTGTCATATGGAGAAAAACAAGTTTTGCTTACTGTTCTGCACAGAATTGTGTTCAAGTGCAATATGGCCCCATCAAAAGAGATTTCAAAGGTCTTCAGAATAAGAATAGTGGAGGCTAAGATGAGAATGGATTACAAAAGGATTCTGAAGGCTTGAGCCTCCATCTGGCCACATAGTCAGGAAAACAGAAATACATAGGACTACTGCTACTTTCCCTAAGAGTGGGCGTCTGGAAACGATCAGTTCAAGGGCATGACATAGAATCAGGCAAGACACAAAGAACGCTACGTAAAAACTGCCTCTGGCTGCTCTAGTGCTTAATAACATCGTGTTCACCTATGATTTATCATTCTACAATTGGAAGTTCACTACAGTGTTGTTTGGATGGGTTGCCATGGAGGAAACTACTACTCTCCAAAAAAATTACTGTTGACTCATGCTGGCCAAAGATCACCGACAGCAGTGTTGGAGCGATGAAATAAGAGGCAGCTTTCTGGTGAATGTTTGCAGGGTTTGAAGAATAGCATGACAGGCATTCAAAACCAATTAAGGTTCACTGAGATTTGCCATCAGTAACATTCATTTTAGTGTGTTCATTAAAGTTTCAGTTGTATAAAAAATTATCTAAAATTAAAAAAATATGCTTTAGTGGTTTAATTGTAGGGGTTATATTGAGGGTTTTGTACAATAAAACCATGATGTTTTAGAACTCAGCACTTACTTTACAATCTAAAAATAGTATATAATTGTTAAGAAGCAGTCACAGAAAGTTGTTTAATACAAAAAATGTTCTAGTGTTTAGTAATAACAATATAGGTCAGTGTGCTGTTCCTGGCTTTGTGTAGCACCTGCTGCTCTGCAAAAGCAATTATCCCATTTTTGACCAAGTTTCTTTAAATCTTTGTTTAGCCAAAAAAAGAACAAATAGATACTGTGAGAACATTTGTAATGTGCAGCATTCCAGTGTATGAACTAATCAGTTCCCCTGTGAATTCTGCTTGTGCAATGTCAGTGATGTTTCTCATTTAAAACAGAAACATATTGACTATATATTCATATGAGTGACGTGAGACATATGTTTCTCCCTCAATTAGTTTTGTGATTTAAATTTCATAGCCTATTAAGGCACAGATTTGTGAGACAAGTACTAGATACAGTGCAATCAAGAAAAACAATCAAATCATTTATATAGAGAAAATCAGCAAAGCAAAATGTGCAGACGTAAACAAGATTATTTCTGATCTACAATATATTTGCGTTAGTTTTTTACATAAAGGCATGTATGAATGTAAGTACCCTGAAAAACAAAAACTTGTAGGATTAACTTTAAAAAACTAAATTTTACTGCTATTGATCTGTATAATCTACTTACTATTGAACGTAATATTCATAAAGAAATAAAGTAAATATTACGTAATTATATATAATTTCACTTATATAACTAAGTAAAATCTTACCTAAGTTAACAAAGAAAGTAAGTAACTTTAGCTTGGCCAGTAAAAGTTTGAGTAATTTTTACTTGGTCAAAGTTTGCTTGGCAATACTTTGATTTTACTTAATATAGCACCTAATTAAACTATGCTTTTAAAGTGTATGTTACTTAGAAACATCCAAGTAAATTATACAAAAGCTATCATGTAGACACCATATCTATATAATCAGTAAAGCGGCGCGCATCCAAACACAGAGACTTCAATACTTGGTACACAATACACAATGACGGTAACATTCTGTGGTTCATTTTTGAGCATTAATGTGTCATTTTAATAGAAATTGAGCTCCAGATGTAACAAAATCTCAAGTTACTAAATCTATCAACAAATACACTTATAAAACTATGTATATACAGCTGGAAAACAGGAAAAAAAACAACCTTATTAATTATTCATGCCCCAGTGCATGATGGGAACCCCAGTATCAGAAAAGTTGAGTAGGTCTTAATTTTATAATGTTTATACACTTTAACTTCTACAAACTTGAATTAAGTACCAATATAAAATTTACTTAGTATTTTTAGGTTATTGCCTGAACTAACTTTTTCATGTAGAAATTGCATTTGATTTTCAGTAGTATTTACTATACCGTCGGATCATTTTTATCACAGAACTACTGCTCTTTGATTTGTTGATCTGTTTTAGCTGGAGTATGAGGAATTTACATTATTACCAACAAAGCACCTTGTGACCACTGTGTGATTGAATGTACAAACTTGCTTTCTGCCTATTTTGTGGAGGACTTTTGCTTCTAGACATGTTCTAATTCTTGTAATTTGTATTTTCATTTCCCTCTTGTGCCTTAAAGATTTATTTGCAGTGAAATATGTAACAACACTTATGGTTTCTATAAGGCTCAACGTAGTTTATTCTGCTCCATCTTTCAAAAATAACATCTTCGCTAAACATACACATTGTGATAGAAGTCACTAAACAGTCCTCAGAAATATGCTGAATTATGTTTATATACTGTACTGTGAGTTTCATAGCAATAAATGAAAGCTGCTCATTTATATGCTGGAAATCTGAAGATTAGGTGCATATTTAGGTCACATTTTTTACTTTAATTGTTAGCGTTAAGCCAATAATAGCGTCATAATTTTCTGATGATTTGGAATAATGGTGTCTATCCTACTTCCTCCTCATTACTCCACCACTACTGGGTGGTGTAAATGTGGTCAGTCATATATTAATGTATTCAGCTGCTTGCAATGAAGTTTGGAAAGAACCGTTTTGCAATTTAGCTGAGCTGAGGAAGTCTTTTTCATTTCTAAAACTTTGATGATGTGTATGGTACATTGAGAGTTTTTCAGCTCCAAAAGATCAAGGAGAATTCAATTTTTCATTACAGGACCCCTTTTATTTCTTGAACAGCTGAACGCATCAAAATGTTTCAGATATTTCACCCTTCCTGCATTTAGTCAGCAACACAGTCCAGCCTTTCTAGTGCTGCTTTTGGTTTCTGACTTGTTGTTGTCCTCTCCCTGTGGTATCATGACCTTTGGTGCTTTCCTTCTTCCTGTTGTGATGCACCCAGCAGAGCATTACACTGAGACTGTTCACAGCTAAAGCACTGTCTGGCTGCGCCCCTTAACCTCCCCTCTCACACGTACTTTGCTCCTCAGATGTCATTGTGCATAAAAGGATCCAGGCCTGCTTCATGAGTTGCATTGGAAGCTCCAGTTATAGGCTGTCAGACTCCACCCCTCCATCAGTTGCAGCAGTCGTCCCACATGAGGGCAGTGAGGGAAAGCGTCATTAATAGGGTAGAAAAAGACAGGATCAATAGGCCTCCTCAAAGGAATTCATTTTGAGACTGGATAGAGTCCATCTGTAGATTTTTTTTTTGTGCCACAAATTAGCTGAATAAAGTGCCTGTATCTTGTATGAGGGACTGTTGCCTCGACCGCCTGCTAGCTGAGCAGCATGAGATAGGCCTGCTGAATGGCATTATCAAATGGAAAATTATTGCTTGGAATAATCAGCTGCCGCTTTGATGACTGTGCATGAATTAAGGCAGACTGTTTTGAGCAAAGCGAAGTCCTCGTGGCATATCATAGTCGGTGGCACCGTGGAGATTCACCCAGCGGAGCCTTTGCTATGATTGATTGCTTTCAGACCACTTCACACTTTACCCTCTGACCCTTGAATGGTATTCTATTATTTTTCTTATTTCTCCTCTTGCCCTTTGTAGTGAACTCCAGGGATCTGCTCACATTGTTGCTCTGAGTCTGGTGCCTCAGCATGTAATGAGTTTGATGTCTAAGAAAAGATATTCAAGTCGAGCACAATCGTTCTTGTAGCGATGAGACAATGTTTGCTCTCGACGATTTACATCCGTCTGTCTTTGCCCAGAGACACAAGCATCCTCCTACTTAGATAACAGATTCCTTTATCAACTGAACCCAATTAAAAAACTGAAATAACGAGGAATTCATTTGATATCGCTGATCCTTATCGTCGCCATGTGCGCACAAGCGATTAAAGATGAATGGCATCTCTATCGTCATCTTTCTCTTTCTAAATCTACATTTTTTAGTTGATAGGCAGGAAACCATATGTAGGTGTGTATGAAAGTCACATTGTGATTTCTTTCAAAACTGTTATACAAGCGATTGTTCGTATGAACTGTTAATCCAGAATGACAGAAAAGTACAAGAGTATATTTGTTTTCCCTTTAGGGTCAGTAAATAATTAGAAATTAAATCCTGGGACTTAAAGGGATAAATCCCCCAAAAAAATAAAAATATCATCATTTACTCTTTCTTTCTTCTACAGAAGATATGAAGATATGTTGAAGAATGGTAGTAAATTACCATAATGCTGGTAATATGGTAAGAATGCTGGTGTTCCACAGAAGAAAGGTGGGTGAAGAGGGTAAAGAGAGTAAAAAATGTCAGACATTTTTGGATGAATTATACCTTAAAGGTAGCCCATTATTTACTCACCCTCCAGGAATCCTAGGTGTATATGACTCCTTCTTTCAGATGAATCCAATCGGAGTTATATTAAAAATTACCCTGGCACTTCCAAGCTTATGAATGGCATAGACAGGCGTTTCTCTTTATCAGTCCAAAAAAAGTGCAATAAAGTGCATCCATCCATTATAAAAGTGCCTCAAGTGGCTCCGGGGGGTAAATAATATAAATAAATAATAACATTTTCTAAGAAAAATATCCATATTTAAAACATACAAATCACTTTAATCTACTGTAGCTTGCGCCGACTGGTCGTACATGGAAGCAGCTCCAGGTGGATGACGTAAGATGGCGGCATTGCTAAACACAGCACTGGTTTCGAATTAGAAGTTTAAAACACGGATTTGTAAAGAAAAATGTTGGTGGATTTCCTTTCGTTTTCCTTTGCTAAAGTAAGGAAACTTTGCTTCCCTTGCTCCTTTAAACAAATGTTGGTTTGTGTCAGACTCTTCAGCGCATGCTTAACACCAATGTCCTACACTGTAAAAAATAAAAAAACACAATTTGTTGAGTCAGCTTAAAATAATCTGTTACCCTGCTGCCTTAAAATTTTAAGTTCAGTCAACTAAAATAAGTTTATTCAACTTGAAATGTTAAGTTGTACTAAGTAACAACTTAGATATTTGTATTTGCTAAACTTAACAGATGGGTAAGTAACCTAGCTGCCTTAAAATTTTAAGTTGACTCAACTCAAATATCTAAGTTGTCACTTAGTATAATTTAACATTTCAAGCTGAATAAACTTTTTTTGAGTTGACTGAACTTAAAATTTTAAGGCAGCCAGGTTACAAATTATTTTAAGTTGACTCAACAAATTGTTTTTTACAGTGTATGTCATCCGCCCGGAGCTGCTTCCGTGTACGACCAGTCGGCGCAAGCTAGATTAAAGTGATTCTTACATTTTAAATATGGATATTTTTCTTACAAAAATGCGTCGATTTGCTACAGGAGGCCTTTATTCATCCCCCAGAGCCGTGTAAAACATTTTTATCATTTTTTAATATGGATGGATGCACTTTATTGGACTTGTTTTGGATTGATGAAGATAAACACCCATCTATGTTCTTCTAAAGCTTGGAATTGCCAGGATAAATTTTAGTATAATGTCAATTGGATTTGTCTGAAAGAAGGAAGGCATATACACCTTGAATGCCTGGAGGGTGAGTAAATAATGGGGTAATTTGTATTTTTGTGTGAACTAACCCTTTAAATTAGAATTAGTTCACTCTATAATTAAAATTTCCTGACAATTTATTCACCCCATGTCATCAAAGATATTCATGTCTTTCTGTCTTAAGTCAAAAAGAAATGAAAGTTTTGAGGAAAACATTTCAGGATTTTTCTCCATATAGTGGACTTCAATTGGGATCAGCAGGTTGAAAGGGCTCTACGTGATCCCAGCTAAGGTACACTACCTCTTTGAACCGGAGTACACAAAGGAAGAACTAACCACTAGTGCAAAATTAGCATTTGTGGTTAAAAAGCATACACATTTTTATTATGACAGATCATTTTGTTAGGTAAGACCCTTATTACTTGGCTGGGATCGTGTAGAGCCCTTTGAAGCTGCATAGAAACTGCAATTTGGACCTTTAGCCCACTGGTCCCCATTGAAGTCCACTATATGGAGAAAAGTCCTGGAATGTTTTTCTCAAAAACATTCATTTCTTTTCGACTGAAGAAAGAAAGACATGAACATCTTGGGTGACATGAGGTGAGTAAATTACCAGGGAATTTTAATTTAGGAGTGAACTAATTCTCTCTAAGGTGAAGACTGAGACTTTTGTTATAATCTAAAGTGAAGCAATCAGCAGTGGTGAGTGTCCCCCATGCTGGTTCAAAAACAAGGTCAGTAAGAAGTTGTTTACGGGGCGTTACTTGTAAAAGCAAAAACAAACAGCTGTTGTGACGTAATTTATTTTATTCATGTGTTTTCTTAGATTTTAGATTTCAGCTTGAAACTTCAAAGCAATCTAATGTGTTTTTCAGGGTTATTTTTTACTGCTGAGTTACATTTTTAAATCGCCAAACACCAAGTAAATTAGCGAAGAGCTTCAAAAAATTTCCGAACCTCATCTACGGCTGACCATCGGCGAAATAGCAAATGAATTTCTGTGAATGAAAAAAATAGAAACATGTGAAAGTATAAATCTCATGAGATGTTAGGAAAGCAGATGTATTAAAAAAGGAAAATGAGCTCTGCTTTTTCTACTTGTGAAGTAAAAAGAAGGATTCCAAGTACTGAAGTCAGAGCCAAGGTCGGCGGCTATGTCGGAACTCCAACTGTGAGAGTTGAAAGACTGAAATGCTTCAAGTTAAGTAAGTAGAAGCCATTAAAAGTCATGTCACTGTGCTGCTCCCTTCTTTATAAGTAACTGATATAATCACTGGTGATGTGCACTGGCTCACGTGCAGCTCATCGCCATGCACACTACATACTTACAGTTCACCAACGATCAACTAACACCCCTGCGTCTTGCCTCTTGCTGCTCGAGACATGTGTGCCCTGCATATGAAACAGGCCTGTGTAATCCAATCGTGGAAACGTATGCCCTAAAGAGCCACATTGCCTGCCTATGCATGTTGATAATCCTGTTTATATAATCCATGCAATGTTGGTTGGAATAAACCTTCCGAGTGACATTTAACTGCTTTTGATGCAAACATATTCTTCAGCAATCAATCATTTTAGGCCTTACGTGTAAAATCCTGTGAATTTACCTCAATACGCTAATGAATGATTACGTCTCCATCCCTGCTTTCACACAGATCTCACCACAGATTCCCAACACTGTCGCATCACGATTGAACTCTGGAGACTCCGGCCGGCTCTGATGAATGGATAGTGTAAAGTGGAGGCGCATGGCTGCAGTGCAGTGAGGTAAACCCAGCCCAGACAGTTTGCAGGTCACAGACGGAGGGAGAACACTCCACGCAGGCACGAGGGATCTGATAATGGCTAAGGAAGAAGTCGTCTCAGCGGGAGCCTGCCTGGAATTACTAGCTCCTTTTATGAAGTGCTATGGCTAGGGAATGCTAATGAGACATTTGATAAGGCATAGAGGGCTAAGTCAAATGTTAGGTGCCATGCCAGGAGGTGTGAATGCGTGAGCTATGATCGGCTGTTGGTTTCTTTGACTGGATGGAGATAAGAGGAGAGGCCCTCAACAAAGCCTTTGTAAAGCATTGGCACCTGTGCTGGGGAGCCAGGTAGACCTGAAGACATTTGTTGAGTTGTACGTTGAGACGACCTGCTTTACGGAGGCTTAACTGATTTAAAAGAGGTTTTGGATGGGAATATATTACTTAGGTCCCTATATTACAGCAGAACACTAGGGGCCCGATTCAATTATGTCTTTATCATACGTTCTCATATCCAGTCAGTCCTCATGAGACACGACCACATCATAATGGAACTGTTAACATTTACGCATAGTGGAATAGATTTTTCTGTCGCTTTAACTGTGACAGACTGCATTTTAGCATTAAACCGGTGACTTTTAATATATACCCATTTGAATATTGCATATGCATAAAGAACAGTGTGTGTATGTGTAAGTTTGGCATTAGTAAGATTTTTTATGTTTTTTAAGTCTTTTCTGCTCATTCTGCTATTTGATTAAAAATACAGAAAAAAACTATAATATTGTGAAATATTTTAAAATAGTGGTTTTCTATTGTAATATACTTAAAAATACATTTTATTCTGTGACGCAAAGCTGAATTTTCATCATTACTCCAGTCTTCAGTGTTCCAATATGCTGATTTATTATTAATGTTGGAAACCGTTGTGTTGCTTAATATTTTTTTGGAACCCGTGATGTTCTTTTATGAGTAAAACGTTAAAAAGAACAGCATTTATTTAAAAAAATTTGTTTTGTAACAATACACACTACCGTTACTATTTTTTTTTCTTTCTTTGTTTGAAGGAAATCAATACTTTTATTCAGCAATAATGTGTTAAACTGATAAAAAATTATATTGTTAGAAAAGTCTTTGTTAGAAAAGACTTTGAATAAATGCTGTTCTTTTAAACTTTTTAATCATCAAAGAATACTGAAAAAAGTGTCACAGGTTTCAAAAATTTCAACATTGATTATATATTAGCATATTTGAATGATTTCTAAAGGATAATGTGAGACTGAAGACTGAAGTAATGGCTGATGAAAATTCAGCTTTGCATCACAGAAATAAATTAGATTTTAAAGTATATTAAAATAGAAAACTCTAATATATAATGTCAAATAATTTTGCTTTTTTCTGTATTTTTAATCAAATAAATAAAAATTTGATGAGCATAATATTAAAAATCCTACTGATTCCTAAAGCAGTTATAATCTTTTTTTTCTGATTCCACACTTTTGAATAGTATTATCTTCATTTCTTATCTTTTTTTTAAAGTAAGTTGTAGCAAATCCAAAAATGATTGTTGTGATGCCTAAATTCACTTGTAGTTTTTAAAATTTTATTTCTAGTGTCTTTAATTTGCTTTGGCAGTATAGTTTGGAATTGTAATGTTTATTAAAAAAGAAAATACATATTGAAATGTCTCTATTATACTGTCTAAAAATATAATGCAATTTTTTTTTAATTCTGGCTGATAAAGATGAAACAAACAAAATATATCAATGCATTCCTACTTTATCTGTGTATTATTTGACTATAAGGATGTGATATTTTCAAGGAGCCATTTTAAATGAATTCAGATTTCCAATCCAAGACGTTCTTTTGCAACCAAAGGTTGTGGCCTTCATGTCAGTGACGTTTGCTCATTAAGTGCCAATCAGAGATTACCGCAGGCCATGATTTGCCTGTCTAGTGACGGAGCACCTGTCAGCAAGTGGCAATCTCTCACCCTACATCTGCATGCTGTGCAGTGCCACTGCCTGTCCAGTTTCTCATTATCTCCGTGCCCTTTTACTGCCCACATGGCTCTGTAAGTGGGTCAGAGCTGCTTACATTTGCAGTCTCCAAAGTCCCAAATTTCTATCCACGCTCATTGATCAGCTAGGCTGTGACCCAGAAAGCACTGCTGTGGCTGTCCACTCTCTCACCGAAGTTCAGAGAGGAAATTTGGTGAGTTATGCACCATGTGCGTTGTAAATCATCTCAGTGTTACTGTTCTGGAATAACGACGTTAGTACCAATGATTGCTTCTTTACTTGCGTGAGAATAAGGACATCTGTTAGACATATTTCACGAGTAGTTTTTTTTTTAATAAATGATAGGTAGCTAAATTGGAGCTTCTTGAAGGGTTGTACAGATACAAAGACCGACACGATCAGAACAAAAGGCCTATTTTTAGCAGTAGTTTCGAGCAGACCATGCGTTTTTGAAAGGCGTGTTGCGAAGTGCAGCTCGACACGTCCACTTCATTTCGCACCTAATTTTCAGGAGAAAGGTATATTGAGACAGTCAGCTCGTTTCCCTCCGCATCTGCATATTACACGTCCTGAGAGATTTGAATCGGATAAATTAGGGCATCTTTGATCCGACGGACACATCTGTCATTCATTAATGCTGTCACAGAGTCTCGAGAATACTGCCAGCTGAGGCTCTCCCAGGAGAAGATGTCTCTCTCTGTCTTTTTATGATGCTCAAGATAAAAACACAATTAAAACATTAGCTGCAATGTTCTGCTTAAAACATTTTATTTTTTCCTCAAATGAGCAGCGCAATTAAGAACGTGAAAACTCCGCCGTCCTGGCAGGGGCTGTAATGGAATCTGGCAGCTCCGTGACAGGGGTGATTACGAGAACTTTAATTGACAACCTGTCATTCTTCCAACATTTCCGACAGACGCCGCGTATTGTTTCATCATTTACAAACACTTACGAATTCTTCTAAAAAGCGTCGTAGAGCGAGCGGACCCGCCGTAACCCCGCAGCGTGTGTTTTAATCACGCTCCCCCGTGCAGCCTCGATGACCCGCAGAAATGCAGAGATGACAGCGGGATGTAGGCAATAAAGACTCACCATGCCCTCTTCAGCAGTTCTTAAATAGTGATGAGGTGCTCATAAGCAGCACTGCTCGAAGAATAATATCCCCTCTGAAAGGGTCCATACCTGCGAAGCCATGTCTAAGTGGACGTTTGCAGCCTGATGTGAAATTAAAAAATTCACCTCTTACTGTGACTCTAATTAAAAACACTCGAATCAACAATTTCGCATGCAAGACAGCACTTCCAGAAGAGATGCCTGGTGGGTTTGCCGTTTGCCGAGCGTTATTAGCATACTCTTATTGTCTATTCCTCTGTTTAGCCCTGGCGCATGAACTTTATCACCTCCGATGGTTTGCAACGCTGCTCGGTTTCTCTCCTCAAAAGATTCCCGCAACACTTTCATCTAAATGCATAATACTTACAGCTGTGGAGTACTGCGAAAATGGCTATGCGCATCGCATGCATCCTTTTTCTGTTATTTTAAGACGGTGCACTACAGACCTTTGAACCCGCTGAAAATATGATGTATTCAGAATGAACAAAACGCCTCTCGCTGGGATCGTTGGTGGACTCCTTCAAGGTTGGCTAAACAAAAAAGAGAAGAAAATCAATGGCTCTACAAAGAAATTTCTTCCAATAGTTTGAATACAGTACACTTTATTCAAAAGCGAGACTGGTTCATGCTCGCGTTTGTATATTAGCTGTTCGTGAGCCCGCTATGAGCCTTAAACATTGATTTGCCAGAATCTTCTTTGATTGTTCTTCATATGTGTTTATCAGTCAAATTATGGGTGTTTGCAGTGGATGGATAAAAAGGCTCTGATAAAAAGTTGAATAAAGCGCTGGCATCCTCTTGCTTTTTCAATTGTTCCGCACCTGATTCTTTTAAAAAAAGTGTGGTGCTTTCTTTACATTTCCTCTCCATTCGAGAACAGGTTGTTGTTTAGGAAGCAAACCAGGGCAGCCAAAACTTGTCAGAGTGGCAGAGTTCCTCTCCAGAGGAAGCGCATTAAAATGCAAAATCGACCCCATCTGGGTTTTGATTTGCAATGTAAATCCACTTTGTTGCAACACAGAAACATGACTGTGATCCCAGTATGTGAAACGCTTTGTTGAAGTGCGGTCATGATCGCTTTCTTGTCTTTTTTTTCCAAGAATTTTTTTTTCCATCCAGATAAAACTTAATTGAATTGGATCCTAATCTCTTTCAAGATGTGTCAAGAGGAAAATAAATAAATAAAAAATATTAGTGCGGGGTACAGAAATCCACTATCTCTCTCTCAAAAAAACATTTTTTTGCCCTCTGGGATCGGGAGCAATCTTAAGGCTGTTTTTGCCGATTAGGTCTTTGGTGTTCTCAACTGAATGCCTCTTTTATCACAAATGCTGTGGTCTTTTTCTCTGGCTGCCTGTGGAGAGGAGAGTGAGATGCGGCCTGAGATGTCAGTGATCAGCCACCCTGCTCAGCTCTGCCTGAGTCTCCTCTCTTCTCCTGGAGGGGCTGACATTGAGCTAGACTCAACAGATGACCCACACAATCACTGCAGCACCTGAAAATAAAATAGCCTCCCTTGGGCTCCCACCATCACAGCATTTCCTAGTGTGTATGTGTGTATGAGAGAGTGAGTACCTATGTTTGTGTGTATGTGAGAGAGAGGCATTTTAAAAGGGCAAGAAGAAAGTCTTGTATTTCAATAGCATGTTAATTCTGTATGTAGAGTCTGTAAATAGATAGATGTGGAATGTTTTCCAAGAACATCCATGGGTTTCTTTTGAATTTGTGATTTGGTATATTTAAGGCAATGTATAATGCATGTGATGCACTTGCTCAAAGAATAATTGATTTTATATTTTATTGTTGGATTATTTTGTAGGTGATATGGTAAGGTCAGGAAAAAAAGTATGGGAATGTGTTGCTTGGCTGTCAGTGCACCAATATAGCGTTGAATTATTGATCAGCTTGGGCCTACCAGCAGAGACTATTGTAGTGAGGGAGCATTCACATTAATGAATATTGAATAAGATTCCAGAGTTCAGTGAGATTTTTAAATAGCTATGCTGTTAACATCAGAATACTAAGAATATTTTCTGACACAACTTGTTGAAGAGTAATTAAGAATTAAAAGACACATCTACTGTTCAAAAATATGGGGTCAGCGAGATATCCATTATATATATTTTTAAAGAAATTAATGCTTTTAACTCCACAAAGATGCATTAAATTGCTCAGAAGTGATGATGAAGGTGTTTGGGATGGCACGAAGATTTCTTTTTACTGTCTGTTCATCAAAGATTCCTGGGAAAACATAGAGGTGTTAAATACTCCTATAAGAGAACCGTGGGAAACATTACCGTGGCCAACACACGATGCCAAGGTGCCTTAAAGGCGAAGTCCACTTCCAGAACGACAATTTACAGATAATGTACTCACCTTATTGTCATCCGAGATGTTCATGTCTTTCTTTCTTCAGTTGTAAATAAATTGTGTTTTTCTGAGGAAAACATTTCAGGATTTTTCTCCATATAATGGACTGATTTGATGCCCCGAGTTTGAACTTCCGAAATGCAGTTTAAATGCGGCTTCAAACGATCCCAAATGCGGTTGTAAACGATCCCAGCCAAGGAAGAAGGGTCTTATCTAGCGAAACGATCGGTTATTTTCATTTAAAAAATGCAGTTGAAATACTTTTTAATACCAAACGCTCATCTTGTCTTGCTCTCCCTGAACTCTGTGTATTCTAGCTCAAGACAGGGTATGTTGAAAAACTCTTTCTTTTCTATTTTCTCCTTCAAAAAAAAAAATGTATTTTCTCCTTCAACTTCAAAAATCATTTCAGAATCATCCTACATCAATGCAGAAGTTCCGACCCAGTCTTTGCAAAGTGAACATGCAAAGAAGGTCGAACAGCCTTAACAAAGAAGGTAAAATGGCGATATAGGACGATTTTGAAGTTGAGGGAGAAAATACGGTCTGAGTTTTTCAACAAAGCCTAATTGTCCTGAGGTAGAATGCACAGAGTTCAGAGTAAGACAAGATGAGCGTTTGACATTATAAAACAATATAAATTGTATTATTTGAATGAAAATAACAGATCGTTTCACTAGATAAGACCCTTCTTCCTCGGTTGGGATCGTTTACAACCGCATTTGGGATCGCTTGAAGTCGCATTTTGGAAGTTCAAACTCGGGGCACCATAGCGGTCCAGAAATTTTTCCTCAAGAAACATCATTTCTTTAAGACTGAAGAAAGAAAGACATGAACATCTTGGATGACAAGGGGGTGAGTAAATTGTCAATTTTTGTTCTGGAAGTGAACTTGTCTTTTAAGGATGACCTATTAAATCTTAAAATGAGAACTTACCCTCATGTTGTTCTAAACCTGTATAACTTTCTTCCTTAAAAGAAAAAAGGTGAATTTTTGAAGAACATTCCGCCCACTTCTTATCTATATAAATGATAATCTACCGCAGTTGGGACACATTGGAATAATTTATCTGTCACATGACCTCAAGGTTATTCTCTGAACTGTAGCAATGATATTCCCTCTTAACTCGTATTTCTTTGCCTTTTGTTCGGATGAGCTGTTCAGACTGATAGATCTCTGTCTTCTCCAGCTGAGAGTGATTTCAGAAGACCACAGGACTGGATGTGAGAAGGGCAGAAAAATTAAAGGGCAGTCGCTTCTCTGCCAGAAACCATATTAAAATTAGAGTTACTTTTTCAATCTGGGATATCCGGGGGGGAAGTAGGGGGGAAATCATGAAACTCTGAAGCTTTCCCTCTAATGAAAATGCATGAGGCTGAGCTGTGTTTTGAGAAATTGAATTATTAAAAGCAAACATTGTACCAAAATAGCTTTAAATCCATAAACCCTTTTCTGCCTATGTAACTGGTACATTATCAGAAGTAGAACAAAAGTACGTCATCTCTTCAGTGTCTTGTTCAACCTGACTTTCTCTCCTTTCTTCATCCAGCTGAGCTTATTACAGTAAATCAAACTTTACGTCAACGTCTGCAGCCCATGTAGAACGTACAACATAATTTACGCAGTTATTAATTTCTTAATGATCAGGACTGATGGCCAGCCAAATTTGATGTATTGTTGCAGCGCGAGATACTTTTAGGCACTGGATTTATGGACCTCTCTACTGGGAGATAAATGTCTTCCATATTTTACGCTGTCATTTTTTATTCACGCCAGTAGCAGTGTATTTGTGCACATTTCTACAGACAGAATGCTAAAATAATGTCGGAGCTACCTGTCATTTACAGACCTTGACTGCAATGGGGAAGGCGGTTATTCACATGCTCAGTCTTTACCCACCTGACCAATTAGATGTAAGAGAACCACACAAGATGGAGTCTGCCTTAAGGAGCAGGTACAAGCCATGCCTGCCTCACAGCAGTTGCTAAGCAACAGCATCTATCTGTTATTGAGAAAACTTGTTGCCAGTGAGCAACTATATATCTATATATTTATATAGAGAGCGGGTGTGTATGTGTGTTGAGCAATAGTGTGAAGAAAAAAGAAATCTCTGTTTTTTCACTTAAGGCAATCCGTCCCCTCTAAGTACAGAATCAGTATAATGGAAGAATCTGTTATTGGTCTGAACTGTGTACTCCCTTTTTTATTTGGCTTTAACAGTATTTGGCTTTTTGCTAGTTTTATTGACAGAAATGGTAAAAAATGACGCAAGATGGAGTCAAGCTTGTGGTTCATGTTGTGCTATGCTTGAAGGTGTTTGAGTATTTAATGTTTTCCTTATAGTTCTGTGTTTAGAGCTGGGTAATAAGTTGAATCCTCTCTAAATATTCTTAATGATACCAGCGCTATATAAGTGAGCAAAATTGTGAATATTGGAATGGTTTTAATGCACTTTTTGCTTCATATATTGAAGTTTCTGAAGTCCTTGTCTTTGGATTAGTTTCATGATCATTTCATGTCTCTCAACTCAGTATAAGAACATTAAAAAAATGGTTCATAGATTTTCAACTAGCTTTGTAAGAGAGATTTCATTTCCATGAATAAGTTCAAATTTCATTGAATTAATTCAGTATAATGATTTAATTGTTTACTTCATCACTCAAAAATATTCATGAATGTCCTTCTGTGATATTTTTCATATGTCAAGGGATATTAAATGTAACATATATTGTGTATATTACATTTTTAATAACAGTATTTACAGGAAGATGTTGTTTGTTTTTATATTGATATGTATAGATGAAAATAAATATCTTCCATTTATTTAGTGAAAATCAACAGAAAATTTCTATATATATATATCTATACATATATTTACATACAGAGCCTAAAACTAACTTTTTGCCACACCTGCCAATGGCTGGTGACATGATTAAAAATTAAAAATACTGGCCAAATTTTTTTTTGTAACGGCCTGATTTTATTATTTTTTTTACCTGGTCATGAATAATTTTTCTGTAATTAATCATGACTAATCGCATATTTATATTGTAATAATTTCACACTGAACCTCCAAATTACTGTAGAAACATCATAAAGATAGTATATTTTAAATATGTTGTTAATGGCATCTTTTTACTAATTAGTAAGTATTAGTAATTAGTAAGTTAATGGCATCTTTTTACTAATTAGTAAGTATTGATACCAATACTGCTACTGGGGTCTCTGTTAGACTAAATGCATTTTAATAGGCTTTGAAATATATAACATTTAATGTACATGATTTTAGGTTTCGCTTTACGGTCTCAGGTCAAACTCTTTACGGTCATTTAAGATTTTTTATCTCATGCAAGACTATGTGTACAAAGAAAGTCGTCGAAACTGTGCATTTTGATAATTGTATGTGTTTTTGTCCGTTGAAGCGCTACTAGTGAGCTGTCTGAAGTAGCTCAGCATATGCGCACAGCCAAACATGCAACCTTTCAAACTATATTTTGCTGCACCGTTTAGGCATCGTAACCCCAGGTATGTGCCGCCACATTCTCAGGTTATGAAGAATAAAGAAAGGAAAAGTTAATCTTCCAAAATGAAGCAGCAATATCTTCTCAGGTAAAAGTTGTTAGAACCTTGTGTAGAGACAAGCTGGCCATCACACTGCTTATCAGCCCATTTGTATCTTATTATTAGATTTGCTTGTTTACTTGTCGCATCCACAGAACAGCTAATCACAAGGATCTTGTCTTCGGAAAACATTATTTTATTTGCTTGCGTCAGAAACAGCGAATCTGGCTGTTCTTACTACGTTGCATTGTTATATTTCGTAAAAGTTTTACCCGCCAACTGGTGACTGACACTGTTACATATACTCACTAACACCAATTTTTACTCGCATTCGGCGCTTGTCGAGTGTTAATTTTAGGCCCTGTATATATATACAGCAGGTAAAATAAGTATTGAACACGTCGCCATTTTTCTTAGGAAATATTTTTACAGAGGTGCTGTTGACTTGAAATTTTCACCAGATGACAGTAACAACCCAAGTCATCTATACATATGAAGAGAACAAAGCGCATAAGTTAAATTAAGTTAATTAATTAATTAAATTAAGTTATGTGTAATAAAATGGAATGACATGGGGGAAAGTATTGAACACATGAAGAAAGGAGGTGCAAAAAGGCATGGAAAGCCAAGACACCAGCTGAAATCTGTCATTAATTAGAAAGCAATACTGCCTCTTGTCAGTGGAAATTAGTATTAGCTGGTTCAACCCAACACCTACAGTACCAGGATGATGAAGATGAAACAAGGCTGGACATTTCAGCAAGACGATGATCCCTAACACAGCCAAGGAAACTCTCAGTTGGTTTCAGAAAAAGAAAATAAACCTGTTAGAATGGAAAATTATTTGTTTTGTTTTATTTGTATGGATGGATTGCTTAGGATCAACATCTGGTGATTTTTTTTTTAATTTACCAGGAAAAATGGTGACGTGTTCAATACTTACTTTAGATAGAGAGAGAGAGAGGGGGAGATATTTTACATCTGGAAAGCAAATATTCTACAGACTATTTGGTTATATGATGGTTCCTCTGATTGTAAAAATGTAATTTAATTTAATAATTTAATTTAATTTAATTTAAAATGTTATATCCCCAAAAGTCTGAAAATTGAGACAAATTCTGTATATTGTTTAGTCCTAGATACAATCACCGTAGTTATGTGAATAGTGGGCGATGGAAATGCGGTAACCGAATAAATTTCTCCATGCACATCAAAAAAGTCATGCTCGGTCTACTGGTTAGTCCGGTTTTGCCGTCCCATAGTGCGAAGTCACATGACTTTTTTGATGCGCATGGAGAAATTTATTCGGTTAGCGCATTTCCATCTCCCACTATTCACATAAATACAGTGATTGCACAGCATCTGAAATGTTATTATGGTCATTCTTAAATGTTCAAGCAAAGTATGTCGTGAAAGTATTTCTGTATAATTGCCTTCCAGAACAGAGTCTTAAATGACTGTGTTTCCAAACAGCAGGCATCCGCCTTCGGAAGCAATGACTGCATTTATTGTCTTTCGTCTACTCGCTCTGAGGCGCAAGTAATTTATTACATTTGAAAATTATTATATTCAGTGACTTCTTTTTTTCTTAGTGATATATAGTGCTAATTTATCAAGGAGTGATGATTTTGTTCTCGATTATGTTTGACTCGTTGAAAGGAAACAGTGATTATTCGCTGATGTTTTATGTGATGTTCCAATTTTGTGCAGAAGTTAAATTCACTTCTTTGAAAGAAAAGCCAGCTACTTATGTTGGCCAGTGTATGTGTAGACGCACCTGACCCTGTGGAGCGAGTGAATGTTCTGTGTTTGTACGAGACAGGTAATATGTACGAATGGAATTTGATGTATGTTTGTTGGCAGGAACTGCAACATGAGAAAAACAAATGAGTGCAATGGCACCAAGGACATACATCACATTATAGCTGGAGTCGGGACTTGTTTGAAAGGACACATGCTATTCGTGGAGATTTATCAAGCGTTTACCAGATCTGTTGTGTAAGCTATGAGCGGACATGTATATATGTCCATATCGTTGTTTAATTTTGATCTGTCCTTGAAGAAACAAAAAGTACTTCCTGTCAGGAAGCAGTGTGATGGCCTATCGTTCTCTCAGGGATGTTGGACAGGAAATGCAAACTAATGAGTGTAACGGACAGAGATGGAGGATGAATAGGGGCTCATAAATTAAAGTTACACGCCTGGCTCATCTGCTTGCATGAAAGACAGGCTGTCTAGCTATGGCCCTTTTTTGTGTATGTAATTAATACATTAAATATTATATCAATCCTGCTGCCCACAGCTGTTTGGTTCAAAGTAAGTTTTGTATCATGGCAGAGTGCCCAGGGCCCAGCGCAGGAGAAAGCCGTGCCAGTTTTGCCAAGGGCTGACTGATCACAGGAAGGAACTGCACTTTGTAATTCAGCAGAGGATAACACTGAAAGTCCCACGCTTGTGGACCACGCTTTCTTTTCTCTCCTCATGTTTTTTGCACCCAACCCATCAAATCTTCAAATGGAATTTCAATGGATTCTTTTCACATAAGCACACTATTGTCCTGTTTTTGTTGTTGTTTGTCATTGGTTTTGTCTTCTGACCTGATAGTTGCTTTTGTTTATTGTCACCACCATGTTTGGTTTGCTGCTGTCTCAATGGCGCTCTCCTCTGACAGGATTACCTCCACAGAGAGAGACAGAGAAGGCAAAGAAAAACAATCAGCTTGTCAGAAAGACAACAACTGCGAGTGGTTACCTCAGCCCCTTGATGGGAAGAATCTGCTAAGATTGTGTAGCTTTCTTATTTACTTATGGTTTTTAGTAAATGTAAGTGATAGCCCTGCTCTACTGTATCATTGTGACCCTTGACCTGGATGTTCATTGTGCAGCGTACATACAAAATGCATGTATTTTATTATTTTCTTGGCTGTCAAAGTAAATTCCTGATCATTTACTCACCCCATGTCATACAATATGTTCATGTCTTTCTTGCTTCAGTCGAAAGCAAATTAAGGTTTTTGATGAAAACATTCCAGGATTTTTCTCCATATAGTGGATTTCAATGGGGATCAACAGGTTGAAGGTCCAAATTGCAGTTTCACTGCAGCTTCGAAGGGTTCTACACGATCCCACCTGAGGAATAAGGGTATACTTATATATACTTTTAACCACAAATGCTCATCTTGCACTAGCTCTGTGATGCACGTCTATGACTTCATGCTCTTCAGTTCAAAAAGGTAACGCGTGAGGTCCAGCTAGTGCGAGACGAGCATTTGTGGTTAAAAAGTATATAAATTTATATATTTTTTTAGAAAAAGGACGCTCATTTCACTAGACATGTCCCTTAGTCCTCAGCTGGGATCATGTAGAGCCCTTTGGAAAATTCTAGAATGGTTTCCTCAAAAGCCTTAATTTCTTTTTGACTGTATTTGTGGGGGGGGTTTATGGTGGCAAAATTTATGCTGTCTTTAACCACACAACTTGGTCTCCGAACCACCACACACTCCGATATCAGCAAACCTGAATGTTCAAAATGATTGACAGACAGAGAGTGTTTCAGCCTTTCTGATTAAAAGTAGCACAGTCCGCTCCCCTGACTCTTTTTTGATTTTTTTTTCTAGAGTCTAGGGTTGTCACAGAGATGTGATTTTTTTTTTCTTGCCTTCTTTCCAAGGACATCTGTTTTAGTGATAACTCTCAAATACATTTTGTGTGGTGTTAAAAAACGTACAGCACATTTAATTATCAAACATCTAATGATTGAAGTACATAGAAGTGATGCATGTAAAACTACAAACCACAAAAAAATATGAGATTTATTTTAAACATTTGAATCGATTGACAGCCATCTTTAGTAAAAACTAAAAAGCGTTATTCCCATCAGCCTCAGGGATATTTAGATTGAGTTATTATAAGTGAATTGTCGAAAGAGGCACAGATTGGAAAAACACTCTTTGGTATGAGCACAAACAAAAACACTCCAGCAAATGTCTTTTTAGAATAGCCTCTTTTTTTCCTGTTTTTTCGCCCTTAAGTAAAAATATGGTCTGATGTATTGGCAGCAACAGAAAACAGCTACTTGATTGTGATGCACACAAGAACTTCCCATCTGCACTTTAAAACTGATTGTGTTCTGCAGATGTTTGCACGTTCACACAATTCGCAGCATTCTGCAGTGCTTTGAATAGCGGCCCACCTGTTGATGTTCAACTTAAACGCCTCTGTCATCAAAACTCTCTCCTTTTATTGCACTGTGGTGAAACGAGGCCACACCAGGCAGATGCACAGGCCATCCCTACACCGGCTCATTAGCAAAATGAATGTGAATGAGCACAATGCCAGCTAGTGGGCTTAAAGAGTCATACACAATGGTTCTTATCAACTATTGTCATTCGGATCTCAAGGCGAGATTCACTGATTGATATCAGACAATGCTATTTTGGTAGACGGGGACTTGAGAGACATTCACTTTTGTTGTTTCGACAGAGGGGGCTCCCAGAAACCCCCACACGTCTCACATGCGCACATCCCCGACAGGACTCTGAATTAGCTCTCTTAATTAACATTTACCAAACATCTAGAAGCCGTGTTAAGGTAATGGGACACCCTTTAATCATTAATGGAAACAAATTAACCTTTGAATATCTGCAAGAGGAAGGTTGTTAGTCGTACCCTCATCAACCATGTGCTGTCAGCCTGATTGCAGATGCATGGAACTGCTGCGGCGCTCAGTGCCCCGTTGCAGGACCAGAGATGGGGAGGGAAGTCGCATGTATGTGGGGCATTAAGACGCTCATTATAGTCCTGCGCAATCAAATCAGGTCAGCGCGATGCATCGCAGCCCGCAGGAAGCGTGTGATAGCCAGTCCAGAAATGCCTTGCATTGAGTTAATTAGACATTCAGTTACTGAACGTAGTGCTGCGCTGTCACTTGATCGCTTTTTGATGGGGTTTCGAGTAGGAGTGCATTTGTAAATTAGCGAAAGCTTGTCATATCGGTCTGGAGAAGCAATAAGGGTACTTTTCTTTAAGAAGAAGAAGAAGAAGAAGCCTGGCGTGATTTTTTTTTTTTCAGGCATCATAATGAAAATGCTTTTGGAAGGAGTCATGTTGTTCCCCATCCAAGCCTGTGGTGATCAGCGGCATGGTAATTAATGCAATTGCAGCGAGTCTGACCGCACATCCCTGCGACTCTTACAATATGTGACCTTTAAATATCACACTTGGAGCTGGAGTTTGGCAATGTGCGACGCTGGGCCGTGTGTGTGAAAGTGGACATGTGGTGATGAGGCTGGGGAATGTTTGACACAGCTGTGAGGTGACAGCTGCCATGAAGCTATCTGCTGGAGAGAAATAAACACATCAAGCCTGTGTCGATATATTTACACTGCATACATTATGTATAGATAAATATAGGGCTCTATGATTGTCAAAGAATTTCGAAGAATTTGGATGAATAAATGAAAAGTAAGGTTGTATGGATTAGTGCCTGTGAAAATTGAAGTGCCAAAAGACTGCTATTTGAATGTGAAGTCTTTATGTTCTGAGTGTTTCTGAGTGGCGTAATTATTGTACTACACATACTATACATACTTTAGCATGCGCAATGTTCATTGTGTTTTCAGCATCTGCCGTCTGACTTTTTGAGGACACTCCACATTGACTTTATCTCAAGAGTTTCTCTAAGAGTCACTTCACCAGCATTTCATCTTTTCATTTGAGAAAACTTGTTTCATATACGCAGAGGAACTAAAAAGTCTTCATGACAACTTGTCTAAATAAAAGTTTTGAGATTTGAAGAACTTGTGGGTCCTTAAATTGTAAGGCCATAAAAAGTCAGTTGAATAGTAAAAGAAAGTCTTAATTATGATTTCATTAGATCGGAAAGACCAGAATTGCGATATGGCTTAATGCGACCATTAAACTTCAAGGGCCAGTTTTACTAACAGCTTGCATTAAAATTGTACTGTCAGGTTTTACTAAAGATGCACAGTGAAGAATTAGTGCTGAAAAATGCGTGGACACAGTTATTTCTGTGCTTGACCTTATTGAATATGCATTTGTAGGAGTTTCCCTTTCAGACACAAAATTTATGGGAGGAGGAGAGTATTCAAATGATTTACGTTTGTGCTCGGGAAATTACTGGCATTTGCACCATTTTTTCCATATGTATTAATTTATTTGGATGGTCAGAAGAACACATTTAAACATATAATTTGCCAAGCCATATTATTTTTAATTTGCTTCAGTTAAGAAAAGATGACTTGGAACCCTCAACTAGGAGTCACGCAAATTGATAATAATCAGGGCTGTCGCACGATTAATCACATACAAAATAAAAGTTTGAGTTTGAGTTGCCTAATATATGTGTTTACTGTGTGTAATTATTATGTATATATAAATACACACAAATTAATGTATATATTTGGGAGAAATATGTTATGTACAACATATTTACATTTATATATAATATAAATTCTATAACAATTTTAATAAATACATATACTTGTAAATGTTTTTTAAATAGATACATGAATGTGTTTGTATTTACATATACATAATAATTACATACAGTACACACACATGTATTATGCAGACTCAAACTTTTATTTTGTATGCGATTAATTGCTATTAATCATTTGACAGCCCTAATAATAATTGTTTAAATTAATGTAATTGATATTTTTGACTTGTCCCTTTTCTTAAAATTAGTTTATCATTTTATTAAACTTTGTTTTTGTGAAAACCTATATCTGAACTGTAAATCATGCTTTTTACAGTCATTTTACAGTTTAATATGTTATCATAGACCTTTCCCTACCCTGCTTATATGGTATTAATTTTATTGTGCAGGTCTTAAAAAGGTCTTAAAATTGCTTTTAAAATTCCTACAGATACCCTGTAGATGTATTACTATTGTGCAGTAGAATGTATGTCTTGAAATAGTAATAATGAATTATTAAAAGCCTTATTTTATAGCTTTATAACTTATAACTATATATATTATAACTTATAACTTTTATAACTTTATAACTATTTTTATTTTCCATATTTTAATTGTGACTGTAAAACTTTTGGGCAGCACTTAAAAATAAAATAATAATATTATATCATAATAATAATAACATAATAATAATATTTGTAATTTGTTTATTTGATTAGATTTCAAAGGAATTAAAAGTAAATAGTAAAATATTGAATATTAAAACATTTAAAGGAAATTCCAAAATATAATGCATTCATTTGATTACCACCAAAAATAAATATGTATTTCAAAATAAAAAAATAAATCCAAAACATAAAAAATAGTTAATAATAATAATAATAATAATAATAATAATAAAAAAAATAAAACAAAATAACAATAATAATAATAAATTAATAGTAATAAATCAATACATTAATAATAATAATAATAATAATAATAATAATAATAATAATAAAAAACAGACTTTTAATGTGGAAAAAAGTCTAATAAAATATTGTCATATTATTAAAAGTAGTAAAAAAAATTACATTGTTAAAGTTTTATTAATTAATTGATTAGATATGCTTTTTGATTATTCAAATTTAATTAATACATTAAAACAAAATTTAAAAAAAAAGAATACTAAGAAGAAAAATGATGTTTATATTTATTTATTCGTTTACTTACCTGCTTATTTACGTACCTGCACACATTTCAGCCGTTAATTGTTACATTCAAACTTTTTGAAATGCTAAATTCTGAAATGCGACATGGCTCGGTTTTGACTTTTAAATGAGATAACGTAAACCTGATATATCTGATATATCCATTATTCAGACTCCCTCCGCACCACGTGTCCGTATGCCTGTGAGCCCTCGTGAGCGAAAGAGAGGAGCTATTTTGCGGATGATAGTTTAATGCAAATCAAATAGAGCTCAGCCATAATTCAGTCATTCTTTATTCATGAGCGTACTCCATGACTGGCCGCCGCTCTGGCTGTTGTGTTGTGTGGAAGGGAAGGTCAGGGTAAGGTGAAGTATTGGCATGCCTGCGTCTGTGGCGCGCTGGAGCGGACCATGACAGAAAGACAAATGGCCGTACGTGTCCGTTCAGGGCTAGTGGCTATGATTGCCTCTTTAGAGATTTGTGGGTGTCAATGAGCGGGTGGGTGTACAGGTGGGGGGCGAAGTGGGCCGCTTTCTCGTTTAGGGACTGTTTCCCTATTACGTCGTCTCTGTCTCTGGGGCTCAGACTCCAATAACGAAACCTCGCCCAGCCAGCTGCTGGCTCTGTCTTCGCAATAATAATTATAAAAATTAATAAAATGTGTCAAAGCGTGAGAGCCAGCGGTGCTTACTAAATCATTTATGTGGCATTGACTCATAGACTAAATTTTATCACAACAAATCAGCAACGCAGCAGAACTTTTCTCCCGCGCTCATTCTCTCAGCCGTTTTTTCATTATTTTAAGGGCCGCTGATCAGATTAAAGATCGTAGCTTCTGTGCAAGAAACGGCGCAGTGTTCCCACAGGCATTCTCTTTAAACAATTTACTTTCATCAACCATGTTTATTTACAAGGTGTCATTAGTTAACAGCGATAAATACAGTAGATTGTCTTTTGATAATCTGTTTTTAGATATTTCATTTTAGCAGTCTATGGAATGCTATAGAAAAACAATACTTTTTACTCGCTAGCAATCAGGCGGTGTAAATTGGAAGCTCATTAAGAATGACAGCGTAATTACTTTGTGGCCTTATAGTCAGATTTACGCTCATCAATAAATACAGTGCAATCAGCAGGCTTTGATTATGGTGTGCTCCTTTTCACCAGCTAAGTAAGAAGCTTGATAATAAAAGAGACTATATAATTTACTTGAAGCATGAATATCACAACAAATGACAGTCATCCCTCCCTCAGTGCAGACGCGTGGTGAATCCCCTAATTACACTACCTGCTTCAGTCTGCTCTTCTACCATGTACCACATTTGAGTGAACAGTTTAATACTGTATGTTTTTTAAAACGCTATAAGACATCAGAGTATTGCAAGGTTTCGTGTTCTTGGCAGTGAGAGTAGCCATCTTAGACTCATTACATTAAATGTGATCAAATTGCATGCTTGCTGTAAATGAACACCGTTGCCAGTCTCATGTTTTCTCTGTTCCCAATAACAGTGTTAGCAGTTTGACAAAATAAGACTTTATTTGCCAGGAGTTTGTCTTAGTGAATTGCTCCCAAGATGTTGATGATATATACAATGGAACAGCAAACATTATACAATAAAATACAATACAATGCATTATTCAATGGAGTGCAGTGCACAACAGCAATGCAGTACAGCACAGTATAAAAACAAAAAAATGAAAGTGTTATGCATAAAGCAGACTGGGTATTTTTTATTTTTTTCTTTCCCAGAGGCAACAGCGCTATGACTAAACTAAAGACGCCAATGTTCAGTAAACATTTTGATTTGTCACTAATTCTTGGAATTATTAAAAAAGGTAGCATTTTATTTTAGTTAATAATAATAGAACTTGTTATTATGCTATTATAATAACATTATTTTTATCAGGACACAGTAGTGTTTCTTTGAAGGATACATGTTCTTATATACTTTTTATATATGTATTTTAATATGCATTTTATTCTCTATAATGTTTGAGGGTACAAGGTTTTGTGGGGAATAAGTGTTAATGACTGATAAAATACAGAGAAAATCAGATGAGAATCAGGTCCTGTTGTGTTCAGAATATTATAGTAGTGAATTCTGAATATTTTAGTAATAATTTCATTTCAGAATGGAATTGACCTTTCACAATTTAAAAACTGTACAAAAATGACATTTTAAGGCCCTACGAAATATGTTTTATTTTTTTCTGAAATTTTATTTTTTACCAAATTCTGTTTTCCATTAATTTTATAGATTCCAATTTAATGGTTTCTTTAATCAAATCAGTAATCATGTATGTCTAATTAATTCATTTTATAAAGAATTAATTTATTGTTTTTTATTTATTTCTTTTATATATATATATTTATATATGTATATATAATACTGTTGTGTACTTACTTTTATTTTACTTTTTTTTTTTTTGGTAAATAAATTCTGGAACATTTTTTTGGGTAAGTATTCCTTAAAATATAATGTTTTAATAATCTTTTTATTAGTAGTAGTAGTACTATCATTACATTAAGTAATATATTTCTGTCACAGTTTCTTCAAGTTAAACTGAGCTTTTATTTTGACAGGTTGATGTGAAGTTTCTGTTTGTACATGATATAACAATAGTTTTTTTTTTTCTCTCAAACAAAACTGTAAATGCTGATGAAGTGACTCTCAGAGCAGTTCTAGAGATTGTTTATGTGTTCATGAACACGTATCCACCTTTTTTTTCCCATAACAGTGGACCATTTGTAAATTTAATGTGTCTGGTAACCAAGCGCTGGCTAAATATTGGACAGAACACATGCTGTTTTATTTTGACCCAGCTGGTTGGGTTAAATGTTTTTACCAAACATGCTGGGTTATTTTATTTAAGTCAACTATTGTTTAAAAATTATTATATTGCTGGTTTAAAATGGACTGCAGCTTATAAAAACTGACATAGAATTACTAGAGGCAACAGCAATAATCAAAAGATGAACATTTATTATTAAGCAAGAACACATGGACAAAATACAAGACAAATTGAATTTATTTGGGTGAATAGAACATAGTTTACAATATTACATACATTTGAACTCGTTTAACAAGATATAAAAAATATAGCATTTAAAATAGAATTTTAATTTTAGTGTATTCAACCATTCTCTGTAATTGCTTTTTACCGAAATTGCACTAATTCTCATGCCGGTGTGTTGGCGAAATCTGAGCCGGTGAAGGGCTTCAGACCGCGGCCTCGCGTTTCACTCGTAGCTAAAACATGCCATGAAAGACTCCAAAAACTGCCCATGAACAAACAGTACTTATATTCTAAGATTAAACTCAGCACAATAACGAATAAAATCCATTTATTTTATTCCAGGCAAAAGGCGTTTCCATCCTGCGAAACAATCACTGCTGACGCAGCTGACTGACATCTCATCCTTATGTTGTGTTGCATAAAATAATACAATTTACAGCACAGTAAAGAATATAAATGAAATAAAATATATACAAACCTTTATTTCGCTGAGGAAGTGCAAATGGGCGGCGCTGAGAACCGGTCTCTCCTGTAGAGGACTCAAAAAGCCCGCGCTCTGACAGACTGTAACTCAGCAGCTGGGTTGTTTGGTCAGAGACAGGCTCAACCCAACGGTTGGGTAGAAAAAAAAATAACCCTGCGTTTAAAATGACCCAGCAACTAGGTAGAAATATTAAAAATAACCCAACAAAATGACCCAACAGGCTGAACCCAGCATTTGGGTCAAAAAAAAAAAACAACCCAGCATTTTGTAGAGTGTAGTGCCAACAGTTTTACCATTTACTCCACTTTGACCTACTTTAGATTTATTCATCTCGAATTGGACAAATTCTGTGACATTCCATGTTATACAGTAAATTCCATTTTTATGACTGGATTCTCCGTTTGCCTTTTCCACATCACAAATCATAGGGCCCTAATCATTAGTTATAATCAATAAAGATTTCTGTACCAACTCATTAGCATTATTCATTCATTTGTATTAATATACAATTCAGATGATGTGCAGTGACAGGTGTGCATATATTAGTTATTTTTGCATTTGCTTTATCCAGTCGGATAAGTCTTTAGTTGTTTTATGAAGAAGTAAAGTGCTTCACACTATTTATAGTGTGTTATTATGGATGTTGTGTTAAAAGAAGTGACTGAAGCTCTGTATAGAACAAAACACATTCACTGAAGATTAAATGCAGTTTAACAATTTATGCCCTTTGCTTGATAGTAAAGCCAGACAGACACTCGCCTCATTCTGTTTAAGGATTCACCTCTTCAGCTGAGAGTTTGAAGGTGCTTGCCTCATAATTGGCTGCGTGAGCCCCCGGCCTTTCAGCTGTCAAACACTCATTAGATAAAGATGTGCATATTAAGCTGTTATTGATGGCTTTGTCTGATTTATTTGCATTATGTTTTGATTCGGAGGCACACAGAGGAAGATGGAGTTATAATGAGAATCATCATCAGGGCAATGAGGTTGAAAAGCAATGGAGCCATACAAATGTCATTACCAACTGTGCAGCAGGTACTCAATGAAAAAATAATGGCAGCGGGATGCACTGATAGGCACAGTGTTTTAATGCCCCCTAAAGAGGAAAGGTAACAAGGCAGATAGCAGTGTATGTAAAGAGCCAGTCTCAATGATACCACAGGGTAGAGCTTGCTCTGTTTTAGCAGAAATAGCATTTATACGTGGTTAGACTTTAGAGTTACTATTTGACTTGTGCAAGTGAACCGTAAAGGCCATTGAAATATGTAAAAAAATGTTGTTCCAATAGCTATCATCACTAGATTTAGAGGTTTTGGCTGTAAAGCTTTTATGTACTTTGACTGTCAAAGACTTTTCAGGATAGTTGGACTCTATTAGTAGGATACAATTGAGATCATTTCAGATTTATCAAAAAGGACTTACATAGTGGCAATAGAAACAGTTGTATATGGGCCTTTCTACACAGTTGGTCCAAAGTCAGAGTTGGAAACTTCTTCCAAAAAATGTGTATGTGTGAAAATTGTACACAAGGTACACATTTCTAGTAACTGTGCAGTTAATTCTCATATTTTCAAAAAGTTTTGGAATATTTGTCCTCTCCCCTAATTTGTCACTAAAGAAACACAGTAATAATAATTTTAGAATTAGAAGGGTTATATTGACCTATTAAGATTTTGCTTACATCTAGATTGAAAAAAATATTTTTTTGCTATTTTATTATAAAAAACAATTCAGAGGTAAATCCATAATAATTAAATTTTTAACAATGTTTCAAGTGTAATTTATGAGATTTGTATTTTGAATCCAATTTTTTTTGCAAAAGGCAAAATATGATCAAATTGATTTTTGAAGTTGAGAATTAATTAGTTTGAATATACATCGAACCAAAAACTATTTTTGGTTCAGATAATTCAAAAACTATTTTTTGGTTCAGATAATTCAGTATACTTTATTTTTAAGAAAACATCCTATGTTTCAGCTGTGACAGCACATTTTCGGTAGCGACTGTAACACTTTGGTAGCAACTGTCACGCCTAAGGACTGTTATGTGTGTTTTGTTTTGGATTCCTCTTGTTCCATGTGCTCCTTGTCCTTGTTTTCCCTCCCACTTCTTTATGCTCATATATGGTCCTTCCTGTCCTGTTAAGTTCTATGTAAATCACCTGTGTTCCCCTCTTCAGCCTCGTTATGTCTCTTTTACTTAAACCCTGTGTTTCCCTGTGTCTAGCGTCTGGTCTAACATCTACATTCTGTGTTGCTGGTTTTGTTCTGAGTTGTATCCCTTGCATTTTTGGTCTAATAAAGACTGCTCTTGTGAAGTTCATACTCCTGTGTTCTCCAGTGGTTCATGCAATGTGACAGCAACCACATTACAGAATTTTAACTTACATACTAAAACACTACTAAAACATACTAAACGTGACAATTCTGTGGGATAACACCCAAAAAAGAAAGATGTCATACTTTTGAACCTAGCTCAAAGATGCTAATCAGCACATGGTTAGCTAGCACAGCTGGTGAACAGTGGTATATCTATAAAAACTAAATGTTATGGAATACCTCCTAAAAAAAAGCATGCTTATATGCAAAAGAAAGAAAAAAAAGGTGTGTACAGTAGTGACATTCCTTAAAGTTACACACAGAATTTTCAGACTTTTGAACACATTTATCTAAAAATTATGAGACGTATCTACTCACACCTTGCTATGAGAGAGGAGGGAAATTTTTTCCTGATTACAAATGTATGGATTTAGTTAAAATTGGTCTCGGCCAATGTACTAAAACATACATTGTTTCAGTAGTGAAATGACATTTTGTACATAAAGATTCATAATTTACAAAGAAAATATAAAATAAATATATATTTTTTAAAGATATTTTCGAAGATACTTTTAAAAACAACAATGGAAAAAAAAAACAAAAATTATTTAAATATAATTTGAAATTTAGGGGTTAGGGTTTGGGAGATCCACCTCCCAATTGAGAGTACCCAATAAATGATTATTTTATAAATATCAAGCTTACTAATATTTTATTGTGGGTTTCAACAGATAATAGAAGGATCTTAATAAATAAGATTTTAATGCTTTTTAAATGTGTTTTTTTTTGGTTGCGGGACAGCAGTTTGCACCCATTCTGTAGAATGGCCCATATAATAATAAATACTTTTTTTTTAAATGTATGTACATAAATTAAAGAAATTCCAGAAACTGTCCAACTGAGCAGTTATCAGGGGATTCGTAAAGATATTAAATGTAATTGTTTTATGTGCTGTCGGTATGTTGAGTATTGATCGTTTCAGTGCTTTTTCAAAAATTGTATTTGGAAATATTTCACAAGAATTCCAATGAATACTGATGAGATTACACCAACTGTACACTAACTATACAAGAGAGATAAACTTACTCTGGTTTTAGTTAACCTGAAATACCTGCTGCTTATGCACGCCACCTCATCTACCAGATGAGGAAGAATACATTTATACATGCACACTGTATGAGTAATGACTCTCTGAACGCATTAGACTTACATGAGGGGAAGTATCACCAAGCACCGTGCATGTACACACTCAATACAACGCCTTCATCTCAAAACAAGAGATAACATATCAAATGAGGATGTCAGGGGGGAGGTGAGGAGCTGCAAGTGTATGAATTTGCTACAATCAAACAAAGAAGCGCTTTGTATAAGAAAGAGGCAGCGAATTCTATGATCAAAGGTCTTTTTTTGTTACGGAGTACAATTTCATTTCCTCCAATCTGTCTGCAAGATTAAGTGCCAGCCCTGCAAATGACTGTTATTCGTTTTGATGTCAGTGAAGGCAGACACTCTGGAACAATGCAATATTGAGCCTACAGACAGGCAGATTGTAATCGAGGGGTATACAGTGGAGACATGGGTCTAGCAGCAATCAGACTTGGAGGTATTATCTCTTGCATGTTTATTTAATGGGAACAGACACAAGCGTACGCAATGCGATGCAGGAGGATGCATTTTGCATGCTGGGCCGATGAATCAAATGTGCACTCGGTGGATACAGCTGTCCTTCAGGACCGCTGCCAGATCGTGATGACACAATTCAGTGTTCTGAAAATGTTACATATTGGACATTAGACAAGTTGCAAATGTGAATCTTACTCGAGAGTTTTAAAGTTCAACCATCTTCTGCTTATTTTCGGAGAAAAATAGAAGCCGGCCACTGTAATCACCCAGAGTATTGGAACTGGCTGCGGTGTAATGGCATATAACAGCCACTGGCTGAAAAAGGGGCACACATTAATAACCAGGCGGCTCCACTCCTTCTCTATTAATCATTAAAGCATATTGATTCATAAGAGCCTTGCTTTCCTCCTCAGTTTAAATGAGAATGAGCTCCAAATTGATCCATCAATCCATCATTGGTTGCACAGTAAGCATCAAAATGGCTTGTGCTTGGGCCTCTTGTAGCCTGAAATTACTGAACACCAGCAAACAATGTGTTTGATGAAGCCCGTAGGCCAGTGTAAGTTAGCACCACACAGAGTCACTTAAAGGTCAGTTGAAGCTGTTAAGTGCTGCTATTGATAGGACTCTTTTCAGCTTGATAACAAGTACATGAAATGACAACGGTATGGACAAATGTCAGTCATCAGAATACTAAGACATGTAGCGGAAAAATCAGCAAATCATAGCAATCGATCGTACCTCTGTTGTTGATATCTATTATACTGTGAAGGTTACACTATTCATCTTAGTAACTCGGCTGAATCTTTTTTAAACAGGGACGATAAGGCAAGTGATGATAGCAGTGAACAGGCTTCCTATACTTAAGCATATCGAGTATAAATAATTATGGGGAAAATTCTCACTATTAACTAGTTGCTTATTAAGAATGCCTATTATTAACTGTTTATTAGTACTTATAAAGCACATATTCTGCATGACCATATTCCCTAAATTTAAACAACTACCTTACTAATTATTAGCAAATTAGGAGTTTACTGAGGCAAAAGTCGTAGTTAATGGTTTATTATTGGACCTTAAAGTGTGACCAATAATTTATTTATATGTTGCATTATTAGTTTTTTTTTTTAAATATATAAATTAATTTTTACATCTTTTGTAATGATTTTATTTATGAAAGATACCATTGTGGGTGAAGTGTTGGGAATGTTGCTTTAAAAAAGTAATTAGTTATAGTTACTAGTTACTTCTCACAAATAGTAACTGAGTTACATCATTATAAAAGTAACTAATTACCAAGGAAAGTAACTATTGTGTTACTTTAAAAAAATATATATGAAAATATGTCAAATAACTTGGATGCCCCCAATATTAAATGAATTAAATTTTTAGTTTACTCACCAGACTAATATTAAATATCTGATATACTATATATAGTATCTTATGGCACAGTTTTTTACATTTCTGAAAGTACATCAGTCAGTCATACATTCTAATATGACATTATGATAATTTAGCATTCAATTTTAGCAATTACAACTTAGCAATTTTAACAATTACAACATGGTTATTCTAATTACTACAACTAGTAATTAGAATAACCATGTATGAATGCATATTTGTCATGTTGACTGAACTTAGAACTTATGTGCTTAACATATTGTTTGTAATTGTTTCTATAAAAGGGTGGGGGGGGATCTAAAAATGGAACTGATAAGATAACAAACTAGTATGAATTCTACTACTAATAACAATGAGCTGCTGGGTTTATGAATATTAATGATATTGTCTGCGTTCGTTTGAACTGATCTGCTGAAATCAGAACAGGGATGGTAATAAGTGAGCGCCAACCAATGAGATTGCCGTTTGCACATTAGTTCCGCCTATTACCGGAGAAACCACCAGTTCTTAAAAGCTGAAGAATTCCAAAGGATCTCCGTTATTTAGAGATGAAAATACTACGAAGAATATCGTTTACATGTAGCGCGTCAGTTCTGCATGGTATATAAGGCTCTCTTGCTCTGTATTTGTATGTGTGTGAGACAAAGCGACAGCTAGTCATGTGCCTTCACGAGTTTATGGTTCGTCAAATACAGGTGCACTGCGCATCCATTCAGATGAACTGAAAAATAAAATGATAACAATATTATAATAAATTGTAGTAATGCCACATTTTATTGTCAGTAACGGTAACAGCGTTGTAACGGGGAAACAATAAATAGTTTATTTATAATGCCGTTATTCCCTTCACTGGTGAAGTCGCAGTGCATTTTGCTATAGATTTTTTTCAAAGGATACATTTGATGCTGTTTTAAAAATTTGGCCAAAATAAGGTTTCTTCAGAGGCAACATAATTAAGTTGTCTACTTTTTTGGAGCTTGAGGGCACATATGAGGCCTTAAAATGCTGTCTCCATAAGACTCTCACTAGGTTTCGGAACAGAGTATCGATATTAAAGTACAGTACCATACAAAATTGCAGGAGTTAGGTAATGTGTTGCAATTTTCTCCTCAAATGAACAGACTGTTTTCTCTGCTCTCACATTTTTTTCCATTAAGGACATAACCAAAGTGTCGAAGGTTAATTTGCAAAACATGTTGAATGTTAGACTATAACAGAGAGCATATATATTTTCCTCAAATGCGGTTCTTCCTGCATATCAAGGTTAACATAAATGAAGGGGAATGAGAGATTCAGACGAGACATTAAAGAGAGAATTACTCCCTTGTGTTCTCAACTGAATCAATGCATTGACTCAAGAGTTTCAAGAGTTATGCTTAATTTAAGCTTGCGTGATTCTCTAATTGTGAAATAAATGCTCAGCACTGTAGTTGGTTTTGGTCTAACAGGAATTCACAATAACTGATCATGGAAATTGTATTCATTTATATACTATTGAAAAGTTTGAGAGGAATGCATTGTGTCTCATGCTATTAAATATTCATTAGGCTTCTGAATACCCTTAAATCAAGGTCTCTGGCATTATCTGTCTCCTCACGGATGTCATTAAGCTCAGCTACATGCCCTCTTGCTCCACACACACTCTCCGGCACAGAGCGGGCCACAGATGGACACGCACGGGGAGGTGTGTGATGGGAGCACGGCCTCAGACGCAGAGCTGTCCCTCACAGCCATGTAATAAAATAAACATTGTCACACACAGACACAAAGCATGCTACTCAAAAGTAAACTCCGTGTGTGCGCAGAAGAGGCAGAGAGGACGTGAGGCTGGGCGAGAGGAAGAGGTGGTCCTGGGGAGAGGGTGTGATTAGCGTATCAAGCATGCATCAGAAGCCCTCCAAGCTGTCATTGTGTTCGTGGGGCGTCAAGATAAGTAGCTTTAATATTCCAAGTCGTCGCAGCATAGCAACAGTTGCCTTTTTCCCCCCACCTCGGAACGGGGCGGGGGCTTTCCGAGCAGCCAGGCTTTAGAAAGTTGCCTGACCTTTCCCTTGACCCCGCTGCCCCTGTCTTCTTTAGCCCTGACATCCCGCAAGCCTAGGGACAATGAGCACAGATTCTCAAAGGCGGGAGGCTCTTGGGAGACTACAGCACAAAGCAGTGCTAATGCTTTCTGTTTACCCATTTTAATCCTCTGTGGAACTAGTCTGACCTTCTGGCCTCTGCTCTGACCCCACAAACACACCCTCAACTCCCCCCTGCTGACAAAGGTTACCTCACCAACCAGTTACCAAAGCTTGTGAACAAACCCCAGCCACCCCCTCATCAGCATATTCTTTTATTATATCTTGCGGCATCTCTTAAGAGGCCAGAATCATCCTTTGGAATGAACTGATGGTATTCTGGAAATAATAGATGACCTTGAGCGATCTAGAAAATCCATGCAACAGTGTAGTCAGCATTGTCATGCGTTAGCTCATATTGTCCTGCAAGCTTTCTGCAAGCATTTTAAACAATGATGCTACCGTATTTTGTTACAAAAAAGTTAGTTATACAAAAATATATGAATCTATTTTTAACTCGTATATTTTTTTTTAGAGGTGAAAGTTTCCATAATCTTGCCTAGACAGCATTTTAATGCATGTGTTTCCCGATGTGAAAACTATGGAAGCCTGTTTCCGCCACTGAATAAAGAATCTAAAAAGGTAATTGCAATTTTTTATCTGACAATTCTTTAAAAAAAATCAATTTTTTGATTGATATAACATGAAATTGCAATTGTGATTTATAAAGTAGGATTACGAGATATAAACTTTCAATTCTGACCTTTTTTTCTAACAATTGCAAATCATTATTATCTCCCAATTCTGACTTTGTCCAATTCTGAAGAAAAAAAAAATACTATTTTCTCAGGATTGCAAGTTTATATCTCACAATTCTAACTTAATAACTTGCCATTGTGTTTAATGAAGTCAGAATTGCAAGATATAAACTCGTAATTCTGAGAAAATATTATTTTTTGTGAGTATAGTTTGTCTCACCGTTCTGACTTTTTTTTCTTGTAATTGCGAGTTTATATCTTTGAATTCTAACTCTGTCCGATTCTGAGGGGGAAAATAATTTTTTTATAGCTCACAATTCTGACTTAACAACTCAAAATTCTGTGTTATGAAGTCAGAATTGCAAGATATAAACTCATAACTATAAGAAAATAGTATTTTTTTTGTAAAAAATATATCGCAGTTTTTTCCTCAGAACTGCGTGATACAAATTCACAATTTTGACTTTTTTTCTCAGAAATGGGAGATATAAACTTGCAATTGTGAGAAATTAAGTGAAAATTGTGAGATATAAACTCACAATTCTGACTTTTTTCCTCAGAATTGTATAGTTTGTATCGCACAATTCTGACTTTGTCCAATTCCTAGGGAAAAAAAGACTATTTTCTCAGAATTGCAAGTTTATATCTCATATTTCTGACTTAATAACTTGCAATTGCATGTTATAAAGTCAGAATTGTGAACTTGTAATTCTGAGAAAATTTTGTGAATTATATCTCGCAATTCTGACTTTTTTTTCCCTCAGAACTGCATGATACAAGCAATTCTGATTTTTAAAAATTTTTATTCAGTGGCGGCAATGGTCTTCCATAAAAAAACAGTTACAAAAGTACACTATAATTATTGATCAAAGTATGGCAATGTTGTATGCACAGTATCCTTCATGGATAATGCAGGCAACATCAAACTCAAAGCTGCACCTTGTCAGCTCATACATGCTTTTGAAACATTTTTTTTGTAAAAAGCAAGTAATTTACATATTTTAATTTAGCGCATATGCAAATATACTGTAAATAGCGATGTGAATGTTTAATAATGTTAATGTTTTCACACATATCCTTCTCAGTAGGACTTATTACTTATAATCGCACATTTATCTGTGCGTAATTTCATGCTACAGTGCTTTTTATAAATATGAGTAGAAATAAATAGTAACAACACTTTAGGGGTGACTCTTTTCAAACCAAATCTTAATCCTCATTGACAGTTCAGTAGTATAAGTTTTAGGAATGCTGTAGAAAAATTAAAGTGAACCATTTTTGGAGTTTTGGAGATATTTGTCTCATTAGTATTTTATCGGTAATAGTGTTGTTATAGTGACACTTCTTTCCTAAACAGCTGTTATTCTGATTTGTCAGACAGTTTTGTTTCTGTTAATTAGTACATGCATAGTGGATTAGGGTTGGTTTAAGTTATAATTGTGAGCAATCTTCAGTCGCACTTCAGTTGGTCTTGAAAGTGCATGATTTTTTTGAGTATGCTATTGCAATTAAATAAAGACGTACCACAGACAGAGGAAAAAATGAAACTTTCTCAGCAGTTAGGAAAACTTGTCTTATGTTACATATTCTGTCCTCACATCTGAAATGATGTGTGGTATTCAGATGCTGCCTATGAAGTGCAATCCGTTTATTATTTGGTTATGATTAATTACCACATTTGGCTTAAATTTAGTTGTTTTAACGTATTGTATTTATACTCTGTAATGCAGTGGTTGGGAAAAGGTTCCTTTTATACTGAACTGGAATTAAAAGTAGAAAACTGTGAAGATGGATTTGATGAGCACTGTCCTTTTGTTCTGCTGACCAACTTTAGTAAAAATAACTACGTTCTGAAGCTGTCTTTCCATTCCAGCTGGATATCTGCCATGTTGTCGGATCCATCAAATGATTAATGGACAAATCTCCTGGGATGGGTCTGATCAATTAAAAATAGATACGGAGACAGTCTGCAAGAGCGATTGAAAAACAAAACGCATCAATTACAGAAGGATGTCGGTTCTTGTTTGGTGAACCACATTGATGACTGGACCAAATTTGCTGTGAAGCCATTTTCATTTAGTTTCTAAGCTCATGCCTTGACAACTGACAAAAGAGTCATCGCTTTGCTAGAAGACTGTATGCTTGGAAGATCCTCGCTAAACATGTAAGAGGTAATAATTGCAAAATGCTAAGGACAATTAGCACAAATAACGGAAGATCACAAATGACTGGAGCACAGATGGCGCATGCAAAAACACACTAGCATTTGTCCAGGACGTCTTGCCAGTTTCTTAGATTAATTCTGGTAAAGATTTGATTGTCCCTGCAAGGAGAGGGTTTCATTAGAGCTCTATCTTCTGGAGCAATCACCACTCGGCATTTATTGAGAAATTGCCACTTTCGAAGACTGCATCACGCAATCTATAGTCATCATGAGGCCTCTTTTCTTACCTCTGTCGTTTTTTTTTTTTTCTCTCTTATGAAAGGCAGGTTTGAGTTGTTTGAGCTGGAGCCTGACTGATGGATGTTTTGGGAGATGAATTATTTGCAGTAAGTTTGCCCTTGAAAATGAATTCACGGGAGCATAAAGGGCAAAGCCACACGGCATTGGGAGCTCAAATGAGATTTTAGTCAACTGTACTGACCACTCACAGCTTTTTGCTTTGCTTATGAGTGCCCTTAAGTCTTTAACTCACCCTTTGGCGCTGTATATATGTACTTTATTGACTCAGGGAAAGAGAGCGTATTTTTCAGGGTAGCTGTAATGGCTTGAAATCTAATGACTCATGACAAAGAATTGCTTTTTGTTTGTGTGATCATTTAAGTGTTGTGCCTTTTGATGGATGAAGAAATTCAAGTTATGGACTGCAAGAATATTGGCCTTGAAATGTGAAATAACCGAAGTTTAATCCTGAAGTAAAAGAGAGATTGTACTATTACTGCTTTGTTTTACTTTTTTTTGGTGCGGTGGCTCAGTTTTCTCAGATGTTGAGGGCACATTATTCACATAAATTCTGTAGTGAATTTGCAGCTAACGCAAATTAGACAGCATGTGGCGATACATGAGTCATTTTTACTGATTTAGAGTTTGTAATTCAAACGAAAGGAAAACATGCCATAAGCCAACCTAACATTTCTAAAAACTGATAAATGTCTTTTTGTCTCTGAGTGTCAAACTTTTACTTGACGTTGTCCAGCCTGACCTTTTAATGACATTTGAAGAGGTTTCAGACCCAAGTGTAGCTTGACCTAGAAGGTCTGGTGGCCCTGCATTGCTCACCATGATGATTCTTCAATTACAGGCAGGGCATTCTCTGACAGGAGATGACATCATGTTTCATCTGTACTGGACAGTCTCTTTGCTTCAATTGCGTTAGTGTGACTTGAGGCGAACCTTTGGCTTTGATGAAACCATTTTGTCCAAAGTTCGTCTTTCTTCCCCATAGAGGTTATATTGGATCAGTGTCAGCAGATAAATTGTTGGTGTATGACTGAAGTCAAGTAAGGTGAAATAGGAACATAAAAAGGAAACTGAGCAAAAGAATGGCCTTGTCCCTCTGACTCTCATTAGAAAAGTCACATGTGGTTGAGTGCACCAACAAAAGGTCAACAATGGCCAGTGTAAATGCAACCATGAGTGAAATAATCTAATGCGGGGCAGTGCAGCATATTTTCAGGCATTTTATTTTTTCTGCTGTCATCCTTCAAAGGCTGTGTGCAAAGGTTTGATTGCAATGACAATGCCAAATCAATGTATTTTACAAGCATCTCTCAGAATACTAATAAATGGATGACTTTTGCTTGATGGTGCTTTCTGCTGACAGGCCTTGATTGATTGGGTGACCAAAAGTACCAAAGCATTTCAAGCTTAATTTTGATCATTGCTATTAAATTATGAATGGTAGCAAGAATCATCAAGGGTGCATTTAAATAATACTACAATTCTCTTGTATGTAAGGATTGAATTATTGGTGCCATATCAGCTGATATTAGAGATTTTGGTAACACTTTACAATAAAGTTTCATTAGTTAACATTTGTTAATGCATTAACTAACAATGAACGTGTTAACTGAACATAAACATTAGTTATGAAAAAATAACGTGATTAAAATATTTAACGCACTGGCCACACCCCCAGACCTGTACATCATCCTATATGTCATAGTTGACCTGACAAATATGATGCAGGGCTCCGTAAATCTAAAATTCAAGGTATTGGGGTAAAAAATGGCCCTGTATATGTCTTGTCTCATAGTCATATTTATATATTTCACATATCACACGATATCACACGAGCAGCAAGAGCAATATGGCACGAGTGCTGGTGTCGTCCCGATCTATCACAAGCTTAAATGTGACTTTATGCAACAGATCAGTAAATAAGAAGTTGATATTGTGTTATATTTCAAACACAATATTGTGTTTTTGCTCAATTTTGCAGAGAACATATTACCTTTAAAGCCATAGCAGAATTGTTGCATGTCTCAGAGCAACACATTGGTGTTTAGTTTCTGAATTAATCCACGTTGAACGAATCAGGTGAATTAATGATTCAAAAGCCCATTCATTATTAGATTAAATTAGATTAAAAAAATTTAATCGTCTGACAGCCCTAATAAACATTGGAATTATCCAAGTCCTATTTGAAGTTATCATAACAGGAGTAGAAGGGCAGTTTTTTAAGCATATTTCATAAATTAATTGTATTCTGAAGCACAGTATAAAAAACTTAAATGAGATATGTGACCCTGGACCACAAAACCAGTCATAAGTAGCAGGGGTATATTTGTAGCAATAGCCAAAAATACATTGTATAGGTCAAAATGATCAAATGATCATTTTCTTTTATGCCAAAAATAATTAGGGTATTAAGTAAAGATCATGTAGATATTTTGTAAATTTTCTAGCATAAATATGTCAAAACTTAACTTTTTGATTAGTATATGCAATATGCATTGCTAAGAACTTCATTTTGACAACTTTAAAGGCGATTTTCTCAATATTTTGATTTTTCTGCACCCTCGGATTCCAGATTTTCAAATAGATGTGTCTCAACCAAATATTGTCCTATCCTAACAAACCTAACCATGCATCAATGGAAAGCTTATATATTCAACTTTCAGATTATGTATAGTTTCAAAATATGTACCCTTATGACTGGTTTTCTGGTCCATGTTTGAAAAAGAACTCAAAATTAGATCAAAATTTAGAGAACACTTACAGATACCTCCAAGTTATTGGTGTTAATCTAGCAACTGGTGCTAATTTCCTTAATTATATATTAACAAACCCTATTTAACTGGCAGAATTCCTCCAATTTTCACTGAGATTGCATGAAGGTGACTAAAGCCCTTATGACAGCAGGCTGTCCAAATAAAAGCCAAAGCGATGATCCTTTCAGCCACTGCAAGAGAAGTTGATCATTCCAAATCTGTGATTTCTTGAATATTGCAGGTTTACAATGACACTAATTCCTTTAAGTCCCCCAAAAAGGCTGGTCATCCACATAACTCAAATGAATGAGATGACAGGATAATGCGTAGGCACTCAATGGGGATTCGGTTCAACACTGCAGCTGGAATTGGAACGTGTTGTGTGGAAAGAGGAGAACTGGTTCAAATTTCACTTTAGTGATGAAAGCAAGTTTAATTTATTGGGTTTTGATGGGATACACTACAGTTACCAAACAATGGAAGAGAGTGGAACAAGAGTGGAACAAGATCAAACCAGTGAAGTCAGAGAAACTAGTGATATCCTGCGGCCACAGATGTGCTGAAATCATTCAAAGCAAAGGCCTCTCACTTCTTACTAATTTCTGACCGCTGTAACCCTCCAAAATTTTAGTTGTATTAGTTGTGTTACATTGGTTACTGCTCTCTCATTTTGATCATTCTGTTTTCCACAAAATTAAAGTTTTTGTTAATTCTCTGGTTATTTTGTCAAACATGTTAGTCAGACAGTTTTATATAGTGACAGCAAATATTCCTTCAAAATCAGTGATGAAGATTAACATTTTTGATCTCCACTGTATAATTATCTGCTTATCATCTAGAATTTTCATATTTATGCCAAAATGACAGCACACTATAGATGCTACTATTACTGTGGCTAATAATAGAAATGAATAGTCCAGGTTTAAGCACAGAAATGCATTTTGTTTCACCATATCATGGCTAAAAACAGTATTTTTTATACAGGACAGCCTGGCCAGCAGGGATTTTGCTTTATTTAATGTGACTCATAACCCAGTGTTCAGGGAGAAAACAAAAGTCAGCATGTGTTTTCTTATGAACAACAGCTGGTGCAGAGATATAGCCAATGATTTCAGTCACTGCTCTCCAGACCTAGAATATGTAATTATCTACTGCAGGCCTTTACTTCATCGGCCCGATTCACTCTTTTGTTTATATTGAAGTACATACCTACCCATTTTAAAGTGGTATGTTTTTATATTAAAATACTTCTATTCCATATTTATAGGCAACTAATAGTAAGGCTGATTTTCAAGTAACATAAAAAAGTGTCTGTGTAGTTCTTTCAGATATTGCTATGTTTGAGTTTTTTGCAGTTCTGTTTAGTTCCCCAGAAACTGCAGTTCACCTTTATTCAAACGGAAACTTTGCACTGTCAGACTTTTCTCCTTAATGACTTCAACCATGACAGCATGAAGACTGATCTACCCAAGTATACGGACATCAGATCCATGGCTCATCCAGAGAGGGGAACTTGTTCAAGCACTTTTAGACCTTCATTAAAGGGCCATTTTGAGGGCCTTACAAGTAATTGAGATTGTGCTGATCACAACCTGAAGGAAGAAGCTGAAGCTCACCAAGTCTACTAGAATTGAAGCCTGACATTGGAGACAGTTGGAGGCAGTACAAGGTATGCTGGACTTGTTTCACTGACTAACTGGGAAAGCGTAAGCGTGGTATGTGCTGCAGTATGGATGGATGTACTGATACTGTCACCTCGCCTGCCTCATTCTGTGAGGAATCTGTCTGCCCAAGAAAGCAGTCATCAACAATAATAAGTCCTCTCTCTGGAGATTTGACAGGGCTCAGGAAAAGCAAGGAAGTGGTCTACAAATCAGGAAGCAGAATGGAGGACAAGGAAACTAAATTGAACAAGGATGTAATGCCTGCAAAGAGGGATTGCATGGAGTGGCTGGACCATGACTATACAAACAACAGCAGTGCGAACATCTCAACAGAGAGTCAGCAGGTACAAGATCGGAGGTGAAATGATTTCTTACCAAAAAAAAAGGAAGCTGCAAATGAATGAATGAATTAAACGACAAAGAGACGCAAATACAAATCAAATACACTGCTGTTCAAAAGTTTGCGATCAGTAGAATTTTTTATGTTTTTTTTAAAGAATTTCTCATGCTCATCAAGGCTTTTTTTTTTTTTTTTTTAATATGTGATATTGTGAAATATTATTTCAATGTAAAATAACTGTTTTCTATGTAAATATATTTTAAAATGAAATTTGTTCCTGTGATGCAAAGCTGAATTTTCAGCATCATTACTCCAGTCTTCAGTGTCACATGATCCTTCAGATATCTTTCTAAGGATTCTTTAATAAATAAAAAGTTAAACAGCATTTATTTAAAATAGAAATCTTTTGTAACAGAACTACCATTTAAATTACAGTTTTTGAAAGAAATGAATACATTTATTCACGAAATATGTGATTTAAATTGATAAAAAAAGAGATAGAAAAGACTTTTACTGTCAGAAAAAAATTATACTTTGAATAAAAGCTATTCTTTTTTACTTTTTATTCACCAAAGAATCCTGAAAAATATCAGTTAACAAAAAATATTAAGCAGCACAACTGTTTCCAACGTTGATAACAAAAGTAATAAATCAGCATATTAGAATGATCATGTGACACTGAAGTCTGGAGTAATGGCTGATGAAAATTAAGCTTTGCTTCATGAATAAATTATATTTTAAAATATATTAAAAAAGAAAACCATATTTTAAATTGTAAAAATGTTTCACAGTGTTACTTTTTTTCTTATATTTTTGATCAAGTAAATGCAACATTTCTTTAAAAAACATTAAAAATTGTACCGATCCCAAACTTTTGGTCGGCAGCGTATACAAATGTACCATGATGGCAGTCAGACTGCATGTGCATCGGTTTTAGCAAAAGGTAAATAGAGTAAATAAACAATAGATAATAATGAAAGAGTAAATAATGGATAATAATGAGAGGGTGAATAAATAATAAATAACAGTTACTCATTCTAGTGCTTGAATTTTGTAGCTAGCACACATCTCTCTTTTTTTGAATTCTCTTGTGTTTAATGCGAAATATTTATGCTGTTCACGTTTGTCACAATGATCTTTGACCGTGACGACAAAAATGATCTTTATTCTATAAAAAGCAATAAATGTTGATATCTACCTTAATAGTGTTTATTTTCACTTGGCGGAAATTTTATTTTCTTTCTGTATAAACCTAATTAACTTCTACTGATGTTGAAGCATTGTGTTACTATGGTAATGGCAGTATAACTCTAATGACAGTAAAACGTCAGTTCCACACTTGATGACGTTGTGCTATAGTATCGTTGCAACTTTTTTTACTTTAATTTTGTTAAACTGGGAATCGGTTAAACAGTTAAGATTTGCAAAAAGAAGAAAATCTCTGTCTTTAGAGTTTTTGAGAAACGATTCAAAGGAAAATAGTATGAATTTGTTTCTTTTCTCAGTGGATGTTAACCAAAGCTTGGCTGGGTTTTG